>NC_059342.1:15672272-16284318 GCF_018350155.1 Leopardus geoffroyi | reverse complement strand
ATACTTTAAGTTCTGGTAGAATATATTTTATTACAATAGTCTCCATTTTTGCAGAAGTATAGCAACAAATCTATGCCAATGCACAAGTGAAATGGCTTTAGAAATCCCATGCTATTTATGTATGGATTTTCTTAAGGGGAGTGTTACCATTGTTCTCTTGAAAGCTACTTGCTTGCATATACATATCCAAACAGAATGGGACATTTGGGTATTCACAAGCCTGATCACATATTCTGGCTTTTCAGATTGTTAAATTGTATTATTACATAATGGACTTTTGCAAAAATACCACTTTAAACAGTATTCTAAATAGGTTTATTCTATAATAATATCGCATCTAAATTCTAGAGGAGAGAGACCCACAGAGAAGTAGAAGATTGTAAGGAAAGGAATGTGTATAACATAAAATGGACGGACAAAGATTCTCACAGAGGCTTATAATGTCCCTAGTGGAGACCAGCAGCAGGCATTGAGATTAAAGTAATAATAGGGTCTTTTTAGCAGCAGTTGTCAAACTTGATCATGGTTCAGAATCACCTGGAAGGCTTGTTAAAACACATATAATTGGGCCTACTGTCAGAGATTCTGATTTAGTGGGTCTGGGATAGAGCTTTAGAGTTTGCATTTCCAAGTTCCCAGGCGATGCTGATGTTGCTAGTCTGGGGACCACACTTTGAGAGTCACCTTTCTCTTGTGTCTGTCTGAATAGATGACCAGCTATTATGTTCAGTTTTATTTTCTGTGATTTCAGTAGAATGTAGAAAAATGGATAATAGGTATTAAGACTCAATTGCTAAAGTTGGATTTCAGAGGGTAATTTGATGTCTGTGCACAACTATATGCCACACGTGATGAACCATGCATAAACATCCTTTGGTTTTTTCTTAGCCCACCCATAAAACAACACTCAGTATTCACTGTATCCCCAGAAAAGCAACTGCAATCCGCCACTGCACTGCAGATTTTTACAAAATAAAATTTGCTGTACTTTTTCCCTGTTTTTGATTTCTTCTTTTGCCAGCAAAAGAAAATGTTCCACTTTTAAAGGGTTCGTATGCTTAGGTTACGCCCGCCCAAACAGGACAGTCTCTCTAATTGTAAAGTAAACTGATTTTAGACATTAGTTATAGCTACAAAATGACTTCAGAGAAGGACCTAGATCAGTATGTGAATGAATACTCCGGAGAAAATGTACTTAACCTCTAGGTCTGAGATCCTGAGGGGGAGTGCATCTTAGAATTCTTCCTACCACAGGTGCATTCTGATTTACCAGTGTTTTCTTACACATGTTGAAAAATGTCACTGAGGATTACTCAAATAGCCATTTTATTTTGGATCTCTGTGTCCACAGCCAAAATCATTTCTGGTGCAAATGTATGTAGCCCACTTAACACAAGGAACCACCTTAGCTATGTTCCAACGAACATGAAATACATGGTCTTTGCTTTTCTAAGCAGATCTTAAGTGGTAATCAAATTGTAATTTAGTTTCCTTACATGAATGAAACACATACTTTGAGTCAAATTTTTGAGTCAAGTAATTTTGAGTTAAGGAAATACTTTTGGGCAAGTTGAGCACATTTTTCAAATTTTCTGTTACAGCTCATTTATATTACATATACTTTTGTTATGTTCTGGGATATGACAATATGCATATAGTTTTTTTGTAATTAGTAATATAACAGTATAGTGTATGGTCTCTTAATTAACTCCCAGGTAACTGATCTTCTGGATTATTTGACGTTTTCTCATTCTTCTGTTCCAGTGTATTCTAACATATTGATTACCGTGTGTGGCTCACTGAGTGCTTGCATCTTGTAGACGCTTTCTAGGAGATTCACATACTTCTGTGTTTATTTACATGCTTTCCAAGAGCCAGTGGCTTCTTCCCAAACTTTCTCTGGTGGTTGTACATATGATTATATTTGTATTACTTAATATTAACTACTTTATTATTTAATTAACTATTTTATAAATGTATCAGTTGGAAGTGCAGAGAAAAAGTTGTTTTTATGAAAGCAGGTGACTATTTCAGAAAGACTTGATAAATGTAAGTTGCTGAAAATGCTGTTCAATGTGGATGAAAAAATGATACAATATTTGAGGAAAAAAATCTTAAAAATCTAGAGGAATTGTTTACTCACATTGCTTTACAAGCAAAGATGATGTTCAGAATATTTAATGACTAGCAGGGCATGAGTAGTAGCTAATTAGAATAGTTGCTGTACTCATTATAAGGGCTGTTCACAGCCTATGAATCCTCATCCCACTAAAAAATAAACAAACAAAAAGCAGCTAATCCTGGAGCCTGAAAATCATGGAAGATATACTACGGGAGGGCCCCTAGTATAAAAAGAAAAAAGCCTTGGTTCTACGTCGGAAGCTTGGCAATTGCACATACATCTTACATGATTTACGATGAAATGATCAAGGTATTTGGATAAACATGTATTACTTTTATGATTTTTTGTTTTAAACAACTTTTCGATTAAAATACCCAGACTGGCCCTAATTTCCCCAGCAAGAGTGTTCTTCCTGTGTTGCCGTTTTCGTTTAGTCTCTGTTTTTACTATCAGAATGAGATACTTTCTAAAGAAATCTGTATTTCAGTGGAAAAGTGATGTGATAAAAAATTGGCTAGCATTTTTTAGTTCAGTTTCTCTAATAGGATCTCAAGAGCTACAGAAACAAAAGAGAAGGACTGGACCCCTGTCTCTCTTGAATTTAAAGCTTAGTTAATTGAGCTTTGGTAATGATTGTGCAGGAATAGTGTTGATGCTGACATCCCTCTGCCATATCCTTCGTCTCTCTCATTGTTGCCTAATTCATCTGAAGTTGTTTACTTCATGCACTGACAGAAGCTGAGACTGATGACAACAGCTTAAAATTCTCTCTTATCTGTTTGAAATTTCTTGTTAGCATTCCTACCTGGTTTCCATCGGTGTATGAAAACAAAAAGGAATCAGACACAAACAGAGCATTAAACAATGCCTTCTGCCTTACAGGATTGTTTAATACACTCCCATATACCTGAGTTAATAATTCACACTCTGTGGAACCCCAGCACGTCTCCATTAGACTTGATGTCCTCTATTAATGTGACAGCACACATCCCATGCAAAGCCACGGTGTTGGGGAGAGTAGAAAGGGCAGGGTGTTCTTTAGGGCCATGTGCTAAAAGTGACCTTTAGATAAATTTTCCCATTTGAAAACAGGTCTCAATAAAGCTAAATTCTATTAAATAGTGTTTGTTTTAAGTGGACCTACCTATAGAATTCCCGTGAAGCTGGAGAATAGCAGAGCCCCCCCCCCCCAAATAGTTCTCCTTTTCTAGAGGTGAATGGAAGCAAATTTTCCCTTTTTCTGCTTCTCATCACACCCTTTCAGTTGGCCATTAACACAGAAGTTGACACCACATATGGTAAAAGGAGTAGTATATGAATGGGGAATGAGATTAATCTGCCTGGGGCCTATGGGTCAGGCAAGAAGCAATTTGATGTTTTATTTAAATGTTTTTATAAAAGGAGCATAAGAAGAACCAGGAGAGTGTATTGCATAGAGTTCGAAGTGGTAAAGTAGGGAAAAAGGAGGCCATATTCAAGTAAAAGCCCAGAGCTTTTTAATCACTCATTTTGTATTTCTGATTTCTGACATTATTTTGTAATAAATCACCATCAAAGCTGGTCTTGAGACTCCATAGTTGGAGAAATAAGTATGCCTCAATAACTATATTTGAGCTACATTTTTGGATGTAAAAAGTATCTTACGCTAGCCAAAGTTTCATGTGTGTACAGAGTCAGGTTAATTATCTGGGTTGTTCATGTAGAGATATATCATCACAAAAGGAAAAATAATATAGAATTTGTGATGATGATTTTCTGAATTATTTTTGAGGGATTTTCACCAATTATCAGTCTTCATTACACAGCCAGTGTTGGTGACTATTTGGCAAAATTCGCTCACAAAAATTTTTGTGTGTATTATACAACCCTAAGAATTGTGGACATATATCATGCTAACCATACTTTGGAACCCAGATTCATAAGAAAATGTGAAATCTCATTAAGGAAAGTAAAAGAACGAAGAAAAGAGCATCCTATACTAAAGCTATATTCTAGTTAACACCATGTGGAAACAAAACCAGATTGGACAAAATGAGTTTAATCTGTAGAAATAAGGAAATCCATTATGGGAATAGGGAATAAGGTTTATTTATGTATTATAAAGTTTATTTATTTTGAGAGAGAGAGAGTGAGTGAGTAGGATTGGGGGGAGGGGCAGAGAAAAAAGGAGAGAGAGAATCCCAAGCAGGCTTTGCACTCTCATCGAAGAGCCCCGGTGTGGGGGGAGGGGAGGGTGGAGGGGCTTGATCTCCTGAACCTCGGGGCTCAATCATGAACTGAGCTGAAATTAAGAGTCACAAGCTTAACTGACTGAGCCACCCAGACACTCCAGAAATAAGATTTATTAAAAGGGTCTTTATAATTATATTTTTAAGCTCAAGTTTACCTGGATGGAATAAAGGAGAGGATAGACATAAGAGAATTTAGGAAACATAATTTTGGTTAACAATAGCTATTAGCCTAATAATTTCAGTGAGAGGTCAGATGTGGTGGGTCATCACCAGCTTATTTTTCTGTATTAAAACAGCCCCTGTTGTTCCTCCCAGACTGTTTATGCCAGTTTTGGATTTCACTGTGGCATAACCCAGGGCTGAAAAGGTATTGCCAATTCTCATACATCTCCCATGTTGGTGAAGAGTAGACAGGTAAGAGAACAAACTCAATGTGAGATCAGCATCAAATTATTCTTGTTAGCTTTCTTGGAGAAAATAGTTAAAAGAATGTGAAGTTTGGTTTTGGTGTTAATATATGTACCTTTGTGGGAAAATTAGTAGTGGAAATTGTTATTGTTTTTATTATGGTAAATGATAATGTCTTATTAAGAAAAAATTAATCACTGCCCTGGCATTGAACAAAAACCATGCTTTCTTTAATCAACTAAATGTATTTTTTTAAATTTTATTTTTGAGAGAGAGAGAGAGAGAGAGAGAGCGAGCCAGCAGGGGAGGGGCAGAGAGAGAGGGAGACACGGAATCTGAAGCAGGCTCCAGGCTCTGAGCTGTTGGCACAGAGCCTGATGCAGGGCTTGAACTCACAGGCTGTGAGAAGTTGGATGCTTAACTGACTGAGCCACCCAGGCACCCCTGAAATAAATGTATTTTATGTTTACCAATAGGTTTACCAGTGAAAGGATAATTCATTTTTATTTGGGAGCTTACCTTTTTTCTTTTTTCTCTTTTCTTTTCTTTTCTTTTCTTTTCTTTTCTTTTCTTTCTTTCTTTCTTTTTTTTTTTTTTTTTTTTTTTTTTGAGAGAGAGAGAGAGAGAAGGAGAGAGGTAGAGGCAGAGGGAGAGAGAGGGAGGTAGAGAGAGAAATTGAATCCCAAGCAGGCTCCACACCCAGCGGGGAGCCCCACACTGTGCTCTGTCCCACGACCCGACCCTTGAGATCATGACCTGAGCCAAAATCAAGAGTCGGATACTCAACTGACTGAGCCCCCCTGGCACACCTGTTCAGGAGCTTACTGTTTGCCAAGCTTCTTCTATGTGTTTTATATGTATTAATGTATTTAACTCTTTTAAAAATCATTTCTATTTTAGAGTTAAGGAAAGAGCCTTGAAAGAGAAAGTAAATTCCCAGCTGGTAAAGTGGGAGAACAAAGTGGAACGCAGGCAGTATGACTCTAGAGCTCAAGCATCTAACCAGCGCTTCATTCTGGGTTTTGAAATAGATGATAGCTGAAATACCATCATAAATTTGTGACATTATGGAACTACTTATATAAATAGAAATACCAGATATAAAATGATGATATTTGCCCGGAATCTTGCATTTATCTGTTTAATCATTCGTTTAGTCAAACAAAAAGATAAAAGAAAAATTACATCTCATACCAGGTGGTGGAGATGTAAAGGTGACTAAGACACAATCCCGTGTCTTAAAAAAGAGTTCTCGTCCTAATGGAGAAAAGAGAAATAAAACACATGCTTGTCACATAACCATGTGTTTTAGGGTGCTGTATATATTCACAAGATACTTGAAAACACAACTTTTGGGCATGTATTTCATTCTGAGGGGAGCCAGGAAGAGAAAGATTGTGCAGAAAAAAAGTTTCCCGAGATAGTTGGTGCTTAAGCGTCATTTTAAAGAACGCAGCGTGAAGGGTTGGGATGGTGAGTGTGGTGCTGTTGATCTGATTTAGATGTCTTTCTTTAGGAGAGAAGGTAAAATTGTTGCAGAGAGCGGAATCTCGATTTGTATGCATAGCATGGTGCAAAATGAACGTATGATATTTAGTGGATTTCAGCTGAGTTGATAATAATGTTATCTTTCTTCAGCACTTCCACAGTGATGAAAAATGTACACAATGGGTACGTAGTAGACACGTGATATTTTGAATTTCAGGTTAGAGTCATTTATCCAGCACAACCTGAAGGGCATAAGCAGTTCATGGTTCACATCATGACTGTCGCTTATTAATTAGCTAGTGAACTTGGAAAAGTTATTTTACCTCCAGGTAAATGGAGGAATATATATAGGGAAAAATGGCTTCCTGCCTATATAATTGCAAGGCTTTTCAGGGAATACTTGATAAAGGGTGAGTTATATGTTTGACATATAATAGGTACTCAGAAGTGATAATTGTTATGAATACGTTAAACATTTGTGTAACAACGACTGTAAAAGTCACTGTGTTTGGTGTTTGCCCTGTGGGGCACAAACACGGCATGCTGGAGCTGTTTCATATAGGCTCTCAGGTCGATCTATTAAAATTCCAGGAGCGGATTGTTAAACACAACCATCCTTGGAATCAGCCATGCGGGAAGTATATATATCACAGAAATTGCACATGCTACCTTTCAGGGATTCCTTTCCCCTGAGAGCCAGTTGATAAGGCCCGAGCTGAATTTTAAAGGGTAAAATGTGGAGGAGGGTGGAATTGAGGGAGTAGTCGTGACATGGAAATAGCACTGGACATAAACAAGATGAAAACATATGCCTATGCTTACTTATGTATAGTGAATATCTTTACTTCCTTGTTGGATTAATTTTTATCTACTCTCCTCTGGTCAAAACAAACTATCCAGTATCTCCCCTTTTCACCCAGACTAAAAGCCAACATTTTCAGTGGCCTCTTAAAACTCTTTCCTTTGTAACCTCTCACACCTCATCTCCTTCTACTCTTTATTGCTTCCCACTCTCCTCCAGTGAAGAACATAAGACGTTCCCACCCAGGCCCTTTGGCATAGCTTATCCCTCTCCTGGAAAACCCTTCCTCCAGTTGTGTGCATGGCTTTATCACTTTCTTCAAGTGTTTGCTCAAATGTGACCTGTTAAACCTGGTCTATCCTTACTGCTTTGTTTAAAAATTACAATCCCCACCCTAGAGTTTATAATCCCCTTTCCACTGCTGTATTCTTTCATAAGACTTATCATCCTCTAACATAATATTTGATTTATTTATTTATTTGTGGTATCTTTCTTACCCACTAGGATGTAAACACTATGAGGGCAGGGATTTTTGTGTGATGCTTATTTACTGATGTATCATAGGCATCCAGAAGAGTGCTGAAACATAGTAGGTGTTCAATGAAAACTTACTCAGTGAACATTGGTTAAAATAAAAAAAAATATATGTATATGCATGTAGCATATACGTATATATTATATCTATTAATTTATAGTGTAGGGCAAGAGTTTTGATGGTTTATGATGAATTTTAACTAAAAGGTCTAGACATGCCCAGTTCTGTCCTATAAATAACCTCCCATCAAGGTTGCTATATACAAAAATGAGAATGAGAATGACTTAGTATTGTTGAAATAGTTTTAAAGCATGTAGATTGACCTCAAGTCTCAACCTCCTTCCCCTAAACCTGTAACCAAACCCTTACGGTTGAACTTTAGGGTACAGGAACTTGAAGCAAGACCAAGCATATATTAGAGGCGGGGGTGGGGGGCGGTGCACACGTGATAGAGAGAACACAGACCTGGGGTAGTCAGTCTTCAAGATGGCCCCTCATGATCGCTTCTTTCTGGGATTTATAACTTTGTCTAGTTTTCTCCTGCATTGTACCAAGTTCATTTGTACAATAAACTTAGCAGAAGGGATGGTAAGCCCCTTGAAGATTAAATTGTAGAAGACATTTTGGTCACCCTCTATCTTAGATCACTTAATTTGGGAAAACCAGTTATTGAGTAGGCCTATGGAGACACCTGTCTGATGAGAAGCTAAGGCTTCCTGACAGTAGCCACATGAGGGAGCTTGGAAGTGGATCCCCCCACCCCAGCTCAGTCGAGCCCTCAGATAGCTGGAATCTTGTCCTACCTCTTGACCACACTCTCATGAGAGACTCTGAACTATAACCATTCCCCTAAGCTACAATAGAGTCCTGGCTCTCAGAAACTGCATGAGATGTTAAAAATTCATTGTTTTAAGCTGCCAAATTTTGGGAGATGTGTTACATTGCAATATATATGTCTAATGAAAGCACCATTTTCATATCAACAGGAAGAGGCAGAAAAGCAGGTCCAATGAATATTCTAAATTTTGCCACTTCAATGATCATTTCTTCCTCTTGGAGACTACTAAAAGGTGGAAGATTTTTCCTATTTCCTTGTTCCCTGTGTATGTCAGGCATACAGATTTGTTAATTGTACTCTTTTCAGGTACTATAGACTATGATACCTCAGAAACAAAGGTCATCCTTCCCCCTTTTATTTTACTTTATTTCATTTTTTAAAGTTTATTTATTTATTTTGAGAGAGAGAGGGAGGAGCAGAGAGAGAGAGAGAAAGAGAGAGAGGATCCCAAGCAGGCTCCATACTGTCAGCACAGATCCCATGAGCCATGAGATCATGACCTGAGCTGAAATCAAGAGTCAGACGCTTAACTGACTGAACCACTCAGACATCTGTTCCCCCTTTCCTTTTAATATTTTGTATAGTTCAAATACAGTTTTGGTAGGATGAACTCTTTAAATATATTTTGAATGAATGAAGTTGTCAATTTAGTGTTTATTTAATCAGGTTTTTAGTCATACTGAAGACTAATGGGGTGGATAATATTAGGGACTTCTTGTTGCTACATTACATGTAAAAGGACTAGAAGCAGAAGGCTAGGCCATGGATGTAGAGATACCACCGCATAATCAACTGCCAGTTACCTAAAGTAGCAGAGGGGAGCATAATCACAGATAATATAAAATGTCAGGCAATTTGCCTGGATGATCTTTTCTGCCAGAGTTGAAGCTGAGTCCCTGAGTCAAAAATTTCAAATATTGTGAATCAGAAAACAGTGAGCATTAGAAAACAGTCCCTAGGAGATGTCCAAGGTGGAGTTAATGAATCTGGATGGTTTCTTCTACTTTTGATGACTTTTTTTTCTTTTTTTGCATCACTGGGTGAGAGTGGGTAATAGTGAAATTATTGAAAATTGAGACAACATATTCCCAACTGAGCAGACACCAATGATCTCAGTGGAAGAAGGAAAAAGTTCCATAGAGAAAACAAAGTGAAGGAAATTAGGAAATTGGACTGGAGAATGTTGCAGATGGCAAAGGCAGTAAACTTTTTGATTTTGAAATGTCTCCTATCACCCTCCAGAGTTTTCTGATAATCTACAGTTGATCCCAGTCCCAATAAATTTGACAGTATTCATTTAAATATGCAAATTTTTGCTTCAATTTTATTCCTATCTGGGATTTAAATGTGAAAAAGGAATAAAAAATACAAGTACAAAGATGACAGAGAAATATAGGTTAAGTGGGAAACAGCTATAGAGTTTTTATTTGACAAAATCCATCTTATTATTTTAGTAGATGTTTTACTGATGGAGACTTTACCTTGATTTTTTTATTAAACTTCCTTGGAATTAAACTATTTTTTTCAGTGTCTGTCAATCAATTTAAAGTGTGCCCCAAGATAGAATATGAAACAATATGAAAATAGAGGAGTTTGCATTTTGAACTAAACTCCTTCTCAGATAAGTCACACTCCATGGGCTAATACCCCCATCTGTGACAGCCTGTGTTTTGGTGACAATAACTTCTCCTGCCTCAGAGCAACAGTTCTCATAAATTATATAAAATTATCCTTCCATGGCAGAGTCTTCAAAGTGACCACCACTCCCTGTGGCAGCCTGCTCTGTTTGACAGCAATGATATTTCTGTCTTTTGGAAATAGCAATAGTAACCATGTCAAAAACTTAGGATCAGTTTGATGAAGGTTCTCTTACCTCTGCATCCCTGGATATTGTAATATAGGAAAATTAAATATGGTGTTTACTATTTTCCCTTGAAATGCTGACACCATGCTCGTGCAAGCCATTAACTATTGTGAAGAGGGCCAGAAGGGCAGTTGGGTTTCTCTGAATCTACTAGATAATCTTGCTTCAAGGCCCCACAGCACCCAGAGATCATGATGGGGCTGTAATTTTGATCATAGATTGTCAGAAAAGAGATTAGGACACGTCTCAAATCAATCTAGCATAAGTCATTTCATTACAGCTTCTCAGAGAGTAGCAACTATCCAGGTTGATAGTTCCAATTTTAGGATTGTCCATGGGGGTAAAAATAAAAGGAGAATTCTTGTTGTTATGATATGGAGCCAGGGAACACAGGACAGGTGATCATATAACACAGACAATAAAGGATATTGTTAATATGGGGGAGCCATGTAAAAGGAAGGAAGAAAGACTGTTAAAGAAAGCATGCACCATTCACATTTGTGTAAAAACATATTTTTATTTGTGCATATCTAAAAAAGGTAACATACAATTCTTACGAATAGTGACTGCATATGTGTCAGGGTCAATTTTTGCAAAACAGACTTAAACTTTTTTCTTGTGCATTGAATACTTTTGTGTTCATTGGGTCAAATGGTCATTTGTGAATTTTGTGCTTATTTGAGTCATAGGAAAGCATATGACATCTATGAATTTTACAAAATAGGATTTGGGCAATAATGACATATAAAGACCTCACTTTAGTTCTCTTTCTGTAGACCCTGTTGTGTTAAGTGTTCATTAATGTGTCTTTAAGGGCAATATGTATGGATCTGTGAAGGATGTTGGGGGAAGGGATGAGACCCATGCTGACTAGTTGTGGCGTTTGAGTCCAGCAACATCTGCTGTGGTCTCTTAATGCAGTTACTGCCACCATCTTGAATTTTAAGCCATCTTGGCATAAATAATTTCAATGGAGAAGACAGTTGTTATTCAGATCTTTCAATTAAGCTTTTATATCTGATTCCAGGCTTTGTGGGCAACCCAATTAAAATTAGCCTCCTCAGGGTGCCTGGGTGGCTCGGTCAGTTGAGCTGAAGTCCGGGTCATGATCTCATGTTTCATGGGTTTGAGCCCTGCGTCAGGCTCTGTGCTGACAGCTCAGAGCCTGGAGCCTGCTTCTGATTCTGTGTCTCCTTCTGTCTCTGCCCCTCCTCTGCTCACGCTCTGTCTCTCTCTGTCTTTCAAAAATAAATAAATGTTAAAAAATTTTTAAAAAATAAAACAAAATTAGCATCCTGAAGAAGATTTACTTAAATGAAGAGAATGGAATAATGGAAAAACTTTTTCACAAGTAACACAGATAACTTGGCAATCATTATGTTTACAAAACATTAATAAATTGGCCTTTGGATTTACATCCTAATCTCCTATGAATTTGGCTGAATAAATCAGCTACTTTAAGTCTGTTCAGCTCTGAGTTGCCAAAAAAAAAAAAAAAAAAAAAAAATCCAGTTTGCAGACCTATGAACCTTAGGAACACCATTGACCTGGATTCGTCTTATGAAGTGAGGGGTTTATTATCTTCCTGGCTGGGAAACCAGAGGGCTCTGCATGTTTTGTATCTCTTTAACTTCACCAAAGCTACAACATTTTTCTCACTTTAATTTGGGAGGAAAAATTTACAAAAAACAATTTCATAGTGAAAGGATATGATTTTATAATTCACAAAATCGTTTTGTCAACCGTGAGGCAACAATATCCCTATCAAAATGTCCCCCCCCTTTGCTTTTTGAAAAATAAAACTGGAACCATCTTCATCAACATTACCATCTCTAGGGCTTCAGAGATGCTGTCTCGAATGCGCTAAGGAAATATACCACCATGTCATGATATTTGGCTTATTTTCTATTTAGGAGATACGTCTACATTAATGGTTCTTAAATTGTGGTTTGTGAGTTTTAGAAATGTTGCCAAAACCAACTGGGGCTGCTGTAGGGGAGGGAAATGTTATGAGTTAAGTTTGATTACTGATTTTGCCTGAATATCCATCCTGACTTCAAACTCCTTTCTTTGATCAGACACTTTCATACAAGACTTTTGTAAGCTCTTATTAAATAAAAACTACCTGGGGTTTAAACACACATTCACGTTATGGCCCCACAAGACTTAAAAGGATACTGAATCATATGCAGATATTTTAATTTCAGTAAACTCTTCCTTTGAGTGGAAAGAGAAGTGCATCACACACACACACACACACACACACACACAAGACAATCAATACAACACAATACACACACTCATGTCACTCCTTACTTGCAAAGTGCACACCAGTGCCTGCTAATAAGAGATCTAAGAACTTAATAGGTCTTTATATTTATAACACTTACTACTCTGTGACCAATAAGAAACACAATGTTTCAAAATACTTGGGAATTACACATATTTAAAGTTACTTTACGTTTCTTTACCATACTATTCTTTCCTTTTGCCATTTTATTTCAAAATATGCCATGTGTCTTTCCTCCCTCTTTTTTTTTTAATTTTAATTTCCCTTTGGCAGTTAAATAATATTCTAAAATAAAAACTATGGGAATTCATAATAAAATTACTATTCCTTTTCCCCATTACCACTTCTTCAATAAAATTAGAGGAACGCCAGTGATTGCAGTAATCTGATTGGGAATTTAAATGCAAAGAAAATTCTAAATTGTGGTTCCCACAGCAACTATAAAAAGACACTCAACATGACTGCATATTTATATTAAGATATAAAACTTAACAACTTCCCCAGTTATACAAATGCTATATAAAAACAAAGGGGTGGAATTATGGTTGCTATGGGAATCACAACTCTGAACCTACTGACTTTTGGAAGTTTAAATATACTGACATAGAATTTCACACTGAATATTACATAGGGACAGGAACGTGCACGGGATTAGAGACCAACATGTGGCAAATGACATGAAATGAAATAATGAAAGAAAATGTCACTCTAGTGCCTAAATGTCTCCTATTTATGGATCAGTCCCTCTCATTCTGATAACATATCACCTCTGAAAACAGAGCAAAATATCCGTAGGTTATGCTCTGTGGAGTGATGGGATGTGGTGATTCTCTTTCTACATTGGTATGATGCCTCAACTACTCGTAAAGGAGTGAGTGTGAGCACTGTGAACACAGAGACCTCAGGATGATTCTCAGCTTAGCCAAACAGTTGTTACTAGCCGAATAACTTCTTCCTCTTTCCCTACAACTAGGGTGACAATACTCATTTTAGAGACTTAATTTGATGAAATGAAAATGGGATAAGATATACAAAATTGCCTAGCCAAGACATGCCATTAATATGTGGATTCCTACTTTTCAAGACTCAATGCATTTCACTAGAAGGCATTTGTTACTAGGAATCTATTTAAAAAAAATTTTTTTTTTTTTTAAGAATTGCTAGCTGCTGCAGGAAATTAAAAAAAAAAAGCTACTAATCCTCACCTTTGACTTGTGGAAATAATATTCTAGTTAGGTAATAAAATAAATGATATTTTCATAAAGTTTATCATTTGTAAAATACTTAAAAATGTATGATTTTTAAGAAACGTGCAAAAAAGAAGAACCGATTCCCTTCTTTGAGCTATGCCTATTTCTCATTCTTCTACAATGAGCCATGGGTAAGAAGTTTTGGGAAAGCAGAGGACAACGGTAATTGCATAATTTCTTATTCAGAATGGTATTAAAAACAGTCCCTCTCATTCTGATAACATATCACCTCTGAAAACAGAGGTTTCAACTTTCTGCTTGGGCAATTACTTTTTTTCCCCCGAAAGGTCTCAGCAGTTCTGCATTTTCTCTTTTCTTGAGTGGAGGTGGAGAAGAGGCTTTTCCCCATAACTAGGAGACTGCTCCAGAGAGGAGAGCTGTTCAATCATTTATTATTACTCATTATTGTTATCATCTCATTCTCCGTGTAGAAGTGCGAGTGCTGTGATGATCGAATCGTAACTTCAATAATGCATCTGAGGGAGTCTCGCGGGTAGCTTTTTCTCTTCATTCAGGGCCACAGTGTTTTGGACAGAGCTGTCTTGCAGAGAGAATTTTTAAAAGTTAACAAAAAAACTGAAACATTGCATGTGCCTTATAATGTGTGTAACATCTCTTCCGAGAAGACAATCAGATCATAGTGTTACAAATGTAATATTTTAGTTCATTAGTTTAAATTATTTTTTCCCAGTGTTTTAATTATATTAGGAAAGCTTCAAGCCTATACACTGGAAGTGTCTTCTAAAATACCTACCTTATCAAGCACTGCATGCTCACGATAGTTTTGAATAAACTAAAGAACAGAGGCTATTAAAATAATATAGCCTGGATTAGGGTTTCTCAAATTTTGATAGCAAACCACAGTGGGAGCTGCATTTTACATTATGCCCCTGCATACACAAACACACGCCCATACTTACACATAACTGAAATTGAGGTTTCAAAGAACAAACTCACATTTGCTACAAAACAAAACAAAACAAAAGAAACTCTAGTTGTAATCCACTAAATTGGTTTTACTGCCTTCTAACGGACTTCTATACCTGTTTGAAAAACTTAGGGCACATTTTGAAAAAGTGGCAGAACTTAGATAATAAACCAAATTTTCTGAATGTATCCATCCATCCATCCATTATCTATCTATCTATCATCTATTTATCTATCATCTGTCTATTGATTCATCTATCTGGAGAATTTATGACCTTAAGCAAGTTATTTACTTTTCTCTGCCTTAGTTTATTTAACATGGGAAAATATTAATACCTTCTCATAAACTGCAAATGAGTTACTGTGCAATTCTTTGACTAGTGCCCGGCACATTTTAAATGTTATACAGAGTAATTATTAGCTCTTACTGTTATTAACAAACATGGAATGCTCACAATGTGCCCTATGATTGCCGTGGGAGCTGAGATGAATAGAATAAATTCTGCCTTATGGAGCTGACAATATATTATGGGATAGAGATTGGAAAGTAAATAATTCTGACATATGGTATGAGTTTTGTGATAGATGATGTATGATCAGTTTACTGTGGTAACAGCTACCTCCCCAGAAGATACACTCATACACCTTGGCTGCTTACATTCTTTTTGAAAATTCCCTAATCTTCAGGGATATTAGAGCCTCCAGGGAGGAGTACTCATGAATTAACACGTTAAGTTAAGGTTCCTCTTCTCTGCTGTTCTCTCAATGCCACACTGCTGCTGTGGTTTCTGCTTATGCAGGTGCCACCATGCTTCTCCACTGTCCTGCTACCTGTCGCTTCATTCTGAACAGTCCCCACCTGCCACTGCAGCTGCCCTTATGCTCAGCTGAGCCCCTCTTCCGTTCAAGCTGAGGGGCTGCCCCTTAAGCCTGCTGCTGATCCCTGCGACTCATTGAGGCCCCTGCTGCTCTCGGAGTGGTGGGCTTCTTTCTGAAGTGTCTCCCCTTTGTGTCTTACAAAGAACCCATAGCAGGATTACTTGAGCATTGAGTCATTCCGAAAGTTTGTGTCTAGCACTTTTTAGTTTTCTCCAAAGCTGTCTCCTTCCAAGGTGCTGATGTGCCTTTGAGTTTTACCCAGAACACTTGATTCTTCCTGATTCCCAGCTTCTTTTGCTAGGAGGGCTTACAAGGCCATATTCTGTACTCCCTTATGACATATTTTTTTTTTTTCTCAGAGACTCAATAGTGTCCTCAGGCAATTTGGCTTCTGAATGACTCCCTCAATTTTCCAGGCATTTATGAATATATTTGAATCCCAAGTGTGATACTATGTGGGTCACTTTCCAAAAGAACTTTTAAACCCAGTGGTGTGCTGGCAAATGTTTAACAACCAGCAGGCTACAGGGTGATGGAGGAGGGCAGTGGGGAGTTTTGATTTGTCGTATTTGTGGATTTCCATGGTGTAAATACTCCCAGCTTGGACAACTTCAGGGTACTGATGTGTACATGGAGTTGGGAAGTGATGCCTGTATTCAGCTCTCTTGGACTGACAGGAGCTAGCTCCAGTATAGCACTGCTTATGCCCTGTGCTGAACCATGAATGAAAATAGATATCTGGGCGATTGAGGTGCTGCAGTACTCCGTGAGCCAAATATATCCAAGTGTATGTAGCCTGGTCACTCTTTTGCACACATACATACACTGTCGGGCACACGCATAATAGACACATGGCAGTCAGTAAGAACTGTGTCATTGACATAGAAAATAAGGAGAATTTTTCCTCAGCAATTTGAAGGCATGTCTGTTATAATCCTTTGTATCCTATCACACTCATTTGCTGCTGTATATTCCTTTCCAACTGGATTTTCTTTCATATTTTAGCATATAGATAACATTGTTTTAGGGGAAAGAGTATATTTTTTTCAACGTTTATTTATTCATTTATTTTTTTGAGAGACAGAGGCAAAGCCTGAGTGGGGGGAGGGGCAGAGAGAGAGAGAGGGAGACACAGAATCCGAAGCAGGCTCCGGGCTCTGAGCTGTCAGCACAGAGCCTGATGTGGGGCTCGAACCCACAAACTATGAATTCACAACTATATATTTTTTCATTTAAAGTGTGTAATTTAATGAATTTTAGTATAATCACAGATTTATACAACTAACACTGCAGTGAATTTCAGAATATTTTTATCACCCCCCAAAAGAAACTTTGTACCTATTAGCAGTTACTCCATATTCTCATTTGCTCTCCTCCCCCAAATCCTACTCAATAATTAATTTACTTTCTGTTTCTATAGATGTACCTATTCTAGACATTTTATATAAATGGAATCATTCAATATGTGCTCTTGTGTGATGGGCGTCTTTTAAGTTTTGTCTAGGCAAGTGTTTCCATTTCTTTTGGGTATTTTCCCAGGAGATGAATTACTGGGTTGTGTGGTAACTCTATGCTTAACATTTTAAGAAACTGTCGAACAGTATCTTGAAGCAGCTGCAACATAACATTCCCACCTGCAATGTATGAAGATTCCAGTTTTCCATATCCTCAGCACGACTTGTTACTATCTTTTTGGTTATAGGCAGCCTAGTGGGTTTGAAGTAATATCTTGTCATATTTCCGTAATGGCTAATAACGTTGAACATCTTTTCATGCACCTGTTTGTATATCTTTGGAGTAATTTCTGTTTAGGTCTTTTACTCATTTTAAAAATTGACATGTTTCTTTTCATTGTTGAGTTGTTTTCGTATATTCTGGAAACATCTCTTATCAGGTATATAATTTGCACATATTTTCTAGATTCTAGTGGATTTTCTTTTCACTTTCTTGATAGTGTCACTTTCAAATACAAACATTTTTTAATTTTAATGAAGTCTCATTTATCTGCTTTGTACTTTTGTTGCTTGTGCTTTTGGTGTCATACTTACCAAGGCTTTACCAAACCCAAGATGCAAAGACTTATTTCTATGTATTCTTATAAAAGTTGTAGAGTTTTACCTATTACATTTAGCTCTCTGATCCATTTTTTGTGTATTCAGTTTTTGTCTCCATGTAAAGAAGGGTGTGTTTTCTGGGGTATCTGGGTGGCTCAGATGGTTAAGCGTCCAACTTCGGCTTAAGGCATTATTTCGCAGTTTGTGAGCTCAAGTCCCGTGTCAGGCTCTGTGCTGACAGCTCAGAGCCTGGAGCCTGCTTTGGATTCTGTCTCCGTCTCTCTCTCTCTGCCCTTTCTCACTCACGCTCTCTCACTCCTTCAAAAATAAATAAACTTAAAAAAAAGGGGGTGTGTTTTCTTAAAACCATGGGTTCCATGGTAAAATTCCAGGATGAGAATTTGGCTTTAATCTTAAAGAAAATGAAGCACAACCTCTCCTTTTCTGTGCAAACTAACCACTGATTTTCCATTAAAAATATCCAAAAAAGACATCAGCCACTGTGGAATTTATTTTGGTTATTGCACATTTTCTTTCTTTGAGCGCCTATCAGTCAAAATTCTACTGCCCTCAAAGCTTTTATTGTTTTCCTGTTTTCACTAGCAGGCTTTACTTGCGTAACGGACCCGGAACTGAAGAAGTATTTTTGCTTTTTTTGACAAGTAATTAAATATCTAACAATGTTCTGGATCAAACAGTTTACACTGAATTAGTAATCTGATTTTTAGCTACAATTATACGTGTAAACAGTTTCCTTTTCCCCCAAAGGTTATAAATATCTTTATAAAATAGGTAGAAGGAAAGTGGAAAGGGGAGGGTAACCCCCCCAACTCCAAAAAAAAAAAAAAAATTAAATAAATAAAAAGGAAATCTATTGAAGTTAAAACTAAAAGGAGGTGTTTGATATGATAACTAATGATGAGATAATGGGTTTCTTTGGGATATGGAAATAGAATCCACAGGAGAATGAGGACCTCAGCTAAGAGCTGGTAGGTGGATCGGCCATGAACGGAAAGTTTGGCTTGCCTACTGTACTTTTTCATAAACATTACTGGCATTTGGCAAGTCTTCTCGTGTGCAAGGATTTCTCAGAAGTGACAGGTCATCTGGGAGCCTGAAGGTAATACTGTATGGCCTAAATTGTAGCTAATCATGTTTATATCCTTTCCTCAGTAGTTCTCTGTGAATCTTCTAGGCCAGGTGATGAGGGGATGCGGTCAGAAGAGAAGTCTGTCCTCTGTTGAAAACCTAGACATGGCTGGCTGGCAGGAGGCTTTTTAAAGGGGCTGTGCTGAGCATAGCAGGTTGTTCATGTGGAGAGGGAGGAGGCTTACCACAAATGTATAGCTGAGAAGTTGATTAAATATTACAACGTGGCTGTGTTATAAGTTGTTAAGGGGCAGTGGCTCCAGAGACCCTTGTCATACTAATGAGGATTCCAACCTGACTGATTTGACCTAATCATTAGGAGATAATAATAGATCTAGCCCTTCAATTACTGGATAACTTTGATGATTGTTCAGCAGCATGCAGACTAAAGCAGAGCCCAGCATGGATTTTACCATTTATCTATCTAATCTATTTTAGACCAAAATGTGCCAGGGAGAATACAGAAGACATTAAACTATTGAGACTTTCCAAGCTATAAATATTTGCCAAATATGACTTAATTTTTAAGCTGCCCTTTCCTTTTAACTTCTAAAATTATCTTTATAATATTTTCTCATATATTGTAACTTTAACACACGATATTAGAAAAAAACAGGTTATGAACCATCAATTTAGTAAGTCTCTACCTTGGAATGTTTTATAATTAAATCATAACCCTACTTCAGAACAGATAACTAAATCTTTAAAGGGGAAAATACATAGATTTTTAAATTTAGGGAATGTGTTAATCTACTGCATTGATTTTATCCTCATCTCAATTAAATTAATTCTCTCTGTCACCATTTATCATGTCAGAAGTTTGCCCCTCTGCTATAACCATGTGAGTTATTCCTGCAAAAGCATGTCAGAATAATTCACACTTGCTTCTTCTTTAATAATTTCCTCTGCAAGTTAGCAAGTCTTGTAAGAAAAATTCCAATCTATTATATTTTATTTGCATGGAATATTAACACAGTGTATTAAATATAATGTAGAAATTTAGTTGCATGAATTTTTACCTTGACTTAAAAAAACATTTGTTTACTTAAATGTGATATATATGATGAAAGTGCATATATCATAAGCTCAATAAATTATTACAAAGTGAATATAGTGAATAAAATCACCCCCCAGGTCAAAAAATGAGGTTATTACTGAAACCTAGAAGCCATTCTGGCGATCCATTTAAATCTTCTAATCATGCCAGAGGAAACACTGTCTCAGCTTCTAGAACTGTAGTTTAATTTGCTTCTGAAATTTATACAAATGAAATTAGAGTAGTAGATGTTCTTTTGTATAGGATTTCTTTCATTCAACAACATATTTATAAAACTCATTCATAGTTGTATGTGTTGATGTGTAGTTAGTTCATTCTAATTGCTGTAGAATATTCCATTTTTTAATAGATTTTATTTATACTTATTCTTTGATGGATATATGAGATGTTTCCAGTTTTTCATATTCATGAATATTTTGGTGCACATGTACACACATTAATTAGGTATGGGATTGTCAGGCTGTGGTGTGTGCATATGTTCAGCTTTACCAGATATTACCAAGTATTTTTCCAAAGGCATTATATCAATTTATACTTCCTCCAAAAGTGGCCTTTTGATTGACTAAAGGTATAACATTAGCAATTTGAAATTAAATGTTATTAACTCTTCTTTAGGATTAAACTGCTACTTTCCATAACTCTTTAGGCAGAAAATATTTATAGGTTAAAGGAAGTTAAATTTGTGAAATAATGTGCACTTGAGAATCCCCACAAATAAGTGAATAATAAGAGGGATTTATAATTCTGTCCCTCTAAACTTAAATGCCAATTGAGGCCTAAAATGGCTGGGAATCTATAGATCTCTTTATCCATTTATGGTCTTTCAACTGCTGTTCCCTTAGTTGAAAGGTTGTTAGCAATAATCTTTATCTCATAGGGTTATGGGACACATAAATGAGACCATGAATCAGAAGCTTGACTCATAGTCAATGTGGAATAAATGTTGTTATTCATCAATAACATGTGAATTTAGTTCTTTACATGTAGTTTTATTGTCTGAACACCTATTAGTATAGAATAACCAATTTGAGTTATATGATGATAGAAAAGTGAATAGCAGAAACACCCCCTGAACTCCTGCGTATGGGGGACATTTCCTATTGTTACATGCACCACAGTGCATTTCATTTCATACCTTAACTGGAAAGCGATTCCCTTCTCTGAGGGAAGTGATTCTTTCTCCCTCTCTTTTTCTGTGTCTCTTCCAGGGCTGCGGTATGACCTTTGAGGGCTTTCACCATTTGCCTGCATACGTCTCTTCTCCACTAAAAATTAATCGATGAATGAAAGAGTATGATGGTATCAGTATAAAGATAAATACTTAAATAATAACAATTATATATGCATAAGACATAATATATTATTATATATTAAATTATTAATGGCAATTATAAATAAACAATATATTAATACTTAATATATAGTAATTTTTAAGCTAAAATTCCATTTTTCCCCTGATTTAAAAGAAACTAGAACCTTTTCTGGACTTTAAATGTATTCTGGGCTGTAGGCACTGTGTTTACTGTGTCTTAATAAACTTACGGAATAAGTAAATCTGCTCTTCCTCTTCCTCTTCCTCTCACTTGTCTCTCTTACTTTAGGTTTGTATCAGAGTGTCCTTCTCAGGTGAGAAGGTAGTAAGACTTCACAAAGAGCCATTCTGTGTGTAAGTAGAGCAGGCAGCCAGCATTTTGCAGCGCACATTAGACAGAAAATCTTCACATAAAAAAGTAAGACTACGCGGTAGGAGCACAGAGGAGGGCATCCTATGGAAGGGGAAACTGCTTAAGTTATAGAGATACTAGGAAAAATTACACCGACGAGGCACATAAAGTTAATTCTCGAAAGATGATAGAACTAGGTAAGCCATGCAATCAATGATACATTTGTAAGAAAGCATACAGGTGGACATTCAGTTCTCGATCTTATGTTCTTCTAACCCTCCGTTGCATTCACTAACACTTCTTTAATTTTCTTTCTACTTGATATTTTAAACAATTTTTTTCAACGTTTATTTATTTTTGGGACAGAGAGAGACAGAGCATGAACGGGGGAGGCGCAGAGAGAGAGGGAGACACAGAATCGGAAACAGGCTCCAGGCTCTGAGCCATCAGCCCAGAGCCTGACGCGGGGCTCGAACTCCCGGACCGCGAGATCGTGACCTGGCTGAAGTCGGACGCTTAACCGACTGCGCCACCCAGGCGCCCCTCTACTTGATATTTTAAAAGCCAATGAAATATCAGTCAATGAACTCTGAATGGCTGCTGATAGAATTTTCTTACTTCTTCATAGTAATCATGAATATAGTGAACTCCCATGGTCCCTATTTAAACTGACCCTACACCACTCCTACGTTGTCTGACCTCTTAAAATGGTGAGCTTGATGGACCATTTGCAGCATTTTTGGCATGACAGACATGCTCCATACTCTTCTTTAATACTCATAAAGTAAATTCCAGTTAATTAGTCCTCACAGAATCCCTCAGAGGAGGGTACACGTCATGATAAATCCAGTTTTAAGGGTGTCTACATCCTGTAGTCCTGGACCGTATTTCCATTGAAAGCTTCGTGTATTTAAATATTTTCCTTACAATTATTTTTCGTGTTAGTAAGGTTTCTGATCCGCATTGCTTCATTAAAATAAATGGTTTGATGAGCAAGGCAGCTTAAGATTCATATTCTGTGCTAATTAACAGATTCTTCTAATTGTTAGAAGGCTCCTGATGTCTTTCTAATTCTTTCAACTCATTACTTTCTTACAGAAGTTACAGTTCTTAAAGGAATAGTAACAGATACTATGAAACTTCCTTTCTACATATACACACTGCCTCAAAATACATTAATTTGTGAAAGCAGGCCAATAATTTAAAATCTGTTAATTGATGTGCTTTCCTTCCAAAACCAAGTGAAATATCTTCCCTATTTTCCATTTCTACTTTCCCATCTGGGATACTAAAATGCATTTTTAAAAGATTACTTTTAGTTGAAAATAATGTAGCAAAACATATATTAAAATCTCTATATGCTTCCACTTGAATATATTTTAGTTAGATCAGTAGATCAGATCTCAGTACTCTGGATTTCTGTTACTACAGCGAGGAACGAGGAGGAGGGATCTAATTTTATTTTGAAAATGTTCTTTTTTCTATATGATTGCTAACAAATAGAGTTTATAATGTGTCAATTTATGCTTGGATCATTATGAAGTGAGGTTTCTGGCAATTGTGTAGACGGATTCTCTGCCTGTGAGGGTTGGTGATGGAAGACACATAACTTTGATTCAGACAAAGATGATGAATATTTGAAAAAATACAATAGTAACTGTATAAATAAAGAAAAGTATATATCAAAAATATCACCCAAAGTCTAGTTTGGTGAGACAAGGGAAGAGGAAAGTAAATGAGTGAAACTGATCAGTATTTATGTATTGTTCTTTGATGCTGACCACATAGTACAACCTATGCAAAGGTTGTCGTGTTTTTGATTGACAGACATTAAGTAACTGATGGAATTTACTCAAACTGTTGTATTTATGCTAATTTCAAAAAGAAAACACTTAAATCCCACATGTTCTAATTAATATTAAATTTCAATTAATCCTGAATATAAATTGCCCCAAAGTTAGCTCTTCTGTGCTTTACTATATGAAGGATAATAACAATTTAGGCTACCACTTAATTGCTTCTAAAAGGTTTGACATACGTTATTAGCTCATTGGATATGCTCAATAATACTGAGAAAGAAACACCTTTGACTATATATTATAAGTGGAAAAATGAGAAGTGAAGTGACCAGCCCAATGAAACACAGAGAATAAATTCTAAATGGGAAATAACATACTTTCTGGTTTTTTTTAAATGACAAATCTCAAATACTCTGGAAAAAAAATAATTTGACAACTGTGTTAAGTGACTATCGAGATTCAGTCAAGCAGGTTACTTTGAGATCAGTGCTGTCCATAGGAAAATGTACAAATAAGTATTTGAAAATGATTTATTCACACTTCAAAAAAATAATTAACATACAATGTAACACAAAAGTTCTATAATACACTAATACAAGATTTTGGTTTTTTTTTTTAAGTTGACAAATCAGTCAATGAAGGATAAAAAAGATATCATTAATCCACATTTCTTTAAAAAAATTTTTTTTAACATTTATTTATTTATGAGACCGAGAGAGGCAGAACATGAGCAGGGGAGAGGGAGAGAGAGAGAGTGAGACACAGAATCTGAAACAGGCTCCAGGCTCTGAGCTTTTTTTATTAAAAAAAATTTTCTTTCAACGTTTATTTATTTTTGGGACAGAGAGAGACAGAGCATGAATGGGGGAGGGGCAGAGAGAGAGGGAGACACAGAATCGGAAACAGGCTCCAGGCTCTGAGCTTTTTTTATTAAAAAAAATTTTCTTTCAACGTTTATTTATTTTTGGGACAGAGAGAGACAGAGCATGAATGGGGGAGGGGCAGAGAGAGAGGGAGACACAGAATCGGAAACAGGCTCCAGGCTCTGAGCCATCAGCCCAGAGCCCGACGCGGGGCTCGAACTCACGGACCGCGAGATCGTGACCTGGCTGAAGTCGGACGCTTAACCGACTGCGCCACCCAGGCGCCCCATCCAGGCTCTGAGCTTTTAGCACAGAGCCCGACATAGGGCTCAAACTCATGAGCTGAGAGACCATGACCTGAGCTGAAGTCAGACGCTCAACCAACTAAGCCACCCAGGTGCCCCATTAATCCATGTTTCTTAAAACCTACTGCAATTTCCTAAAAATAAATTAGCTCTAAGCTTCCCAGCAACCATAGGAAAGAGAAAAACAAGAAGGAAGCATTTCACCTTGTCTTAGAAGCAAATACGTTGTTGGTCTTGAGATCTGAAAGAAAATATCCCAGAGTCTTTGTGTAAGAAGCCTTGTGTAGTCAAATATATGATATCCTTGACTGGGGAAGAGAAAAATAATTTAGATACATTCTTTATATAATGAATTCTCCCGTATCGCTGGAATGCCTATTTAAATGCCTATTTATTTATTAACAGCTCTTATGTTAAAAAATATAATAAAAATATAGAAAGTAATGTGAGGTAAGTGTGTAATTTTCTATAGAACATCCCTAACATGGGATTATATCTTGGAAAACTTGAGAGATTAGTATCCATCTTATCTTTGGCTCAGACTCACTCTCTTGAATGTGAGCAGTCTCAGCAAGACCATTGACGTTAGCTAATGCCTTTATTCTGTCTGTGCAGTAACTGTCCAGCGTGAGAAGCTCTCTCTTATTCCAGGCTTTATGCCCTAATGGTGTCCCCTGTTTGTCCCCAACCTCCTTCCTCAAAGCCTGCCTGTAACTGGGGCCATCTTACCCATGCCTTTGGCTTTCAGGGACTGCTCTGTATTTAGAACCTGTATCTATCGATCCCTCTGTCAAAAACTGTTTATCTCAATAACTAATTATAGAGTTTAATGAGCTCTTGCACACCTTAACTACACTAAGGGAATTTTCAGTTACAATTTTCACTGTAGGTCAGGAGCTGTAAGATTCATATGCTTGCAGGTACCAGGCAAAAATATAAAGTTATTGCCACGTTAGACTTTGGGTATGATTTGGCTGACATTCTGGAAGCTTGTTATCAAGTCATGTAAACTGTGCTTTTACACTTAGAGGCTTTCCCAACAACTTCATGTAATATGCTACTGATTCAATACGTATTATGTATCACTTAAATCTGTACCAAGCAATAACCTCATGAGCTTTCATAATAGAAAATACACTAAATTGGAGAAATAATACTTTGGTCAATTATATCATTTGATTGGTGAAACTAAAATGGAAATTATCTACTCAACTGAATAGTTGAAAAATTATATAGGTGATATAAGTGAAATTGTTTTGCAGATTTAAAAAATGTATATATTTACAGTGTTCTTGAACTTGAATGAATGCTTATAATTATTATTCAAAGACTTTTTAAATTTTGGAATTATCCAAGTTATAGTAACTTACAATATTTAGTGAAATAGAAAACTCCCAACCATTTTGGGTAAGGTTTTACTATGTTTAATACTTTTGCTTCTGTTAAGTACGCTTTTTATTTCTTTACAAATTTCCTTCAAGCTGTTTTATCTTAAGTATAGCAGGATGTAAGTCTGGTCCCTGTGTTATTAGCCTTCATATTTAGTTTAATAATTATTTTTAGATACCTAAAACTTGCTTTATTCTTTCCCATAAGATCCTGATAGATTCTGTGTATTCAGGCTATTTTCTTCTTAGTTTAAAAATATCTATATTCTTTCTTAATGCTATCTGGGAATATATTCCTGGGAACTAAATCTAATAATCATGTTACTCGAAGATACACATGTAAAAGGAAGAAAAGAGCAGGAAGGATATGCATTATATTTTTTTAAAGGATTATCTATAGAGATTCAATTTTATTCCATACTAGGTCACTATAGGATAGAGAGTTATCTTCATCAACTTATTTCTTTTTATACTTCTCTGAGAGGCTTGTGAATGAAATTTAAAATGAACCTTGCCTAAATTTCCACTGCTCTAATTTTTTAACCGCTGTTGTTGACTTGTACAATGCAATCTCAAACCTTTAGATGTGTTCTTTCTGCAGAAAACGTGTGATAGTATCCAATCAGAAATTTACCTCCATGACTTTGAGTACTACAAAACAGGACTTTGTAAAGAAATACTTAAAATTTAGACATGTTTATTTAGACAATTAAATATTCAGCCGTATATTCTTGGGAACAAAGGAAGCTTTTTCTCTCTGTAGTTGACTGTTACTTGGGCACTCCCCAAATGAACTATGCCTCTGGGAATTCATGCCTATATGGTCCCTTCCCTTCGATTCTGAGCTGGACTTGAGATGTGCTTCCCCACCACACCAATAAAACGTGGTGAAAGCAACTATTTGCTAGTTTTATACCTTAAGAAGATCTGGTAATATTTATTTTTTGCACACTGAGAGTAGCTAGCTGCTACATAAGAAGTCAGACTGATGTCAGACCTCCGTGCTGTGAGGAAGTCTGCACAAAGCTCAGGGAGGAGTACTGAGGAACCCAGCCAATAGCAAGAACTGAAGTCTGGGACCTATGGTCCAACTAGGGAAGTCCCAGTCAGACTCCAGAGTTTAAAGCCAACAGAGCAAAGCCTCCTGGGACAAAGACAAATTCTCCCCACCAAGCCTACCCCAAGTTGCAAGTGTGAGCAAATAGGCAAAAGGAGTTACTGTTTTAAGCCTTTATGTTTTGGGGCAATGTGTTATGCAAAAACGAACTATCAAAATACCTCCCTAAAATTAAGCACCAGAAAAGAAGAGAGTCCTTGCAAAGTCTCTCATAATTATGGGTCAGAACCATTCTTAATTAATTAATTAATTAATTAAATATGAAATTTATTGTCAAACTGGTTTCCATACAATACCCAGTGCTCATCCCAACAGGTGTCTTCCTCAATGCCCATCACCCACTTTCCCCTCCCTCCCACCCCCCCAACAACCCTCAGTTTATTCTCCGTTTTTAAGAGTCTCTGATGGTTTGGTTCCCTCCATCTCTAACTTTTTTTCTTCCTTCCCCTGCCCCATGGTCTTCTGTTAAGTTTCTCAGGATCCACATAAGAGTGAAAACATATATGGTATCTGTCTTTCTCCATATGACTTATTTCACTTAGCATAACACTCTCCATTTCCATCCACGTTGCTACAAAAGGCCATATTTCATTTTTTCTCATTGCTAAGTAATATTCCATTATGTATATCAACCACAATTTCTTTATCCATTCCTCAGTTGATGGACATTTAGGCTCTTTCCATAATTTGGCTATTGTTGAGAGTGCTGCTATAAACATTGGGGTACAAGTGCCTTTATGCATCAGCACTCCTGTATCCCTTGGGTAAATTCCTAGCAGTGCTATTTCTGGCTCATAGGGTAGATCTATTTTTAATTTTTTGAGGAACCTTCACACTGTTTTCCAGAGTGGCTGTACCAGTTGGCATTCCCACCAGCAGTGCAGGAGGGTTCTGTATTTTATTTTGAACAGTTCTATTTGAAGGAGACACTTCAGCTATAGTCCTCTCAGTCAACACTGTACCTCAGTTTAAAGCTTTTATGGTATGTTGAACCTTTGTGTGATTAAACCATTCTTAGACTTGGGTAACTGTGACCCCTGCATTTACTGCATGCTTCTTGCTTTGTTTGTACTGTATGTGCCCTTTGCCAAACCCAGGGAAGATCCAAGACAGTTAGTATTCCTGGGGCTTGTTTTTTTTTTTTTTTTTTTTTTTCTTTTTTTGCCTTATTATTTGAGTCCGTAGATTCTGAATCTGTCTGTCTTTTTGTTTCACAGTGTCTCTTGCATCAGTCTCTGTCTCATTTTCTCTCTTTCCTGCTTGGTCATCTATAGTAATATCCCCATCATTTTTATACAGTGGCTGTCTCTGTGATAATAAGTAGAGGGCCTATTTACTGTGGTGACATAGCAGATGAGCTCTAGAAATCCCATTTATGTCATTACCTGGACAAGACAATGAAACATCAGAATCTGCCAGCACCCAGGATGTGGTGTTAAGATGATATTGAGCCCCATGTGTCTTGAAAATCTTGATAGTTTTTTTTCTTTTAGTGCTTAAATAGAACTTCTGTATAAGGTGTATAATAGGTAAAAGATGGTAGTAGGTGTGCAATGTGTGAAGGGTAGTAAGTATTTGGCTAACATAAGGTTTGGCAGTAGGGGATATTTTTTTTTTTTTGTTTTTTTTTCAACGTTTATTTATTTTTGGGACAGAGAGAGACAGAGCATGAACGGGGGAGGGGCAGAGAGAGAGGGAGACACAGAATCGGAAACAGGCTCCAGGCTCTGAGCCATCAGCCCAGAGCCTGACGCGGGGCTCGAACTCACGGACCGCGAGATCGTGACCTGGCTGAAGTCAGACGCTTAACTGACTGCGCCACCCAGGCGCCCCAATAGGGGATATTTGTAAAAGTAAGAGATGAAACAGGAATTATTTTAGATTTTTAATTTTCATAAATACAAGAATACCAGGTATTTTGATTCATACAGAGTTTGATATTATTATAAACAGCATCTTCCACTGGAAAAAGATACACTTCACTCAGGATCAACCAATATCAACTTTTTAAAATTTCAAATCTTTTTTGGGGGGCTAGAATTAGATTTAAATTCATGTTCAGCTTATTAATGACTCATTGACGCATGCATTGGCTAACAAGGATGAACAGAATAGAAAACAGAAAAGTCTATTTTGTTGCTAGAAATTTTGCAAGGAGGTCTTCCTTCTAATCATTTCTCAGCTCTAGAGGATGGACAAAATGGGATTCAAAGATGATACTAAGGGCCCACTCACAATTTCTCTTTCATGAGCTAATGATACAGTGTTGTGGGACATTCATGAGGAGAATTTGGCAGACATTTGTAAATATCTTAATTCCACGGGACAAAGATACGTGGGTAAATGTAGATTTGGGGGTAGGGTATATTGTGATTTCTCAGGGTGCTTTTTTTCAGTACTTGGTCCCAGAATCACCTACAACAAAAGCTCTTGGTCATGAATATCCTCTGGTTCTACCAGTTATTCTGACACAGAAGCTCTGGTCTGAAGTTTAAGAATGTCCATTTTTAACAAATTCTCTATGATTTTTGCATCTAAATGTCTGAGAGTGATTGGGCAGGGGCAAACATAAGCCATAGTAAATAGAAACTCATAGTAAATAGAGAGAGGCCATGGTTTTTGCCAGTCTCTTAGACTTTTATCTGAAGCTGTTTCAGATTACAGCGTCAGAGAAGAGAGTTGAATACCTAAAATCTGGAGTAGGTCCAAGTACAAAAGCATATTTAGGAAGCTGCGCTTGGGTCAAAAGCTTCCCCAAATGCAAGGCCAAACCACAGAGTGAACATTTCCTTTTCGGGACTTCACTGAAATTTACAGATGCTCAAATTTCTGGATAACTAAATTGGTCATCAAAAATTATATCAGTTAATTCATGTCAGAGGAAGAGTCTAAAATATTTGTCAGGGTCAAGGGAGACATAAATGGGCTTGGAGTAGGAATTCAGTATAGAGATGTGACACATATGGAGCATAAAACATTTGCCTTGAGAACATGCAAAATGCCAAGGTATTTTTCATTGTTTGAGACTGGGTAAACAAACAAACGAGCAACAAAAACCAAGAGTTAACATGGATTTGGTGAAAAGTTCTCCTGTATAAAGACAATAAAACATAACATACCAGACAAACTCTCCTTATATTTTTCTACAATGGACATAGCTATTTTTTTCCTAGTGAAATTAATACATGTTATAGGAAAAAAAAATAAGAAAATTAAGAAAATACAAGGAAGAAAATAAACATTAACCTATCCCACTATCTAAGGGGGAAAATACTGTCAACATATTGATGTATATCTTTGTGTATATCTGTGTATGTGTGTAAGTGTGTGTATAACTACTTTTATAAAAAAAAAAAACCTAAAAAAAACAAATCAAGCAAAAATAGATTTATGCTCTACATGTTCTTTTATTTTGTAACCATTTTCCGCTATTACTCTGTAGTGATATTTCATGACAATGTTTCTCTTTCAGTGAAAATAGCAACTCCATCATTACTTTTAACTGTTAGGAAAATTCAAATTTATTTTTATGTACTCATGTATATCAGTCTTTGAAAATGTCTTTGTACTTCACATATGTGTGTGTATAAAAGAAAAATTGTTCTGGCTCAGTTAAATAGGCAAGCAATAGTTTATTTAAGGTTGTTAGGTCAGGCCAGAGAAACTATTGCAACAGGAGAGATTGAACTCAACTCTGCTACACACAGAAGTCAGGAGGATTTTTAAATGCTGGAGCGAGTTAATAGGCAAATATTGGGACATCAGTGAGCAGGTGATTGTTATGATTTTGCATCTGTGTTTGCGAATTGGCACTTATCAAGGTGAGGCTCATTCTCCTCTCCAGAGACTGGAAGATGGGGATCCTATCTTTCTTGATTGTCTTTCAAAGGAGTGGCTCCCAGGTCAGTGAGAAATCCTGCGCTATAAAATATTTATATCTCACAGGAGCAGAGAAAAAATTAGAATCGCAAATTGTTTAAAGTAAATGCTCTAAGAAAAGGAAGTCAGGAACCTATCATCAGGAAGAAGCCTGTCTAAAGTTTAGTCCAGAGGAGGGGAATATTAAGTCCTTCTTAGTCAATCGCACTTTGGTATAGCTCACTCTTACTGGAGTTTATACATATATTCATATTTATTTTGTTCTGATATACTTATTTTTGCCCATATCTTACATTAAAAATTCAATTCAGTCAATTTTGCTTTACACTTTTTGTATATATTTATAATACATACATGTATATTATACTGTGAAATATATATATATATATTATACTATATATATATTTATTGGTTTTAAATTCCTATTTAAATTCCTATTTATTTATGGGTTTTAAATTCCTATTTAAATTCCTATTTATTTATTGGTTTTAAATTTCTATTTCCCAAAGTTTATCCTGGAATTCCAACTGATGCTGAAGCTGAATCTTGACTGACTGATTTGAAATTCCATTTTTATAGCTCTTCTTTTAGCTTCCGATGGTTAATCTGTTGATCTCTCAGTACCATCATGACTTAATTTTGTGCAGGTTTAAAATTACTTTAAATATCTGTTGGGCAAAGTTTCTCCTTACTATTACTGCATTATAACATTCCATGACGATTTTCATATGTAAAAGCCTATTGGAATTTTTATTATGATTTAATCAATTTATAGGTTAACAGTTAGAGAACTGACATATCTTAACTCTTCTACTTTTCCATCCAGAATCATAGTATGTCTAAATTTTTAATTTTCTTTCTGTATATTGCCTTCTGAGATACATAAATGTATTCATATAGATATATGTTTCTTATTAGCTTTAGTCCTACATGTTACAAATTTTATATGCTTTGTTTTATCTATATATTTAATATGTAATCAGATGAGGGCAGTTATTGATTTTTTTACACATCTATTTTTATATGCATGTACCAACCTATGATGGTGGCTCTAGATAGTTGGTTCAAGCACAAATATGCCATTAAGTAATTTTTAAACTTTTAGGAAGAGTTAACACATTTTGCAACAACTACTGTGTTTCTTAGAGAAATTAAGAAAAAAAATAACTGGTATGAAAATGCATACAGTGGTGCCATGGTAGGATGACAGATCACAGGAAAAAGGGGATGAGCTGTATAAAATGAAACTATAAGGACAGAGGTAGTGCCCTGCAGAAATTTGACACATCATTATAAGTAGCAAAGACAAGAATTTGTACTAGAGAAATTCCGGTGAGTGATGTGGGAAGAAAAAGCTTGATATGCGTTCTGGAAGTGCAGAGTTGGGGGTTATAGAAATAATAAAAATGAGTGAGAAAATTGCTAGTTATAGAGGGTAGATAACGGAAATTCAATACCCAGATCATCAGAATTTCTTTTTTTTTTTTTTTTTAATTTTTTTTTTTAACATTTCATTTATTTTTGAGACAGGGAGAGATAGAGCATGAACGGGGGAGGGTCAGAGAGAGAGAGGGAGACACAGACTGAAACAGGCTCCAGGCTCTGAGCTGTCAGCACAGAGCCCGACGCGGGGCTCGAACTCACGGACCGGACCGTGAGATCATGACCTGAGCCGAAGTCGGACGCTTAACCGACTGAGCCACCCAGGCGCCCCCCAGATCATCAGAATTTCTAAAGAGGTGGTTAGAGTGAATAGAACAGAAGCAATGATCAGCGAAATGATACAAGTAAAGACTGAAAAAAGATCTTAAGTTGTAAGTCCAAAGGACCCTGAAAGATTATTATGTATAGGCAAGACTAATATAAGGAGAAAAATAACATTCCCTAGTTGTATTTGAAATGTTAAAAAAAGAAAAAGATTTCCTGTAAGTTCATAGAGAAAATCAGTTATTTGCAAAAGAATGAGTATCAGTTAGGGCCTCAAAATTCTCTTCAACATTCAATGTCAGGAAAAGTAGACTAATATCTGTACATCTTTGAAAAAATAATGAGGAAGGCAAAGATATCCTTTTCTTATTAAGGTTGACATTAACATACAAGAACATAAAAAAATCAGGCGTACAGCTATATACATATAGAGCCTGTGTTCCTTTCCATTAAGAAAATGCACAAGGACTTATTTAGGCAGATGATTAATAAAACAGTATAGAGAACTACCAAACAAGAAAGCCATGGCATAGAAGCAAATATAGTGAGAATTGAATACATTTCATAGAATTGTATATAGATAATGGTATGCCACAAATAATCCTTTGAATACAATATTTAAATAGAATATTAAATGTTAAATATGGTAACAACGAAATAATGTTCCTAAATATCTCAGATTATACCTGTACAAACCAGGTGATATGTTAGAAGAAAGGAAAACTGTATTTATCTCCTCTTTTTACACAAAGAGAACTTAGTAGATATGTGTAAAATTAAGTATGTGTTATTAAATAATGTATAATTTTTATAATTAAAGAAGTAGGTTTTTATTTTTTTTTTTTATTTTTTTTTTCAACGTTTATTTATTTTTGGGACAGAGAGAGACAGAACATGAACGGGGGAGGGGCAGAGAGAGAGGGAGACACAGAATCCGAAACAGGCTCGAGGCTCTGAGCCATCAACCCAGAGCCCGACGCGGGGCTCGAACTCACGGACCACGAGATCGTGACCTGGCTGAAGTCGGAAGCTTAACCGACTGTGCCACCCAGGCGCCCCAAGAAGTAGGTTTTTAAATGTGACATAGAAAAGTCACAAGTAAATGATTGAGTTAATATATATATATGCACATTTATAAGTTATATGTATGTGTATATATATATATTTATACACATTTATAAGTTATATCATATATATGTTATACATATGTTATATCATATATATATGTATATATATATATGAGCTCCATTAATGATGAGACTTAGGGTGAGGTGGAGAGAGTATCATATAAAGCAGAATTTCAATAAATACTAATTAAGTGTGATGAGAAGGGTCAGATTCTTTTGGTAAATGGAAAATCTATAGTACAGTTGTTTGGAGAATGAACACTGATTTGTACAGTAATAGAGAGTTGAAGGAATTTGCTTTCAGAGATAAAAGCAGAGGACATAATACCAGTGAGGTTGATCTAAATAAAAGGAAATATGTCAGAAATAACAGTAGTGGAAATTATAAATACTACTAGATCCGTGACACATCAAATATTACAAAATAAAGAAATAATTAGGATTTTTAGACGAGTACAGTTGAATTTGTTGATAGATACGTGAACTCTCTACCCTACACTTTGAGAATATACTTAATTATTTAAACATTAAACAGTGTAGTCTCTGGATCCATGGGCATTCCTAACCACTCTCAGAGCATCCAAGATGTTCACAGTAATAGTGAGGTGTTGTTTATCTTTTTCACTTTGTGGACATTTACACTGATGGTACAGCAACAGTGTATAAAAGTGGTGGCAAATTAAATAGATCAAGGCATTGGCACCAAACTGTACTAGTCATTGTGTTCTTTGCCACCATGTACTCAAAGGAAAACAAATTCTAATTTTATTTAAGAGTGTATTAGATGAAACATTAAAAATTATTAATTTGATTAACTCAACCCTTAAGAACATGCTTTTGTAATATTCTGTGTGATGAAATTGAGCATATTTATAAGGAGCTTATATTGTATACCGAAGAATGATGGTTGTCTCAGGAAAAGGACTGTGCGGTAGTTTGAGTTGCAAGCTGAACTATCCTTAATTTTTTTTTTTTTTTTGGTAGAATACAATTTATGCTTGAAAAATTAACAGTAAATGCTAAATTTCAGGATTTGAGTATTTGGCAGGCATTTTATTGAAAATGAATAAAACAAATCTGATGTTTTTTTTTTTTTTTGCCAAAATAAATTTCAAGTTTGTAAGTAAACATCAGAATTTCAGAAAACTTGTACTCCCCACTGTACACTTGACAACTTCCCAGACTTTTCTGATGAAATTGGGGATGGTATTGATGAATGTGAATTTTTAAAATTTTATAAATAAAAAATAAATAACTCACTGAGCCAGTATTTTTTTAAGTGATGTTACAAATCATGCATTTGAAATGCAAGATAGACCCATGGATTTTAACGGATTAGAGTGTGAAAAATTAGTTGATCTAGTTTCAGATCTCACATTGCACACATTGTAACTTACCTTTAAGAAATTTGTCTCTAAGATAACTTGTCAACTTTTGATATATTAGAAAATAAAAATATCCACAATCATCTGAGAGGTCTATTAAGACTCTCCTTCCTTTCCAGCAAAGTAACTGCACAAAGTTATATTTTCTTCATATACTTCAGTCGAATAGTCAAAACTCACAATAGATTAAAAGTAGAAGCAGATAGGAGATTCCACCTGTATTCTATTGGATTTGACATTAAAAAAATTTGCAGAACTACAAATGCTATACTTCCTCTTTTTTTATCGTGCCAAACAAAATATAGTCCCCCCGAAATGTGTTATATTAGCATCCAACATACAGTAAGATTATTATTCTTATTTTTCTGTTTTACTTTCTAATTCAGTAATAATTGATGGATATAGCCAATATAAATAAAATATCTTTAAAGTCTTCTATGATATTTCAGAGTATAAAGAGATCCTGGGATCAAATATTTGTAAAGTGGAAAGCAGATATAGACCTCATTCTATGGCCAAAATGGAATAAGACTAACAGTTAAAAAAAAACACACAAAACTACATTAAAAAAGAAAATAAGAAATCCAACCACTTAGGAGTTAAAACTGCCTGTATTTCCCTAACCCAACTCTGGGTGAAATTGGAAATAAAAATTCAGAGCTCAACAGACTTTAGTAATAGCAATAATGAATGCCCCATATGTAAATACTCATGAGATATATCCAATGAAAAGGTTTATAGGGAGCTTTAGAGCATTATGTGTTGTCATTTCTAATTAAGGAATGGACATCAATGAAGTAAAGAGTGAAAAAAAAAAGTAAGATGGATGGAAAAAAATAAGAAAAGCAAGAGTAGTAATCTAAGTGAAAGTAGAAATAATTTTTAAATCAGAAAAAAATACAGATACATGGAAACATGTTTGTCTTAGAGAATAATATGAGAGATTCTATACATTTAACATATTTAAATATATTTAGGATAGAGGAAAGAAGGCACCAATACAAATGGGACTAAAGTCTGTTCTCTCTTTAGAGCACTTCCCTGGCACTCTATTCTAGCTCTGTTTGACCTGGTGAGACATGGAGAAATCACTGACACAGCTGTTACCTCATGAGTTGCCTAACTTGTAGTAAATTTATACCAAAGGGATTTTTTTTTTTCTTTTAGGGTGGAAATAAATTGTCATACTCAAACTGTGAAGTAGGTGAGGTGACTTTTTACAGCCACCTTTTGGTGCCCCTCCCTACGGTCCAGATAGGTCTTTATCCCTCCTCTCTCTCTCTCTTTTAAAGTCTTTAAAAACATTCATTTATTTATTTTGAGTAAGGGAGAGTGCAGGAGGAGCAGAGATAGGGAGAGAAAAAGAATACCAAGCAGACTCTCTGATTCTAGTGCAGAGCCCGATGTGGGACTCAGACTCATGAACAGTGAAATCATGACCTGAGTTGAAATCAAGAGTCGGTCGCTTAACTGACTGAGCCACCAGGCACCCCTATCCCTCTTCTGTCTTAATCCTCATCATCACTTTGGACTTTTCTTTCATGGTGGTGATTGAAAATATTAAAACCCGGTGAAGTCGACTCTCCATCCAGAAGTATTAAACTGTAAACAGGAGTGAAGCACTGTGCTAAAAAGAGGGAGCCTGGGTTGTAAATGCAAGGCTTTACCCAGAGTGTGAACTCTAAACGTGGACTAACTGAATTTTTTTGAAGAGTACAATTTTAATTGATGCTATTTATTAGAAAATATTATTTGTTTTTATTTTGGGGGGAAGCCAGGACTCAGAATCTATTATCCCCCCAGCATTTTTTCTGTATATGGCAGTCCGCTTTTTTGCCTAGACTTAATCCCTAGTCAGAGGCAGAATAAGACCTTCAAAATGACCTCTATGTTCATATTTGATTTCCTTTTGTCCAGTCAGTTGTGCTGACTGGGAAGTTCATCCTTCGTTACCTTTCTTTGTGCTTGGGAAGATCATTTTTTATAGACAGCATTAAAGAAACCCCTTGCCCTTTGACATCAAGTTGGATGTGGCCAAGGGAAGCACCGATATGAATCTGGAGGATGGAAAAAAAAATGCATGATTATGGTATTTACTCCTCTGAATTCCTCCCTGTCAGGTTGGTATGGCCTGGCCCCATCTCTTTATTGAAGGCCATAGCTCCTGACATGCAATCCCTTCCTTCTCCTTTATAGCTACTTATTCTGGGTTCCAGTATATATGATGTCTCCTTCCTGCCCTTTTTCAGCAAGTGGTAAAGTCTCCCTAATGTTGCTAGCCCTGGGTTAACGTGACATCTCTTGCTGGTTTCTTCGTTAATACCGTCCTTGACTTCGTTAAAATCCCGTCTGTTAAACTCATCCCAGTTAACTTGTTTCAGTGTTGTCATCTTTTCTATAAAGGCTATAGCCAAAATATCAAATACTGAATTTCTCAATTATAGCACATCTTCTTCAGTTCTTTACCAAGATAATTATGATGTCTATAATAACAACATCAGCAGCAGCAGTAGCAGTGGCAGTTATATTAGCTAACACTTGAAATTGACACAGTGTGCGTGGTGCTGTTTTAAGAGCTTCCTGTGCATTAATTAAGACTCATAATTTCTTTAAACATTCAGGTGCTATTATGAACCTCATTTTGTAAAAGCATAAACCGAGGCACAGAAATATTAAGCTACAACTAGTAAGTAGTGGCAACCTCCTCGTACCAAAACGAAGGGCACATTGTTACCCCTCATTTTGGCATCTCTACCGCTGTGTTCCTACCCTTGTTGCCTTTTAGCGATGGCAATCATGCATTCTAGATTAGTTTCTCCTTGACATTTTATTTTTTTAAACAATTTAGCTGATTATTTACTGTGAAGTAACTCATATACTTCTGTTAAGATTCCACATGAATACATTTTTTTTTTAATTTTTTTTTTCAACGTTTATTTATTTTTGGGACAGAGAGAGACAGAGCATGAACGGGGGAGGGGCAGAGAGAGAGAGGGAGACACAGAATCAGAAACAGGCTCCAGGCTCTGAGCCATCAGCCCAGAGCCTGACGCGGGGCTCGAACTCACGGACCGCGAGATCGTGACCTGGCTGAAGTCGGACGCTTAACCGACTGCGCCACCCAGGCGCCCCATGAATACATTTTTAAATTGTTAAAAGTATACATTATTTAGCCTGGCTCGTTACTCCGTTAGTTGCTGCTTTAGAAAATGTGGCTAAGAAGACTACTTCTTGAGATATGTTTTTCTTGCCCTCAGGGCCTCTTCCCTCCATGCACTAGATGCTTATTAGCCCATCAGTGAGTATTGCAGGGCCTTGCTTTGTCTCCCTAGTGTGCATAAACCTGTACTAATGGCCAGGGGAAGCCTGAAGAGGTTCAACAAAGGGAGATGCTCTATGGAGGGTACATATGTGTTTTTTTTTTAACCACAGATATTACTTTACTGTTCAAAATGGAAATTTTTCAATAAGGTAAAATCAATTTAACCTACCCCCCTAACCTTATTAAAGTTATCACAAATGATTAACTTATTTCTGAAAAAGTCTACTTTTTCCCATCAACTTATTATATTTATGCCTTGTTTATTTAATTACTCTCTTACACAGAAGAGTGGGTTATAATGAGTAATTAAATGCTATAGGTAGGAGTCAAAAACAATGTATTATTAACTCATGAATCGCTCAGATGTCCCTTCAAAAGTAATGTCTTAAGTGTAAATCGAGCACAGATAATCTGGGGAATATCCCTTAGAGATGCATATACAAAAGCCAACAAGAATAGTCAAGGAGTAACAAAAAAATAAAAGTTGATACCTTGTACGTTTCAGTGACCAAAAGGGAGGACTAAAATAAGACCCGCAGTAAGTGCTCTTGAAAATACTGCCTCTTCTATCAACATCAAGAGAATCTTGCACAGTTCTTGCACAGCAGTGCTGTAGGATTTATTGCAGGTGAGAGGGAGGCATGACACCAGGGAGGGTCCCACATCGTAGGCGGAGTCTTGCCACTCCTCTCCAGTCCCATCATATAGATTACTGCCTTTTTGCTTAGGCTGTTTCTGCTTTCAACCCCTTTTTGAAGTCATCTTTTACCTTGACTACTCTTTCTCATCGCAGAAGGACTCAAGAGAATGACATCATAAAATATTCGTGCTGGGAAATATCTTGGCGATCCTTTAAATCCTCAATATATAGCTGAGGAGGTTGAAACTCCTAGAGTCTGGGTATCCTTCCAAGGTCATACTAATCCTTGGTGGCAGAATGGAATCATTTGACTTGAAATTTAGCACCCCCCCCTCTTTCCCCAAACACACACTTCTACTTAGAAGCAAAAGGTTCACTCTCTGAGAATTTCTGTGATCACACATTATTTATAGTCTACTCAGACTACAAAGTTTGCTGGGAAATGTGTCTTATTAGTAATATATTCTCCAGCCTTGCCAATTCTATACTTTTACTTTCTGTGCTGTAGCCACTTTGCCTCCCGACACTCTGGCTTGCTAGGTTTTATTCCATATGGGATATTTGGCTTTTTGGTCGTAGACTCATCAACCTTAACTTTCATATTAGTCTTTTTGAGTATATATCATTCTAGTAGGTTCTCAGTAGACATTTATAGAACAGAGTATAGATGGATTTTTTCCAAGATTTCAGTGGTAGTGGGACTGGTGCGTATTCACTCTGGATAGTGGTAGAGTGCTTTACTGAATAGTCACTGGTAGTTAATACATCTTGGAAGATTACCAATGGAAGTTTTTATTAGGAAAAGCCTTACATTAGCCAAACCAACTGTGCCGTTTTGCAATTTTAAAATTTTATGGTGTACAAGTGCAGTGTGGAATTTTCTATACAATATTAAAATATGATTAATCACTACTCAAAAGTGTATTCATGTTATAACTGGATAGAGGCATATGTAAACGAAGAAGTGATCAGATTATGCGTATCAGCTAATGGCTGGCAGTCTGTTCCTGTGTATCCAGCTAGGAAGGTCCAGCTAGTATGAGGACATGTGGGATCTGACAAGCCAGCTGTGCTCAACAGGCTAACCAATCAGGAGAACAGAGAACTTGCAGACCGTGGGTTCCTGATGTTCAACTCAGAACATCCCTCTAGACATGTTCCTCCAGCTGTGGGTTTTTGAATTAACTGAGGGATTCTTAAAATTGGGAGATTTTTAATATCCTCTTAGCATAAACACCATGTAGATCAAGTTCTCAAAGTGGGAATCCTTAGTCCTTTTATCTTCGATGATGGCAAAACATAAGATACAAAACTAAAGATAATGGACAGATGAAAAGCATGTTGAAAACGTAAAATGCTTCTAGAAAGGACATGTGACTTATTTAATCCAAGTCTTTAGGAATTTTCAGAAAGAATAGTTATGGGGGAAGGAAAGCCAATATAGTAAAGGCAGAAAAATATCTTTACTCTAAAACAAACCCTCAAATTCTGTTCCTGGTACCTAGGACAAATTCCACTAGAAAGGTTGGACAAAATAGGTTAAAAAAATTGGCTCGAAGGCATTTGAGAGCAAACAAAGGAGTGAAGAAATATATAAAAGACAAAAATTGGAGACACATAAGCCTATCTCTGGGGTCACTCAGTTTCCCTTGAGGGCATTTGCAGATTCCAAACTGATTCCTGGCCAAGAGTCTGATAATAAGAGCAATGCTTTTGATAGCTTTATAAGGCTAACGGACCAAAATTTGGAAAGGACTAAATTTTTTTGGAAGGAAAGGAGTTAAATTATTTGTTATTCACCATGTGGTCAGTTGCCATGCAAAGTGTCCCCCCCAAAAAAAACCCCAAACAAATGGTGGCTTCAGCATACCCCCCACCCCCTAACCTCCTACCCTTGCTGCCATATAGCTGGTTGTGAATTCTCACAGCCATTTTCCAAACAATTGGTGCTCAGTAATTGTCTCCAAACCGCTCTTAGGTCTCATGATTAAGAACGGACTGTTTTTTAGTAGGGCCAGAATGCTAATTGACCTGGAACCAGAATAATAATTGTTATACTTATTTGATTTTCAGTGACTCATTTAAAAAATGGAATCTTAGTTTTATGTTGTGGGAAATGAGATCTTTTTCTTGACTTTAGAAGCAAAACCTACTTGGATGATACAAAACTTTCGTGGAAAACACCAGGAGTATTTTTTTTTTTTTTTTTTTTACAGCTCAACAATATTATCTAACATACCCTTGGTGTTCAATGTAGTATACACACTGTATATTGAGAATAAAAACTATTTTTTCTGCCTTTTATTTTAAAATATAGGGAATTATCAACATTTTAGAGTAAGCAGTATGTAAATATTTGAGGCATGGTATAAGAACATTATTATATATTATTAAGACTTGATTTTTTTTAATTGAAGCAAATTTAGTCTTGTTTTTTTGTTAGTTATTATCCTTAATTTGTTTTTTTTTTTTTGTTTTTTTTTTACTCTATCACTTAAAGTTTTTAGTGATTCTGTTTTTCTTAGAAAATGAATTTTGCCAGTTAGGAAAGCTACTCTTTTTTTTCTTCTAGCTGCAACCAGTGTTTGATTTTAGAAATCGTATATTTTAAAGATAAGTTTTTCTTGGAATTTGAAGAGTAGAGCATTTATATTAGAACTACCTCAGAAGCAGTGGGTACAGACTGTATTTTGTTATGGGACCCTTGTCTTATCATCCACCGTGTGTAAACTCTCTTCCTCTACGGACATCTCTCCTTGCTCTGCTACCCAACCTAGAAAGCTCTAGCCATTCTCTGCAACTTCTGCCCCATCCTCCAATTCCAATCATTCAGTTATTATTAATTCTTCATCTTCAGTGTGCCTTTAATTTATTTCCTACTACAGCAGCTCTTGTCTATAGTAAATAGACCATCTGGACTATTTCAGAAACTTCTCTATTAAGTCTCAGTCACTGGATGCACCCTCTTTTATCCATTCTTTGCCAGCAACCTTTGCAGTAAACAATCCGATCATGTTCTTTCCCTGTTTAGAGACTTTTACTGGCTCCTTCTGGTCCACAAGATGAAGTAATATTTCTTTGGTTTGTCACACAAGGGTATTAAGCATCTAACCCTAGTCCATAGACTTAGCCTCACCTCCTTCTCCCCATCCCCTATCTATAGACTTCAGCCACACACTCAAACAGTCCATGTTCATCAGTAATCAGAATTTTTGTACCTGATGTGCCCTCTGGCATGAACATCGCTCCCTTTTTCTCTGCCTGGCAATTCTTACTTCATTACCCATGCCAAATACCACTGCCTCTTGAAAGCTTCCCTTTGCTCTTAGCAGTGAAGCATTTCACAATGAGAGGGGTACAATGAAAGGCCTACATTGTTGATATTAGGAAAGAGTTCAGAGGTCTTGGAATTTGATTGTGAGGGAGAGAAAAAAAAATTGGTGATTTCTATTGGCAAACGTTGAGACTACCTATCATAGGGAGATTGATTTTAAAAGTATTTTGAAATTTATTAACTATGCATGTCTCAAGATGTGTCTTCAGCTTTAAAAGCAATCTCTACTTCAACTATGTATCCTAATGCTCAGTACATAACAGAGACTCAATATACATGGATAAATTGATAATTGAATAGATGTATTAAGTAATTATCCAACTATTATATTGGAATTCCAAATGAAATATTAGAATTTCAACTGAAATCACTGAAATACTTCTTAACTTTCCCACTTGAACATAGTTCCTGATTTTAGTCAGAATTGAGTATTCTTTTCCAGTGATTATCCATGTAATATTCAAATAAATGTGGTCCTTCCATAAGAATTCTGCCCCAATGTTGGAATAAGGCTCAGCACTTCTATTCAAAGACAATGTACTCTGTTAGGCACTAGAGCAAAAAAAAAAAAAAAAAAAGTATTTTACTAAAGATTTCATAGAGGAGAAAGACAATAGGGGTTATATTATTTAACTCATAATATTTTACCTTCTCAACAATGGAAAAATTTTCAAACAATATCATTTTAATGGTCTCTCCTCTTACTCAAAAGCCACCAAACCTTTGTTTCTTTGCAACCTCACCCCCGACTTGTCCATTCAACCTTTCTCCTGCCGCTATTCATTCTAAGTCCTTCCAGATCTCACCATTTCTTATTCAAGGCAAGTTAACTGCCTCAACTTCTTTAGTTTTAAATTCAACATCAACCAGTTAATTTTTTTCCCACAATGCACTTTATATTCACAATCAACTATTTTCCACAATGTACAGTATATTGATTGTTCTTAACTAAAGATTCTTCTCTGGATAGCAGGATCTATTTGTTAGAAACAGATTGAGGATGTGTAATTATTTCTCCAATAGTTTTTTTTTTCCTATTACACATAGTACAAAGACTTAAAAGCTTTTTTTAAAATTCTAGTTTGAATGTGAATAAAGAACCAAATATTTTGCCCATTCTAAACTCTGAGACTGCTAAAGTCTGAAGAAATATGTATGTATTATAAATATTAGAAAGTTCCTATTTCTCCATTCTAGGAAGGTCACATCTAAGCTAATTTGATGAACCAGAGAAAAGAGGTAAACCTTAGTTTTTGCATGTTTTCAACATCGTTCTTCTAGAAAAAAGATGTCTCAATTGCAGAATAGTCACGAGAAACAAACAAAAAATCTTGTCAGTGATTCAGTACATATCTTTGAGAAGTAACTCTAAGGACTATTCTTAAAATTTTTTTTTTTAACGTTTATTTATTTTTGAGACAGAGACAGAGCATGAACGGGGGAGGGGCAGAGAGAGAGGGAGACACAGAATCCGAAGCAGGCTCCAGGCTCTGAGCGATCAGCCCAGAGTCCCACGCGGGGCTTGAACTCACAGACCGCGAGATCGTGACCTGAGCTGAAGTCGGACGCTTAACCGACTGAGCCACCCAGGCGCCCCACTAAGGACTGTTCTTAATAGAACTAGATTAATGTATTATATACAGTCATAAAGATTTCCTTGTGTATGCTTTTTGAAAGCCTTTCACTATTTTTCTTTTCTAAGGAAGATTATTTTATAAGTGACCAGTGGAGTTAGCCAAATTGGACTGAAGTGTGGTTAACTTGGAAGAAATCACAGTGATTCTAATTCAGTTCTAAAGCACATTTGAAGCAGATCTATGGGCTTTCTGTTTGAATTTAGCCTCCTCAGTGACCAACTCCAGCCAAAGATAACATCTTTTTTCCCCTTCATCTCTCTAGGGCAAATTTCCATGATAATAGCAATTCTCTGTTCTTAGAAAGTGTGAACTGGACCAGCTTGCTCACCACCCAGAAATGTCCAATTGTGAGATTATCCACAGACCACCGCCCCACCTCCATCCTGAACTCTAAATAGTTTGATGATGACTCAGCGTTAATAGAAGAGGGCCATTTTAAGTCAGTGTCAGCATATGTATTGGGGAAGGATTTTACTACATCAGTGATTTACAATTCTGATATAGTCAGTGTAATGTCTTTTATTTTTGTGAAGAACTAATGAAAATAGCTTTGATACTGTGTGTCTTACTCAGGACTTTATCTCTCTTGGACTGTTATTTTCCCTGTGGACATATCTGCTTGATATGCTTGATCCTTTTTTCATTCTCAAGTTTTTAAATTTGGTTAATAATATACCAAGAAGAATTAAGGTAGATCAATGGATCAAGTGATAATCGTCTTGATATTTATTTACATATATTTATACATAATGTTGTGCTTCAATGATTATCCTGTTTCCAGCCTCCTTATCCAGCTAAGAAAGGGAAGGAAAGGAAAGCTTGCACTGAGAACTTTCTGCCAACCACTGTGTTAAATACTTTTATATAGATCATTTAATTTTGTGAAAAAACTCTATTTTTACCTTTCGTTTTGAAGATGAAGAAAAAAAAAAAACAATACCAACATAGATTAATTTACTCAAGGTGATTGAAATACTAAATGATAATTTCAAAGTACATGCATTTTCTACTTGGCCATGAAAAACTGTTTACACATGTAAGCTTTTTCCTTCATGAAGCATTGCCTGCAGATGTCATGCTTTTATATCCCATCCAATATATTATACACTCTACAGAAAAAGTGGGAGAGAGAGCATTTCTGAGTGCCTGCTTTGTGCCAAATATGATCCTGAAGCTTGTTATATGTATTTAATTAGGAGAATGCCAGGCGTTGTGTTGGTTGTTTTGCTATCAACCCGTGTCCTATCATTGGGTACTAAGCTGCAAGACAGGCATTGGCCTTACCATTGTAATGGTAAGGAAACTGATCAGAGAAGTGAGTTAGTTAACATGATTTTATGGGGGTACTAAGTAGCAGTACCAAAATTCACACTTAGATATTCATGCTTACCACAGTCCATGTTCTTTCTGCCACCCAATTTCCCCTTTCTCAGTCCACTTCTATGGATGACCTCTCCTGGACTTGAATGCATATGGCCATTTTGTATGCTGCCAGATAGTGCGATAATGATGCATCTAGTTGTGAAAAGTTTATTAAAAAAAAAAAAGTTTTTACTCTCTGGACTCTTCTTTGCCACTGTCCCGATATCTGCCATGTTGTTGGGCTTAAATGTTTTCCATGGAAGGTTTCTCACCCCCATAAAAGTAACCCAAGCCCTTGTTTGTAGCTAACTGTATGCTCTTGGTTGAGAACAGCTTTTCTCAGTTAGGAAAGACAATCTTCACCAATGCAGATTTATGTTGACAGTGTAGAGATATACATGGACCAATGAAGAGCAGGGGAGACTTGCTCAACGAGCATAGGTGCTAGAATCAGTTCTAGCAAATGGTGGGTTAACAAAAGTTTGGCAGATATTGTCTCCACACCCAGTTGATGTCACTAAAAATATTTCATCTCTTGGACTAGAACAGTAGAGGAAATCAGTGGTCTGCTGCAACGGCATACCAAGGTAGAGGAGGGAGAAGAAATGAGAGTGCTCCATCCCAAGTGCAGGCAATAAGAAAGTTCACTGTCTGTTGAAAATGTAGGAACAATAATCTTCCTTAAGAAGTCAGTCAGCTTCTTTACTCCATGCCAGCAGTTCTAAATAACAAGAGTGATAACGTGTATCCCCACCAGACTAGACTACTCCCACCCTCCCTTGTTACACCACTGAAGATACAGACCTTCCTTTTTTTTTTAATGTTTTTATTCTTTTTAAGGTTTATTTTTTTTTAATGTTTATTTTTGAGAGAGACAGAGACAGAGTGCAAGTGGGTTGGGGCAGAGAGAGAGGGAGGCACAGAATCTGAAGCAGGCTCCAGGGCTCTGAGCTCTCAGCACAGAGCCTGACGTGGGGCTTGAACTCACGAGCTGTGAGATCATGACCTGAGCCGAAGTCAGACGCTCAACCGACTAAGCCACCCAGGCACCCCAGACCTTCCTTTTCTTGAACCCAGTTGCAAGCACCATTCACTAATTCCCAAAGCCCTTCCACAGGTTTGGGATGAAAAAGCCTAGACCATCTTGTATGTATGTATGTATGTATGTATGTATGTATGTATGTATGTTCTTTACATTAGCTGTTGTGTTCTTTGGATTCTGTATATGTATCAAAAGATTCATGCAAAAATGTTTGTTACTGAAGCAGCCCACAATAATGGGATCTTAGCTGTGATAAGCAGCTGTCCTGACTCAACTGTGTTGTTTCCCTGCACTTCATAGGGCTACTATGTTTTTACATGTATTATTTCACTTTGTCCTTGTAACAGCTCAGAAGAAGAAATGCAATGAAATTGGTATACTGATCAGGCAGGACATATGGGGGATAATAGAACAAATTTATTCTTTTCCCACAGTGGCCCTTCAAACACATTCTGAATGGCTGGTTCTTTTCCAGCCTCTGGATGAGAAGCCTAGAGCTGGCCCCACAAGTTTCCTTGTCATTTATGGATTTTTTGGAAGTCTGATTACTTTTAGTCATACTATGGTCTCATGTATGTCAAATTCAGTGTCATAATCACAAACTTCAAACTTTTCACATTAAAATAACTCCAGCATGAGGAGAAGTGAAAATGGCCCATATCTTCTCTAATTTCCAGTCTAAAGTTTACTCAATTGGCTGACTCAGGCCATCTCCATCATTAAAAAATGAAGGGGTTGAGGAAATCAGAAAGGGCTTAGCATGCCTGGCCAGGTGTCCATCTGGTGTCGGCTTCTTTGGGTCATAGTAGATGCTTAAAGTTTATGTTTTTTTTCATCAGTCACTTTCGTGGGCACTTCTGAGTCCCTCTAACTTAGGAAGTTACCACTTGTAATTCATTGAAAGTGGGGAAATACTTACTTCTGCTTTAGTTGGTACTTATCATTCCTTCCTCGTATCTAGGTATTCAGTATATATATCCTGATATCTTCACTGGTCTTTTCACCCCTTTAAGTGGCCTTCTTGGTTGGGTTCTAAAAGGCAAGCCTTAGCTTCCTGAACAACTCCAGCTACAACCTTTTGTACTTTTGATTTGTCAGGTAGGAACCAGATGCCAGTCCATAGTATTCCCCAAAACTGTAAGTCACATATATTATGCCCACTGTGTAGTCTCCTTGAAACTCTTCTCACTAACCTTGAGGTAAAACTAAAGTGTTCCATGCTACTCTCCATGGGAGTGGAGGAAATCCTCTCATATTAACAACTTTCTCCAAGAAAATCCTTCCTTTAATCTCCAACTCCCCCTGGGGTGGCTAACTTTAATCCTTTTATACCCTTGAGTCATTGGTAAAAATTTCACAAGGGCAGACATACTGCAGAACTGGGTTTCATCACTGCTGTGCAAGTTCCATCTAGATGTTTCAGGAGCTCACTTTGAAAGCTAGGAGTAGTTGACCTCTATGATCCTGGGGCCTTAGCATTAACCAAGTCTAAAAAAAAATCCACGTTAACATATGTTGGCAAATATTATCCACATTTTATATAACAGAAGACAGAGGCTCAGAGGGTGTAAGTCTTTCAGTCAAATGTTGATGTGCACCTCATTTCACTGGATTCCCAGGCTATTGTCCGCTTGACCAGACCTCACTTTATTGGTGTCAACATGATAGCCCACACTACAAATTTAACACGCGAGGAAGTCCAATTTTAAACTTAGAGTGAAATCTCCAAGCCTGCCTTAGTTTTTAAAACCCAGGTCACTGCCTGACTTAACAATTGCTTAATGTTAAATCAGCTTAAGAATAACTATACGGAGCTCATGAACTCAAGCTTCCCAGGTTGAAGTGTTACTCTTTCAGACTCCTGTCTGTGACTTCACAAGCCCACGGAAGATTAGTTTAATGTTTCTCAGTGTCTGGATTCCTTGGAGGAATCCAGGAATAACAGGATCTTGGTATTAGTTTATAGGTTGCTTTAGAAGCATACTTTAAATCTTGCACTGCATTCTCATTGGAACTGTACAGATGTGAATCAGAAGACTTAAAGATTTCAGTGCACTTTGAGAAAAGAAAAAGCTGTAGCTGCTGTGTGTTTGCACAGACTTCCTCTCTCAATAGCTCTTATTTCCAGGCTGACGGGAGCTATTATGAGTGTATATTTGCCCACTTTTGGCAGTTCCGTGCATCAGCCAGTTTAGATATGGATACTGAAGATGGATGGGTAGATAGTAGATAGATCACAGCTCCATTTGATTAGAGTCATCGATTATGGGTATTTAATTCATCGCTTCGTGAAGCTCTCTGAGATGACTGAGTTGTGGGAGGCAGCATGCACCAAAAACCACCTCTCCCAGTTTGATGTTCTGACACTTCCCTTTTTAGATTTGCCACAAGAGACTAGCAATGCATCAGCATATGTGATTCTTTGCCCCTAAGGCTTATATTCTCAAAAATGAATGACCCATTAGGCAAAGCCTTGAACTGAAACAAAACCAGCCGAAATAATGCAGAACACGCCGGAAGGGTAAGATGAGATCCTTCCTTGACTTCCTTAACAGAATGTGGTAAATACCTTCCAAGCGCTTGTATTTTTAACTTAGAAAAAAAAAAAAAAAGATAAAAGAGTGAAGAAAAGGGGAAAAACAAGCTTTTTGCTGAAAAGCAAAGTTTAATTAAGAGAAAGTGTAATAAAAAAGAAATAAGCACAAAAACAAGAAAGTATAAAATGCAAATGCATTTTTTTGTGTGTATGCACATAGCTTTCTTCTATAGGAGCATATTAAAATTAGTATTCAGATCTATGGGATAGAGATTCTATTATTAAAGCAACTGAAGAGTTTTAATATTATAAATATGTATGACTTTGTGAAACCATAAGAAATGTATTCTGCTCAAAGTTCTACTAATGCTGAATATTTTAATGAAACTTAATGCATTTTTATACAAGTGGTATAAATTATCCACTTTAAAATTAGATAAAAACTATTTGAGAAATAATTACGAGTATGTGTTCATTAGATTGGAGTTGGAAGATTCCTGGATAAGGGCATTGGGTCAAATCCGTCATCTGCCTCCAGGCACTCAATTCCACAATAATGCCCCTAAGCATATTATGGCAATCGAATCTCAATATTTAGAGAATTCTAATTCATTTCCACTCTTCCTTCACAAAACTGAGCCATTCATGGAAAGTACTTGTTTTTCTTTTTCTTTCTTTCTTTTTTTTTTTTTTTTTTTTTGGCCAGCTATCTAGCACTCTATGAGTTTACCTCCCCTTCCAGGGCCTTTCCTAGTTGATTGCAAATGTTGTGCAGATTGTAGTATGTACTTAATAAAGGCCTGGCTTTATCCTTGCTTTAAGTTAATCACAAACAATCCTCCTCTCCATGCTTACCGACAAGCTTCCTACGAGTCCACTGCAAATTGTCCATAGAATCTGTGCAAATAACTAATCTGCTCAGATCTTACTTTACCAACACCTGCATGATACCGATTACTCGAGGCACAATTTCATTTTTGTTGCACTTAGATATGTTTTATTTTAAAGTGCTGTTTCTCTGCTGAATGTCTATTTTTCTTTTTCTCCTTCCCTCTTCTCAATTTTGTTCAATACCAGCCCTTACCTTCCTTTGTCAAATCCCGATGCCAATGTCAGTGAAAGATGGATTATAGACACCAGAAGCAGTATATTCATTATAGGCACAATTGTTGAGTTGTAACATATTTATACTTCAGAAAATATATATATTACATATTTCTATCTGTCCGTATCTATCTTATTTTTTTTTTCAACGTTTATTTATTTTTGGGACAGAGAGAGACAGAGCATGAACGGGGGAGGGGCAGAGAGATAGGGAGACACAGAATCGGAAACAGGCTCCAGGCTCCGAGCCATCAGCCCAGAGCCTGACGCAGGGCTCGAACTCACGGACCGCGAGATCGTGACCTGGCTGAAGTCGGACGCTTAACCGACTGCGCCACCCAGGCGCCCCACTATCTTATTTTTAAAGCACTTCTCAGTTTACACACTATTTGGATGACTGTTTATAGACCTGAAGTAATACAGTTGTTCATTTTTAAAGAAAATAATACTACTCTGACAATACCATATTTTGTGTGAAGAACACTGTTTTTGTTTTCAAAAAGGTTCATTCTAAAAAGATCGTTGAGCACATAGCAATCTAACCTGAGGGTTTTCTAATCTGTAGTGCTGGAGGGTATGCATGAGAACATTTTCAAATAATGCAGCTTAACCTTCTCTTTCTCGATAATAACGTATTATGTTTTTCTGGAGTTGTATTGCCTTTCTCTGCGTATCATATTAGAATCCTGTTATGGGAACAGGTATGTGGGGAAGGATGTGCAGGGCACTTGATAGTTTGAAAAAAACCTCTCCAAATAGTTTTAATACAACTCTGCCCTTGCTTCCTGTCTATGAAAATCAGCAATGTAGGTTTTGTATTGGAAAAACCTATATAATTTCAAATTCTATGTTGGCTCCAGAGCAAAGGAAATCATTAGCTATGTTTGGGAATATGGAAATGGTGAAGAAATGAGAGGAAAGGACATTTTTGCTACACCCTGACCATTTTTAAGCCTTAGCTTCAAAGTTCTTTTTGAATGAATAGGATCTTTTTGACCTAACAGGCTTAAACTCTCTTCCAGGGGTGAGATTTATTTTGATTCAGTTTGTTTCTGTTTGAAGGACTCCTAGCGTAGACTCAACATTGGGTCTTCACTATGGCTTTGGATTGTTTTACAAAACACTTGCTGAATTTCAGACCATGGAAGTCATTGCCGTCACCGTCGTCATCATCATTAATGATTGCAGTGGGAAAATAAGGTTTGTTAAATTTTAAAAATGTGTCTTTAATGGCATTTGGCTTTTGCCAGCCTTTAAAGAATTCTTGTCTTTTTATTTATATCACTCAAGTAGCAAGTGTTATGATAAGAATTGGCATAATATTGTGTTCATACAGTGCCTTATTGTTGGCAATGTGCACTCATATCTCTTTAATCCTCTTGATAGCCTTGCGTAAGATGTTTCATTAGTCCCATTTTATTTTATTTTATTTTGTTTTATTTTTTAAATATTCTTTTTAAAAAATGTTTATGTATTTATTTTGGGAGAGAGGGAGAGCGAGCAGGGTAGAGGCAGAGAGAGGGAGAGAGAGAATTCCAAGGAGACTCTGTACTGTCAGCTCCGAGCCCAATGCAGGGCTTAATCCCACGATCCTGGGATCGTGACCTGAGCTGAAATCAAGAGTCGGATGCTCAACTGACTGAGCTACCCAGGTGCCTTCCGGTAGTCCCCATGAGAAAACTAAGGTTCAGAGGGTTAAAGACTTTCCCAGAGCCATTCCTCCAGTAAATGGCAGAGACTGGAACATATCTTTTGACATAAAACTAAAGTTTTAGTCACAATGGAAATATTTTAACTTGGACTTTATGAATGTACAGTTAACCTGTCTTTGAAGTACCAAATTTTTCGTATCTTAGGAAATGTTACTTTCTTTTCTCTAATTACTGTTTGGGAACTTTAGGCTCATTCTCTATTCCTCTATCCTCTGTTCTTGGGTTACTGGATAGCATGGGTCCAGTTACACTGGGGCAGTTACATGTTTCATGTGATTTTAACATATCTATAACATTGTTACAGAGATCCCACTTGATAAGAGTTTCGTTATTCAGTCTTAATGAACATGCTTCTATATGCATCTGATTGCCATTTAAACAGTAAAAATTTATGTGATGGCCTAATGAAGAGATACACACAATGTCATAAAGAAAATGCTTTTGACAGCTGTAATGATTCAGTTGGCTCTTGTCTCTTCCCCATTCCTGCTCAAAAGAGATTCCAAGATCTCTTAGTGCTCACTAGAGCTAAACCTCTCCTTGCCCCCGCAGCATAAAGAATTGAAAGAAAATCTGTGCTGCCAAAGAGACAGTGATAATACATACTTCCTTTGTTTTAACATTTCAAAAATAATCAGGTTCACACCTGAGCAATGACCTATCCAAAAGAAAAGCGATGTGGTGACAGATTACATGATTTGACAATAAAGAACACGGTAGCTTAGTGTTATTTTCATGGTGTGCTCTCTTTTGCGGGAAGGATCCTCTCCGAAACTCAAAATCAGCTGTACCTTCAAGTGCAACCTGGGGGAAACAGGACACACCTGACCTAAGATAGTGTGGTAATTTAACGTAGAGCTAAGAACTATCTGAAATCTGTTTTTTTGCTCCTCAAAGAAAGGTTGTTCATCTTGAAAGGAAGCTCAAAGGAGGTTCAGCTCACCGTTTATCAAAATGTCATTTCTATTCTGAAGAACTTACAAAAATCAGGATTCTCAGGTTCTATACCAGACCTATTTAACCCAAATTTCTGTGGATTGGCCCTGAGAATCTGAATTTTCTGCAAACATCGTACTTGATTCTAATGCATATGAAAGTTTTTCAGCCACCATTTTAGATCAGCCTTAACCTTAGATATGAGGGGATTGAAGTCCTGAAGACATTTTTGTTTTCTTCCAAGGTGAGAAATTTTAAAAATGTGTCTTTAATGGCATTTGGCTTTTGCCAGCCTTTAAAGAATGCTTGTCTCTTTATTTATATCACTCAGGTAGCAAGTGTTATAAGAATTGGCATAATATTGGATCTGAGGTGGTTTTAAAGCCCAGATGTTCTGATGCCCCATTGGGTGAGTTTTATTCATATCTACAGATTTTGGTCTCTCTTCTTTAATCCTTTCCAAGCTGGGCAGGAGAAATCAACACAAAATTAAATTCTGAGGTTATTCGTGTTTTCATAGACTTCTGGAATTCTTCAGAACACTGAAATAGGGGTGCCTGGGTGGTTCAATTGGTTATGCACCCTATTTCAGCTCAGGTCATGATCTCATGGTTTTTTGAGTTTGAGCCCTACATTAGGCTCAGAGCCTGGAGCCTGCTTCAGATACTGTGTCTCCCTCTGTCTCTGCCCCTACCCTGCTTGTACTCTGTCTTTCTCTCAAAAATAAACATAAAAAAAAAAAGACACTGAAATAAATATCTTCAGCAAAACCCTTTAAAGATTTGGGTGCCAGTATAAAAGTTTTAATTTTTCTCAGTTTCTTAAGAATTATACATATGAGTAATTTATCTGTGTGTGGAAAGTACAAAAGGCAATGGAATAAAAGCCAGATGTTCAGAGAAAAGAGGCAGCACTTACAAGCTGCTTCCTTTTTCCCTCTCCTGGTGACCGTGGCCAGTTTTTAGCTTGTGGAGGAGGCCTTGAGAGAAGGGAGTATAAAGTCAAAAATAATGGGGCCCAAAACTTTATAATGAGATGGTCATTCCAAGGAGTTAGACATTTGCAGTGTGATTAATTGTACTGGGACTGACTTGGGCAGTAAAGTTGCACCAGGGTTGGAGTAATACCATATAAAGAAAGAGACAAGGTGTCAGGATTATTTCAAAATTCCTGATCAGTTGCCTGAATTTGATCTTTTCACTATGAACTATCTGCATACTTATTTTGATCAAAGTATTATGATTATATATATATATATATATATATATAGAGAGAGAGAGAGAGAGTATATTTTATTATCTATTTTGTTTTATTTTATATGTATAATAAAACAGTATACAATAGGTTTATATAATACACACATATAAATATAAAATGTAATGTGTATAATAAAATACTAGACATAAGCTATTTTATATTAAAATAAATTATTAGATATACTAAAATATAAAATCTCTGAAAGATCAGATCTATACGCAGAAGGCACTTAACCATAAGACACATCTTATTGTCTTTAATTTACTTTTTTAATGTTTATTCATTTCTTGAGAAAGAGAGAGGCTCCAAGCTCTGAGCTGTCAAAACAGAGCCTGACGCGGGGCTTGAACTCAATGAACCTCGAGACATGACCTGAGCCGAAGTCAGATGCCCAACTGACGGAGCCACCCAGGCGCCCCTCTTATTGTCTTTAAAGAGTAGCATTATTTAAAAATAGAAAGACTGTTAAGATGACATTGCATGGCTTTGTGATTTATTCACACTACAATCAACGATGCTAGTTGCTTGAGCCACCAAACCCAAGTTTGCCTATAGCCTTCAGCTAGCAAGCTGCCTTCCCTCCATTTGGCTTTATGATACAATATCTGCATGGATTTAATGATACATGTATGCTGGGTTCGCTAAAACCAAAAAAAAAAAAAAAAAATTGTAGGGAAAATCCTTGTGGGTAGTTAAAACTTCTGTGCAAATCTGTGGTTTTGTATGATGATATCGAATGCAAGGATCTGTCTTCATTGAAGAGCTTGACTGGAATACAGCTAAGTTGTAGCATAAATTAAAGAAATATACATAGCATAAAAATTACTTTTAACCATTTTTTTTCCCTGATACCAGTTGTTAGAGAGATTATAACAATAATCAAAGACTTTAAAAAAAAAAAGGCAGGGAGGAAGTGTAGTTGTATGGTCTTACTTGATGAAGGTATGCCTAAAGAACATGTTACATGAAATCACTTAAATAGGGAAAACCCAGTGTTAAGACTTCTGTTCAAATTCACTTTGCCCTGTTGCATCTGTTTTTTAAAACTGTAGCTAAAACGTTTTATGTTGAAATTTACACACTAATAATAAGAGATTTTTTTTGTCCTGAATTTGTCTTTATAATTGTCTTTGCTGTTAAGAATATTTGGACCTGTTGCTCCCTTTCATGCCACATTGTTTAAACAGAACGAGTGAAACTGTTCTGCCACTCTGTTAAGAACAGGAACCCAAAGCCAGGTAGTAAGATGGAAAAACTCTGCCTATCATTTTTTTCTTTCACCTTCCCATTCCTGGAATATGACCAGGATGAGAAGCAGCAGTGTAATTCTGTGGAAAAGAATGCTTCCCCCTGTATTGCTGGCCTTATAGAAGCAGAAAGTACATGGACTTTTATGAGATTCTGGCACAATTTTATGGACCCTTGAGATTTAGCTAAACTGGGAATCAGAACTTGAGTTTCTCACTTGGAGTTATTATATAATACATTATTTACATGGTATGTTTTCTTTTGTGCTAAAGTGTGCCCTTTCATTGTATCAGTTACTCCTTTGGGCTGCTGGACTATAGTATTATAGGTAGATCCTCACTCTCCTTAATTTCCTGCTAATCTTTATCACGTTTGCTTAACCATTTCCTAGAAGATACTTTTAAAAGTGCTACTTGTACACATTTGCCAGCTATTAAATTGAAAATGTATTTATTGGAATACAGTTAATGGCAAAAACAGAGACCAAGAAGGAATAGATGATTCATTTAACTCCAGTTGATAGAAAATTCATTGGCTGGGGGGCTAATGGGTGGCTCAGTCCTTAAGCGTCCAACTGGCTCAGGTCATGATCCTGCGGTTCATGGGTGTGAGCCCTGCCTTGGGCCCTGTGCTGACAGCTCGGAGCCTTCTGTGTCTCCCTCTCTCTCTGCCCCTTCCCTGCTCATGTTCTGTCTCTGTCTCTCTTTCAAAAGTAAATAAACATTAAAACAAAAAAAAAAAAAAAAGAAAGAAAATTCATTGTATGGAAACATTTGCTGTATTAAGAGCTAATGCCTGTGACTGGGAGTGTTCAGTACTGCGTCCAAATTCTAGCTCTCATTGGCTAACCATGTATAGTAGTTCTCAAATTAAGTGGGACATTTGCCTGGACTTGAAATTTAAATCTACTAAATCTCTTTACTCAGATTTGCTCCATTCAATTTTATATTATTATTATATTAGTTATCTCTTAATACACAACAAAATTTCCCCCAAATTAGTCCCTTAAAGCAACTATTGTTTATTATCATACAGAGTTTTTCTAAGGGTCAAAAATTCAGGAATAACTAAGACATGTGGTTTTGGCTCAGGGTGCCTAATGAGTTCCTTTTAACCTGTTAACCTGGACTACAGTCATCTGTCGTCTGCAGCTTTGTCCCATACTGGGGGATCTGCTTCCAAGCTCACTTGTAGTTTTTGGCAGGTGAGCTCGGTTCCTTGGCATGTGGACTTCTCCATAGGGCTGATGACAGCATGGCATCTGGGTTCCCTGAGTAAAAGACTTGAGAGTGAGTGATATGTTTAATGACCTAGTGTCTGAGTCACACCCTGTTACTTTATATTCATTACAAGTAAGTCATTAAGTTAGTCTACCTGACTGGAGGAGGCAGGGATAATTGGGGGCTACCTTAAAGGGTGTCTACTCCAGTATTTCCTGTGGCCCCAGAGATTCACTTCCCTCCCATAGACAAAATGTAGTCACACCCCCACGTTATCTCATTGCAGCATCAAATCAAAGTCCAGGATTTTAATCAATCCAAGTGCAGATAAGACTCCTTCTGTGAACTAAAGAAGAAAGTTTCCTACCTTATACATAATCAGCATAGTTAGGCAGGTATAGGATAACTGCCATAGGAACTCTTAGTCACAAAGGAGAAGAGGGAAAAAGACTCCATACAAGAGTCTTTGGACCATGGAGAGAAAACTCTCTCGTGTTCTTTTCTGAAGTTGTTCTCCATTGTTTTAAGTTCTGGGGTATTGGCTCATTCCTGACACACCTGAGTCATCCCTTTTCTGTGAAAAGTAGCATATCTCTTTAGCTGAATAGTTTCTGTGCTTGCTTTTTGCCGGTAGAATTTGAAAGTCCAATAGCCTCATATCAATTTGTACCGCCTCTGTTCCTTTCAGTCCAGATGGACACAGATTCCATTGATAATAATTCTTTTAAAAAGTTTATGGGTCTTTGCACAGCAAAGGTATTAATCAACTAAAAGGCAACTGACAGATTGGGAAAAGATATTTGCAAATGACATATCATATAAACGGTAGTATCCAAAATCTATAAAGAACTTAGCAAACTCAACACCCCAAAAAAAACAAATAATCCAGTGAAGAAATGGACAGAAGACATGAATAGACACTTTTCCAAGGAAGACATCCAGATGGTTAACAGACACATGAAAAGACGCTCAACATCACTCATCAGGGAAATACAAACAAAAACCACAATAAGATAACACCTCACCCCTGTCAGATGGCTAAAATTAACAACTCAGGCAACAACTGATGTTGGTGAGGATGCAAAAAAAGGGGAACCCTTTTGCACTGTTGGGAATGCAAACTGGTACAGCCACTCTGGAAAACAGTATTGAGGTTCCCCAAAAAGTTAAAAATGGAGCTACCCTTCAACCCAGCAATGGCACTACTAGATACTTATCTAAAGGATACAAAAATACTGATTCCAAGAGGCTCATGTACTCCAGTGTTTGTAGCAGCACTATCAACATTAACTAAATTATGGAAAGAGTACAAATGTCTATTGACTGATGAATGGATAAAGAAGATGTGATGTGTGTGTGTGTGTGTGTGTGTGTATAGGTGTGTGTGTTTGAGTGTGTGTATGTGTATATACACACAGACACACACACACACACACACATATATATATATATATACACACACGTACACATACACACAGTGGAATATTATTTGGCGATCAAAAATAATGAAATCTTGCCATTCGTAACAATGTGGATGGAACTAGAGTGTATTATGCTAAGTGAAATAAATCAGTCAGAGAAGGACAAACATCATATGATTTCAATCATATGTGGAATTTAAGAAACAAAGCAGATGGACATAGGGGAAGGGAAAGGAAAAGAAAATAAGATAAAAACAGACAAGGAGACAAACCATAACCGACTCATAAATATAGAGATCACACTGAGGATTGCTGGAGGGGAGGTGATTGGGGGTATGGGCTAAATGGGTGATGGGCATTAAGAAGGGCACTTGTGATGAGCACTAGGTGTTCTATGGAAGTGATCACAAAATTCTACTCCTGAAACCATTATTACACAACATGTTAACTTACTTGAATCTAAATAAAAAATAAAATAAAAAGTTAAGCACACAGTTACCATAAGAACCGTGCCCTCCAAATAAAAAGTTATGGGTCTTCTGTGAATCTTATTTGGGTCCAGCACTTTAGATGGAAAACACATCCCCAAAAGTCTTAGACATAAGCCTGTTTCAGCCTCTGACTTCTTCTAAAGGACAGTGCCTTTATACTTCCAGGAGGCTTGATTAAACTGATTTGTCAGTTATACCCTTAAAATATTTAGAGGCCCTTTAATCTAAATCAGTGGAGTCTAAGGCACCTTCTTTGGTCTTTCTGAAGTCTTAAAGGATTTTATAGTCACAATCTCAGTGTCATCTTTAGACTGTAATTTCCTGAGAATTTCCTGAGTTTGACCTTTACTCAGAAGCCATTTCTTAATTTCAGCATTATTTGCCATCTGGAGAGACTGAGAATTTTCGAAACCAGCCAGTGCTTGCTTTTTGTTTCATAGTTCTTCCTTTAGCTTATGTATTGCCTCTCACATTTCACTATTAGCCGCAAGAAGAAACCAGATGGCAACTTCAACACCGTCTGGTTGACAGTCTCCTTTGCGAGATCACCTACTCTCAGTTCAATGTTCAAAATTCTATAAACAGTTGTATGCAAGGCACTTTAAACTTTCACTAACCCTCTCTAAAATCTTTGCACCTCTGACCACTGTTTGATTGCAAAGTCATTCCCCATGTATTTTTTTTTTTCTCAGAAATGTTGGGTACCAGAATCTGCATTAATTACCTATCATCATGTAACAGATTAACCTGACAATTAACAGCTTAAAGTCGCCAGAATTTACTATTTAATGAAGCTTGTGAGGATTAGAAATCCATAGGTGTCTTAGCTCGGTGGTTTTGCTTTGGAGTCACTCATGAAGTTGCACTCAAGATGCTGCTTAGGGTTGCAATCATCTGAGGCTTTTCCTGAGGCTAGAGAATCTTATTCCAAATTCACTCAAGTGGTTGTGGGCAAAGGGTCTCAGCTCCTTGCCATGTGGATCCCTCAATAAAGCTGCACCTGACTTGGCAACTAGCTTCCCTCAGAGTATGTGATCAAGGAACAATTAAGAGGCACACCACACTGCCTTTTATGACCTAACTTGTGGGTCACTTCTGCCTTAATCTCTTTGTTTTAAGTCAATCAATAAGTCTAGCCCACACTCAACAGGAGATTACACAGAATATGAACACCAGGAGGCAAGGATTAGTGGGATCCATCTTGAAGGTTGGCTACTTTAATTGCAATAAAAAAAATTGAGGAAACTGATTTATTCTTACACCACTTGTTAACATTATTTGTATTTAAGACTTGGTATAGCATATACAGTACTTCAGAAAGGAACTAGAATTAACAGGTTGGTACAGTTGTGTGGCATCACTTTCAGACATAGTTTTGATATTGTAATATAGCAACAGCTCCTTTTTGATAGCGCTACAAATTTTTCAAAATCTTTACATCTAGTACCTCATTTGGTCATTACAATAAGACTGTGAAGTGGGTGGATGAATTTCATCTTCTATTTACACATGCAAAAAACTCCTTACTGCAATCTTCCTTCTGGCCCCAATAATTGACATCCTTCCTAGAGGCCAAACACAGTTACACCTATATTTTGTTTAGTCACATGGAAACAGAACCCAAATTGTAGAGGCGCATTCCCCTCTGATGGTCGATATGGTCACAAGCCTGTATGCGTGTCTGCTATCTCAACATCATGCTCTATCCAATCCGAGAGTGGAAGGGAGGTAATGAACATTTACCAAGACTGTTTCATCTGTATTTTGAAGTGATGAAAAGTAATTCTGGAAGCAGTGTATAATATAATATCCTTAACTCTGGATATAAAGCTTATTTTATCATTAATGGTATTTTGAACACTTCAAATAGTGAGTTAAAATAACAACTTTATCGGGGCACCTGGGTGGCTCAGTCAGTTAAGTCCAACTTCAGCTTAAGTCATGATGTCATGGTTCCTGAGTTCGAGCCCCGTGTCAGGCTCTGTGCTGACAGACAGCTTGGAGCCTGAAGCCTGCTTCAGATTCTCTGTTTCCCTCTCTCTCTTTGCCCCTTCCCTGTTAATGCTCTGTCTGTCTCTCTCTCTCTCAAAAATAAACAGTAAAAAAAATAACAACTTTATATATTTAGAGAAAGGTATTCTCTCACGTTTTCTTTCATATTTTATCCTCCTTCCCTTCTTTTTAAAGTTTCACTCACTATATAAAAAAAAATTTCTCTAGAGAATTGGTTGAGAACTGTAGAGAGTTTTCATCAATATACCAACAAAAATCAACTACTGCTATTAATAAAATTACCATCAGACTTTTTAGACATAAATTTAAAACAAATTATGGGGGCTTGAAGGTTATTTTTATAATAAGACCACTTTTTTAATCAAAATATATTGACACAATTTTACATTAGTTTCAGGTGTACAACATAGCAAGTCAACAAGTCTATACATTATCCTCCGTTCATCCCAAGCGTAGCTACTGTCTGTCACCATACAGTGCTATTACAGTACCGTTGACTGTATTCCCTGTGCTGTGCCTTTTATCATCATGACTTACTCATTCCATTTATGGGAGCCTGTAATGCCCATTCCCCTTCACCCATGTCACCCACCCCTAAAAATCCCCTCCCCTCTGGCAACCACTAGTTTGTTCTCTGTATTTATGGGTCTGTTTCTGTTTTTTATCATAAGACTACTCTGATTTACTGGTATTCTGATATACATAGATTAGACAGTTTAGGTAGGTAGATAGATGAAGTTTAAATTGGAATTAGAGTAGTTTATATGATGAAAATCACATGAATCCATAGTAAGTAGTCATTGCTATTACATGATCAGTACATAAAACTAAGTTCAAGAATAAAAAAAAAAAATCCATGAATACTTCCTAAATAGCCAATAAAGTACACTAACTATATAACATACAATTCTTTGTGAAGTCCAACGGAGTTAGTTTTCTCTCCATTATAAAAAATAGGTCCCTGACTCGGACTTGCGTGCATGCGCGCATGCGTGTGTGTGTGTGTGTGTGTGTGTGTGTGTGTGTGTGTGTGTGTGTCTACAACTGATCACAGAAATCCCCTTTAGCCTGATGAGAGGCTTATTCTAGAGCTGGAGGTGACAGAGTGGTAGGGTAGGGGTTGATGGCAACTGGATGATAGATAGTAGATGGGGACAACAAACTCATTCTTTTTCAGTCCAAGGGCTGTATGGGCCCAATGGCAGGCAGAAATCTATGGCACTATTTATATCTATTTTCATTCTGCTTTATGTTTTTCTCTCCTCTTTGGTTTTGCTGAGTGGATAGTTGAACATATGATGTAAATGCTCTGTATTATTAGCTGTGGTGTTGATTATGCATTATTGTCGCTTTTAAATTCAGTGCAAAAATGTTGGCAGGTGTTCTTAATGTATGATTAAGTCCATGGAAACATAGCAAGGCTGTGAACATTCCCTGTCACATAGATCGCTTCAGTAGAAAGCAACCACTGGTACCACCAGTTACTGTAAGAAGTTACCCCCAACTTCGATGTTGTGGTCCTTGTAAAATAGCAGTTTTCTCCTGTGAGATATATTTTAAGCAGGAAAAAAAAAGTGGTTTTGGAGGAATACTGAGAAAGTCTGTGAATATGGCCCATGCACCATTGCTTGTTTAATTTGAAGCTGCTTTGTTTTCTCCATTTGACATAGAATTACCACTTCAATTTGATCAAACAGGCTTTGAATGTACAGTTGTCATTCCTCCATATCCCGGGGAGGGCTGGTGTCAAAACACTAACACTTGAGGTAAGATTTCCCCTTCTGACACTTACAACTATTTAGCTATTTCTTTCGAATGCAAGGGGGAAAGGATGTTTCTTTGGCGTTAACTCTCCTTTTCTGTACGTTTTTCTTCATAAGAATGAGTTATACTGATATTATCATGATTTTTTTTTTTTTTAGTGAGCCATAAAATAAATGGAAAAGATGCTTGACTAAAATACTGTTAAGTCAAACACTTGTATAATTTTGAAACTCTCATTCTAAAGAAAGTTGAAATAACCTGAGAGTTTGTGTTGTAAGAGATACAGGCAATTGAGTATCCATGTATGTAATTCTTTGGGTAAGAGGGAAAGAGTTGATTGACCTAAGAAATTCATTAATGACTTCCCCTTTTATGCTTTGTGTCTCTAGTTTACGTCAGATGCACATACATCTTACATTTTGGCCTTTAAAACAATTTTTTTCCAAGTTACATGCGTTAGAAAAATAAGTTAATATATTTTATATCATATATTAATGTTTTATAAATTTAAATAGATCTACTTATATATTTATGTATAATTTATATTTATAGGTGATATATAAAATTATGTTTCTCATTTTAATATACTAAATTATTAAATACATTATTAAATATATATGTTTAAATACACATTGCATAATTTAACACATGAAATATAAAATTATATTTCACTTTTCCATATTTTAAAATATTCAAAATGTCTTTTAAAATATCAATCCATATAATTTTATGTTATATATTAAAATATTAAATATAATAGATACAAAATAATAAAGTATTAAATATATGTTAAGTATATATATTTACTTTATGTACTTAATACATATTTAATGTATTTAATACATTTAATTAATATATATTTATTATACTACCAAATATATGTAATTAGCATATTTAAGAACCTATACTTATATTTAATATTATATATTGAATTACGCTATCATAAGTTTAAAGACATAAATATGTATTTAAATATATTAGGTATTTATCATATATTGTTATATACAATGTGTTAGGGTCAGGCGTAAGGCAGGGTAAAGATAGGAGTCAGAGGCTAAAAAATTTTAGCAGTCAAAGGCTTTATTTGGGAACTAAGGTCTCAGGCGAGGTTCCGTGACTCAGGGAGAGAGAGAGAGAGAGGAGTCAGGGAAGTTGCCCCCAGGTGTGGTGGGGTGGGGTTTTTAAGCTGCAGCGGGTTCCGGGTTTAGGTCCGGGTGGGCCTTTTTCGTGTCAGGTCAGGTTGTGCTGTCGCTCGGTGATTGGTTGACCTCCAAATCATTCTGGCAGCTACTAGGGGCTTTTCCTTGGGTTGCGTTGGCAAGATGGCCGTCCCCTCTACTGTGGTTCTAAGGACATCCTAACACAATGTATACTCAATAAAGTGCTAAATGCAGTAAATTAAAATATTTCAAAACATATGAGTTAAATAAACCATATGGCTCTTATATCTTTTGTAAAAAATTAAGATTTTCAGACTTCATTTCTCTAATTTATTTTTAAATATGAGAAAGAAAATATCTTTTTCACAGGCACCCTTGTCTTGCATTAATGACTTTGCTTTGCTTTCCTCTGAGTAAAGGATGTCTTACTGAATGACTCACAGTTTTATGGAGAATACAAGTTTGATTTTGTTGTTGTTATTGTTGTTTTTAAAGGGAGCTTCACTGGGCGCCTGGGTGGCTCAGTTGGTTAAGCGTCCCACTTCATCTCAGGTTATGATCTCACGGTTGGTGGGTTTGAGCCTGGTGTCAGGCTCTGTGCTGACAGCTCAGAGCCTAGAGCCTGTTTCAGATTCTGTGTCTCGCTCGCTCTGCCCCTCCCCCATTCATGCTCTGTTTCTATCTCAAAAATAAATAAACAAAAAAAATTATTAAAGAAAAATAAAAATAAAGGGAGCTTCACGTGTAAACAAGTGTTAAAAGTTGGGTTAAATGAAGCTCTTTGGCTTCTTTTTCAAGATTACCTTCATTTTAGTAACTAGTGTATATTATGAATTACAAAATGGGAACTATAGAATTTTAAAGTGTATTAACATTTTTTTTTGCACTCAGAACATCTTCCCATTTTATCCATCTTTTTTCCAGAAGTATTATTATTTCTTCTTCTTCTTCTCCTTCTTCTTCTTCTTCTTCTTCTTCTTCTTCTTCTTCTTCTTCTTCTTCCATGGGAAATATGTTTTTCAAAGTTTGTTCAACCAGAAAATTTTGAGCTTCCGCACTTGCAATACTTGAAAATTCCACTACAAATTGAGCATCTTTCAGAATCATTTGGTTTATGTCAGTATCAGTACTATATATCTCTGTACCAAAGCTTATACTTAAAGCAAAATACGGGTAAGTGAAATGCAAATTGTTATAGTAAAAATTTACCTAGCATTTATTACCAAAATTATTTTACTTCTGTCTCTCTTATGTAAGATCAAATATCTCTACTATATCAATATAAATAGTTGGGTGATTGGTCCAAAGTCATAGCTAATGAGCAGCAGATCCAGAATGTGAACTCAGATGTTGGGTTTCCATGCTCAGTGATCTTTCTACACCATCTACCTAATATACTTACATGTGTCACATCAAACACACATGTTCCCATTCATTTTGCTTAATTCCCCACTGCTACTGATTATTTGGGGGAGGTAAGGAGCCTAAAATATTTTAATGAAATTGACATAGAAAATGGTGCAAAATGTGCTTAACAAAAATACAATAGTTGTTTAATAATTTGTCTTGTATTCATGTACTAGGTTTCTAGGAAAGCACTTAACTCATTACTGAAATATAACTCTCTGGTGTTAAATACAGCAAAAGGTCAACAACACATAAATATAGCATGATTATTGACAGAGTGTGATAAAAATAAACTTACTTGAAGAAATTGTAGAAAAATTTTACCAATGCACGTTAGAATTAAACTTCTGGTTTGGCATTGGTAAAACAAAATGTTACATGTCTTGGGGTGTAGCCAAACTATACATTTTTACTTAACAAACATGATATAGCCTTCTCAAATTCAGCAAAATTCTATAGCAGGATAACTTTAAAAATGTGAATCAGACTCATTGTATGAGGCCAGTATTACTTTGATACCAAAACCAGACAAAAACCTTAGCAAATAAATGTCTCTCATGAGCTTAATTTTAAAAATCAACAAAATGTTAAGAAATTGAATCTAGCCAAGTATAAAAAGACTTTCACATAAAGACAAAAAGAGATTTATTTCATGTATATAAGGTTAAAGTAATGTTTAGAAGTTAATTCATGCATTCCATCATTTTAGTAGGCTACAGAAGAAGAAAATCATTGAGTATAGCAATTGACACAGAAGAAGCATTTGACAGAATTCAACATCTATTTGTGCTAAAAACTGTGTAAAGTAGAAATAAAGAACTTTATCATATTTGTTTTAAAAAACTATTAGGGACTGAAGCTAATATCATATTTAATGTTAAAATCCTGAATGTTTACCTCTTAACATGTAGAAGAAGACAAAGGTGTCTATACTTACTACATTTATTTGACAAGGTACTGAAAATTCTAGCCAGCACAATAAGACAAGAAAAAGAAGCAAATGGCAGATTGGAAAGGAAGAAATAAAATTGTGCCTATTTTCAGATGCCATGATTATCTATGTGGAAAATTTGAAGGGCAGCACAAAAGAATTTCTTGAACTATTATGTGAGTCCAGCAAAATTGATCACAGGAGAACAAATATTAGGTAATTCCTTTCATATGAGACCTCTAATACTGTCGAGTACATAGAATTAGACAACAGAATGGTGAGTCAGGGGATGAGGGAAGAGATTTAGGAAGTTGTTGTTCATTGGGTATAAGGTTAGTTAGATAAGATGTGTAAGTTACTGAAATCTGTGCAACATACTGTCCATTGTTAACAATAAGTGTGCACTTAAAATTTTGTTAGTAAGGTAGATATCATGCTAGGTATTCTTACCACAAAACAAACAAAGGGACACACAAATCTTTGGAAATATTTAATACCTTGATTGGTGATAACATGAATGTTTACATATACGTCCAACCACACCAAGTTGTGCACATTAAGATATGTGTAGATTTTTGCATACCAATAATACAATAAAGCTGGAGAAAAAACCCTTAAAGCCAGTACAAAAAATATCAATTGCATTTCTACATACAATGAACATGTAGAAAACAAAGTTAAAAATGCATTTGTTCCAAAGAAATGTAAATATTTTAACTAAATCTGAAAACCATGTACAGAATGTCTATGCTAAAAATTACAAAGTGCTCATGAAAGAAATTAAAAGACCAAAATAGAGAGACATAATGTACTTACCAACCTCAAAACTCAACATTAATAAAGATACCACTGCTCCCCAAATTAATTTGTAATTTTAATACAACTCCTGTCAAAATCCCAGCAAATATTTTTATAGACATAGACAAACTTATTCTAAAAATTATATGAAAAAGCAAAGATCCTAGAATAGCTTAAACTATTTTATTTTAAAAAAGAATAAAGTGGAAAGAATCTCCCTATTAGATATGAAGGCTTACTATATATAGAAGCAAGACTGTGGTATTGGTAGAGAATAGAGACTTTAATCAATGGGACAAAATAGAGGACCTATAAATAGACCCATTGATTTTCCTGTAAAGTACAAAAGCAATTCGTTGGGGGAAGAACAGCCTTTTAACAAATGGGGCAGTTGGATATCCATAGGCAGAAAAAAAGAAAAGGAAAGAAAAGAAAAGGAAACAATGGAAAAGAAAATAAAAAGGAAGAACAAACCTCACACCTTATTCAAAAATTAATCAAATGAATCACAGATTTAAGTGTAAAATGTTACACTACAAAATTTTTAGAAGGAAATATAAGAGAAAAATCTTTGGAATCTAGGACTAGGTAAACAGTTCTTAAACCTGACACCAAAAATATGATATAGAGAAGGAAAAACTACTAAATTATGCCTCATCAAAATTAGAAACCTCTACTTTTGTAAGAAGGATAAAAAAGACAAACTAAAAACTGGCTGAAAAAAATTTAAAGCCACATATCTCACTTGCATCTAGAATATAATGAACTCTAAAAATTCAAAAATTATAAAAAAAATTCCAGCTAGGAAATGGGCAACAGACTTGAACAGGTGTTTTTTTTGGGGGGGACATATACAGATGATAAATAAGCACATGAAAGGATGCTTAACTTAGTCTTTAGAATAGTTAAAATTAAAGCCCAGTGAGAGTTTAGGTATAGTGATAATCATACATAATGATAGTTCTATTACAATGGCTAAAGTAAAAAAAAAAAAATTAACATCAAATACTTGTGACGATGGTGAAAAACTGAATTATTCATACATTTATTGGGGAGGGGGATGTAAAATGGTGCATCCACACCGGGAAATATTTTGGCAGTTTCCTGTAAAACTAAACATTCAAGTGTCATATAACCTAGGAGTTGTACTCTTGGAAATTTATTCCAGAGAAATGAAAACTTCAGACAAAAACCTGTACACAGATGTTTATAGCACCTTTATTTAGAATGGCCAAAAATTGGAAACCCAAATCTCCTTTACCAGATGAATGATGGAAGAGAATTTAAGAGTATATGCATACTAGGGAATACAACTCAGCAATTAAAATGAAGTCTATATACTGTATTATTGCATTTGCATAACATTTTGATATAAAACAAAACTATAGAGGTGAAGAAGAGATTGGTAGTTTCCAGGGGTTAGGGATGAGGGGAGGAAGAGAGGTGGGTTTGCCTATAAAGGGTTAACACAAAGATGATTTTTGTGGGAGACTGAACAGTTGTTAATGTGGGTGTTTACACTGATTTAAAAAAAAGTGAGACAGAAACTTCTTTTAACTCCATAGTTTTAGAAATTATTTCCTCAAAAAAGGAAATAAGAAGAAAGCTATGATAAACATCAACTCCTGCCAATGGAAAAGTAAAAACTATCCATGAAATAACATTGAGGTTTACTTTAGAAATTACCAGAGTGAAATCAAGATGACATTGAATACCAAAGCAGATACAAAAATTATATTATTATATTAATAAGATATTTAGAAGAAAATATTTGAATGATTTTATAATATTGGAGCAGTGAGACTTTTATAAATGTGAACTCAAACAGAGATGGCATAAAGGAAAAAATGGAAAAATTGTTTACCACAAGTTTATAAAAGTATTATACAATATTTAAAAGACAAAAGATAGACTGGGAAAGATATATTTGCATTAATGGAATAAGAAAAGGCTTATTTATTTTATTAGAAAAATTAAAAAAAATTCATCTGAAAAGCAAAGAGAAACGAGAAGGTTGCAAACAGTTAACTCAGAAACAATAATATAAATGACTGACACATGTATGAGCTAGGAGAGGCCTCTGTCTGGTTCATTTTTGAAGAATGCTAAGGATAACTCCATGCTTAAGTTGTTTCTATTGTGCTGGTCCAGCAAACAAGAAATTAAAAAAGGACATGCCTAGACAAGTCCCCAGGGGCCCCCCTTATTCTGTGGGGAGGTGGACTTAGGGTTCTGCTTTCCAGCCTCTTTGGTGGAAGAAATCCACAAGGTCAGAGGACCTCAGAACTGTGTGCCTGCTTATGGTTTTTACACCATTTGGTTGGGTGGGGAGAGATTTCCTAAAGCCTCAGGGATTCATCTCTTTTCACATAAGATTGCATACTTTACTGTTCTTCTTTCTGAGTCACGATACCTATAGCAGACTCTTTGTACCATGCCACAAGAGAGGGAGGAGGATGGAGATTGGTGTATTAAAGCAAGAGTGAAATGACATTTTCCCCCCTTTCACGTTGTTCAAGATTAAAAACCCTTTAAAAGCGAGAGTTGGCAAGGGCGTATTGAGTAGACATATGATTGAGGAGAATCAATCAATACAATCATTCTTAGAAGGGGCAGTGTTTAACTTTGATTAAGCTCCTGTGGTTCTAGAAAATAATTGTGATCAAGGAATCTTCCCTCTACACTTTTGTGTTCCCAGAAACAGCTTATTGCAAAGATTCACTCTTCCCCATATGACATGGATAAGACACACAGTTGACTCCCTCATTCTCATGATAATATGAGACACAGATGTTCCCAGTTCATGTTTTTTTGTCTCATAAATGATTAGCTGTACTGTGTGTCCCCACTGACCAATCTGGACAAAATACCTGCTAACTTAACTTGACCAAACTTTTGCCAGGCTTCTTTCCTTCTCTAGGACCCTGAATTTTGGCCTGCCTTTGAACATTTTACCATGCAGAGCAACCTCTCTTTCTAAAGATCTTTGTAAAGAATCATCTGACTTCAGGAAAAGCATTTTCTGGTCAGCTGTCCCATTATATCACCTGTTTAGCCCGCTCCCCAACATGCAATTCTTCATAGCCTTGTTTATTTTTTCCTCTAAAAGAAAAATCCTCTCTGCTAGACCTTTGATATAATTGCACCTTCACTATGTTCAATAGTACTTTTGATTGGAGCCTCTTCTTACCTATGTTAGGATTTGTTTTCATTTGACAGATGGAAATTTACCAATGTCTATAAAAACTTAAAATGGGTGTATTCTTTTACTCATGAACTCCTCTCCTGGATTGTTTTTACAAAAGTACTCATCCAAATATGCAAAAAAATATGTGTCAAGAACATTCACTGCTGTCTTACTTAAAATAAATGGTGAAAACAAACACAAACTAAAACATTTAGAAAAAGTCTAAATACCAACAAGGCACCCCTAAATAAATCATTTTATCTGTACATTAGAATATAATGTAGTTGTAAAGACTGTTACTTATGATTTTGTTAATATTGTATGATGACTATGAAGTAGTGTTAACAGAAAAAAAGGCAGATTACATAACAATATAGTGTGATTCCACTTGTCCAAATCTGTGTGTTTGTGTGCAGACACATACATACAAATATAGACATATGGGTATACCTCGATACGTCTATCTGTCTATCTATCAGCAGAAATAGACACTAGAAAATGTAGACACCTAAAGGGGCGCCTGGGTGGCTTGGTCGGTTAAGCGTCCGACTTCGGCTCAGGTCATGATCTCACGGTCTGTGAGTTCGAGCCCCGCGTGGGGCTCTGTGCTGACAGCTCAGAGCCCGGAGCCTGCTTCGGATTCTGTGTCTCCCTCTCTCTCTGCTCCTCCCCTGTTCATGCTCTGTCTCTCTCTGTCTCAAAAATAAATAAAAACGTTAAAAAAATTAAAAAAAAAAATAAAATGTAGACACCTAGAAATTTTTTCTGGAACTACTTAACCCCACAGCAGCTACCAATTGAAAGTAGAATTTAGAAGAATGGTGCAAGAGGCTTTTAGTGTTTTTCTTTATATACATTGTTTTCTCCTGTTTGGATGTTTTATAACATACACACAAACACATATATAGGCATATATAGTTAATTATATAGTTATTTTTTATTTTTAAAAATCATACGGTATGGTTTGCTGCATACAGTTCTTTGTTTTGTTGTTGTTGTTGTTGTTGTTGTTGTTGTTGTTGTTGTTAGTAGTTTCCACTGGGTACAGTTCTATGAATTGTAACACAGATGTTAAGATTCATGTAACCCCCATGGCTGTCAGGATACAGAATACTTCTGTCCCCCTAAAAACCTCCCTTATGTGATCTCTTTATATTCACACACTTGGTTCATCCACAACTCCCAGTAACTTTTGATTTGTTTCTGTCTTCATCATTTTTAAATGTTTGAGCATGTTATATGAATTATATCATATAGTATATAAGCTTTTGAGATTTTTTTTCACTCATCCTACCCTCGCGATCTATCCAAGATGATACATGTATCAATAGTTTTCTCCTCTTTATTGCTAAGTGGTATCCCATCGTTCGGACGTACTAAAGTTTATTCATGAATGAAACATACTTGGGCTCATTTTCAGTTTTTGGAGATTATAAATTGAGCTTCTATAAACATTTGCATGCAGGTTTTTGTGTGGTTATAAGATTTCATTTTTCTGCGGTAAATGTCCAGGAATGGAATTTTTGGAACATATGAAAAAAGTGTGTTTAAGTTTATGAGAAATTGTCAAAACATTTTCCAGAGTGGCTGTAGATCATGTATATTTTTTACAATAAAAATTAATTAAAATAACATGAAATATGTGGTTATTAATATTTTCATGAGACATTTGATCCTTAGGGATGTTCATGTCCCAGAGGACTTTGAATTCTTCAGGACATTTGAAACACTTAATTCTGGATCCAGAAGAGCTGTCAGAAAGGCAGGAAGATAAATTAAAATATTTACATGGTATTACTTGAGGTGTTGACATTCTTTGGGTTCTGTATTGAAGAGCATGCTGAGATTACAGCAGTTTGGGACTGGTGGAGAGCAGTGATTCAGAGCTCCCATCCCTAAAGTCAAGTTATAATAATAAGAACAGAAAATTAGATGAAAAATTGAGTTTGGTAAGGGCAGCTGGGTGGTCTGATATTCAAGGACAGTACACACTCAGGATTATATTATATAGTATATAAGGTTTTGAGATTATTATTATTATTTTTTTACTCAGCATAATACCCTTGAGATCTATCCAAGGCAGGGTTTGAGAGATGGAGTAGAATTTCAATCCCATATTTGGAGAACTATTGTATGAGTTTTCTAGCAGTTACCTTCACTTGGTAGTCAGGCAGGGCATCAGAAAGAAATCCTTAAACCAGATTTTGTTATCCCTAAACTCGTTAGAAACTTTTGTTTATTTTTCAAAATAGCTTTCCTCATTGTACTTCATCTACTTACTCAGGACCTGGATATTCTCTCTTTTTTAGTCCAATGGGTCTTTAACCTCCTTCTTCTGACTAGGAGTCATTCATTCATTCATTCATTCATTATTTATTTATTCATTTATTCCAAGGTATTTCCTAAGTTCTTACTATATTTTATGCCTGTACCAGTAAGCAAATTAGACAGAAAAAAAAAAGTCACTCATAAAGGAATTAAATGTAGTAAGTAAAGAGAGACCAAACACATTTTGTACAGTCGTAGGCTGGATAGTGGATGAAAATAAGGTGACGTGATAGAGAGTGACCAAATGTCTCTTGTCAGCTGGGTGGTCAGGGAAGATTGCTTCTTCCTGAACAGGATGAGCGAATTGAGATCTGGGTGACTGGAAGGAGCAGGTCTAGGAGGATTGAGATGAAAAACATCAAGACAGGCAGAACAGGTGTTGCAGAAGCCCAAATGCAGGTGTGATCTTTCCAGGAAGAGAAGACCAGTGCGGGTAACACAGTGTGGGCAAGCCAGCTGTATGATATAAGCGTTGGATCAAATACCACTTTGCAAGTCAGGATAAGAAGGCTGTGCTGCATGCAGTGTGTTGGGGAATTTTAAAGAAGATTTTAAGTAGTGAAATGATATGATTTGAATTCTGTCTTCCAGAGGTGACTTTGGATGCTGTGTAGGGGAAGCAGAGGAAGCAAGAGTCCCAGTAGGGAAGACATCCCAGTGGTCTAGAGCAGAGTTGATATAGTCTGAGCTAGTGGTAGTAGTTGACAACAAAAGATATGGACAAATTTGGGACTCAGGAAAGAAGTTAGGAATTAGAGAGATTTTCCTCCCTTTTACTTCTGTATAGGAATTCTGTAACTTAGATGCTCACGTTTTATTTTATGTTTGGCTGCTGAGACTGGAGAGAACAGAGGTTTGGATCAAGTGTTGTGCCTACTGACAGATGTTGGGGAAATGAGATGTATCTGGAGATCTTTCAGAGCTAATTGAATTATAAAATGTCAGAGCCTGACAATAAGTGTATGAAGGCACCCAGCAGTGCCTCTCTTATCTATGGATAAACATCAACAGGTCCATTCTTCTGCATCCTCTCTTAATAAAAGTTCTGCTTTGTAAGGGGTGAGGATCGTCATAGAGATATGCAGAGAAGCTCCATTAAAAGAAGATACAAAATCAGTAGATGTACTAATAAAGCATTTGTTAAAAGTTTTCATCCCTGACTTGGGTTTCAGAGGTGCCATGTTGCCTGCCCCAGAATGGTTGGTTGGCATTGCTCAAACCATGATTCTATGAACGATTTTGGCTCTTGTCTTAAGTTCAGTATTCTAGGACTTTAGCAAGAATACATCTATTAAAGATGGGGATATAGGGCTTATAATAATGATGACATACGTAATGCTTCTCAACTCTTCTGTAAAACGGGAAGAATAATACCCAGATTATATCAATTCATATCATATATATTATATTATATTATATTATATTATATTATATTGAGAGTATATAAAGCATCATGCAGTATACGTGACGTGCAGCATACACTTGATGAATGTTGGCTATTATTTATTATTAGACTTTGGAACATTTCTTCAGGTCTGGAGGCCCCCAAGCAACAAGTAGGGGAGAAAGGGAAGAATCCAACCCAGGAATTGAGAATAGACAGGAGCTATGGAGGGCACTCAGAATTTAGCTGGGGTAAAATAGGGATGGAGAGCTAAACAATGTAATTGACACACCCAAGAAGAAATAAATGAAGCTAATATATGAAGAATTTTGATTTGGAGGCTTTTTTTAAAAGATGATAGGCCTTACCTGGTATGAAGTATCTGAGTCTTGTTAGCAGAGAGATTGGCTGTGAAGCAGGCTGGTATTCTCTATGTAATTATCACTGAGACACCAGATCCTGCATCTGAAAAGCATGATTTAGCTTTTTAAAAAGTCCTCATTTTTCCTTATTGACAAATAATGATGCTTGAGGATGCTGGCTGCTCAGGGTTGCTTAGGTAATGGGGAGGATTTTACCTGCATAAGGTAACGCATCAAAATCTCCAACTGAGACAAGATACAAGGTTAGACAGTGGAAATTGACTCTGAGACATGACCATATGATTTCTGTCTTGAATCTTTCAATTTCAGAGTCTGTGGAGCTTCCCTAGAGGGAAAGTAGTAGTGAAGGTATCCCCTGCACCACTGGGATCCCCTTGTTTCACTTTGCCTCAATTTCACCGAAAGGGAGGGCTGCAGTTGGTTAAGGTTTTGGAGAATCTCCCCAGCTTCTCTGTGTGAACTGGAGTTTACCATTTTTCTTGAGCTCTTTGGAAGAAGAACTAGAGATTCCCAGCAAAGCTTGTTCTTTGTATCTCTTCCCATCCCTGCATAGATCTTCCAGGAAAAAGTAATCTGCTTTCATTTACAGCCCCAGTTCGGGATTGGTAAGCCTAGTGGGGATAGGATCTTCAGGAAATAATCATGACTGCTGTGTCATCGTCCTCAAATTAATTTTAGCATGGCTATAATAACTGCATTTCCCTTCATCCTCACTACCTTTTTCAGCTCAACAAAAAGACCAGATGTTACTAAATCAAGATCTTCTTCATAGTACAATGCTGTGGTCTCCTGGGTTTTAGGCTCATATGCACAGTCTTTCCATAGTCACATGCCCAGGGAGTGCGGCTGTGTTTGGGGTTAGTAACTCCAAAGACATTAATTTTATTTAGCATTTCCTCAGCAATAGCTCTGTGTTCACTAATGGCACCTTCGGTCTCCTGAGACAGTCACATATTAAACCAGAAATAGACAAATTGTCACAATTGCAAAAGTGAGAGAAGATTTTAACTCTTGAGTAACCATTACATTTTTTATTGGAGGGAATTACCTGATGTACAGTTCAAAACTGTAATTTTGAGGGGCGCCTGGGTGGCGCAGTCGGTTAAGCGTCCGACTTCAGCCAGGTCACGATCTCGCGGTCTGTGAGTTCGAGCCCCGCATCAGGCTCTGGGCTGATGGCTCAGAGCCTGGAGCCTGTTTCCGATTCTGTGTCTCCCTCTCTCTCTGCCCCTCCCCCGTTCATGCTCTGTCTCTCTCTGTCCCAAAAAAATAAATAAACGTTGAAAAAAAAATTAAAAAAAAAAAAACTGTAATTTTGAAATGGAGCCAAAAATAGTTTAATAATTTAATACTTTAATTCTTTTTTAGGAATACACCAGCACTCTTGAACTTAAAACACACACACACACACACACACACACACACACACACACACACTACATACACACACACACACACACAGTGCTTTGCTAAAATGTACCCTTTTTTTGTGTTAAGAAATTTTTAGATTAAAATAATCAGATAAATGGGAAGTTATTGTGCTTCTAATTGGCCCGTAAGTAAAAATCAGTGATTGTTATTCATGATTATCCTACCATTGACTTTGGTGCACATTAGAATTATGTCAAATAGGGAAAATGAAAAGATTTTTTTAGCATTGAAAAATCTATTTGATGGCATCTAACTTTTATAGCCTCATGTAGAAAAAAAATGAGTCCCAGAGAAGACAAATGGTTACAGAGGTCATACATTTAGAGAAAACACATGAGGCATTAACGGTCATTGTAACCTGAAGACAGAAGTTTGAATCTTTTGTCTGCTTTGTACTAGCTGTGTGTCTTTGGACAAATTAGTGAGCTTCTTCTGGTTTCAGTGTAAAATGGGAATTTTTAAATTTTTTTTAACTTTCATTTATTTTTTGAGAGACAGAGACAGAGTATGAGCAGGGGAGGGGCAGAGAGAGAGGGAGACACAGAATCCAAAGCAGGCTTCGGGCTCTGAGCTGTCAGCACAGAACCTGATGGCAGGCTCAAACTCAAGAACTGTGAGATCATGACCTGAGCCGAAGTCAGGTGTTTAACCTACTGAGCCACCCAGGCGCCTCTAAAATGGGAATATTAATACATAACTCATTAAGTTGTTGTTTGGAGGTCAAATGAAGTCAGTTTGGTAGAATTATTTTATAAACAATGGAAAACTGTAAAAACATCCTTACTATAATGAAAGAAAGGAACTGATAACACTTATTTGTATATATAACATTCCAGGAGGTTTTTTTGAGAGTTTGGCATAGCTACACCATGTGCTGTGAAGGTTGCACTATTTTCTTATTTTTACAATTGAGAAAACTTAGTAAGTGTCTGGCCCAAGGTCACAGTCAGTGAATGGTAGGATGCCACTTCAAGCTTGGTTTCAGCTCTTCACCGTTTATGTTATCCTTCCCCAGATGGTTCTCCTAACATAAACTCTCCATAGGTATTTTGATCCATTTCCCCAGAGTCCTCCTTTCACTGGAATATTCATTTCAAAGACATTTTAATAAAGCTGATAAAAATGAGAAGTTTAGTGTTTAACTTATGTTCTCACTTAGAAAGTAAGTATTTCTTTTAACTAGCGAGACGACTAGGGTAGGAGAAAGTTCCAAGAGGACACGGCCAGTTTTCTTCCACACTGGACTGAGGCAGTTGTGGTTGTTCAGGGAATTAAGTGGCCCCATGTGTGGCACAGTGCAAAACGTGTCTGAAAGGGCTTTTTGTTAATTCCAAACAAACAGATACTTTTCTTTGGTGGGTCTTTGTTTACCATGTGGGTTAAGTGATATCTGCATACATTAGATGTTTTATGGCCTTAGTTCTGAAATTTTTATTCTTTGTATATATGTATGCATGTATGTATGTGTATATGTGTGTGTCTATACACACACATATATACATAATAAATGTTCTCAGACTGCAACACAATCTTTCCTCCACCCCCTCAGAGGGCATTTGGCAATTTGACATTCTGGTTGTTACAACCTAGGGGATGGGGCTGCTACTGGCCATCTAGTGGATATGGATAGGCCAGTGATGCTCCTTAAATATCCTCTAATGCGCGGGACAGCCCCCACAGCAATGAAAATGTCACCAAGAATACTACTTTTCATTAGAACAGGATTGCATTTTCTTCAGGACACTTTAGCATGCATTATCTTATTTATCCCCACAAAATCAGTGGGAGTTAGAAATGTTTCTGTCTAATGATGGACAAGGAAATAGAGGTTTGAAGGGGATATGCTACCTTAGCAAGGCCATGTGGTTAGGAGAGAAAAGGTATTAGAGGATGGAAATTCATCTTCACCTTGCTCAGATCCTACTTTCCTTATTTTTCCTTGAAATTGTGGACAAAGATGGTTGCTCTGTTCTCTTCCTCCTCAAACCCGGAATGGTACTTTCCACCTGCTAGAGCCTCAAAAATATGTGTTGGTTAGTTGACTAATTGTTGAAGACCTCAAAAACAATCATCCATATTATTCCATCCTATTTTTTTTTTACGAGAAATGCCAACTCATACCCTTGGGCAATATTATTATGTCAATTTCACATGCATTTTCTATTTCCTATACATATTATTTTATTTCCATTTTCATTATTTTCTCTGTTGTAAATATTAGACCATTTCAAAGAATAAAAGTCTGAAAATGCCAGCTAGCAACAGGAAGCAGCCACTCTGTATCCACCTCTTTTCAACTGAAATATTCAGGTATACTTAGGCAGAGGAGCCCAGAAGCAAGAACCTGCTTTTTGACTGACAGCACGTTTCAATGGCTGGTAAAGGACACACTGGAAACAGAACTGGGAGTAGTGTACTTAAAAACAAAACAAAACCCCAAACAACAATTACAACAAAAACAATAACATATATGGCTCTCTGCCAGGATTTCCACCCCAAAAGTAATTTATTAAGGTGGTTTGTTAACACTGCACAACAATAGTAAGGCTGGCTCGGTTTTATATTTAGCTCAAGAAGCAATTAAAGACAAAAATAAAAAGAACACCCAGGCTGCACATGATGGACAAATCGCAAGATGTTCAACACATTTGTTTAGCAGACAGGAGCAACAATCCACCTGCAAATTTAAAACTTTCTTCATCCTTAGGTTGAAATTTTGTAAAGCAAAAGCAATCAGTTAATTTGGTCAATGCACTTGGAAAAAAATAAACCCATAGTTATATGGCAATATGTCAAAATATGTTCTGAGGGAGAAAAAAAAACATACTCTCAAACTGATGATTTGGCTGAAATTTTCACTTTTTAATTGGTGCTTCTGTTCTCAGACAGTCTCTTTCTTTCTTTCTTTCTTTCTTTCTTTCTTTCTTTCTTTCTTTCTTTCTTTCTTTTAGAATTCTTTATCTCTTTCCATATTTATAGCTTCATTTTACTCTCACATTTTATCTCACAAAAATGTCCTATTTACTGGTACCAACCAGTACATTTAATCCATTTTTTCTATCTCATGTTTTAAGTGTACATTGAAAATTTTTCTAAAAGTTGAGGCTTCAGTTAACTGTGTATATTTGTTGTGAGTGTTTGATATTTAACATTGAAATATTGAACAGAAAATGAGAAGCAGATTTGGGGTCAACATGGGAGATCACAAGTCTAATTTTTTTTTTAAGTCTCAACTTCAGTTGTGTACTTTCACAATATTTATGAATATATAGAAGAAGATGGAATTTTCTGAAAACTGTCTTCATCAAAACAACATTATTTTTCATAACTTAAAAAAATAGTGCTGCTGTGGTATAAGGTGAATGAAAATACTCCCTCTTCCTCTTAGTCTTGCCTCTTATGACCTAATTATTTAAAACAAACAAAAAGCAACTCCCTCACAAAACCCCAAAAAACAACTCTCAGCTTTGGTTTAAATGAATCAGTGGCATTTGATGAAAAATACTCAACGTGGTGAAATACTGTTGGAAAGTAAATAAGTAAATAAGCCAAACTTTCTTTACTATTATTTTAAAGCTTATGAGGTATTTCTGGAAAATCTTAAATCAAAACCAGTTGTTAGCTGAACGGTATCCCTTCCTCTCTCCCCCTCTCCTCTCTCTCTGCGTAACCCACTTAAACTCCCAGAAAACAAAAAGCTCAACTCTTTTCAAGGTAGGACCCTTCAACTCACATACGGGCTCATACAGCCTTACTCCATAAGGGATCCCTTTCTATTGAAGTTATTTTATAAGGCTAAGGAAATTCTGAGACCACACTTCATCCTCATTTTATATACTCCATTACACTTTAAACTACGTTAAATAAAAAGACACAGAAGCAGGGGCACCCGGGTGGCTCAGTTGGTTGGGCATCCGACTTCTGCTCAGCTCATGTTTTTGCGGTCCATGAACTTGAGCCCCACATCGGGCTGTGTGCTGACAGCTCAGAGCCTGGAGCCTGCTTTGGAGTCTGTGTCTCCCTCTCTCTCTGCCCCTCCCTGGCTCGTGCTGTGTCTCTCTCAAGAATAAATAAACATTAAAATTAAAAAAAAAAAGACATGGAAATGATTTCAGTGCGCAGGAGTGGGGGAAATATTTCCCAGTTACTTGATCTCAGAGGACTGGGTTGGTTGCTGCCATCCTATCCTGTTGAGAGTTTCAGCTCTGTTGACGTGATGCTCTCTCGATGCCCACCAATCAGACAAAGCCGTGTGATTGTGTCTTGTAGCATCTCTCTCACACCCCATTCCACTCTCTTCTGCCTTCCAGCAGTTGACTATAACATCGTCCCGTCTCCACCGGGTCAGGCCAGCCCATGTGTGCCGCTTGAGTGCCGATGAGCAGGGCAGCAGCCCCTCCTGGGTAGTGACCTTGTCATGTGACATGCAGCACAGCTGTGTGATGCAAGGAAACAGCAGCAGCAGGCCAACCAAGCTCACAGCCATCTGGGATGGCCTGGTTCATTTTGATCAAAGAATCAAGATAACTTGCAGACTAAGAGAAAGAACACTAACCCTAAGGACTGGCTTTCTAGAAACATCCTAGAGTACGACACATTCTATGTCTGTTTATTCTCATACATGTGAAAAAAAAATCTATATATATAGTAGTCTTCTTGCTGCCATTTTTAAATACAGAAGATACTACATCAATATCTATACTTCTCAATGCCTTTAATTTTCTCTGAGGCAGTCAGAAGCTTTTGCAACTTCTGGACCATTTATCCTTCAGATCTGTGTGTGTAGTGTGACGAACAGAGATGTCAAGATGTCAGGTCTTTTGGAGACCCAGGAGACATTATGACTTCTTCCTGGATCAAAAAAATAGATCTATCTCATGCTTCAAATTTACAACTAATTTTTCATCAAAAGTTTTCAAGAAATAAAGAATTAAAGGGAAGAAAACAGGATGAAAATAACTTCCTCTTGTTAATAAAATACTAGACATAAACTTGAGAAAGTAAAACTCCTGTGGAAGACAGAACTTTACATACACTTCTGGCTTTCTTTTCCATCCTTTTGTTTGCAGTAGTTTTTTTTTTTTAAAGGTTTGTAGGATTGAATTATTTTCCCTTTTAAATATCTGTGTAAGGATCTTTCTTTTTCCCTCCCTCTCATCCTTGTTTGTTTGTTTGTTTCTTCTTTTTTTTTTAAATAAATTTTGATGACCTTCTATATGTATCTTGAATTAAGAATAAGGCATTCAATTTACCTATTATGTCTTTGAGACGGTGAAGAGAAGACAGAGGAAAACACCATTTGGTTATGTCTTGAGTTTAAACATTTCAACTGAAATATTAACAGCTTCAAAATCAAAGTATAATAGTCATTTTTCTTTCAGTTTTTAAAAAATGTCTGTGTTCAGTCATATAATAAGTTAATTTCCTTATCTGGATTCTAACTAATTAGGTTACTTCTTCCATTTTGTAACCATTTACTAAGTGATAACTCCCCACCTGCCTCATGTTTGTCATCTTCAGAATGCAGGACATATTCTCTTAAAACAACTGGAGTTTTCTTCCTAACTTCCAAACGCCGCCATTTTGGGGAAAAAATATGTGTCATCCAAGTTGGCAATATCTGTATTAATCTTGAACTTCTCCCAGGTTTTATTCAAAGTGCTTACTTTTAGGTGTTTTGATAGTTAATGTTTCACGAATCCACTGAAGTCAACTGAAAAGACAAATGTGGGTAAGGTGAGTGGTACCGTGGGTGAAAGGCTATGCCTTAATTTGGCAAAATGACTTTAAATTAGGCCTCAGTCTCAGTTGGTTCCCCATTATTTTGTTCCATTAACGTGGTTTTAGAGAAAACTTTCAAACACCGACCCTTGTAAAGTCTTCCGCAGCCGCTGGATTGTCTCCTTAACAGAAAACGAGAGAAGAAAAATGTCAGGAAGAGCAAGCATCACCTTAGCCTTGTACCGCACTGATCAGAACCGTGCTCTAAGTCAGTGATTGTAAAACTTGCCAGAATAACCCAATCACTCATTTTTGCAGAATGCTAATCTTGAGAATCAGGGTCAAGAACAGCGAGAGGATTAAAGACATGTCCTCATAATGAGAGTCGGCACTGAGGCTGTCTATATTTCTCTGACACAAGTCACAGAAAGCGTTGTGTGCCTCTAGAAGTCACTTTAATATCAGGCATGATGAAGAAGTGTTCCATCGTGATGCTTTTCTCTAATCACTTCCTTCTGCTTCTAATTTTTAACTCTATCAACTTAATAAAGAGCTTCTTTCAATAATGATACTTTCACCACTCTGCTTTTCTTTGTGGAGAATAGGAATATTAATTGCATGAACAGTCAGTGTGCATAGATTGATTCAGCACATGCCTTTTCTTTTTGTCATATTAATCACACAGAAATCATGCGGAGAAGGAGGAGGGTCAGTCTAGAAAAGCATCGACTGTCAATAAATACTTAATTACCTAAAACGGAAATAGAACCAAACCGGAATTTTTGGTGTGGCTATTGTTTAAAAATTAGCACTTTTGTCATCAGCCAACAGAATAGCTAATTTATTTGTTGGGGGGAGTAGGACACAACATGATTAATTAGCTTAATGTATGTGTGCTAAATGCAAATACAGAGACAGCAGTGCCAAATTATGCATGCTTCGTGTTCACTGGGTTGAGCAGGAAAGTACAGTCTGGAAGCACACAGATTTCTACTGAGTCCTCTCTTTATTCTCTGGGGACTAATTCTCATATCAACCGCACAGCATTTTATTTTTATCATTGAAACTGGGAAACAAGCTGGCAAAATTTTCTGAATTTTAATTAAGCTGTTTAAAAACATTTCCTCACAGCCCACTTTTAAGTGTATTAATATTAGAGCAATATTTGCCTAAAACGTATAGTATAATTAAACAATATTAGCGTGTGATACTGTAGTAACCGTGCTTCCCTGACGTTAAAAATAATTTGAAAAAAGTAAAAACAGCAGCAACAATACTGTATGGATGCAGGGGGAAAAACAAACGCCCTTCTTGTTACTGAGGTGAGTCCGAGGAAAGCGTTGGTGACATTTCATCCACTCTACATAATTAAGTAATTGGAAAGAAGTGTCCAAGTAGGGAGCAGAGCAGAGGAACACGACACAATGTTTTTCTAGGAACTGAGATGTATTTGGGGTTGGGGGCTGATATACTAACAAAAGTATAGCATATTAATTCTAATCCTAATGTGTTGTAAGGCCCGACTCTACTCTGCTGTGTTATACCGCAATTCTGGATTTATTACTACTACATAATTGTAATTATAGTCATTTTGTACTATTACCTTTGCTTTCAGTCTCTCCTTTTCTCTCTGCCTCTCTCTTAAAACCTCCCTCAGAGGCATTAAAGCAAGGGAGCTAAAAAAAAAAATGACTGGATGCTGTAACACAGATGCCACCTGACAGGTCTGAAAGCCTCGGTCACACAGACACCACTGGACTCTGTGGCTTCTGCAGTATGCGATGGCTGTGACAATTTGTCCTGAGTTACCTTGAACTAGAAAATTTTAAGTATATATGAGTGTGCTGACGAACCGAAGGAGTGGAAAAACAGCTCATTGTTTCATGAATGCTGTGTTTGTGGTACCTCATTTAAAAGAAGGGAAGTTCTTCCCCGATATATAAGAGTTATCTACAAATAATTTATAAATATATATCAGTCAGGAGTTGTAGAGTCAAATGGAAGAGCTTATGATGGCCTCTGCCAAAGATTCTTAATGCAAAGCATAGGAGTCTTCCTGTAATGTCATAATTATCAGCTGGAAGTCCTCCATACAAAATGTAAAAATAACCATGTGCCATCTGGTAATTGGTTTTCCTGGCAAATACATATGCAAAAGGGAATCAAAAGCGACAACAAAATTGAAAATCCAGTGCACAGGAATGCTGTGTGACGGCCGGAGTTTTAATAAACCACTTGCTGTGAAATCAGTTTTACAATCCCATAGCATGATGATATGAAGCGTTAGAAGGTATATACTTAAGCATGAAAGTGCCATTATATTTATGGATATGGGCAGAGCTATCCCACTTAACATTTGGGCTGCCCATACTGAGAGAGACCTCGTTCTTGGAAGATTTTACCTGTGGTTAAATAGCAGCTAAGGAAAGCGCGCTAAAATCACCATGACACTTAGCCACAACTGAAGTTTATTTCCCCAGCTTTATTTCTCATGACTGAGTTTATGGCTACACTGTTTTCTCTCATGAAGAAGTGGGAGTCCTTTTATAATACAGCATGTAGATTTTCGCACTGCTGTTAATGGTGGGGGACAAAAAACAGGTCTATCGGTGTGAAATTGTTCAATTCTATGCTGAAATCCTTGGGTCAATACAGAAACATGTTGTGTCATAATGACTTTGACATAAAGGGTTGGCTCAGTCTTTTTGTAACCTTGTACTTGGCTGCTCTTGCCCTTCAAATCGTAGTCTGTGAAACATTTCACTTCCTGCCACGGCAAGCAAGAGGAAGCCACAGCAAAGGAATACATGTGGGCCGCTTCAAATTCATGACTGGCATCATTCAGCAAAAAGCTTCATAAATGACACCGTCAGGAGCAAGGCAGCACTGGACTATGGCATAAGGTGTCTTTCTTTACATATCTCAAGGCACTTCTTAGTTGCTATTTAATTCGATTCCATTCGAATCCTTTTTTGGGGGGAGCAAGGGGAGTAAAGATGGCTTTCTAGCGAATGCCTTATAAGATACAAAGTTTGTCTTCTCCTTCCCTGTTTCCTCATCCCAAGACAGTGCATCGCTGATGTTTATCTTCAAAAACAGAGGACCGGACCCCAGAGTTTACTTTGTGAGAAACTGAGGGAACAGGAGGCCAAATAACTTGCCCGTTGATGCAGAGGTGACAGCATACAACTTAGTGGCTGTGAATGACTGAACCTCTAGCCCCATGGTGAGGAAGAGAGCACGTGAATTTGCATTATGTCTAAGAGTGTGTCCTTTGTGGGGGTGCAGTGTCAGCCCCACCACTGTTCGCTCTATGACCTAGGCAATTTCCTTTACTTCTCTAAGCCCAGTCGCTTTCATCTGTAAACTATTGATCATAATAGTATGGTAGCTTTGGAAATGAGGCCGTGTAAGAGAACGGTCAAGAGCGTCATGCTGGGCATAGTACCGCCTGAGTTGAATATTCAGTATTCACGGGTTTGTCATCTTGGACAGGCTACTCAGTAACCTTCTGCCTCAGTTTCTTCCTTTGTAAGATGAGGATATCAGAAATGAAAACCTTAAGGAGCTTCTGGGAGTTGGGTGTAGACTTCTTAGGATAAGTACCTAACACTTCACATGATCTCTAGACAAACTATTGCTATTGTTGTCATGCTCTTGCAATGATGCACTAAGGTGGTAAGATGAGTGAATAGAGTAAAAATCGAGTACAGTGAGATTATCTTTTAAAATGCATTAACTTGTCTATGTGTATGCCTCTGTGTATCCAGATCTGTGCAAGAGTAGCTATACACAAACGTATAGAGAACTTTTGGCGTAGGAGAGGGTGTGTGTATGTATGTGTGTGTATATATATATATATATATATACACACACATACATACACACACATATATGCAAACTATGACTTTATGTTAGATCCTGTAAAAGAGAGGGAAAAGAAAAAATAAAGACCACATGTCTGGCATAGATTTGAGTGCCATGAATGATGTTAAGTTAAATGCACGAATGATGGTAATCCACTGTTCTTAGCGCATAGAGGTAACTTAAGAATTAAATGAAATCCTATCTGTAGTGCCTTTCTGATAGTGCCTGGCATGTTGAAAGGGTTAAATGAAATTCTGATCATTATTTGTAGCATCCTTGTGATTATTTGTATTTAGTTATATTGCAGTGTAGGTAACTTTTCCTAGGTGAATTATCATTCAAAAGTCAGATCCCACCCTTAAAGCTGTCTTCAAGGAAAACTCAGGTTGTCTTCTGCTGTCTTCCTTAGGCAGGGATTGCCATTCTCTTTCCTAAGCCGTCTGGTAGTAGCCATAGGAATGGTATGAAATGAGGCTTAATGGAGACATGTTTCCTGCTTTGGGAATTTCCTGCTTCCTGTCTTCATGCAAATGAGAAAATGTTGATGGTACATTGTGGGACAAGAGAGACTTTTCTTGCTATTCAGTCTTTTTATTTCATTGTCTTGCCACAGTGCCATATTTAAGCTCTGTTGATAAAAGTCTTCAAAGTCATACTTTTGTCATGAATCTAAGGTAGGAAGTGACAACTTCTATTTGCCTCTTGAAGCTTGTCTATCGTATTGACAGAAACGCATTTGCACATTTTGATATACACAAGAGCAAGCGATGCACCTCATCCCTTGTCTGGCTTAACCTCCCACCAATGGATAGAATTTCCATATTCTTTGTGTGTGTGTGTGTGTGTGTGTGTGTGTGTGTGTGTGTGTATTTTTTAATGCACCAGAAACTTCATTATCACTGAATTTTTACTAAACTGGATGTACTTCTTCAAGTGTTGTTACGTTTTTCTACTTCCTAAGTGCTTTGTTTAATACAGATTGTTTTCTTTTCAAATTCAATACGTAGGATACCAAATTCAATATTTGTTTCTTGAGAAGAGCAAAGTAAGTGGTGCTATATGAAAGGTGATCATCTCCCAGCCAGTTCTGCGCGTCTCTCCTGAGTCTCCTCAGAGGCAAACGCATTCCTCGGCGTATTGCAGACAGAACCACACAGACATGGTCACTGAGGTTGATTTATAGGGAAAATGAAGGGAGTTTGTTGTTATCAAGTGAGAAAGACTTCTGGCCACTATTCAGGTTTTTTCAGGTGCCTCACACTGTTAGCCTGTTTGGTAAGAAGTAATTCCAGTTCATCTGCTTAGCAATAACAAAAAGCCCCAATCACTGGAAGGAAGAAGAAATAAGATTTAGCTTTTCAGCATTACAAATCCATGTGAAGCTCTGCCAATACAGGCTTTAACTTACTTACGGTTCTGTCCTCAGAATATGATCATTTAGCTGAGATCTATGAGTAACAAAACGAAGGCACAGAATTGTTAATTTTATTCTACACGCTGCAAATTTTGTTTTAGAAGAGGAGACAGAACAAAAATATTTGTCAGTGTTTAAATATTAGTTCGTTATTTTTTTAGGAGGCGAAAAGTGTTAACCATTTTGCGTTTTGTAATACGATGATTCCAATTTTGTGTGTCAGACTTCATTTATGCTGTCATATGAATGAGACAGATTAGATGGTCACCAAGAATTGTGATTGTTTCATGAACAAATTTTGTTTTATATGACAAAACATTTTAGGATAACGCAAGGACTATTATTCAAGAATGAATTACTCTATTGAAGAACTTCTCTTGAGGCCTTTCAACTCAGCTTATTTGAATATTGAAAGAACAGTACAGCTGATTATATAAATAACCGTGCAGTATGTTTGATTTTCCCATAAGTAGTGGCCTTCTATGACAGAATATAAGAATTTGTCTTGTTAAAATCAGTGAAGACTATATCTGGCAAGAAATTTTGGGGTGCCTGGGTGGCTTAGTCGGTTGAGCATCCAACTCTTGATTTCAGTTCAGGTAATGATCTCAGGGTCATGGGATGGAGCCCTACTTCTGGCTTCATGCTGAGCATGGAACCTGCTTAAGATTCTCTCTCTCTCTCTCTCTCTCTCTCTCTCTCTCTCTCTTCCTCTGCCCCCTCCCTTTCCTGCTTGCATTCTCTTTCCCTCAAATTAAAAAAAATGAGGGGCACCGGGGTGGCTCAGTCAGTTGAGCGTCCGACTTCGACTCAGGTCATGATCTCATGGTTCGTGGGTTCAAGCCCCGCATCGGGCTCTGTGCTGACAGCTCGGAGCCTGGAGCCTATTTCAGATTCTGTGTCTCCCTCTTTCTCTGCCCCTCCCCCACTCACACTCTGTCTCCCTCTGTCTCAAAAATAAATAAACATTAAAAAAAATGAAAAAAATTATGACTTAGCATTTTAATTACTGTAGATCTGTGATATAATTTGAAATCAGGAAACATGATGCTTCCAGCTTTGTTCTGTTTGGGGCATTTTGTGGCTCCATACAAATTTCCACATTGCTTATTCTATTTCTATGAAAAATGCCATTGAAAATATGATGAAGACTGCATTGAAGGTATATATTGTTTTGAGTAGTATGGATATTTTAACAATATTAATTCTTCTCGTTCCATTAACATGGACTACCTTTTCATTTATTTGTGTCTTCTTCAATTTCTTTCATTAATGTCTTTTAGTTGTCAATATCCAATTCTTTTCATCTTCTTGGTTAAAATTATTATTAGGTATTCTATTCTTTTTGATGCAGTTATAAATGGAGTTGTTTTCTTAATTTCTATTCCTGATATTTTGTTAATTAGTGTATAGAACAAGAACATATTTTTGCATTTTTATTCTATATACTGTATTTATTGAATTCATTTATTACATGTAACAGGTTTTTTTTTTTTATGGAGTCTTTAGGTTCTCTTTATATGATATCATGTCGTCTGTAAATATTGACAATTTTACTTCTTCCTTTTCAATTTGGATACCTTTTATTCTTTTTCTTGCCTACTTTCTCTGACTAGGACTTCCAATATTATGTTGCATAAAAATGGTGAGAGTGGACATCCTTGTCTCATACCTGACCTTAGAGGAAAAGCTTTCAGCTTTTCACCATTGAGTATGAGGTTGGTGGTGGGCTTGCCAAATATCTCCTTTATTATATTGAGATATGTTTTTTCAATCCCTGCTCATTGAGAGTTTTTATCGTAAATAGATGTTGAATTTTGTCAAATGCATTTGTTGCATCTATTGAGATGATCATATGTTTTTTATCTTTCATTTTGTTAATGTAGTGTATAGCATTGACTAATTCCCAGATGTTGAACCATCCTTGCACCCCTAAAATAAATCCCACTTGGTCATGGTATATGATGCTTTTAATGTATTTTTGAATTTGGCTTGCTAATATTTTGTTGAGGAATTTTTTATCTGTGTTTATCAGGGGTATTGGCCTATGATTTTCTTTTCTTGCGGCATCCTTTAGTGGTTTTGGTATCACGGTAATGCTGGCTTCCTAAAATGAATTGGATGAGTTTGAGAAGGATTGATATTAATTCTTTTTTATTTTTTTTATTAAAAATTTTTTTTAATGTTTATTTATTTTTGAGACAGAGAGAGACACAGCATGAGCAGGGAAGGGGCAGAGAGAGAGGGAGACACAGAATGTGAAGCAGGCTCCAGGCTCTGAGCTGTCAGCACAGAGCCTGACGCGGGGCTCGAACTCACGAACTGTGAGATCATGACCTGAGCTGAAGTCGGACGCTTAACCGACTGAGCCACCCAGGCGCCCCATATTAATTCTTTTTTAAATGTTTGATAGAATTCACCAGTGAAATCTTTCGGTCCTGGACTTTTGTTTGTTGGGAGATTTTTCATTATCGATTCAACTTTTTTACTAATAATTGGTCTCTTCAGATTTTCTGTTTAATAATGATTCAGTCATGGTAGATTGCATGTTTTCTAGGAATTTATCCATTTTTTCTAGGTTGTTCAATTTGTTGGCATATTTCTATGTAGACTTATATGTGGGAATATTGTGTTCAGTGGTAAACACTAGGGTTGATGCTTTACATATCTTAAGACATAAAAAGCATACAAGTAAATAGTAGGAACTGTCATATAAAAGTAGAAGAATTTTGGAATTCTTTCAAATACACACAAACAAGTCTGTATATAAACACAAGCTTCTTAAAAAAAGGTATTTTGGGGTGTTTGATTGGTATATAATCAAGTGAATTACGCTATTTTTAGGGACAAAATTGAGAAGGACATTACTTCTTAACACTGCTCATTTCTAATCCAACTAACCATCTAAAGATGTTACCTTTCCATTTATTGAAATATGCCACAGATGGGTGTATACCAATGACCACTTCTTTCTATTTAAACAACAGATTTCCATCCATTGGAATTGAAACCAGACCTGGGCATTCTGTTTTCATATGACAGTACCTAGTATTTATTTATAAAATACGACAACAAACCATTCCAGTAAGCTACTTACAGGCATCATTAATATTAATTTAAATTGCCATGAGGGAATGGAGGGTCAGAGAGAGAAGGACAAGATGTAGGGTACAATATTTAAGCAATCAAAAACAAAAACATGCAGTTGCTCGATGAATGTATGACTCTAGACAAATAAATTTGTCTGTTCAATTATGTACTGTTGTGGCATCACGTAGCTGGAAAATGATCTCTTTACAAAGAAATAGAAAAAATGCATTCTTATTGAGATCTAATGCCAAATTTCAACTTAATCTAGTTTTTATTAATGTGAAAAAGTAATCATAGTGTCTGTGTTGTAACATTTTTTGTAATACTCTTTGATGTATCTTTGAAGAGATAGTGAGGGAAGACTACATTTATCATTAAGCAGATCCAAGAATTTAGAAGTGTTCCAAATATAATCTGGACTTCTCACTTTGTTACAAGGTTTCTAATATTCTTACTAAAATGATAATATGTTTTAACAGATATACCCTTTGGTATTTTGTTTCAGTAGGAGTTAGGAAATGAGAGAGGGCATGCAAGTGTAATGTTCTTCAGTCTCTCAGAAGATAGGAGTAGAAAAGAATAAGGCTAAAGCAAGTTGTATCTTTAAGATTTGGGGGGTGATCTTAATTTCCTTAATTTATTTGCAAGTCAGTTTTGAAGAAATAAGTCTATTTTTAGACATTTTAAATCTAATCTGTTGGCTTGCTCTGCATATGCAAACAAGTGGCTTATGGTTTGGTTTTTTTGTTTGTTTGTTTTTTTGGTTGTTGTTTGCTTTTTCTTTTCGGTTGTGTAACATGACTAAAACTCTAAAAATCAGATAGCATTATAAGGGCTTATAGGTACAAATACTTGGGTCCTCTTTCTTTGGGTTATTAAGTCTCTTAGAAAGTAAGGCCTCACAAAAACAATAGGAACAGCTACAAGAATGATGTTATGTAAAATCATCCTATCAGGCACCATTAAAATTATTATCTATGTCTCGTATTTACTCCTCAGCAGTTTTAACAGGAGGAACTGCTAGGAAAGTCAGAGTCAGTCATAGGAACTTGTTCGAGGTCACAGAGGTAAGTGGTTGAGCCACAGCTTGATTCCAGTCTGGTTCCAGATCCCACACTCTTAATCATACCTGCACACAAACATTTAATTCAAATTCTCTACAATCTACTTTTCCCTCTATATAAAGAAACCTGCATGGACATATAAACAGACTTTGTAGAATTTACACAAATGAACAAGAACAAGTGAAAGACACTCCTCACTTATGAATAGACTGTATTATAAGAATTCATGTATGAGTTAGTTTTTTGAACCTGACCTTTTCACCTTAGCAATTAGGGTAGATTCCCAGCCAGACAGCAAAAACTTATTTAGCATGTTTTATACCTAAAAGATAGCACCCTTAAAACTGTACCAATGGCATTATAGATCTTACCCATTATATATTCTCATGTTACTGGAAGAACTTCGGAAATTCAAATGTCCTCCATCAATTTTGATGGGATTGGGACTTCCCTTGCTGGAAAATAGGTGACTCTCTGAGCTATAGTCTAGAGACCCTTGAGCTGTAGACCAAAGGTGATAGGTTGGGGCAGGAACTCCAGCAGGGTCTGGGTTTTAAATGAGTTAAAAGTCTACACTCTTTGGGGCGCCCGGGTGGCTCAGTCTGCTGATCGCAGACTTCGGCTGAGGTCATGATCTCATGGTTTGGAGTTTGAGCCCCATGTCGGGCTCTGTGCTGACAGCACGGAGCCTGGAGCCTGCTTCGGATTCTGTCTCTCTCTCTCTCTCTTTCTGTCTCTCTCTATGCCCCTCCCCTACTCATGCTCTGTATCTCTCTCAAAAATAAATAAACATTAAAAAAAAAAAAAAAGGGGCGCCTGGGTGGCGCAGTCGGTTAAGCATCCGACTTCAGCCGGGTCACGATCTCGCGGTCCGTGAGTTCGAGCCCCACGTCGGGCTCTGGGCTGATGGCTCAGAGCCTGGAGCCTGCTTCTGATTCTGTGTCTCCCTCTCTCTCTGACCCTCCCCCGTTCATGCTCTGTCTCTCTCTGTCTCAAAAAAAAAAAAAAAAAAAAAAAAAAAGGCCACACTCTGGAGTCAGGCAGAGAAAATGGTCTTTCTGACAAATGCACTTGCAAAAATTTGCTTCTGCTAATTTCTAGCTTTCTTAATCTCTTTTAGTCTCATTTCATTTTATGTAAAATGTCTGTAACAGTAATATTTACCTCATAGACCTGTTAATGAAGATGAAGTTAAAATTGTGTATGTAGAGTACCTTACGGTGTTTGATAGAACAGTCATCAGTTACTTGTAGTATCAAAAAGAGTTGGAGATAAGGACTCCCTTTTGGAATGCATTTCTGAGGGTGCTTACATTTCAGAGTTTCCACTCTCTATTTTTTCCAAGGCATAAGTGTTAAGAACAAAAAACATAAATTTTAGAAATCCTAACATTTAACTTGGACATCTGAAAATGAACATATCGTGGTAACTTACCTGGTTGAGGAGGTGAAGGGTGATGTGCCATGGAAATGCCGTAAAGTGGCCTGTGTGTAGGCAAATGGCCAGCCGGAAGGCAGTGTGCTCTGAAAATGATATAATGAGCACTTTTACCATTGCATCCTGTGGGAAAATTATTTTTGATGTGACATATTTATAGGTTATGAAAGAGTCTATTCCAGAAACCCATTCTAAGGTATCTAAAGTTGTGCTTGAATTACACAATAGGGTGTTGAGAGGTTTTTAGTGTGTTTTTTCCCCCCCTATTATCTCAGAGTCATAGATAGGCACATGAATAGGTAAGAACAAGAAAAGCCAAGATTTCCACCGATGAGACATACATGTTTGGGTGAGATGGTCCAAAAAGGTTCATTTATAAAGATTAGCACACTGATTACTGGCTGGATATCTTCCTAGGTAGTTGATCTCTTGATCTTTTCCTGTGCAATATCTAAGCAGAAGAAAAGTTAAAGGAAAGATGGTGGGTCAAAAATGGTGTAGCAGTGGGGTAGCCTGTTTCAAGGTTTGGTGTAATGAGGATAATTGAATTCCCACAGACTGAACACATACTTAAGGAAGAAGATGGGCTTGAAATGTCTTGCTAGATTCTATCCAAGAAAGCTTTCTGCCAGTTGAAACTCTGGCAGTAAGAGGTCATAATGCCTTCTACTGGTGGCAGGAGATTGAGAGTTATAGGCTATGGAAGAGGATAAGCCAGAGCTGGATCTCCCAAATTAAGGAACTGTTCAAGATGCTACTAGGGATGACATACGGGGTTGACAAGAATCCCACAGAGGGATTGGCCAGCCAGAGAAATGGCCAGGTTAAAAAACAAAAGAGCCCCAGTTCTGGCCCTCCTCCCTGCCTCAGCATACTGGAAGAGCTGGACAGAGTTTTGAATTTGATAGGAGACTAAAAGTTCTTAATATAATGGATTTCACATATTGCCTGACATGGTGCTGAGGAATACAAAAAATAACAGAGTTGAGGACAAAGACTGAAATAAGAATAATTTTATATTTGTACACCACCTGAGTTAAGATTTCTCAATTAACCTGTCATTGTCAAAAACAGTGTGGAGATAAAAAATAAGCTGTGATAATAATTTGTGTTACTGATAAAGGAAGGGTTCATTGCTATTTTCCTTTATTCGGATCACAGTAGAAGTACTACACCCATGTTCTGGGCAGCATGTTTTAAGAAATCCTGGATATCTAGAATGGTTGAAACATGAAAATCCTGACAGAACGAATAAAGAATCAGACTGTTTTTCTTGAAGAAGATGAAGAGAAAATTACAAACACTGTTTTTAAATATTTGAAAAGGATCATCCCATGAGAGAGAGAATCTTTTTTTTTAATTTTTTAAAATATTTATTTAGTTTTGAAGGAGAGAGAGAGAGACAGACAGAGAGTGAGCAGGGGAGGGGCAGAGACAGAGGGAGACACAGAAGCTGAAGCAGGCTCCAGGCCCTGGGCTGTCAGCACCGAGCCCAATGTGGGGCTTGAACCCACAAACTGTGAGATCATGACCTGAGCTGAAATCGGACACTTAACCGACTGAACCACCTAGGCGCCTGAGAGACAGAATCTTAACTTGCCTATTTGTTTCTGAGGACATAAACCAAACCAATAACAGGATGTTATGTATATAAAGATAGATCATGACTTGACACACAGAAGAAACTTATTTAAGAAATTGGGGGCTCCTGGGTGGCTCAGTCGGTTAAGCATCCGACTTCAGCTCAAGTCACGATCTCAGGGTCCATGGGTTTGAGACCCGCCTCGGGCTCTGTGCTGACAACTCAGAGCCTGGAGCCTGCTTCAGATTTGTGTCTCCCTCTCTCTCTGCCCCTCTCCCACTCATGCTCTGTCTTTCTCCATCTCTCAAAAGTGAATAAATGTTTAAAAAAAAGGAAATTAATTTAAAAATATCTTTTTTTACTGTGATTTCAATATATGCTTACTATCGATAATTTAGAAAATATGAAATAAAGCAAAGTAAATATAAATTTACCAATCAGCACACAGCTCAGAGTGAGGACAGAAATGTAAAATACATCCACACTGATTGGAATAAACTCTCTTGCAATGGAGGAGATCCATATTTGGGGGCAATAAAAGAAAAGGCTAATTCAAAGATAGGTGACCTTCTGTATGAGCTATCAAACATTTCTCATCAGTAGGGAGTTTGACAATATAAACTTTAACTGCCTTTCAGAATCCTAAAACCTGTGATTATAAAATATGATATGATAGCTAATGTTTTACATGCTTTATGTTCATATTTTTGTGTGGCTTGTTGAATAGTTTTGGAATAAAGTGAAGAAAAATGAACATTTTTAGAAAAATACATGAATTGACTTCAGGACAACAGTATTTAAGTGCTCATCAAGGTGTTCAGGATTTCCCAGTGACAGCAACAACCTCATTGGTTGTCATGTGCCATGCTATGTAATAATGCTCACGTGATGTGAGATACAAGTCTGGGAATTCAACTGTTTCTTGATTGTTTTTAATGGTTTTAGGGTAAAGCCGGGAAACTTTAGCTAACATAATCGGGACACCTCTGATGAAGAAATGATGAAAAGCTATTGCTTTTTGAGTAAAAATGGAGAATATACGTGGATTGCCAGATAAAATGTAGGGTGCCTAGGTGAATTTAAACCAGATAAACAAGGAATGATTTGGTTGTTTTTGAACAAATATGTCTCAAATATTTCATGGGGCATATTTTTGCTGAAGATATACTCATGGCCTATTGGAAATGCAAATTTAAGTGTGTCTCCTGTGTTTTCATATGCTAAATCTAGAAACCCTTGTTGCCTTTGAAAATGGCCAAACAATTACCAACATTATCCCATGTATCACCTTTTGTAAATCGTAGTCAGAGCAACATATGACAATGCCAGTAAGAGTGTTAGAAAGACCTCTTAGATCAGTTTTTCTATACTGTTACAGATGGAGAAAGGTAATTCATGATTATAACCCAGTGTTTGACTCCATTGAACATTGTAAGTGACCTTTTTGATATATCTGGTTTCAAATATAATACAACAAAAAGAGATTAATCAAAACTCAGTTTACTAGAATTCAGGATGGACTACTTTTCCTTATTGCTAGCCATTTTCTGAGATCTCACTTTCATTTAAATTGAGAGCAAATACTTTTCAATATTGCCCAATAATGAGAATGAGTGGCACTTCTCTCACTAAAATTTTATCCTTTTGGGTCTCACAGAAGACACTTTCCCTCGATCTGTAATAGGAACATATGGTGAACCTTCTGGTTTATTTTTGTTATCCCCTGGATAGCTCGTCACTCTCATGGTCTCCTAGCACGTGCTATATAGCTTTGTCCATCTGGGGGCAGAATCTTGCCTTCTGCCCCAAACCACTCATTTCATCCAGACTCCTAACTTAACCCGAATACGTCCAAACATTAAAGCATCTGACAAGTGCCTTAGACACACCACTTAGAGCATGTAAATCTAAATTCAGAAAATTTGATGTATCTGTTTGCAAGGCTGCCTTAACAAAACACCTGGACTGGGTGGTGTAAACAACAAAAAATTACCTTCTTACAGTTTTGGAGGCTGGAAGTTCAAGATCAAGGTGTTCGCAAGATTGGCTTCTTCTGAGGGCTGTGAGGGAAGGATCTTGGCTGTTTCTTTGCTTGTACATGGCCATCTTCTCCCTGAGTCTCTGTGTGTTTCCCTTCTGTACATATCTGTGCCCAAATTTCCTCTTCTTATGAGAACACTGGTCATATTGGATGAGGGCTCACCCTAATCTCATTTTATCTTAATCACTTCTTTAAAGACCTTATCTTCAAACATAGTCACACTCTGGGGTCCTGGGGGTTAGGTCCTCCACATACGAATTTTCTACAGACACAATTCATCTTATAATATCTGATAACGTTAAAACATTCATAAAATTACTTTAGGATAATGAAGCCAGGGAAGAGTCATAGGCTAAAGCCTTCAAAGTGAAAGACAAACAGGCAGAATGACTCAGATAAAGAAAGGCATTCAGAGAACCCCGTAGAGTTTGGTTAGTGTTGGAGTGACAGGATCATTATGGCTAGTTCACATTCTCTTCCTTTCTCTTGCAGATTATTCCCTGCATTAAAACCTACCCCCCCCCCCCGCCCCCCGCCAACCCACCCTAGAGGTTTGTTCCTTGAGCTGTAGCTGCTGTTTCCTCCTGCTCATACCTCAGTCCTGCCTCTGCTATCTCCTAAATTTTGAGAAATGTGCATTTAAAACTTCCAAATATATCTGAGATAGTTCTAGATCTCTGCCAGGAATGCAGAGGGCACTTAATATTCATCTTCATGTCGATGAAGGCTGTGTGGATTCAATATTGTTATTTTTGAATCAGTGAAAACGAAACTCAGTTTCTCTATCACAGAATCCATAGCTTATAGCATCATATTTAAAGATGTATAAAATCTAACTTTTTCCTCCTGCTTTAATTAGTGCATCTATCTCTGCACGAATAATTTTATGTAGGTTTATCTAATACTGTTGTCTCTATTAAAAATTAAAGGGGGCTGCCTTTATTAGCTCTGAAGAATTTATATTTCGCTTTGGGGAAAAATGGTGGTATATTGAAAGCAAAAAGGTAGGGGTGACATTGTTAGGAACTAGAGAACATTCCTTGTTTTTGTACATGCAGCGTTCTAAGGGAAAAACAGATCTTTGGGTTAACTGCTGATGAGCGTAAGACAACACCCGATGAGGGAGAAGTCCTCTGCTTTTTATAGTATTTTCCTATTTTATAGTATTTTCCTATTTTCCTACATACCACATGTAGGTATATACTTAAACGAACCCACAGAGGTGTTAGTTTAAGAAACCACTTCTGTTGAAAGGACTTCTGGTAAGAATGGAACAATTTTCAAAGTAATACTTTGTGGACTACAAAGTACTGAATTAAGAAGGGTCATTCCAGAGCCACCTGCTACTAAAAAATAATCATTCTGGCAAATTTGGAGCTTTTCTTTTAAAACATTTTTCTTAATGTTTATTTATTTTTGAGAGAGAGTGAGAGTGAGCACAAGCGGGAGAGAGGTAGAAAGGGAGACAGAATCTGAAGCAGGCCCCAGGCTCCGAGCTATAAGCACAGAGCCTGACACAGGACTCAAACTCATGAACCATGAGATCATGACCTGAGCTGAAGGGGGATGCTTAACTGACTGAGCCACCCAGGCGCCCCCCGAGCTTTTCAAAATAAAACGTAGGAAGTTTATTATTATTTTTCTTTAGAACTATACACACACACACACACACACACACACACACACACATATACACATATATATATATAGATATATAGATATATACACATAAACACACATACACCTACGTATATGTGTGCACACATACATACATTTAGGAATGTATTTCATAGATATTACATTATATTTATTTATATTTACATTAATATATATAATACATATAACTATGTATTAAAATAGACCCTTTTCTTATGGTGGAATACACATTTTGTGAAGGTAGCATTAAATAACTAGTTATATCAATACACATATACTTTTGAAAAATCAGCCTTGGATTTTTGACCATTTTTTAAAAAATTATTTCTATTTTACTTTTTTCACCAGTGATAAAAATAACACATGTTCTACGTAGAGAAATGTTAAAAGTACAAAAAAAAGAGGAAAAGAAATTCAGTTTCTTTATTCAAAGCTAACAATTTTGATATATTTTTTTACTTGCAAAAATAACATTTTTAGTGAATGCATAGCCAAACTATTTTTGCACATGTTTCAGTTTGCAGTATAAAAGAGAAAAATTAAAGGAGCTGGGTCTGTAAATAGGAAACAGCTATTAGCAAATTAATTAATGCCCAGTGTCCTATTTGTTGTTTTACCATGAAGAATCATTATTGGCTTAGCTTAGGATCTGGGCTTTGATGAGAAATTCATTATGTGAGATATTGAGAGTGTTGTTATGTTTGCTTGTGAAATTATACTGGCCTGTGGAATTCAAGTAGAGAATCATTACCAGTAGGTAGAAGTAATTAGAGAGGACCAGAGAGACCCGTAGTTCAAATAAGTAACAATAATCAATGCAGAGGTAATCAGCATTATTAATTTTCAAGGAAAGAGAATCAAGCTCTTCTTGCTATATTAAACAAGGGGTAATGGGAGTCAGAATACAAGCTAAGGAAAATAAAACAGAACTCTAGAAGAGGGAACACGTAAGAAGTGCAGTCAGGTGTTTGGAGTGGGAGCAGATTCAAAAATTGGGGAAGAAGCTCAAAAGCATAGGAGATCAGAAATATCTTCCTCGTCAATGTTTGGGGGTAAAAACCAACCTTTGGCTCCAATAGGGAGAAGCTGGAAAACCTTAAAGACTAAGCTACACTTTTCACGTCTCCAACCTCACTGCAGTCTCACTCACAGGCCTACCCCACCTGTGCCTTCCAGGCTTTCGCTGTTTTCCAACAGATCCATATCATTCAGGAGGAACTCTTCAATCTACTTCAGGACCTAACCTCACTATTAATCTCTACATAAAAGCAGACTTGTTCTAGGGGATAACATTATTTATTTTTCTATTTTCTACCTTTCTTCTTCTATCAGTGTATAGTGAAGGTAAGTCTAAACATTTTCAGGCTGACATTGGCTAAAGATATTATTGTATTATCATTAAATAGAGAAGGAACAAGGTTGTTTTCAAAGTGTGTAGGAGGATACGAAAAGCTGATAGGGGGCTATAATTAGGATTCCAGGGATGATGAACTAGGGTTTGATTTGGATTTGGAGAAAAGAGAATATGCAAACATTAAAGAAATTAATAAGATAGTTTAGACTATTTTGAGTTCTTTTCCTTAGGATTCTATTTCATTAAAAGGATTTATTTCTAAGAGGCTTTTAAAACATTTTTTTTTGGTGGGACAGCTAATGGTGTTTTTCTCAATATCCAGTGGTGTGTATCTAAGTAACAGAAAGTGAAGACTCAATTTTTTTGTTGCTGCATTAGGCAAGCACTTCTAGATCCTTACCTGGAAAGTACCGAGTACTGAGGAAGGTTGGTTCCCTCAGTGGTATTCTCCTAAGACCAGGAGTGAGGCAAACTACAGCCTGGCTGCCTTTCTTTTTCTGTTTCTTTCTTTCTTTCTTTCTTTCTTTCTTTCTTTCTTTCTTTCTTTCTTTCTTTCTTTCTTTCTTAATTTTTTAATATTTATTTTTGAGAGAGAGAGAGAGAGAGAGAGAGAGCATGAGCATGAGTGGGGGAGGAACAGAGAGAGGGAGGGAGACACAGAATCTGAAGCGGGCTCCAGGCTCTGAGCTGTCAGCACAGAGCCCAATGCAGGGCTCCAACTCAGGAACCATGAAATCATTACCTGAGCTGAAGTTGGGATGCTTAACCAACTGAGCCACCCAGGTGCCCTGTGGTTGGCTGCCTTTCTTCAGAAATAAAACTTCATTTTGATAAAGAAATAAAGCCACACCCATTATTTTTATATTGTATGCAGCTGGTTTTGTGTTACATAGGCAGAGTTGGACAGCTGTAACAAAGACCAAAAGTTGTACAAGCCAAAAATATTAATTCTCTGATTCTTTGTGTGTGTGTGTGTGTGTGTGTATGTGTGTGTGTGTTTACTTTTTGAGAGAAAGAGGGAGAGACAGAGCACGAGTGGGGAAGGGGAAGTGAGAGAGGGAGACACAGGATCTGAAGTAGGCTCCAGGCTCTGAGCTGTCAGTGCAGAGCCTGACGTGAGGCTTGAACCCACACACTGTGAGATCATGACCTGAGCTGAGGTCAGACACTTACTTGACTGAGCCACCCAGATGCCCCTGTGCTAATTCTTAAATTAATTTGGAGTCAGCCTTCTATACTGTAAGCATTTGGGTATATATTAGAAAGTGTGAAATTCCCTATGTAATTTCCTGTAAATTTTATAAGTATTAATATAAAACATTTTCACTTTTTCCCAATTTTAAATATTTACAACTTTTCATTATGATTTTTCTTTGACCTCTGATTTGTTCCAAATAGATTGTGTTTTCTGATCTATTTTGTTATTATTGTTGGTTATTAAGTGCACTTAATTGTTCCCTGGCCAGAACCTAGTTTGACTAATCTCAACTATCTGTTGAGTATAGCTCTAAGTTCTAACATATGGTCAACTTCCATAAGTAACCTATATGTACTTGAAGAAAATGTTTATTCTCTAATTGATAGGTTCAGTGGTTATTATCTATATATTCCATCAGGCTTTGAATTTTGTGCTTCAGGTCATGTCATTATGGATTTTGAAGTTACTTACTTGATCTGTGTTTACTTGGAGATGCATATTTAAAATTTTTACAGGGACTATGGCTTTGTTCATTTATCTTTGTAGTTATGTTAAAATTTTCATTATATATTTTGAATCTAATGTTATTAAATAATTACAAGCTCATAATGGTCACATTATTCTGGTGAGTTTCAACTTTTATCTTCATGAATTGCCTTTTAGTCTTTAATATTGGTTTTTACCTTAAGTTGCATTTTTTTTTCCCCTGGCAACATTAATAGAACTATACTAGCTTTCTTTTTGGTAGGTGATATTCCCTGTATCTTTCTCAGTTCTTTGGATTTTCACACTTTTCTCTTCTTATATTTTAAGTATGAATAGCATTCATACCATATGATAAGAATTAAAAAAAATAACCTCCAGTCTGAAAAATGTTTTTAACTTAAAAATTTAGACCACTTATATTTATAGTGATTGATAATTGGATTGAGTGCTCCATTGTATTACATGCTTTCAACTAATCAATTTTTTTTAAATTTTTTCTAGTTCTTCTTTCACTATGTTTCCTTCTTTCTTTCCCTCCCTCCCCTCCCTCTCTCCCAATTTTTTTTTCTTTTTTTTCCATTCCATTTCCCCCACCTATTTGGAAGTTGACAGTTGTATGCCACTTATTTTTCTTTGTTTGTTTTTACACTTATACTCAAAATATAAAATTAAATAGTATGATTACCCTCTTCTTGAAAACTGATCATCTTAGAATTCCTTAATACCCATTAGTTCCTCTCATGTTAAATACTATTATTTTTTATTATTTTAAGTATATTTCAAGTAAATCTTTGTCCTGATTTTTAGCCCCCAATGTATATTAAATGTGATTCTTTTTTTTTTTATCACAGTCAGTATTCATTTAGATTTACCCCATATTAAGCAAAGTCTTTGTTAATATTCTTTCCTGTCAGGCATCATATTTATGGTCTGAAGTATATTCTTTAGTCTTTATTTTATTCTTGCTGAGCAATAATTTTTCTGTGTATAGAATTCTGTATTTACAAATATATTTTCTCATCACATGGAAGCTGTTATTCACTTGTCTTCTGGTTTTAATTATTGTTACTGAGAAATCTGTCATCTGTTAAATTCCCATTCCATTGTGGTTGAGCTCTCATTTCTCTTTGGCTGGTTCGAAGAAATTTTGTTCTTTGGTGATATGTGATGCGTTTTCTTGTGAAGTTTAGGACAGCTTAGATCTAAGAATTGTCTTAACAATTCTTTAAAAAAACACAAAAACCTCTTTCCCTTTGAATAGCACCTATTCCCTATTCTTTCTCCCCTCTTTTTTTTTTCCACCAAAATTTCACTTATGTATGTAATCTCTCTTATTTCCTTTTATCATTTCTGTCTCTTGACTTCCTTTTCATATATATTGCATCTCTGTGTTGTACGCAGGGTAGTTTGACTTTCTCTTCCAGTTAACTAATTCTTCTTTTGGTTGAGTTTAATTCAGGAATCAGCCAGATTTTTCTTAAAGGCTAGATTGTAAATCTTCCATGCTTCTGGGACATATGGTCTCTGTGACAACCATTCTGCTCTGCACTGTAGCATGAAAACAACTAAAGGTGATACATGAACAAATTGGCCTGACTGCATTCTAGTAAAATTTATTTACAAAAACAGGCAGCTGGCCCATAGGCCATAGTTTTCTGATTCACACTCTAATCTATCAAGTTTTAAAAATTATTTTCCAGTTTTAGAAGTACCATTTGCTTCTTTTTCAAATTTACTTTTATATGTTTAATAGTCTCTTATACCTTGTACATATTTTCAATCATCTTTTATTCAACATATTTTAAACGTATTAAATGTAATTGTTTTATTCTATTCCTGTATATTGATAATTCCAGTATCTGAATTTTCTTTCATTTTTTTTTTGTACTGCTTGTTTCTACTGACTTACACTCATGGTTCCTTGCTCACTTGTGTGTTTTGTTATTTTTATTGTGTTACTCATTTTTTCCCCTTAAAATTTAATGAGGACTGGTAAAGTTGTATCATTTCAGAGAAGATTTCTATTTTTTTCTAGATTCTCAAGAGACTACCAATCAGAAAACCTTTTAAAATTCTCCTTATAAGTTGATTTTACACTACTCAGGTAGTGTGAATTCAGACTGAATACATGTATTATTTGTGGTCACCAAATCACAAGAAATATTTTCTTCTACGTATATGACAAGCCTCCTGTGGTGGCCATGAAAATGTCCCACTCATATGTCCTACTGCAGGGAGCATAATTATCTGAAGGCCCCTTTTGCTAATCTTCGGAATCCATGACTGTGTTTGCACCGAGGACACATTTTGCACACACTGCTCCCAGTGAGTGTCTGAGCACAGTCAGAATACTAATGCAGGGCTTTTTCTGCAAGATATGGGAGCCATTTAACTGGGGATTTTACCTCTAGAATTCTCCATTGGCCTGGCCAAAACTGTCTTGGACTGTTCTACAGTCTAAAACCCTTCCTTATCCTCATGCCTTGTCTCTTATAGTCATGTTACATCTGCCTCGTTCTGAAGGCTCCCTTTACCTTCCCTGGCTTCACCGCTGTATCCCTAAGAGGCATTTCTTCCTGCACATCTGATCCTGCCTTGGAATCTACTTGTCAGTGGCCTCAAACTGACACGCTCCCATATTTTTGTCTTGAAAATATAAGACCCCAGATTATTTTATGAATATATATTTGTTACATATCCATATCCATATATGTGCACATATTACTGGTTACAGTTACTCACTTACCTAGGGATAAGATATTGTTATATCTTGCTATTTTCTAAAAAGGATGTTAATCTAACTTAACTCAGTATAGGAAATACAGAACAATACAGACAATGTAGAATAACTATCTCAGATGCTTGTCAGGAAATTGAACTAACTGATCTTAATACACGTTGAATCTGGCTGATTGCCCAATGGTATAAAATCTAATTGTTCCTCTAGAAGCATTAAAATGTGGCATGTATTAAACTATAACATTATCCATCTACTGCATATGTGGACCTCATTTTTTATTTCTCTCAGTTCCTAAATACTACCATATCCCATTCTGCTACTTTTAGTTACTCTTTGTCTGAGTTGTACTTTGGCATATATTGAGGGATCTTCTGAAAGACTTTCATTACATGAATTGTCCAAAGCAATGAATGCTGTTGAAGATGTTCTTAACAGAGTATGAAAGGTGACCCAAAGGAATTTTTTTTCTCTCCCCAATTTTAGAACTAGTGTTTCCCTTAAACTAATTTGTTATAACTGATGCATACATTGAGTTGTGGAACTGACCATATTTTCACTTTTATACTGACTGCTTCATTTTGTCATTTTACTTTGCTTTTCTAATATATTTCATATGTATGTATACATGTATATATTTGTGTTTTTATGTATTCCTATGTAATACTACATAGTGTAGCATACTTTGTTATCTATTCACCTGTTAATGGACATTTTTTTTTTTTTTTACCCTAACACTATATGTATTTATTTATCTATCTTTTTTGGTGCATTTTCTGCTCTGAAATCTGTCATTTTTTTCAGTTTTTTTTTTATTCTGCCGTAAATATTTATCTGTATGGTTCTGTAGTCTTCAGTTATTACCTTTATGGTTGGATTATTTTCCTTCAAATGGGTACACTGTAATTTACTTTTACCGTTTACATTAATGTGGCAGAGTCAGAAGTATTAAACATAAATATCCAGAAGCTTTCTCCCTTTCTACTTTCTTCAGATCATTTTGTTTGATGACTTCTGGATCTTTCTGTGGTGATCTGAGAATATGGTGGAGAGGTAACTTGGAGGGGTAAAAGAGAAGTCAAGTTAGATAGGGAAGGAAAAAGAAAGTGAATCAGGAAAATCATCCAAGAGTAGAGTTTTATCAAGGGAGAGAAACAGCTGAGGGTAGCTGCCTGTGATATGGGGGTTAGAGAGAAAAATAGATAAAATATTTAGGATGTTTGTTGTTTGTTGTACAGGATAATCCCTTCATCACCCCTCAGGAATACATTCTGAACAATACATGCGATTCAGCAAAGCCTTTGTAATCCAACTTAAGTTTCTTTAGGAAATAGTACGAATCCTCATGGAAACACAATTATATTTGGTTCACAGTTATTTTGTTGTTGTTGTTATTTTACAGTTTTAAGTAAAGCTTTAACAAAAGTAATTGATATGTTTTTAATACTCTTACCTGTGCCTTTGGTGATAAAGTTGAAAACACTGTCTTTAACTTGAATATGAAGAAGTCTGGCAGAGTCGTTTTATTACCTGAAACAGAGAAATTAAAAATGGCCTGTCAACAGGATAGGGACAAATCCAATAGGGGTTATTCAGTATATTCAGAAGCAGGAACAACCTAAAGAATCATTGAATAAAGTGGAGAGATACTGTTTAGACAAATGTACCATGCAAAATATCTGATAGGAAACTAAAAGACAAATGGTTTAAAAAATAATAGCCAATATCTGGGCACGGCTAATTTATATGTTAGCATTTTCACATTGTGTGTGTTCGAAATTTGCAGCTTTTAAGAAATAATGAAGGGAAAAATTAAGAAATAGTGATTATTTGAAATATAACTTCCAGGGTCACCTGGGTGGCTCAGTCAGTTAAGCACCCGACTTTGGCTCAGGTCATGATCTTACGGTTCATGAGTTCAAGCCCCATGTTGGGCTCTTGTGCTGACAGCTCAGAGCCTGGAGCCTGCTTTGGATTCTGTGTCTCCCTCTCTTTCTGCCCCTTCCCCACTTACACACTCTCTCTCTATCTCAAAAAAAAAAAAAAAAAAAAAAACCAAAAGAAATAAACATTAAAAAAATTAAGAAATATAACTTCCAGAGAGTCATCAAAGTTTAAAGAATTTTCTGTAAGTGTTTAACTTCTTTTAATAGATGAGGAATATTTTCAGAGGTCTCTAATCAATACAAGGGCAGATGTAGACAAACATGTTTAAATATTAGCACGAGAAATTGGGGTTGAGAAGCAGAACCTAATTTTGGCCATAGGTGCGACCTGGACGAAAGCAGCCTGACAGAAAGGTCATGGGCTCTTAGGCACGCCTGGGGATGTTTTACGTGTAAGGAGCCGTAGCTTTGTTGGATGGATAAAGTCTAGCTTGCTTGCATACATAGGTCCATCTCAAATGATCTTCTTCGGAGGTCCCTGCTAGCTTTAGAACTCTCCAACTCATTTCAGTGATGAAGTTAGAAATGAAACAATATTGATGTGAATTCTGATTAAGCAATCAGCCGGTAGGTTCAGGAGAAGTATTTTCGTGATCAGTGGCGATGGAGTGAATCTCTGTTCTTAACATCTCCACTTCCCTTGTATTCTAAGAAACAGAATTAGTACAAACATATCTTGACCCTTCTTTACTATTGAATACAATAATCTAGGAATATAAGATGTATTTACAAATATAGAGATTTTGTAACATCCTCATGTAAAATCCTAGCCAGATTGGCTGTAAGTTCATCCATTACCAGCACTTCTTTTCAAGCCTTGATTATCAGGAAGGTGGTTACTAAACTCTTAACGATGTCATAGTCCCTAACACACTGTGGAAGGGATTGGGTTGATAAAATTTCCCTTTTTACTGCATATATTGCAGCGGTTGATGAATTTTTTAAGAAGAATAATCGTTTTTTAATAAAAAATGAAATTAAGCTGTAAAATGCAATAAAAACAAAGATGGACATTAATGTTAGCAGTGTTTTCTTTACTTACCTGACTAAAACAGTATAATTCTTTGCTGCCTTCCTTATCTCTTACTATGTGTTTCTGCATATATTCAGTATACTTATTTACACCAGAGAGGTGTTTATTAAATGTTTGATAAATGAAAAAAAAATTAGACATGGACTTACCAAGTTAGCATAAAACCAACAAGCACATCCAAAACAGATGCTTGCTTCAAGAGCTGACAGCTAGATATCAGTCATATTTATTTCTGTTTTCATGGTTCCCAGTGAATTTCCAGTATCCTTCATCTTCTTTGTGTTCTTCTTTAATGTGAACTTGGACACAAGTGAGACACAGTCTTTAATGGTTATTCTTCAATCTAGAGGCCCCATATGAATTTAGCAACTGAAATGCTTGGATTACTAAAGTCCGACAGCAGATTTCAGATTAATCCCAGAGTTTAGAAGCTAAACTGAGCGTGGATCAGTGTTTCCCACAAAAAAAGTGACATCCTTTTACAATTCACTTTTCCAACTGATAGGGAGTGACTATTGCAGATAATGTTTCTGCATTTAAACCCATAAGAATTATTGTGAAAGCAAGCGGAACTCATGAGAGACCAGGGGGTTAAAGTGAAGGAACCCTTGCAGTGAAAGGAATCAAGGATTGTCTTTAGAACCCATGCTACCTGAGCAACCAGGTCAAAAAAGCTTCCTCTAATGAAGATCCATCCATTACCATGACGTGCAAACTCTAGCTGTAGATCACTTTCATGGTCTCCAAAGAAGCTGAGCAGTTATCAGTAACATTCAAAAATCCACTGGAAAGTCATTCATTTCACTTTATGGTCCTAATTAGCCATTTGTATAGTTCTATAATTAAATATGTTCCTTTCTCATCAAGTTTTTCACTTTAGTAATGATACCACTGTGCCACAAACAGGCCCCATGCTGCTGGGTTTGGGACTTATTCATAGCATTTAATTGGTCACCCAGTGGTTAGCCAATAACCCCTTCTATGGGAAGCAACACTCTGAATGCTGTTAATGGGCTAGAGGCACAGTGATTGCCTCCTGGTACCCAGCAGTATTGGGAATAAAGCAATTTCCTCCACTGTGTTGTGTGCCCAATAGCTAATCCTCTCAACTCCTGAAATGCACACTATTTGGTTATAAGTATTTGTGCTGGCTTACTTACCGCTGGGTTGTTAATAGGCAGTGATTCTTCAATGCTCCTTCAGCGAAGTTACAGTCTGCTTGCTGACTGCTAATTAAAACAAGTTTGCTCTCTAAGACTGCAACTAAAAGGTAGCAAGGTCATCTTATTTAATGCAGTAACCTTTTATTTAACAATGTTGATACACTACTCATATGTGCACATTTTGTAAACTGGCAAGTCTCTTATTGATTGCTTCAAAAGAACAAAAATCGAGCCACTGAGTAGTCTGCTTTCCTTTGAAGTGAAATTGTTAAAACTCCCGAGTCCGGGCCTCTGTTATATAGTTGAAACACAAGGCTGGCTGCAGGATTCTATTTACGATATTTGGGTTTCTGAAAACAAGAAAAACACCGACTGTACTAACCATGAATGCTCAAGCCATTAAAGTAATACTTGGCTTCATTTCCCATGTGTTTTGTTTTAATTATAGTTTGATGTATGAAGAGACATTATAGGGACTCCAACTTAGAAAGAAAACAATCGGTAGATGGCACTTCCCAACCGCCTGCTTGGTGTAAATACATGTAATGAAGTCTTAGAAATGGGGTTCTGGACAATGAAATAAAATAAAAATCAAGGTGACTTGTCACAGGACAGAGACCATCGTTTTTTTGTTTTGTTTTGTTTTGGTTTTTTTTTGCCATTAAAGTGCCCCGATATTTTTATGTCATGTCTCATTGAGAGCCGGGGGAAGAGAATTCTAATTTGCAAAATTTTTGATGTAGGCTTCTTCCTTAAGATTCCTGGGATTCATCTCTAGCGATGACAAAGAAAACAGTGCAATATACTCTATAAGACAATATGGTACCCCTTCCTGCCTTGGGCACCTTTTAGAGAGCCAGGAGTGTCAAAGTGAATTATTCAGGGCTCTCAAAGTTATTCTGCCTCAAAGTTAAACATTATTGCTTTAGAAAATACAGTTCTAACTCTCAACCATAAAAACCTAGAAACAATTTTAAAATTCTCCACTCACAACCAGAGAGAGGAAGAGGCATTTTAAAGACAAAATATTGTAACTGTGGAAAAGGCAATGTTGTCTCCTGGGGCAAGGTGACATCACAAGCAATTTGTCTCTAGTGTGTAAAGCAAAATACATTTTAGAGGGGTTTATGCCACAAATTCAAATACCATTTGGGAATTAGAATGTCCTGTATTATATACATTGGAAAATGTGTTCATATGTAGCTGTAATGATGTAGATACAAGTACATATAGTCAACAAAGAAAAAAATCACTTTAACGTTCTTTTCCTGTATACAGTGATAAATCGATACTATTTTCCTTCTGCTTCTGTGATAATAAGTAGACCACTTAGATATATATTTAAAGTGTGTAATAAATCATTAAACTGAAGTGCAAAAAATATATTGTAAGACAACAGCCAATAAATTATCTTTAAAAATCCTGTCTGATGACACTTGCTCAGACCATTCATTGAACAATAGTAGAAACAACTTATAATTAGTTTGACTTCAATGAATGTAGTAAGTATAGACACACCTACAGTTGTAAGTGTACATACATACATCTCTTCATTAGTAGTGATGACTTATTGATAGTGAAAAATAACAACAGAATACTTCCAGGTTGTAAATCTCTTTCAGCCATTAACAAGTTACCTGACCTTAGGCATTATTATTTTCTCTTTTTGCTCTTGTCCGCTCATAGGGAAAATAATAATAGATCTATACTACAAATAGATAACTATTATTCATTATATCCTAAATTTTTTTGGAAATATTATTCATCTGTACCCATCTCTATATTCTTATGTTATATATAAGATGTGTGATACCTATACATGCATATATACAAACTCTTATTTAATTTATATGTAATAAAGAGAATTCTGAAAGTACTTTTTATCTAGTATTTTGTGCATCAGAGTACTAAATGCAAAGACTGGGGAACAGTCTAGTGTAGAAAGTAAGAGCCAAAGACCCACAGTCAGGCTTCTTGATTCTGTCACCCGCTATCTGTGTGACATTGGACAGTTGATTTAACATGCGGGTACCATGGTTTGCTTATCTTTTCAATAGAGTAAATCATATCTACCTCGGAGAGTTACTGGGAGGAGTAAATGAGATAATGTACAAATTGCTCTAATAGTGTCTGGAACATTACAAAGACTCAATAAACATCAGCTACCATTATCATTATATGCAAAATCTCATTTGATTCCTGCCAAAACCCTTAATGTATTCATTCCTTTATTCAATATATATATATGTATATATGTATATGTGTATATATATATATATGCTATATATAAACATTTATAATATTTATATATATTTTTAGTATCATATGTGTATCTGATACTGTAAGATGTATATAATATAATATAATATAATATAATATAATATAATATAATATATGTTATTTGTGTCCTCAGGTGCTTTAAATTCCTTTAGAGGCCATGAAATTTGAGTAAATGAGCAAACAAATAAATTCTTACTACAGATGTGATCAGTGCTATGAGAGAAAGGAAGCTCATACTGCCAGTAAAAACAGAGCTTGGATTTGAACCCAGGCTTGGTGATGAGGGATTTTATGTACTTAACTGCTCTGTGGTAAGCATCACCAATGAGTGGTGGACACTGGGCTGGAACAACAGGGAAGCTAGGTGTGGAGGGCTATGAGAAGTAGTCAGCTTCAGCAGAATCAGGGCTGTTCTTTTTAGCACACAGGTTAAGAAAGAGCAGGAGAGGGAGAGAAGTGTCGTAGGGAACATGCAAGAGAAAGAGCCCTTGTAAGAACGTTTCAGATGTACCGAGCCTGGATTCAGTCACGGGAGCCATTTGAAGGTCAAGGCATCTGCGGCAAATAAGAAAGACAGGAAGGAGACGAAGAATGAGGAGGGAAAGGAGGGAATGGAAGAACATGAGGAGGAGGAAGAGAGAAGGGAAAGGAAAGGCTTTTCACAGTGAGGTTGGTAAAAGAAGGAATAGGAAAAGAAGTAGGGAAATAATTAAGAAAAATATGAAAATACGAAAAATAATTAAAAGAAATTTCTTTGGGTTCCTGGGTGGCTCAGTCAGGTAAGCATTGGACTCTTGGTTTCTGCTCAGGTCATGATCTTATGGTTTGTGGGTTTAAGCCCTGTGTCAGGCTCTGTGCTAACAGCATGGAGCCTGCTTGGGATTCTCTGTCTCTCTGTTCCTCCCCCACTAACGTGCACAGTCTCTCTCACTCTCTCTAGCTCTTTCTCGCTCTCAAAATAAATAAACAAGAAAGGAAAAATACATTTATTCTTTGTAATACCTAGATATCTCATAACAACAAAAGAAGGGCAAAAAATATATAAGAACAGTTGAATTTGTAAGGAGAAGGTTAAATGTTTGATGTTCTTCCACAGGAATAAACAGTTCAACAAGATACTATGTTGTAGGTTTCCCGATTCAGGTAGGAAGATAAGTCAAAGGAATACACAGTATTTGAGTTTATTCAAATAACAAGATCCTAAGCTGAACTTCAGGTCAGCAGAAAGACTCTTTATTTGGTTGTTGCATAAAGACAAAAATACTCCCACAAAACTACTTGGGGAACTTGTAGAGATAATTCAGGCTAAGTGACCTATGAATTTTATACTGGTATCAGTTCCTAAAGATGTTGTGAGTTTACAGTACTAGGAACAGACATATCAGGTTTTAAATGACATTAATTAGCATGAGAGTTACCTGAAGGAAGAGGGAATAAACTTGAATTGCTCCCAGAATTTTCCCATTTATGGTCAGAAAAGGTTATGATTGGGATCTGGGACAAAGACATTTCATTACAAGATTTAATAAATAATATGTGTATAATGTGTCACCAGGAGCAGTGTTCTGGATGTGAAGAAATAAGATTAGTAAGTTTTTTACAGTACTCAATGTATGATGGAAGATGTTAACTAGACTTATGGTAAGAATCATCTCACAATAAATAAAAAAAAAATAAATCATTGTACACATGAAACTAGTATCATGTTATGTGTCAATCATATTTAAATTTAAAAAAGATATCTCGCTTTTTTAAGGAATCTATTGCACAAAAAAGAAAGAAATATTCATTAACTTATTGAGCAATTTACAAACATATAGGCATTCACTAAATATTTGTTTATTTGTTTATTCATTTATTCACAATATGGAATTTATTGTTTTTAATGCTTCCTGGTGGATCTCGTTGCCCAAGGTACGAATACATTTGATATTTTTCAGACACACACATTTTAACCGTAGGTAGTAGGAGTCGATGCATCTCTCTGGCTGCCTTAAATGCACACTTCACAGTGACTTAGCTGTTGGTTATTATCCTTGTGGCTACAATAGTGCAGTATTTGAGACAAAATCCTGTTTGTTTGTTTGTTTGTTTTTTGTATAAATTGGCTTCAAAAAGAAAGTTAGTGGCTAGTGTGATAAGAGTATTCATAGACCTGTCAGGTAGGTTTTCTGACACAGACCTCGGGAAAACTGAATTAATTAAAAAGAAATGCAGTGCAGTGTTTATGAGAAAAGTGACGGCTACTCTTAACTATTTCAGCATGGAGAAACGTTCTATTAAATGTTTCCAGAGGAGTCAGAAAAAGCTCCATTAGAGACGCAACTCTTGCGCGGAGACGTGAGGGTTAGGAGTTAAGAGGGCCGGATCTTCTGGTCGGAATGCGCACACTGTCCCTGGCATGTCTGGTGGCCTATGCTAGCATATTGGCAGTTGCGACTTGAATGTACGGGCAGGCATGAGCTGTTTCAGAGATGGGAGTGACAGTGTTTGAGTATTGCATATGGGGGCAATGGGAAATGAGAGTCTGACAGGACACCCCAATTTTAAATTGGAAGCAATTGGTTCCTTAGGGATATAGGAAACAAATGCATAGGAAATAAGAGAGGAAAGGCAAGTCGGATGGAAAGTCTATACTCTTAAAATGGAGAGAATGAGGGGCGCCCGGGTGGCTCGGTCGGTTAAGCGCTGACTTTGGCTCAGGTCATGATCTCACGGTTCCAGAGTTCGAGCCCTGCATCAGGCTCTTTGCTGACAGCTCAGAGCCTGGAGCCTGCTTTGGATTCTGTGTCTCTCTCTCTCTCTGCCCCTCCCCCACTCGTGCTTTGTCTTTCTCAAAAAAAAACAAATAAACGTTAAAAAATTTAAAAAATCATAAAATGGAGATAATGATAATACCTCATAGGTTTGTGATGAGCATTAAATGAGTTAATAAATACAAAGTACATAGGAAAATGTCTATAAGTGTAATCACTTAATAAATATTAGCAGTTATTAAGAGGTATATTAACTATATATTAATATAGTTATATATAATATATTATAATATATAATATATTATATATTATATTATATTATTATATATATATATATATTAAGAGGTATATTAACATATAATAAGCAGATAGACTACCATGGTAAATAAAATCCTGCATACTGGAAAAAATTCCAAAATAGCATAAAGAAACAAAAGAATACTAGTTAATTAAATGGTCACTATGAATCATCTTACATGAAATATTTATCAAATCAAAGTTGGTAAAGTGATGTACAGAAGTGAAATCTGATGAGTTAGCCTTATGGGACTAAGATACACTTGTTTTCAAATTAAAATGGTTCTCTGGAAGCATTAGAAATTGAATTTTTCTATAAACTTTGAGGTGGAAATGGGTACTATGTGCAAATTCTTCATGAGTATGTTGCATTAAAAAGGATGCTCACTTAAAGAAACAAGAAAGGGAACAACTGAGTTTATAATCTCAGGTCAAAGACATTCTGTGAAATTCCCTGTGGCCATAAGCAGAACACATCAAGAAATTTTTTTTTTAATATTTTATTATTAAATTTTTTTAATGTTTATTTTTGAGAGACAAAGAGACAGAGTGTGAGCAGGGGAGGGGCAGAGACAGGGAGACAGAATCTGAAGCAGGCTCCAGACTCTGAGCTGTCAGCACAGAGCCTGATGTGGGGCTTGTACTCACAAACAGTGAGATCATGACCTGAGCTGAAGTCAGGTGCTTAACCGACTGAGCCACCCGGGTGCCCCAAGAAATGGTTTTTACAAAGAGACAGTGCTAGAGTTTGGTATAAGAAATGAGAGGACAGCTTGGGAGAGAACAAGGAACCAAACAAGAAGCTGCATGGAAAAGGCACCCTCAGAGAGGAAGGAGAAGGAACACACTTAAAGAAAACAAGAATTTGCATAAGAAGGTAAAAGACAAAGGGAGCCCCAAACCTGGAGAAAATGGGACTGAAGTTTCTAAACAGATATGAAAAGGAGGGGAAAAGGTGGAAAATGAAATCAACATCGTATCTCATAGGAGAAGAAAAGGGAAAGAAGTAATTTATGAAAGCATTGATGAAGTAATTGAAATCACACAAATTTTGGGATAGCAAGTTAAAATGAAAACTTTTTAAGACTACAGTAGGAAAAGAGATTTTACTTTTGGCACATTCTGAAACATGAAGTGAGATATGTTTTAGCATTAAAAAAAATTGATCGTTTTTAGATATTATGGAAACATTTACTGCAAGTTTTAGGGCCGAGATTAAGGGGTTTTGCATCAGTTAACAGTGAGCAAGAGCCATGCAAGGATGATATTTATATTAATATACATAAGATTAATTTGTGAAACATTCAGAGTATGTTGGAATGCATTAGATCATACATAAGGCTTTGGAAAGGTTTAAAAATGAAATGTGTAACAATCTCAAAAAATCCCAAAGAGGAATGTAAAAAATAAAACCATTTTAATTTATGGTGATACTTTACACGTAACATGAAAGATAATATTGGAAAGGGATTTCAGCATTCACAGAAACATGCAAGTAGATGAAAATTATAACTAAAACTTCTCTCTGAAACCAAATATTTAATTGGGGTATAGAAATGGAGATGCAAAATCACTTACTTAAATGCATATGCTAACAGTTTCGAGTATTTAACAAAAAGGGTGGAAATACCTTAGCAAAACTGAAAAAAAGGTATGAGTAAAGATCACTTTTAAGTTTTCTTCTGATGATTCTATGATGTTGGATGAAAAGGGTTAACCCCATAGTGGGTAATTTGGCAGCTGTGTATGGACTGTGAGTTAATTCTTGTTAGAATAGAAACAAATGCAATCTGTAGTAGGGATGATCAAGGATGTGGGAGCTTGCACCTTTCCAAGATGACAGAGAAGACTGAGGCATCATTAATAATGATGCAAAGAAAACTCTTAAGAGAAGTAAATTTGTAGGATTTAAACACCAAATTAAACATTCCCAGTGGCAAAAGTGTTAACCGAATGCTTAGGTAAATTAAAAGTAAAATAATATAAAGAGGAAGAATAGACAATGTAATAATTTTATTTAGAAAGTATAAGGATGATAATAGAGGGATAATGTCAGGAACGAATCCAAAAGTTGCTAACCGAATTCACAGTTTTTCAGAGGAATAATCAGCAATAGATACAGATTTAGAAGAGAAGCAAGAGATTTAAGATGGTTCAGATAAAAAAATAAGTTGTTTGCAGGGCTATCTCAAAAGAAAGAAAGAAAGAAATATATTTACGTGTGTTTTTAAGAAACTTAAAAAATGAGTGATTTACGGGTAGACATCAGAGTTCAAAAAATGATCTATGATCTCCTTGGTCTGGTCACTGCAGAAGGACAGTGCTTTGGGACTAAAAACTTCACTGCTGCATTTTTCAAAACTGCTGGGTCTGATCTGGCATTCATTCTCGGACTGTTGTTTTCAAAGGCGTGAGAGAGAAAGGTGAAATGATCACGACCATGAAACAGAAAAGGTTAATGACATGTTTTAGAAGTGAAAAGAGAGGATATTAGAAACTAGATGCCACTGATTTCACAAGTACTGGTTGCAAGATTTTAAAGGAATTTTGTTGCAGGGGATGGTGAAAACTAGCACAGGATATAGTATTCAAGATAGAGCATAAGACCACAAAAGGATAGAAAATATCTGCCGTGATTTTGGTAACCATACAATCACACACCATGTTGAAAGAAGAATGGAAACATTGTACATGTGAATAAAGGGGGAAAAAAAAACCTTTTATTCAGGCAAATCATGAATTTATTTTTTCAAGAGGTTACTTTCCCGAAACAAGTTAGAATGAAGTAAATGCATTCTTATTTTTATCCAAAGGGTGGCAAGCAAAATAAACTTCACAGGGCCTAAGCAGGGCTCCCTAAATAGTCTGTTAGTGGATGAAGGGACTTCAGACCCTTTAAAAAGAAAACAGTTACCAAATTTGGTTGAAGTAAAGATGAAAAAAAAATGGTAATCCATAATTTAACCCTAATCAGAATGTCTATCTGCAAATAATAGTTTACATAAAGAATATGACAGATACACGAACAGTATCCACCAAGATGAAATAGAAAGCAGTTGTTGGGGCGCCTGGGTGGCGCAGTCGGTTAAGCGTCCGACTTCAGCCAGGTCACGATCTCGCGGTCCGTGAGTTCGAGCCCCGCGTCGGGCTCTGGGCTGATGGCTCAGAGCCTGGAGCCTGTTTCCGATTCTGTGTCTCCCTCTCTCTCTGCCCCTCCCCCGTTCATGCTCTGTCTCTCTCTGTCCCAAAAATAAATAAATGTTGAAAAAAAAAAATTAAAAAAAAAAAAAAAAAAAAAAGAAAGCAGTTGTTAACAAACACTATTATAGGTAAATATAGCAGAGGAAATACTGTAAATACCCATAAAAGTTTTTGTGGGGAAAAATCTAGAAAATGAAATGAAAACAAATGAAAGTGAACATGTCTGGAGCTTTGGGATTTTAGAAAAACATTACAAATCGTATGAGGCAATTTTTGGTGATAAATGTCCTACCTCTAAGTTATGTCATATTTACATCACCAAGGTGCCCTATCCTGGGGATGATACACTCTCTGGCCTTAGTGGATTTTATTTTATTTATTTTTTTAATTATTCAACACAGAAGGCAGTTCATATGTTAGACACTTGCTGAATGCTGTTGTGATTTTCTATATTTTATTTTATTTTATTTTTGTAAATAACCTCAGTAAGGCAACATGCAAGATGAAGAAGACAAACTTAAAATTCCGTAGGCTGACTGACACTTCGATAGGAGTCATTTATTCAAGCAGATGTTCATTGATTTCCTGATGTATTCTGGTTACCATGCTAGAAAATGGGGATTTGCACTGATAAAGTATATAGGACACTTACTCTCACAGCAGGCATTCGTGTTTGATTTGTTCAATACTGTCCCCAACCAAAACAAATCCTGGTATGTAGTATATGCTTAATAAACATTCATTGAATAAGTGAATGGAGTTAAGGGATTCATTTGGGAAATAGGTAGTTTAGTAAGTGTGGCAATATGCAGTGTGATCTACACAGTGTTGAGAAACACCTTGTAGAGGTACCTATTCTGTTAGGAAACTATTACAGATTTTCAAGATGAGACAGTATGAACTGAAGATAAATGTATATGTGCATGTGGGGATGGTGGGAGCAGGCGGAGGAGTGAGAGGGGGTCTAAGTAGGAAAAAGGATGCCCTGAGACTCTGAGGAGACCTTAAGACAACCTAAGAAGCTCCAGGGATAGGAAAGCTGAGTGTGAAGGATACCTAAGCAAAGGGTTAGGATTGAAGGCCAAGGTTCTTCATACATTGTACTAAGGAGGTTGAATTGTATGGTAAGAGCAATGTAAAGTCATTGAGTTGTGTTGTAGAAAACACCTTCTTGACATCTTTTGTCAAGGTGGTGGAATAAATTATCTAAAACCACTCTCACCACAAACAACTAAACATTCTGACTGAAAACTAACAAAAATTCTTTTTAACATGTGACAACATTCTTTTTTTGCAAGATAGGAAGAGAAAAACTCAGTTGAAGGACATAGGGGCTAAGCATTAGAGGCATAAGTATGTGAATTCATACTACAGATATGCTAAGAACAGGGAGCTATTTTATTTCTCCTGATGGCGCACTTGGGCAGGGAAGGAGGCTCTGTTTCTGTAAGAGGCAGACTTAGAACTGGAACATCAGCATAAAGTCAGGGCTTTTACAAAGCCATGCTCTCGCGTAAAGGGTACCTAAGAACAATTCCACTTTACTGGCATAGGGAGAAGGGAGTGCAACTTGACTCTCCTTGACTTGAAGTGAACAAATACCAAAGTGTTTCCTAAAAACTTTAACTCCCAATTCTATTTCTCTTTGTGTAGGATCCAAATGTTATGCTTCTTCTATGTTCAGTTTCAGACTGAAAACAACAGTAACAACAACAATAAGAACAACAACACTTAGTATCAGGGTTGTGATTCATTTAGTTTCTGTCAAACAGAGGAAACACAAAACTCCTTTAGGAAACTACTCTTAACAGCGCATGCCCCACAAGATACATGTTGTTAGTTCATATTACCCAAATTAAAAAATACACAAATGATAGTCCACCAAAAGCAAGATTTGGCAGGGGGGAAAAAGAAAGTTGCAGTCTCAAAAACTCCAGACAGCAAGACAATGTTAATTGAAGTAATTAAATTCCAAAAGCAAATGACACAATGCGGGGGGGGGGGGGGGGAAGGGGGAGGGGAGTATTGGCATTTTGAGATAATTTCAATTTAACTTTAGAATTGCAAAATACGTTAATTGAAACTAACAATACAATAAAAGTGTCACGTGGAAGTTTAGATGCAGATAAAGAGAGAATGGATAAATGGAAATATTGATGGGGGGGAAACTACCCAAAACACAGTATCGAGATAAAGACATGAAAATTACAAAACAGAGGTTACAAGAAAATATTTCATTAAAGAAGTACAATATACATCTAATAGAAGTGATAATAGGAACACTAGAGAAAATATGGTTGGAGATGATGACTAAAATTTTGTCAGAACTTATGAAAGTTTCCAAGCTTCAGGAAGTTGAATTAGTTCAGAAAAGAAAATCAGAGTGATTCCATACCCAGATACATGGCAGTGAAATTATATCCTTTCAAAGACAAATTCTTAGAAACTACTAGAAAGCAAATACAAATTTTAGCTGGAATGAAGGAATGGTCTGAAGTGCTTTTCTCAAAGGCAAAAGTAGGGATCAGATGAAAATAGATTATGTTCTGTCATAGTGCTGAGGGAAATATTTTCACGGTATACCCATCTAAAAACAAACTACCTGAAGAGAAGACAAATTAAATGTTTTCATGCAAGACAGAGATCACTTATGGAAAGATCTTGAGGGGAAAAAAATTAAAAGTTTGTATATTAGGAGGAAGTGAATTAAATTCAGAAAGAAGGATTACAGTGCAAGATGAAATAGCAAATTTTTGGACAAATCAAAGTACTTATGATATGAAATAATGGCAAGATATTAATAATAGGAGCGACTTTTTTGATGTAGAAATAAAAATAGCACTGATGTAGATGAGTAGCGCATTCATTGAGGATGATGTTTGCTTGCAAGGAAGATGGAGAAATTGAGTATATAGATGCAACTGTACCATAAAATACAGAAAATGTTATGTACAACCTTCAAAATTGTAAAGAAGGAAGAGAAAAAGAAGCATAATTTCACAGAAGGAAGAAGGAAGAAAAGACCCAAAAAAGATGCATCACAGAGAGCAAGCCCCAAATAAAAGGATACAAATAAAATCAAACATTTTGGAAATCACAACATTTTAAGGGATTAAGTTCACTAGTTACGAGAGAGACTATGTTAATAGTCAAAAAATAACAGCAACCACACCTGGCTGTGTGCTCTTACTAAAGATACATACAAAAGACAAGAAGAAAGGTGGCAGAATGGTAGAAAAAAAATAGAGGTTGAGATTTTAGGGGTTCACTCTCCTTATGATTCCTTCACTTTCAGTGTCCTGAATTTCCACGTACTCTGACCCCTCAAGCTGTAGGGCTTCTGTTCTCCCCGCACGAAGCTGTGTGCAACTTGGAGAAGGCACTGAATCAAAAGCATAGCAAGCTTGCAAATCCTACGGAGCAGTTCTGTCTTTTGAGGGCACTCTCCCAACCCCAGTCCCTCTCCTCTCTGACTGGTCCTTCTAGGCTCTAGGATCTCTTCTAATGTCTCTAGCTGCTCTGTGGTTGTGAATTCTGACAGCTATCTGTTGCCTAAACCCGGTAATATTGCAGTTGTCTCCACTTCCAGAAATAGGGAGAACAGAATGTTCCCTCAAGCAAGAAAACCAAAATCTTTTAGGTTTTAATCCAATAAGTAAGAAGTTTTAAAGAGCAAGTCTACTCCAGTGTCTGCCTGCTTTTACTGTTTTCTATTGCCTCCAAATAGTTGTTTTTAGTATTTTTATTCAGTTTTAATAATTATTTTCTGCGGGAGGAATCACCTAAAACCTTTATACCATTATTTCTAGAACTTCCACCCCATTTTGTTTTGCTTATTTTTACACTTTTTTTAAGATGTGAAAATGAGGGTGCCTGGGTGACTTGGTCAGTTAAGCGTCCGACTCTTGGTTTCGGCTCAAGTCATGATCTCACAGTTTGTGAGATAGAACCCTATGTCGGGCTGTGCACTGACATTGTGGAGCCTGCTTGGGCTTCTCTCTCTCTCGCTGCCCCTCCCCTGCTCATGCGCTTGCTCTCTCTCAAAACATGTAAACTTTCATTTAAACAATGTGAAAATGAGGAGTGCCTGGGTGGCTCAGTCGGTTAAGTGTCCAACTTCAGTTCAGGTCTTGATCTCGCACCTTGTGGGTTCGAGCCCCGCATCAGGCTCTGTGCTGGCAGCTCGGAGCCTGGAGCCTGCTTTGGATTCTGTGTCTCCCTCTCTTTCTGCCCCTTCCCCACTTGGGCTCTGCCTCTGTCTCTCAAAAAATAAATATATGTAAAAAACCATTTTTTTTAAATGTGAAAATGAATACATATTAACTTTGTGTTAAGATGAAGGCCATTCTTCAAGGTTTCAGATTGGGGTGTTAGTTTTTGGTGTGAGGTGTTTTCACAAATTCATTCCAGAATATTCTCAAAGTTCAAGAGTCCTATCTAAGTGAATGGTGGCAGATGAACAGGTCAGCGGAAGAATCTTTTTTCTGGAGCTGTAGGTTAAATACATTTTCATCTTGGCTGCATTGCTGCTGAGTTCTCATGAGGTGCTGAGAATTAGGCACCGATAGATGAACCACGTGCACCATTGAATGACTGCAGTCTGTTTTTTCAGATTATCAATGCATTTCCCCCAAACCTATTAATGGTATTGGAACCACCCCTTTTGAGTTTTTATCAAAGGATATTTTCCTCTGAAACCTTTTTAATTAAACATCGTGTGTAGTGAGTATAGTAGAGTCACATTTTTTTCTAGGATTCAGATTTCTGATTGTATAAACTAAAGACAAATAGTATAAAATTGATGCAAAATTGTATGGTTAATTTTGTTACGCTTTTTAAATTTTTTTTTAAATTTTTTTTTTCAACGTTTATTTATTTTTGGGACAGAGAGAGACAGAGCATGAACGGGGGACGGGCAGAGAGAGGGAGACACAGAATCGGAAACAGACTCCAGGCTCTGAGCCATCAGCCCAGAGCCTGACACGGGGCTCGAACTCACGGACCGCGAGATCGTAACCTGGCTGAAGTCGGACGCTTAACCGACTGCGCCACCCAGGCGCCCCTGTTACGCTTTTTTTAAAAAAACTATGGAACCTAAAGATGGACATTAAGTGTAAGGATTTATTGAAGAAAACATAGGTCTGTGTTTTGAATTTTCTAACTTTATTCTTCTTCACTAAATGACAAACCACATATCTACACTTATGAATTGCCTGAGCATTATATTTCAAAATGTGTGATCTTGAGTAAAGGTTGATATGGCCACATTGAACTCACGGATGACTGTAATTTCTATTATTATGTATGCTGACAATATTTAGTATCTCAAAATAGCACAATGTATTTAATACTAGAGAATAAAACATACAGAAGTACAAAATGGGTACAGAAAGTTTCGGTCGCAATTTTGACCCTTACACATTTTATACACTTTCTCAATTTCAATAGCATATTTATACTGTGAGGATTTAAAAAAAAAAATTTAATGATTTTTTAATTTATTTTTGAGACAGAGAGAGACAGAGCATGAGCAGGGGAGGGGCAGAGAGAGAGGGAGACACAGAAGCCAAAGCAGGCTCCAGGCTCTGAGCTGTCAGCACAGAGCCCGACACGGGGCTCAAACCCACGAACCGCGAGATCATGACCTGAGCCGAAGTCGGATGTTTAACCGACGGAGCCACCCAGGTGCCCCTATACAGTGAGGATTTTATATGTAAATTTCTAGCCAGACACTTTCTGTTTAAATAATGTAGATACAGGCATAAACATATTTATAGGTGGATAATAAAGATGCCACTAAACTGTGTGGATACAGTCTATTCTTTTATATCTGCCTTATTCTTTAAGTTGAATTTTAACAGATAAAATTTAAGGATTCATTTTGCTTACCTTCCTGTTCCTATTGAAAGGAATCTATGTGATATCCGTCTTCACTCAAAATAGACTGAAATGCATGACACTTTCCTCTTGCAGTATTTTCCCTTTCAATGAGTATCAAAATAAATGTTCTTAAAGTTTTTGAAAACAGAGTGTAGACATGGTTGGTTTTACTCTGTCTGTCATTATTTGAATTGGTCCTTCCAAATTATAGAGTATTTATAAATTGTACTGGGTTTAGTGAGCAAAAGGGCATCAGAAACTATCTCATTTTTCCCCTTAAAATTCATCTTGGATTCTTACCATAACCATATAAAACTTTTAAAAGGAGCTGATCAAATTTTAATGCAGAATCATTGCTCAGTAATGAATGATTAACTATATGGTACTGAAGCATACTGAAAGCTAGTGAGGAGCAGAAACCCCAAATTGGTGAGAGATGTTCTAGAAAGTTGGTGAAATTACTAAGATAATTCTTCTCTTTTTCACTTGTGACTTCGCTCAGTATTTCAGCATAAATAAACAAACAAACAACTAAATAAATAAAGTCTCTGTTAAAAATATTTAGATGTGGAGTTCAAAATAACTTGAATGTTGGGTTCAGAGAATTTTGGTTTAGGCAGCTGACTGGTTTCCTCCCTAATTACAGATTTTCTGAAATTTCTCATTCATTTCCAAGTTCATAATCAAAATGCAAAAATTGTTGAAGCAAGATTGCACCATCAGAAATTTCAGGATTACTTACTGCAGTTACAATTTCTTTCTTATCCCTCATCATTTTCACTTGGCTCTTTTACAAAAAGGTAAAGTTGAGGAATGCCCCAACAAAAGACACAGATTAAGGTAAAAGAGATCTATAGGAAAAATAACATAAGGATGTGGCTTTAGAAAACAGAAAAAACTGAAATAGATGGGTGCCAACATTAAGTGAGAATAGAGAGATGGCAACAGTAATGTAGAAATAAAGAAAAAGACAATGAAAATTAAAAGGAAAGAGAAAAAGGGCATAGCAAAGGAAAGCAATAATATAGTAATCAAAGAAGGTTTAGGAAAAAGGAATTATAAAGATGTGTTCCTATGTTGACTGATACAAATCTTATTGAAAGTTCTTGTCTTTTCAAACTATGAAATGAAATGTATTATCTAGCATTTAAAACAAAAACTTTCCTGACCTTTTGTTAACAGAAATGTAGTCATGCACCACTAAGAAACAGTAAATATCTTCTTTTAAATTTTATGGATTTCTAGTGTCTGGAAGTTTATTTTTCTGGAAAGACCATCTGTGTTATTACTGAAAAAAATAAGTAAAACTACCTTGAACTTTAATGCTAAGTAATATCTAAAAACCCTTCTGACTTTTTTAAAGTTACAGTATAGGATAAGATTGAAGTCTTGGATTATCACTATATTATTCCAGAAAATGTTAACTTTCTGCGAAATTATGTCTACATGACACAAAAAACAAATGTATACTTTAATTCAGTGCTTCTTTGTATTACAAACAATTAACATTTATTCTCCAAGGAATAACTTTAAGAAGAGCTGTTCTTTATTCGTGTTCCTTTATCAATAAGTACTGGTAGTGTCTCCAATTATATATTTATTTTCTGTTTTATAGAGGTATAATTATATTTAAAGTGTACAGCATGATGATTTGATAAACATGAATGAATGAAAGGATGCCCCTCAATGAGATAATTAACACATTTGTCACCTCACGTATTTACCTTTTTATTTTTTGGGGTGAGAACATTCAACTTCTAATCTCTTAGCAAATTTCAGTTCTACAATACAGTGTTATCAACTGTAGTTACCATGTTATACATTAGATCCTAAGACTGTGTTCATCTTACAACTAAAAATGTGGACCTTTTTGCTAACCTTTTCTGTTTGTTTTTTTTTTTTTTTTTTTTTTACTCCCTAGTCCCTGGCAACCACTTTTCTACTCTTTCTCTCTCTATTTTGTCTTTCTTTTTTTAATTTTCTTTTTTATGTTTTTAAATTTACATCCAAATTAGTTAGCATATAGTGCAACAGTGATTTCAGGAGTAGATTCCTTAGCGCCCCTTACCCATTTAACCCATCCCCCCTCCAACGCCCCCTCCAGTAACCCTCCGTTTGTTCTCCACATTTATGAGTCTCTTCTGTTTTACCCCCCTCCCTGTTCTTATATTATTTTTGTTTCCCTTCCCTTATGCTCATCTGTTTTGTCTCTTAAAGTCCTCATATGAGTGAAGTCATACGGTTTTTGTCTTTCTTTGACTAATTTCACTGAGCATAATACCCTCCAGTTCCATCCACGTAGTTGCAAATGGCAAGATTTCATTCTTTTTGATTGCCGAGTAATACTCCATTGTATATATATACACCACATCTTCTTTATCCATTAGTCCATGGATGGACATTTGGGCTCTTTCTGTACTTTGGCTATTGTTGATAGTGCTGCTATAAACATGGGGGTGCATGTGTCCCTTTGAAACAGCACACCTGTATCCCTTGGATAAATGGCTAGTAGTGCCATTGCTGAGTCGTAGGGTAGTTCTATTTTTAGGTTTTTGAGGAACCTCCATACTTTTTTCCAGAGTGGCTGCACCAGCTTGCATTCCCATCTCTATTTTTTAATTCCACATGTGAGAGATACCATGAAGTATTTGCCTTTCTGTATGGCTTATTTCACTTAGCATAAATAATTCATCCATGTTGTCATAAATGACAGGATGTCCTTCTCTCTTAGGGCTGAATAATATTTAATTTTATGTATTATATATGATATATAATTTGATATATAATATGATATATAATTTGATATATAATATGAATATATATGATATATAATATGATATATTATGATTATATAATTTTTATCCATTAATTCATCTACTGACACTTAAGTTCCTTCCATACTTTAGCTGTTAATGAATAATACTGCAATGAACATGGTAATGCAGATATCTCTTCGATATCCTGTTTTCATACCCAGAAGTGGGATTGCTGGGTCACATAATAGTTCTATTTTTAATTTTTTGAGGAACCTCCATACTTCTTTGTATAGTGCTTGTATCTGTTTACGTATTCCCCAACAGTGTACAAGGGCTCCCTTATTCCATGTCTTTGCCAGCATTGTTATCAAACAGACATCCTAACAGGTATGAGGTGATATTTCATTGTGATTTTGATTTGTATTTTCCTGATGATTAGTGATGTTGAGCATCTTTACATGTATTTCTTGGCCTTTTATATGTCTTTGGAAAAATATTTATTCAAGTCCTTTCCCCAAATTTTATTTGACATATATTTGCCATATATATGTGTGTATATATGTGTGTATGTATGTATATATGTGTGTGTATATTTATGTGTGTGTGTGTATATGTGTGTGTGTGTATATATATATATGCACTATTGTGTTATTTGTGCTTACTTGTGCATTTTGGATATTAACCGCTTATCGATTTGTAAATATTTCTTCCCATTTCATAGGTTGCATTTTCATTTTGCTGGTGGTTTCTTTTGCTGTGTAGAAGCTTTTTATTATTTTTTAATGTTTATTCATTTTTGAGAGACAGAGAGAGACAGAGTGCACGTAGTGGAGTGGCAGAGAGAGAGGGAGACACAGAATCTGAAGCAGGCTCCAGGCTCTGAACTGTCAACACAGAGCCTGATGGGGGCTTGAAGTTGTGAACCGTGAGATCATGACCTGAGCAGAAGTCTGATGCTTGCCCACTGAGCCACCCAGGCACCCTGCTGTGTAGGAGCTTTTTAGTTTGATGTAGTCCCTCCTGTTTGATTTTGCTTTTGTTTCCTTTGCTTTTGGTGTCAAATCCAAAAAATTATTGCCAAGACCTCTGTCAAGAAACTGACTCCCTATGTTTTCTTCCAAGAGTTTTATGGTTTCAGGTCTTACATTTGAATCTTTAATCCATTTTGAGTTGATTTTCTGTATGGTGTTAGAGGTCCAGTTTGATTCTTTTGTATGTAGCCATCCAGTCTTTCCAACACCGTTTATTGAGGAGACTATCCTTTCCCTATTGTATATTCTTACCTTCTTTGTTGTAAATTAACTGGTTGTATTTGTGTAAGTTTATTTCTGGGCTCTCTGTTCTGTTCCATTGGTCTGTGTGTTTAGAGAAAGTTTAAAAGACAGTTTTAAAAGTTCCCAAGTTTAAATAAGTCAAGAAAAATAAAATATAATTTCATTAGGCTAGATAAAATTTTTACACTACAAAGTTTTACCCTGGAAGACAGAGACCCAATTTTATAAGTAGTGAGGACATAGAAAGGAGAAAGATGATGTGATATATATATATAGTATACTACTCAGCCATAAAAAGGAATGCCATCTTGCCATTTGCAACAACATGGATGGAGCTAGAGAGTATTATGCTAAGCAAAATAAGTCAGTCAGAGAAAGACAAATACCATATTATTTCACTCATGTGGAATTTAAGAAATAAAACAGATGATCATTAGGGGAAAAAAGAGAGAGGGAAACCAAGAAACAGACTCTTAACTGTGGAGAATAAACTGATGGTTACCAGAGGGGAAGTGGGTGGGGGATGGTTAAGTAGGTGATGGGGATTTAGGAGTATGCTTGTCATGATGAGCACTGAATGTTGTATGCAAATGTTGAATCACTAAATTGCATACCTGAAATTAATATTAAACTGTATGTTAACTAACTGGAATTTAAATAAAAACTTAAAAAAAAGTAGTGGGGACATAGTAGACACTAATAAATTTGATATAATTGGAATGAACCAGGAAATCATGTGATTTTACTTGTATTATATCAGCAATTACATAAAGGAAGCCAATATCCCTGATTATAAAGTAATAATGTCACATATGATAATAATAAGTTCTTGAGGGAAGAGAATAATGGGCCCAGGATACTATAAGTTAAACCTACCTAAACCTCTACTTTGCACCTGGAGTGTCCATTGACTGGAATCAATCCACATCACTGCAAATCTCCAGCTAGTCATAGAGTTTCACTTGCATCCACTGGACTTACTGTCTTTTCCTGAATGAAAACACTTCTCTTAAAGTTCCGCCAGGCACACATGCTCATCCCCTCAGTTTGTCCCTAGTCAGGGCACATTCGTGGCACACTTCTAGCTTTGACTTCTGCAAATGCAGACTTTGACTTCTGTCATTTCCTGAATGGCACAAGCTCATGGAGCTGGAAAAGCCCAGTGGGAACAGAGCCACTGAGAGTGTTACCAAGGTGGGTGGGGGGTGGGGTGGGATTGGTGGGAGGCTATTAAATATTTCATTATTAACACCACATTTCTTAAGACATTTTCATCAGACTCATGGCTTTGTATACTATAAATGCATACCTTTAATTTTGTTTTTCATAGACTATTCTTTTTGAAAATAAAATAGTCCTGATTCTATTTAGAAAAAAAGAAATCAGGAGAAGAAAATAAATATGATGGCTCAGAACTGTTTTCATTCTTTTTCCTTCTTAGAGACCCCTCATTCACCTCTGTCAATACACCAGCTTAAACATTACATAATGCCAAGAAATTAGTTAATATAATGTCCTTTCAAAAAATCACAGCAATCAATACTCTCAGAAGAGACATACTTTCTTAAGTCAGGCATAGGAAACCACAGGCACAGTTGAGTATCAGTGAATTAAGATACTGTAGGAAAATGAGCACGCTAGTACTCGTCACTCACTTTGTTGAACATGTCCCCTGGAGCCTGGGGACCTTGGGATCATAGCTACTTCAAAGTAGAATGGGAAGATAGAGACCCTGTTTGCTGAGTTGCCAACTAATTATCTATGAATTTATTTTGGCTTCAAGTGCTTGAAGGTCTAGATCTGAGCTCCTCAGACATGAGATGTTAATTCATAAAAGCAGATAAATTACTTCACATTTATTTCTAAGCTTGGAAGAACATAACGGGAAAACACTCCACTGCCGCCTCATCCCCATCAACAGCTGCAGCAGAAGCCTCACTTGCTCACTTGGGCTGAAGTCCATTTACACAAAGCCTGTCATTGCCTGAGGTAGTTAGGAGTGAGTGGTTAGCTTCTGAAAGCTTTACCTAAACCGTTTCAGAGTGAATTTGTACTGTGATCAGCACACTGTTCTACAGGGAACATTCGTGGATCAGTCATGTTGGCATAGCCTTAAGACAGAGACGGTGCCTCACACAGAAAACTGGAAGGGCATCTTGATGTAACTACTTTTCTGTGACTATATTCCTTATAGAACTATCTCATCGGATATATCCCTGACTTGGAAGCTATTTCTTAAATGAAGGGCGATGAGGATGTTGAAACAGTGTTTGATAATGAAAAAAAAAATCTTTTATGTGTATGCATGAAATCTTCATCTTCAAAATACTGTGAATTTGGTTTTGGTCTCTGCTTCAGCCAAGTGTTTATTTTGCCACTTGGCTAATCAGCTTTTGGCCAAAATATATGTAATGTATTTCCCCTGGCCTGATGAAGACCCTGGGAACTCCATAATGGTGTCTATTTACCTGTCCGTCTGCCTATCTATCTATCTATCTATCTATCTATCTATCTATCTATCTATCAATCTATCATCTATATTTATTTATTTTACCTCCCGTGATGAATTCTAGAGGTTGCTAATCATAGGGTACAAGATTTACACACTAAATCCTAAACTCGTTGCAATAATCCTTTGAGAAGTATCAGTGCTGAAACCTCCTAAGAGTCAGAATGTACGTGAGTATTAGCATTCACAGGGCTGAAGCTGGAAGAATAGATTAAACTTCATTTGCCTGTCAGTTCACAATGAACAGTCAAACAAACAAAAGAAAATACCAAGTTGAGAGAAACGAAGTCACACATGCGGGGATACTTGAAGTACTGAGAACGTTGTGCTAGGGTACATTCTGATAGTCTCAGTGTAGAATAGACTGCTGCCAGAGTAGAAAATATTTGTTCATGGCTCATGAAATGGTGGGAACTTTACATATTCCAGAAGTATGACCTTATTCTTCATAGACCAAAGACATGTGTCTTTTAGATTCTAGTGAATTCTGCTTTTAAAGGGAAATAAAAAAGAAAATATTATTGTCATATCAAAATACTGATGCCAGTGATTATTGTTCATGTGCTTTTTGGATTCTACCGTCATCATGTCATGGTGGCCGTGACACCACTGGTTAAAGTTGGGCACCCCAATAGCCTGCTAGTGTTATTGCACTCTTCTTTATGTCCATGAAAAAAATGTTGGGTAGGAAAAACAAACAGATGCCTGGCATACTCTCATTTAAGAAGCAGAGCTATAAGGAGAAGGAGGATGAATGTTCGGTGGAAAGGAGTTTCTCTCTTGGTCCCTCATTTCGGAGAAAACCAGTGCTGGCATCTCCTGCTCCTGAATGTAGTGCATTTGAACACAAATGGGAAATCTAATGACATTATAAAGCACCTTAAAAGGAAATTGTTTTGCCTAAAGAAGTTTACAAATAAGGGAAGCATTCATTAGTAAGAAGGCAGGGCAATGCAGCAGAGGGCCTCAAGAGAGACCTTCTCACCCCATGAGCCACGGAATGCTTCACCTCACTGCATTTATTTCAGGAAAAGATGGCTGAATTTTCATTGCTGAAGGGTAGTCATGCTACAGGCTCTATGGTTGAGTTGCTATGCATGAAATACCTTTGAGCTGAATTCTTAAAACCTAGAAAATGAGGTTATAGAATACATACGCAAACACACATGCACAAACATGCCCATAGACACTATATGTGTGTGCATACACAAAAGCAGTCTTCTAGAGAACCAGTGTATTTGGGGTTAACATTTTTTAACAATACATTTTATTTATTCTTGCTCATATTCGGAACATAAGGGCTGTTGAAATTTCCCTCCTTTGTTTTGATCTTTTATACTGCAGCTATGTAGGCGGCCCACATTACCTGCAGAGTAAAACAAAATTTCTTAATGTGACAGTAGGTCATGATAGTTCCACCCCCACCTTATCTTGCCAACTTCATCTAGACATACCTTAAGGCTTTCATTCTTATCTCTCACTTAGACTTAACTGTCTACTTTATCTTTTCCACTAGTAGACTGTCTTTGAATGTTTTAAGATTCAGGACAAAAGTTTCTCCCTTCAGGAAACATTCTAAATAGCTCCAATCATAAATTAGTACTCTTTCTTTCCCTGGGTCAATAATATGTTCATTTTTTTTCTCCGCCCTGTGCTATAGAGGGACAAAAATCATCTGTATTTCCAGACCAAAGGACACCGTCACAATGATCCCAGTTTTTTTTAAATTTTTTTTTAATGTTTATTTATTGTTGAGAGAGAGACAGAGAGAGAGAGAGAGAGAGAGAGACAGAGTGTGAGGGGGGAGGGGCAGAGAGAGAGAGGGAGACACAGAATCCGAAGCAGACTCCAGGCTCTGAGCTGTCAGCACAGAGCCCGATGTGGGGCTCAAACCCACAGACTGAGAGATCGTGACTTGAGGTGAAGTCAGAAGCTTAACCAACTGAGAACCTGGGGGCCCCCACAATGATCCCAGTTAGGGCTACCATCATCTATTTCTGAGATTAACAGGATGGTTATTACTAGCTCTCTTGGCTGAAATCTTGTTCCTTCTGACCATCCATTTTCTCAACTGTTGAGTAGTTCTCAACTGTTACGCTGTAGCATGGAGTATAATTCAAACTGTCCAGAGGCTACGTCACCGGATTTTAATGATGTATTTTAACCAGAGTTTTATCAATACACTGTTAAAATAGTTTGAGAGAATGCTGAGCAGTGTGGATCACATTAAAGCTGTGGGATTCAGCTTACTCCGAGTCCTAATATAATGTAGACTTTATACGAGAGAAAAAAATCCAGTGTGTACTAAAACGTGTAAACAATTTGCCTGTGGTGAAAGGCAGTCGGTGAGTGCAATTCAGCCTGTGGATGTTCTTCTAGACACCGTAGCACCACGGTTATACCACTGTAGTGTCTGCATCATCATTGTTATTCAGGGGCTCATTTTGGCTTTCAAACTTATACTGCCTTCCTGTCTGTCTCTGGCATTTTTGATATATGTCCACCATCCCTCACCCTCAATTCTGAAGTTGAAATGCATTCGTAACCAAACATTTCATTTTACTTCATTTAGTGACACACGTAATCTGAACTGATTAGTCTGATTGAAAGTGAAAATGTATACATTTTGGTGGGAGTATTTTCATGTATTTGATTCTGGGATTTTTTTTTCAGATCCCTGTGGGGGTGTTATGTAATATCCAGTATGGTTACATTTCTACTTTTCTAGAAGCCCAGCATATTCTGAATTCTAAATCATATCTAGTCCCCCAAGGTTCCCAAGAGATTGTGGCCTGCTATTTATAATAGGTCCCTCAAAACAAGGTTCAGGATTACTAATATTCAGTGAAGCTTTCCAAAAGGCAAATCTTACCCTGCCTCTTTGCTCCTTAAAACTCAGTGTCTCTTACTCTTAAAAACTGAGAATAAACTGAGGGTTGGTGGGGGGTAGGAGGGAGAGGAAAGTGGATGATGGGCATTGAGGAGGGCACCTGTGGGGATGAGCACTGGGTGTTGTATGGAAACCAATTTGACAATAAATTTCGTATTAAAAACAACAACAACAACAACAACAACAACAACAACAACAACAACTCAGTGTCTCTTTATCGACCTCTAAATCCAAGCTTCTCAGTCACCACCCATGGGCCTTTGTGACTTTGCCTCTGTGAACGTCTCCATCCACTGCTCTTGCCCAAGTCATACTGAAGTTCATAGAAGTTGCCCAAATTCTCTTGGAATCTACTGGCTTTCCATTTACTTCTCAGCCTGATGTATTTTTCTCTTATAGCCAGTTCACTAACTCCTACTAGGTTTTATGTTATTGGTTTCATTTACTTACCTTGTAATACTTGGCTTGTTTTTGTCCCTCTCATGGGCTCCCATGGTATCTTGAATTTTCTTGAACGGTAGAGTTATTCTATGCTATAGAGTCTCATTTTCTACTAACTCTACTTTACTTACTCTGTTCTTTTATATCTTTATATCTCTTTTTGGCCTCATTGTGTTCTCAGTTTTTAGTAGAATAGACATACAATAAACATTTGTTTAATAAATGCAATCAAGAATAAGTAAAATATAGTCATTTAGGGTGCCTGGGTGGCTCAGTTGGGTGTCCTTCTTCAGCTTAGGTCATGATCTCGCAGTTCGTGGGTTCGAGCCCCCTGTGCTGACAGCTCAGAGCCTGGAGCCTGCTTTGGATTCTGTGTCTCCTCTGTCTCTGCCCCTTCCCTGCTCATGCTCTGTCTCCCTCTGTCTCTCAAAAATGAATAAACGTTAAAAAAATTAAAAACAAAATAAAATATAGTCTTTAGTTGAATGTAACTCAGAGGGGGAGATTATATTTGTTGATTTTTGATGATGTAGGTTGAGTTGCATGTAGGGCTTTTATAATCCAGCATAACCAGTGTGTAAGATGGTTTAGCTATTTCTCTCAAACTCTAAGTGCTCCAGTCTAGTTTTTAATGGATTATGTTCAAATATTCCTGTATTAAAATCACTGATGAGTACCTGAAATGAAAACACCAGGTTTCATTAATAAAAACAAAGCTCTTGTGTGCTTTATAAATCCATAACATGAATGATGACATTGACCTTTGATTAGGAAAACGATGTCTGACAATTTTTTCATAGTCATACTTTGATCATTTAATATTTTAATCACATGAAATTTTAAATTAGTTCATTATTTATTAGTTATTTTTAGCTTATGAATTTATCTCCAAGGTTTTAGGGGAGTCTGAACAGGAAGACCAAACTGATTAGAATCCCTTTAAGGTGGTTTGAATAATATGGTGTGAGGAAAGAGATGCATTTTAGAGATCCAATTTTTTTTTGGTATTTTTTAATTTTAATAGAATTTCGAATTTACCATTTGTGAGAATAGTAAGTAGTGAAAAGAACTCCACTATTCTTTTTACCCAGATTCACCAATTGTTACACACACACACATACATACACACACACACACACACACACACACACACACACACACACATATTTTCTTTTTCTGAACCATTCGAAAGTAAGTTGGAGACCCCATGCCCCTTTAACCCTAACTAGTTCTAAGTGAAGTTCCAAAGAAAAAGACATTCTCTCACATAAGTATAGCTCAGTTAACAAAAATCAGGATATTCAATATGGATACAGTATAGTTATCTAATCCATAGTCCATATTTAAATGTTAAAAATTATCCTAATGATGCTTTATAGCTATGTGTTTTAAGTTTAGGATCAAGTTGAAGATTATGTGCCATATTTAGTTGTCATATCTATTTGGTCTCCTTTAATCTGGATCAGTTCCTCAGCTTTTCTTTCTTTTCAGACCTTGATATTTTGAAGAGGGAAAGCCAATTTGTTTTGTAGAACGTTCCTCAATTTGGGTTTGCCTGTTGTTTCCTCATAATTGTTAGGGCAGGAATACCACAGAAGCAATGTGTCCTTCCCAGTGCAGAATATCCAGAGACCCGTGGTGTGGGTTTGTTCCAATAATGATAAGGCTCTCTTAGTTAAAGTAATTTCTTTATCCAGCAAATATTTGTGTATACCTGTCAAGTGCTAGAAACTATGCCCACATCTGTTTTAAATATATTCGATATTTGCTCTGACCAAATTGCAGTAATGATTAGAAATAATTGGGAATAAGAGAAGACATGGACCCTTAAGGAATTTTGTATATCAGTAAAAGAAAGACATAGATGTAAAGGCTAATAATTTGAATACAATTTAATAACTATTTTTAGCCTATTTTCTTAAAGCTTTTCTAATTGCTCTTTTAAAAGAGTTATCTTCCTATTCTGCCCATCCATAACAGCATAATATCAAAGGGACATTGTATGATTTAATGTCTCCAGTTCTGGGTTTTAGTCTGTATACTCTAACCTGTTGACTATGGAGAACTTAAGCAAAAGGCACGCGATCTCAACATGTCTGTTAAGTGAGGATAATAATAGGATTCTTATTAAGTAGGTTGTTACTGGTAGATTAAATGAAAATATATTTGTGAAAACAATTGGTAATCTGTAAATTTCACACACTGGTCAGATGCATTATTTCATTTTGGTAAGTATAATTTAAAGAATTAAAATATTTGCAGCCCATAATCAAATACAGATAATGGTACTAAATTCTTCATGGGACAATGTTAAGGATCAAATCTGATAATTGTTGTGAAAGTATGTCACACACACCAAATTGCTTATGACAGTTTTGTTGATTTGTCAATATACACACTTCTATCCATATTCTTATTTTTGTATAACTCTATTGCCTTCATTTTTGAAAGGAAACTATGTCATTGTTTTGTATGCCCTTCTGTGGCCTCTTCATTGTATGGCACTTAGTAACTTGGTTGATGTTGTTGGTTACATGTTCAAAAATTATGAGCTATAGTTGTTTTTACTGCATGCATTAAATATCACGCTATTGAAGTGCTTTGTAAATGTTTCTAGAACTCAGTTTATGGAGTAGGTTCAATAATCTCATGGATATATTAGGCCGCATAATGGTTGACTGCATGGAGGCAGAGGACCAGTAAATGAATAAAAGACCTGGCTTCCTACCGATTGTATTCTTGCAGAAGTCATTTGCTCTTTTTAGACCTAGGTTTTTCCTTCCTTATATTATATTATATTATATTATATTATATTATATTATATGTTCCCTTAATTTTTTTTTTGAAAAAAATATTTTTTTAAAGTGTTCCCCCTTTCCTCAATTTTTGTCTCTGCCTTAAATGAATTCAAGAAAAGGAACATCTTGAACATATGTTTGAAATATAGTAGTATTAACTTAGAAAGTTATAAATTAAAACAAAATGAAAGCCAGTAAACTAGCACATGACTCTCTTAGTCATTTTACAAATTCACAAGTAATAATAAAAATGAAAAAGTTACATTGTGTAGCCTGTTTGCATTACTCATCTTTTCATCTTTTCCCACTTAATCCTTTTTGGTCTCCCAAATAATAGTTACCCATGTGTCACTGGAAAGATCTGAAATGTGCATAAATGATAGTAAATGGTCTCTTCCAACTGTGACCACATCCAATTTAGCCTTGAGTAAAGAGCATTTTAACCTTGGCACACACTGAACACCATTTCCTGTCAGCTTCAAAGAGCACGCTTAAACCCAATTCCTTCAGATAGTTTCCTCAGCTTTCTTGGCTTCTGAAGAGAGTACAATTTATTGATGACTCTGCCCATGACTAGACATCCAGTGTCTGTGTTCTCAAAGACAACATTTTAGCTGCCTGAGTTTTTGGTAATAACACATAATAATCTTGTTTGAGTAATTTCTCAATAGCATTAAAGCACAGTGTATCTGATCTGTAGCCCCTTATTATGACTGATTTCTCTCATTGGTGCCCTCTAGGCCAGCAGCACATGGTAAGTGTTATTAAACCACCGTTAATATGGACATAAGATGATTTAACAAAGTAGTCAACTGGATAAAAAGCTGAATCATCTCGTGCTCAGAGTACACTGCAGAGTGAGATACAGTAGAAGAGCAGTTTATTCGGAGGAATATCTTATCCAGGGCTAAATGAATGGCTTGAGATGAATTTTCCTAATTGAGTAGAAATGTATGCTAAATACCAAATGTATGCTAAATACCAATGTATGCTAAATAACAAATTAAGCGCACACACACACATACACGCAGACACACAAAAACAATAACCCAAAACCAAAACTTTCTGACCTAACTCATCATAAATATTAACCTAGGAAAACTAAGGTACATGGAAGAATATAGAAACAAATCGTCTCTAGAGTCTATGATATATTTATGAGACCGAATTATGTAGAGGAAAACATGTTGACTTTTCAGAAAGAAAAAAAAATACATGAACTTTATAGCTCTGCCGCTTACTATGAGTCAGATTTTTTATTTCACTTCTTTAAACCTCAATGTGAAATGGACAAATAATACTGATTCTGAAGAGTTACTGTGAGAACAAATTAAAAGACATATCAAAGTCCCAAGTGCAATGTCTAGGACTTGAGCCTTTAATAAATACCAGCTGTAGTTAATTTGTTCAAGCCCTTTGATAGAAAGAATCACTGCGTGGTATATGTACTTACTGATTGAATTGTTATTTCAGCAAAATGAAGATCTTTTTCTCTTATGTCCCCCATCCTTTTTGCTTTTGTTTTTAAATTTCATGAGTTATTGGCATGGTCATTGTAAGGTGGGCACAGAAATCAGACAAAATGAACATAACCCACTTTGTATTATATTAATAACTTGTCAAGAAATTGGTTGTCCAGCAGTTTAAAAGTAAGGAATAAAATAAGATCTAAACATTATATTCTTTCTTACTCTTTTGAAACTTAAAGATAATATTTAGCTAATGATAATGTTTTTTTTTTTTTTTTCCATTCATAGGAGAAGAAGTCAGGTAGTTAGTGAGGATCAACAAGTTAAGAAAATACAAGAAAACAAACAAAAATCCTGACTCCTTGAAATTTATATAGAAGATGAAATACATATGTAAGCCAATATCAAAATAAAATTAGCAAATTAATAAATAAGCAAAATTTTAAGAAGACCAACTATAACTTGAGTTCTCGTTCAGATACTAGCATATCCTTAATTACAGTTTAACTGCCCTTTCTTTTGTGAGTGTGGCAGAGATGTTACAAGTAGAAGATGCTAGTACTTAAGTGACACTTTTCAATGCCTGTAGATCTAATGTAAAAATCTAGAAGGGCAGTCATGATAAGCATGGTTGTCTTCCATTTCAGCCAGAAACCATACTACCTTTCCACATGTGAGACAGTCAACCATTTCCCTCACAGTCTGGGCAGAATGGGATGTGAAAATCAAAAGCTAAATCCCTTGAAAGCAGAGACAAAGTTTTCCTTTTCTATACCCATCAAAAATGGTCACCAACAAATTCCAATTTACTAAATAAAAGTCACATTTTTGATTGATGACACTATGGGAAATTTTTAGGAAAATCCCCAAATGTTTCATGGCATTGTCAACATAGTACCTTGTAATAATTTATCCTTCTTTTGGGAATGATCACTACTCATAGATTAATACTTCTGTTCCTGTATAAAGTGGACAAAGGTGGCTGTGCCCTGTGTCTGAAGAATAGTCTCTTGATGTGTACAGTGGGAAAGAAAGAGTAGTGACTACTAATCCTCCATGTGAAGCCACATTTCATTTGATTATTTGCTGACTGGCTATTTGATATGACTATCTCTGGAAAAAGATCAGACAGACATGTCTCCCTTTGTACATTCCAATAAAATGAAAGGAAATCCAATAGGATTTCTCTGTGTTCTCACATTTGTTACTCTGGGAAAGCAATAGAAAACTAATATACTAACCACATGGTTAAATTTAATTGGACATTTAACACCAGGCTCTTAAAAATGTATGTGGGTGTTGGAGAAGAAGACATCTATTTATTAAAAGCAGTGTATGGAGAAAGAAGCCTTGGGCTATACCCTCATCTCTTCCTGGACTATGGCTAAGCTGTATGATGCCCTGCCCAGAGCTACTGACCCTCTGGAAAGCTGTGGAGGATGTTTGGGTCTCAAAATGTTAACTGAATAAGCAAGATCCATACTGCCCAGCCCTGTATGAGGGATCAGTCTTATAGCAATGGTCTCTCCTTGTCCACCACTCTCATACGAAGAACCCAGGAGTATTTATTGGTAGTTGGGTTTCCAGAGAAACAAAAGCAATAGGATATATAGATATTGATACATACAGATATAAGTATAGGTATAGATATAGGTTTATAGATACAGATATAAGAGATACATCGATACATATACATATATAGATACATATATGTAGATATAGGTTTATAGATATGGATATAATAGATATATAGATACATATACACATATATGCATATGTATGCACACATACATATACATATATGTGAGGAAAGAGATACAGAGAGATCTCATCTAAGGAACTCGCTCACTCAGTTATGGAGGCTGAGAATCCCCATGATCTAACATCTGCAAGCAGACCCAGGAAAGCTGGTGACATAATTCCAATCCAAGTCTGAATATCTGAGAACCAGTGGTGTAAATGCCAGTCCAAAGTCAGGAGAAGACCCATGTCCCAGCTGAAGTAGGAAGGCAGGAAGAAAAAGGAGTAAATTCCACCTTCTTCCACTTTTTCTTCTATTCAGGCCCAGAAAGAAAACTGACAGTTGTTCACCAACATCTGGGAAGGCAGTTTACTGAGCTCACCAGTTTAAATGCTGATCTCATCCTGAAACACCCTCACAGATATACTCAAAAATAATCTTTAGCCTGGACAGCTCATGGCCAGTAAAGGTGACGCAAAATTAACCATCACTCCCAGGTTGTTCCTCAAGGGTGTCTGAGCCAAACTTGTCAGAGTAGCAGGTGGATTCTCCTTAGTGCATTTTCTCTTAAGACCAATGAATTAGAAGCACTACACCAATTGTTATTGGCTCAATCACTTTTATTTGCTTAGGGGAAAATGCTAGGAATTAAAAAAACAAAACAGCCTATGATGAGGTGATCAGTGAGTACTAGAAAATTCTTACTTTTCCTAAGTAAATACGGCTCATACAAAGGCTGATACTTGGTAACTTTTCCTCATCTCCTAAAATCATACCGTCAAAAAGAACTTTAGCTATCCCCAGCAATTTCAGTCAATCCAACAAATATTTAAGGGGTACTTATTTCTAAAATAGTTTTAAAAAATTATCAATGTAATAAACACCACCATTAATTACCAGGCACTGTGTTAATTGCTTTATGTTTAATATATTTAATACTTCACTGTAATAATAGAATATATACAATTATTAGTCTTTTTTAATTGGATGAAAAGACAAGCCACCACGCTCTGTGTTATGCCAAGGAGTCTTCTTCCTGAACTCAAGAAACCTATAATCCCAGAGAGAGAATTTGCCAATAGCATATAGTATAGTAGTAGTATAATATAATATAATATAATGATATAGCTTGAAGTTGGAATTGAGATTACTTACTCTTCATAATTGTAGGGAGGTGATGCCTGCATAGAAAGGTAGGAATGACTTCATGGACTGGATGGCATCTGAGATAAGTCTAGAAGGATAATGTTATTGACTCTATTCATTGAGCAATTAACATGTGTTAGGCTCTACATATAGCTTGTCTTTAATCATTATTATTGTACTTCTAAGAAAAGTGTTATTGTTTCTATTTTATAGGCAAAGAAACTTATCAGATAGTTCATTAGTGGTTTTCGAACTTGAAAGTGCATCAGAATCATGTGGAATGCTGGTTAAAGCACAGATTTCTGGGATCCACTCTCAAAGATTTTTTTTTTAAATTTGACACTATCTTCTATTTCTTTTATTTATTTATTTATTTATTTATTTATTTATTTATTTATTTTAATTTACATCCAAATTAGTTAGCATATAGTGCAACAGTGATTTCAGGAGTAGATTCCTTAGCACCCCTTACCCATTTAGCCCATCCCCCCTCCCATAACCCGTCCAGTAGCCCTCAGTTTGTTCTCCATATTTATGAGTTGCTTGTGTTTTATCCCCCTCCTTGTTTTTATATTATTTTTGCTTCCCTTCCCTTATGTTCATCTGTTTTGTCTCTTAAAGTCCTCATATGAGTGAAGTCGTATGATTTTTGTCTTTCTCTGACTAATTTCGCTTAGCATAATACCCTCCAGTTCCATCCACATAGTTGCAAATGGCAAGATTTCGTTCTTTCTGATTGCCGAGTAATACTCCATTGTATATATATATACCACACATTCTAATCCATTCATCCATCGATGGACATTTGGGGCTCTTTCCATACTTTGGCTATTGTTGATAGTGCTGCTATAAACATGGGGGTGCATGTGTCCCTTTGAAACAGCACACCTGTATCCCTTGGATAAATGGCTAGTAGTGCCATTGCTGGGTCGTAGGGTAGTTCTATTTTTAGGTTTTTGAGGAACCTGCATACTTTTTTCCAGAGTGGCTGTACCAGCTTGCATTGCCACACTCTCAAAGATGTTTAACATTGTATATCTGAGGTGCCATTGGAAATTTTGCATTTCTACCGTGTTCCCTGGTGATGTTAATGCTGCTGGTCTGGGACCACACATTAAGAAGTATGGCTTAAATGATTTGACCCATACTAATCTCATACAGTTAGTATACAGCAGGGTTAGGATGTGACTCACAGGACTGTCTGCCTGTATCAAAAGGCTGCATTTATTCTTGCCATTGAACCTATACATTTTCTAAGTCTGTTTAGTGAATGAATGCATTTAGGAAGTCACTTCACTTTGTCTAATGCTCTTCTTCCCTGTCTCCTTTACCCCATCAGTACAACCTGTTTTCTTTTATAGCTCAAGGAAATAACTTACTTGTTTGCAGTTATATGCGCGCTAGAGCAGGTCAACAGAGACCCTCAGAGAAACACACCATACTGAAGAGTGACATCTAAGACATGACCTCTACTGAGAATTAAGCATTATCCTTTAAACTGTAAATTAATCTTTGGAAGCATCTATATTTGGTATCCGTAAAAATCACCCATTTTTTCCCTGCTGCACATCCTACATTTGTACAATGCTTTATTAAGTTTTGAAAACTCCTGTACAGTTGCACTAATTTCTTTGATCCCCACTGCAACTCTGTGTCTGTTGGCAGGGCGAATTTTACATCATTGAAACAGGAAGCATAGGATCAGAGGGTGAAGTGATTCCTCAAGGCCCATTGGCTGGTAAGCCTTATGAATTTCCATGTTGTATATCTTCTAACCAGTAGAAAAGGACTCAAGTGCATCTTTAAGGATTTAAAGGATAAGGCTTTTTGATAACAGATTTTTTTTTTATTTAAAATATGGTTATCCTTAATTACTGAAATAATGATTTTCTAATCAAGAATTAATAATGGGAGTTTTTGATAGTGGAAGTAGAAGTAAAATTTTCAGTTCTAATCATATTGCTGACATTAATACAGAGGGTTAAATATGATTCCACACTAAATAAAAGTAGAAAAAGGCAAGGGAAATTCAGTATTAATTCCACTTTCTCAATATACATATATCTCTAATAATTCCACTTATATAACTAGAGATTCACTGGGTCTGCTGCCCAGAATAATGAAGATTACCCTTTTATAAAAAGAATCTAGAACACAGGTAGTTTTGAAAGATGGTTCTTTTCACTTACATTGGGCAGGAAAAACATTGTACTTCATGCAGAGTTTCAACACTAAGGGGAGATTAGTTAGGAAAATGATATTTCTTCCTTTTTTGTAATAATTGAAGAAATTTATGATACTAGGCCTTTCCCAGACTTAACTAGATTACCCTAGGCACTTAGGGAAAGGAGTCCCTAATGGAGCAGAGATCCTAAAAGTAGAACAAAAATTTCACAGTCTTTTACATCAAGAGGGACCTCTGTTTTGTGCCCGAGGTCCATTCAAATTGAAATCCATGCAGTCCCTCTTTTACACTTAGAAAAGCCAAGCTTTTTGAACATACTTTGCTCCTCATATTTGCCTCTGAGGAACTATCACAAAATGAACCAAATGTTTAACATGGCAAATTATGTTACTTATATAATAGGATTCCTGAAAACCTGCAGCACCAGGTTTTCCAGCACCCGGATCTTGAAAGGGACCTCAGAGGAGGGGAAACGTGGCAGCAGAATGTGTCGCCTAAGGTTTCCTAGCCAGAGCTTTGGGGAAGCAGCAACGGTGGCATATTCCAGCCCTTTCTGCTTTGCAGCAAAGCTGAGCTAACTCAGTGTAGGAAAAGAGGTCAAGCTTTTTCTGTGGCAAACAAAGTTGAAAGCAACAAAAGCCTTGCAAGTGGTGGTCCCAAGCACTAACCAAAGAACAAGCCTCCTGTGTACTCCGTGGAGAGGTCTGGGGTCGTACGTTGGCTCTTTTAGGAACCTCCTGCATGGAGGAAAGAGCATGCTCACAGACTTTGTCTTCAAATACAGGGCTGATGACACACATCGACAAGGTCCTGTTCCTCACACTTGAACAGATGACAGGATTTACATTTTTTCTGATCACCAAGTTGTTGATCTCCTATGAGTAGCTCAGTCAGAGGCATCCTTTTGTTCTCTACTGGGGACAGACACATTACTGTTTATGAGCTTTGAGCATCCTACACATAAAAGTGCATCCCAAAGCTAAATTTCAACTTACTTTGTATCTGGAATCAAGGTGTTTAAATAACGCAGACATGCTCAGACAAAGACTCATTCTACTGATGTTCAGTGAGACTCTAATGACAAGAGTTTCACATCTTAATAATTGCAGCTGCACAGCACAGAAGCTTACTAGTTCATTTTTCCTCAATTAGCCTTCCCGAAAGATGCTGAATATTCAGCATAATTATTTTAGGGCCAAAAAAATTGCCTTCGGTGGTAACGGTAATCACACCTATGGCTAATCACTTGTGGCGGCGAGTCCTAAGAGTTTGATGTATGGGTTTTGTATTTGTTATTTACTTTACACTTAGAAAACTAGATTGAATGCAGCAGGCTGCATGTGAGATAGTTAAGGGAAAGTGTCAGAAGTTCAAGTTACAAGTTTGCATCGTTTTAATTTAAAAATGTGATTATTCATCTTGAAATCATGGTTGACTTTTGCTTTATTCTTTCTTTAAACATGTGTTGCATATTGCCTGTAATAGGCACTGTCGGGTGATAAAACCGATCTCTCCCAGGAAGGAGCTTACTTACCATTTAGTTAAAAATACTAGCAATAAGCTTCCTGTTACAGAGACTCTGCCCAGGTAATGCTGGACACATTATAAGACCTCAGAAAACCCGGTGTTGAATGAATGAATGAATGAATGAATGAATGAATGAATGAATATTAAAAAAAAACCTTACATATATGAAGAGTAAATACAACTGTTGCCAAATAGTTACACCAATGAATATCACAGACATCCTGCCACCAGTGTTAGAGAAAGGAGGGAGCAACATGAATTCTGATGGTTAGGAAAGATCTCTTTGAGCATCAGCACCCTTATCTGTAAAATGCCTATTTATATCAGTTCAACTAAAATGTATTAATTGAGATTGTCTGTGAAAATGCTTTGTTAAACCACAGATCTCTGCTCAGTAAAAGGACATTGTATTGCATAAGGAAGAGTGGAATTTGGTCTCAGATGATGGTCATGATTTGGTTGGCCAGGAGTGCAGTAAATGTGCATTTCTGTGACTGTAGAAAAGAGGAAGCCATGCCCAGGAGAGAGCAGAGGACCATATGCCCACCTAGATTCATATATGGAGTATAGGGTTGCTACTAGAAGCATAAACTGGCATTAGAGGGGTAAAATTTGAGGACTTTGTCTTATAGAAAACGGAGACTAAGTGAAAAGTTTCAAACCGACGGCGTGATGAAGAACGTAGGGTTTTAATAGTGTAATTTGGAGGATTGTGAAGAGCAGAATGGCAAGTTAGGAGAGTTTAAAGTCTGGGAAGCCACCAGCAGAGTATTAGTTTAGTCAGATGATACTTACCTAAACCATGGGGGACAGGACAGGAAGCCATGGATAGATAAGCCCTTAGGGTGATCATTGAATCTACTATCTTAACATATAATATGCAAAAGATATATATATATATATATATATATATATATATATATATATATATATACACACATATATATATACATACATATATATATGTATATACATACATATATACATACATATATATATGTATATACATACATATATACATACATACATATATGTATATACATACATATATACATACATATATATGTATATACATACATATATACATACATATATATGTATATATACATATGTATATATATACATACATATGTATGTATATACTACATATATACGTATATATATACATATACATATGTACGTACATATGTACGTACATATGTACATATGTACGTACGTATGTATATACATACATATACATATGTACATACATATACATATATATGTATACATATACATATATGTATACATATATATGTATACATATATACACATATGTACACATATGTATACATACGTATGCATGCATACGTATGCATGCATACGTATGTATGCACACACATGCATACATATGTATACATACACATATGTACACATATGTATACATACCTATGTATACATACACATATGTACACATATGTATACATACCTATGTATACATATACATATGTATACGTACATATATATGTACATGTATACATACACATGTATACATATGTATGTATACATATACATACATATGTATACATATGTATACATACATACATATGTATACATATACATATACATATGTATACATATACATATATATGTATATATACATATACATATATATACACACACATATATGTATATACATACATATACATACATACATATATGTATATATACATATACATATGTACGTACATATGTACATATGTACATGCATATATGTATATATATACATATATATACATACATATACATATATATGTACATATGTATATGTATATATATACATAAATGTATCCCTGTGTTTGCTAATATTTCAATAATTATGGGTTTTTTAATGTAAGTATATCATTCTCAAGACTCCATTTTGCTCAGGCTACAGATAGGCAGCCTTCATGCATGATTTACTCGTTTTCTGTTAAAGCCAGTTGAAATGACCATAATTCAGCTGCTAAAACAAAACAAAAGTTGATTATTATAAAGTACTTAAAGGAGATGTTTAAAATTGATTGATTGGGGGGCTCCTGGGGGATTCAGTCAGTTAAGCATCCAACTTCTGCTCAGGTCATGATCTCGTGGTTCGTACGTTTGAGCCCCTCGTCGGGCTCTATGCTGACAGCTCAGAACCTGGGGGTTCTACATTAAAAAAATTAAAATTGGTTGGAACATCTCAGTTTCACTGGTGATCAGATACAATTGAAAAAATTAAGAGATGAAAAAAAGTATTCACTGGGTTGTCCCTGATAATATTTTATAGAGATATTCTGAGGAAGTTTTCTGTAAAATGTAGGCTATGGAAAAATAAAATGAACTCACCCTGTTCCTTAGCATGCAGTTTCACTAGGTGACAGATGAAGTATCTGTAGTTAACAATAGGAAACAATTTTTTTAACAATTTAAAATTTTTTTCTATTTTTTATTCAGGAAGATTAATCACATGCAAATTTAGTTATCAACACTTTGTGTGTGAGTGAAAAATCCTTGATAATGTGACCTCCATCAGACCTTTGTCATATTTTTATTTCTGACAAACTAGAGGAACGATATGGAATGATATATGTGGAAATTTTATCGAGGTGTCTGAGTGAATGTAATTAAGAAGAGGACTTGGTTTTAAATATGCTTTTGGTATCTTTGAGCATTAAATGCAATAGGTTTTGCAGAAATTAAGAAAAAAAATACAGTTTCTTAAAAGAAAATAACTATTTAAAGTTAATTTAAAAAAAAGAAAATGGAAATAGAGTTGGGAACAAGTGAATTAGAATAATAGCATGGAGAAATTGCTGGATAATATTTTGAAAGTATGGTACAGATCATCTCCAATATGGATATGGATGACTTTTCTCTAGTCCTTATTATAGGGACGCCTGGGTGGCTCAGTCAGTTAAGCATCTGACTCTTGATTTTGGCTCAGGTCATGATCTCACAGGAGATTGAGCCACGCGTCAGGCTCCACTGAGTGTGAAGCCTGCTTAAGATTCTTTATCACTCCCTCTGCCCCTCCCCAGCGCATGCTGTCTCTCTCTCCCTCTCTCTCTCTCTCTCTCTCTTGCTCTCTCTCCCTCTGAAAAAAACCAACTAACCAACCAACCAATAGCTGAATATAAAATGAGAAAAAGCATAAATAAGAGTTATGAGGAATAGGAGAGTAGGCTTTAAACTTAGACATGTCCTGGATGTCTTACTTTTTTAAGTTCTCTTACTTAAAAGAGAATAGACATTATTTAGCAATTGACTTCTAATATTTTTCTCTTTCAAAAGTTTAGGCAGCAAATGAGATCCTGTACTTCATCATTTCAAAAGAAGAGAATTTATTGATGATTAAAATGGTTAGAAATATTAAAAGAAATTGGCTATCTTCTTAGAGTTTAATCAGACAAGAAGAAAAGTATTGCGTCGGTATATTTAGCTGCTAACTACCAAAAAGTGCTATTTGCTAGACACTGAATTCTTTACATGGCTGGGGGACATTCTCTGACAGATGATGTCTTATCTGGAAAATGGAGACCATAATAGTAATTACTGCACCTATCCTCTTAGATCTGAGCCTCTATACTTTGGAGTACCTTCCTTGAAATTTTTGGGATCCCCTTGGGTGCCTGGGACCAGCCAATAATACTCAGGAAGGGTACCCTGAGCTCAGACTCAATTCCCTGTGGGTCATGGTCAGTGGTAGTGCCACCTTCGAAACTGTCCAAGTTATCCTTTGATACCTAGGATTGGCCAGAGGTGGCAATACTGTCATGGCAGGGTGTCCTGGACCTGCTCTTGTCCTGCTCCCTTTCTTCTCTCCCACCACACCTCCTGTGGTAGTCCATTCTGGCAGCTCGAATAAAATACCATAGATGAGTTAGCATATAGACATCAGAAATGTGTCACTTAATGGTCCTGAAGGCTGAAGTCAGAGATCAAGGTTTCGGCATGGTCGGATAGGGGCTCCCTTCTGGGCTGCAGACTTATGTATCCTCGCATGACAGAGAGACTAGGAATCTTTCTGGGGCCTCTTATGTAAAAGCAGTAAAGAGGCTTCACCTTCCTGATCTAATTGCCCCCAAAGTCTTCATCTACTAATACCATCATCTTTGCGGGTTAGGACTTCAACATACACATTTGAGGAGGACAAAAACATTGAAACCATAGCACTGCCACAGGGGCTAGCACCACACCATAGATGTCCCACGAATTTCCAGGACTCATGTCTACGGGCTCAGTTTTGAGCCCTATACTTGGGCCCTGGTTTGTAGAAGGCAGCCTTGCCAACAGATAGATTTTTTATCGCGTCACTTGAACTTGAGCTATTGAAATGCTACATGCACGCTGATCTGGGTCATTCAAATTATTTATATGGGGAGCCTGGGTGGCTCAGTCGGTTAAGCGGCTGACTTCGGCTCGGGTCATGATCTTGCGGTCCGTGAGTTTGAGCCCCGCGTCGGGCTCTGTGCTGACAGCTCAGCGCCTGGAGCCAATTTAAAAAAAAAAAAAAAAAATTTATATAGCCATGGGCCCTGCACAAAATATTTACACAAAAGCTCTACAAAACCTGTTAGCTACATTATTATTCACATAAGATCATCTAGAATAACTGATTAAGATCTGTTGTTATAATAGGCATTTGTGAAATGTAAAACTAGTTACTGACATCAGGCAACCAACTTTAGTTTCCTGGGAAAAGACATTTGGAAAGTGACATTTTAGCACAATAAAGATAAGAAGGATGGTTTATCAGAAAAGTCACATTTCTTTAAGTATATTTTGCTTTGTACAAGACTCAGTATTTTGTCCCTTTTTACCTGCAGTTCACCATGAAATAGCAACGTCTGTCATGGCCTAACATACCCGCTTTTGGTAAACTCTAATCTAAAGAAGTGTCCAGAGCCCCAGAGAAAATGCATTCTCAGAGAGGAAGGAAACACAGAGCTGGAGTCTGCAAAGAAGCACCACGCACACACATTAGCCCCTGCAGGTGACAAAGCATTTACACCTTTTCCTTTTGTACCAGCCAACCATCAAGTGCCTTCTACCTCCTCCTGCTCCCTTTCCCTTTACTACCTTCTTCTAACACAAACACAACCCATCTTCGCTTTCAGAGGTCATGACAGTATATGTGCTGCCGAAGCGAGCACTAGAGGTCACGACAGTAGAACACGGTCCTATATAATCGTGACAACTGAGGGCTCCAGGCATAAAGTGTATCAGGTTCTAAAATATTGCGGGCAGGAGTCAAAGAATGAGTACTGGTTTTGGTAGAGGAACTAATTTCCTCTACCGAATATTGTACTGAAAATGGGTCATATTTGAAAAGAAAAAAGAATGACTAGGAATGAATATACCAGCTTATTATTATAACGAAATTAGTAATAAAACAGCAAGGAGACTTTGTCCATAGAATTTCCTGAAAGACACACATGAATCAAAACTAGGTTGTATTATTACTCTCAATTTTCTATCTTAATAACATGATAGTGGTCAATGGGTTATTTAAAAACATGTTTCATTTTTCTGTTTTTCATTAGAGTTCCGGTTTTCCAAAGTATTTGAAGTGTGTTGAAAGGAAAAACCACTTAGTAAAAGACATATGAAAAAGACAGATTGGAGTTAGCAGATGTTGACCAGTTTATCCAATGCAATCAATGTAGGGAAAATTGCATTTGCGATTAACAAAACTATGAATATATTTATATTCATTGGAAAGTTTAGAGGGAAAGAATGGAGAGGTCTGTATTTAAAAAAGTGCCAGTCTAAAACTCTAGAGACTACAAAAAAATGACCAGAAATGTGATATTGGATAACACACAAGTCCATCTGTGCCTCATTCTGATCGTTACGGAATAAAGTGATTAAAATAAATTATCTCTTGGATCCTTTCCAGTTGAAGCATTTTATGCTTTAAGGTCTTAATTTATATCATTCTATCAGGTAAGATTTGATAATTCAGGAAAGAAATAATAAATTTGGGGAGATAAATTGTATCATACTAATGTAGCAACACATTTCATTGTATTTAAATTAAACTGTAATTAATAAATACATTCTTAAGGAAGGAATATATAAAACAGTTTTGAGAGATGCGGTTTGTTTTTTCATTGTGTCTTACTTAATTTATCATAGTTAAAAAAGCTTACTCTGTCTATAAGTAAGCCTGTATACATATATATGCGCACACACACACACACACACACACACGCACACACACACGTATTGATTAACAGTCCTAGTCAGTTCGTAAGAATTTGTAATAAGGTGTCTCCTGTTGCCTTAAAATTGCAAAAGATGTGAATTGAGAGGGAACACTCATTAGTTCAAAATATATACATTATTTTTACATTATTTTTAAAAGAACAATGTATCTTGCAGGATTGAGTAAGCCATGGAAAGAAAATTGTTATGGGGGATTAGATATAACATTGAGTGAAAAATCAATGAGGTAGAATACTTGACTCCACTGATACTGTATCAAAAGGAGCTAAATTAGAGGTAATGTAATCGAAAATTGTACAGAGTTTTTTGGACGCTTTCCAAATTGCACAGGTGTGATCTTTTGGACTCAGAGAGATACTATGTTGGCAATGCAGAGAAACAGGTGGAAAAAATAACCCGTCTTATGATAATGTGTGAAGACTAGAAAATATTGATGGCACATTGATATGATTAATAGGATGTAGGATTATTAGAAGGAAAACAAAATTGGCAGCATTAGTACTTGAAATAGCAACAGCTGGAAGAACTACTGAAGGAGCAGTTGGTGAGAAGGGAGAATAGACACGGACTTAAAACGTGGGTTGGAAAGGATCTGTTGAAAAAATTTGGAAATTTACTATTTTGGTGGCTTCTGAGAAAAAAATAAAACTTACATTGCTTTAGCCCACAAGTTAAATTTTTCCAGAGCAGAATCATTAATTTTATTTTATTTTATTTAGCAAGTGTTAATGTTGCCGTTCTTCGGTGAGGAAGCAAGAAAATAAAATCATTAAGTGGCTTTCTGAATTGGCATAGATTGTGGTAACACTGAGATGAAAAAGCAGGCACTCTTGTTTCACGGAGGACTCTCGATACCATTGTATTTAATGGCTTGACACTGGGAATCTTTATAAAAATAAAGTATAAAATAGACTATGAGAGTCAAAAAGAAAGTTGCCATTCATTATTTCATAGCTTTAGTTATAACATTGTGTACATAAGGGTAAGCATATTTAAGAAAGCTAGAAAAGGAAATCAACAGAAAGAGAGGGGGAGAACATTGGAGCGCCTGGGTGACTCAGTTCGTTGAGGGTCCGACTCCTGATTTCAGCTCAGGTAAGATCCCAGGGTCATGGGATCGAGCCCCAAGTTGGGCTCCATGCTGAGCATGGAGTCTGCATAAGATATTCTCTCTCTCTCTCTCTCTCTCTCTCTCTGTCTCTCTCTCTCCCTTTGTCCTCTCCCCCACTTGTGCTCTCTTTCTCTCTCTCTCTAAATTAAATGAAAAAAAAATTTAAAAAGGGGAAGAAAATTATTTTAAAAAATAAGAATAGAAGAAGCCTATATATGCAGAATGGAACTGCATATAGAAAAAAATGATTAGAAAATATCCAAATTTTTTTTTTTAAAAGATAGAGAAAATCAGTATTAAGTGCTGCACATTTGTCAAAAGATTTTTAGGAGTCCTATGCCTGGCACCTGGGCCCTTTGTGACCTGTCTCCACAGTATTCTAGAACCTTTCTCCTACTTTTCATCATAGAGTCAACCCCCCCCCCCCACCTTCTAGATCCATCATATTTTGTGAATCTGGATACTTTACCCCAGAGTTTCATCACAAACACATCTCATTCACTTATTCTATACTTGTTGTGTACAGTCTTCTAGCAGTAAATTCTTCATTCTTGGATCTTCTGTAATATATGTGACTCTTCTTTGACAACTACCTTTTTTATCTTTCTGAAATTTAGTTCATGAGTAATTCTGTGTTGCCTTTGTAAGTAGGAAGCAATGACAGACATTTTTTTTTTATTTTGAGATTTTAGTATCTATATCTAGCAATGTGTTAGATTAGTTGTGGATATGTATTGTGGAGTAAATAAATAAGTAGATGATTGCTTGGTCCTTGAATGAATCACACTACTCCGTGTGTGAGAACATATTTCATGGTGAAGCATTTATTTTACAAAATATTTGAAACAACATTTGAAGTAAAATAAAATTCCTAGTTTAAATTATCAAAAAAAGAGCAAGATATTTAAGAACAAGATAGTAAGGGGCACCTGGGTGGCTCAGTTGATTAAGCATCCGACTTCAGCTCAGGTCACGATCTCATGGTTCGTCAGTTTGAACCCTGCGTCGGGATCCGTGCTGGCATCTCGGAGCCTGGAGCCTGCTTCAGATTCTGGGTCTCCCTCCTTCTCTGTTCCTCCCCTGCTCATGCTCTATTTCTCTCTGTGTCTCAAAAATAAATAAATGTTAAAAACCTTAAAAAAAACAAAATATTAAGAGTAAGAACAGCTGTATATACACTGATGTCCCCTCTCTTTCTCACAAATTATTTTCCTGGTCAAAGAAACAGCAGAACTGTTGGTAGAACCTAGAAGTATCCCTAAGAGTTCTCCATAGATGTCTGGAGAAAAAGAATATGGTGGCTTTCATTCCCTGGATACTACAGAAGAATTAATATAAAATATCTCAGTGAATAGGCATAAGGGTTTTTCAGTATTGATATAAAAACAAAAACATGTGAGTTGAAATGTGACTTCTGACAGTAAAGTCGGGAATGCAAGTGAACAAAAAGAATTTTGATGAGTTCAGAAAAAATAAGAATGGGATAAAGGAGAGATAAATACAAATATATGTAGATTCAAATATGAGAAAAGAGAAATAAAAAAAAAAAAAACCAATGGGACCTCAGAATAAATGCCTGTGGACTGAATTCCCCTGTAAAAAGGCAACATTATGGTGGTAGGAGACTAAAAAACAAAAATCCAGCTATGATGTCTTTACAAAGACATCTAAAATGAATTGGCAAAGGGAAGTTTAAAATAAAGGGCAGGAAAAGCTATATCTGATATATGTAAAATAAGATAGCAAAAGTGGCAATATTAATATTAAAGCATAACTCAATAGCAAAAGATTTAAAAAGAATAAAAAGGGATTTATTTTTAATAAAAAATTTAAAAATATGATATAAGCGATATGTCTATGCACTAAATGTATATGGAGAACACATTTATGAAACAAAAAATTATAATTACAAGGAAAATTTGATAATTAAAAAATTATATTAAGTAATTTCACTACCCGTGTTTCAGAGTTTGCCAGCCAAGAAACAAAGCATAAGGGTGGTTAAGAACTTCATTAATACAATCAGGGTAAGAATACACATATTAATATCTTCAGAAATACTTCTCAAGCACCGACAGTCTATAGATAATTTTCTAGTCATTGGGAAAATAGTAATGTGCAAACAACAGCAATAACGGGAAAAATCATGTAGAAATTTGTGTCTTTCAAAGAGAGACGGTACATTCTTCTCATGGGCAAGGAAGTGTTTTTGTTTGTTTGTTTGGTGTTTTTTTAAGAGCATATAATGGGCCCCAAAGAGTATAGTTGCATTTCATAATGATTTGTCTGAATTTCCATTATTGAATAGTAGTTTTAAATAAATGAACAAGTAAGTGAATGATTTCTTGGTTCTTGATGCTAAAAACTATAAACACTTGTAGCTTGGAAAAAAATATAAATAACCTCGAGAGCAAAGACAAAGTAAACAAACAAACAAACAAACAAACAAAACAACAACCAAAATTATTTAGAAATAGGGAAGAGAGGGGCGCCTGGCTGGCTCAGTCGGTTAAGCGTCCGACTTCAGCTCAGGTCACGATCTCGCTGTCCGTGAGTTCGAGCCCCGTGTCGGCCTCTGGGCTGATGGCTCAGAGCCTGGAGCCTGCTTCGGATTCTGTGTCTCCCTCTCTCTCTGCCCCTCCCCTGTTCATGCTCTGTCTCTCTCTTTCTCAAAAACAAATAAACGTTAAAAAAAAATTTAGAAATAGTGAAGAGAAATTAGGGGCACAATAAAGCTGTACTTAGAGGACCACAGGTTTTAAGTACTCTTAAAATTAAAAAGAAATGATATTATTTAAGACTGAAATGAACTTTAGAGGATAAAGTAAAAACAGAATGAAAGAAATAAGATGGTAGGAATGCATAATATAAAGTACAAATTATAAAACAGAAAACAATAGGCAAGAAAGATAAAATCAAAAGATGATTCTCTGGATAGATTCCTGAAATGAAAAAAAAAAAAAATTGATGAGTCTGGTTAATGAAAGCAGAACTGTAAACATAGAAATGATTAAAAATGTATGTGTAACTTTCCAGTCTTAATTTTAATATCTAGAGTGAAGGGATAGTTTTCTGGAAATATATAAACTAATACAATTGACTCAAGGAGCCAAATAACCAGAGAGGAATGGGGAAGATAACTGAAGACCTATAGTTTTTTTTAATTTTTTTATTAGTTTTTTTAATGTTTCTTTTTGAGAGAGACAGACTGAGTGTGGTGAGCAGGGGAGGGGCAATGAGAGAGGGAGACACAAAATCTGAAGCAGGCTTCGGGCTCTGAGGTGTCAGCACAGAGCCGGACCTGGGGCTCAAACCCACAAATGGGGAGATCATGACCTGAGCTGAAGTCGGACACTTAACCAACTAAACCACCCAGGTGCCCCAAGACCTACAATTTTTAAACACTGCCATGTTCACCTAGTTTTATCACAATATTAAATCAAACTTTTAAAAAGCAGAAAATTCTGGGGCGCCTGGGTGGCGCAGTCGGTTAAGCGTCCGACTTCAGCCAGGTCACGATCTCGCGGTCCGTGAGTTCGAGCCCCGCGTCGGGCTCTGGGCTGATGGCTCAGAGCCTGGAGCCTGTTTCCGATTCTGTGTCTCCCTCTCTCTCTGCCCCTCCCCCGTTCATGCTCTGTCTCTCTCTGTCCCAAAAATAAATAAACGTTGAAAAAAAAAATTAAAAAAAATAAAAATAAAAAGCAGAAAATTCCTTTATTAAAACTATCCAAGATAATATAAAATTTTAGAAAAATCAATGTTTTATGAAATTGTCATGCCCTTATATACAACTTAGAAAAATAATTTAAAAACTCAAATCATGATTAAATAATAGGATGAATATAAATACTAGAAGTTAAATTAGATAATAGTAGGTTGAATATAGTAATGTATTAAACTTAACTATTATCTAATACCAACACTAATTAGAATTTTCTTGAAAAATGAAAAGACATTTAAGACCATAAAAGCCATCAATATAATTCATAAAACCAACAATAAAGACTCAAATAACATGTAACAATATTTAGCAAAAGTTCCACTTAAACTGCTATGGAAAATAGGCACAGATTGAAAGTCAAGTGTTAAAGACTGTTTGAACCAGGAAACTGCATTGAAGAGTGAAATAGTAATGCTATTTTCACTAAATTTGGGTTTACATTATCACTGCCATAATTGAGCCTCATTTTGGAAGCAGTAATTAATGAAACAAGATAAGAAAATGAAGTAATAAATATAAATATTTAAAATAAAGAAATGAAAATATTTATGTTTGTCAAGATATATTTGCTTACATTGGAAGCCTAAGAGTCTTGGGCAAAACTAACATAGGATTACCAAAAAATTAATCCATTGAGTATGTAGTAAGGAAAAAGTTAGCAATAATTAGTTCAAGATAGAAATGGAAGTGAAAAGAAGTAATTTAGAGAAAGTTAAATCATAAGAAAAAAATCTGAAAGTTTTTATTAAAGTACAAAAACAGTACAGTAAATGAACATAATATTATAAAATGTTATGTTACATTGAAAATGTAAACACTAGGGGCGTCTAGGTGGCTCCGTCGGTTGAGCATCCCACTTTGGCTCAGGTCATGATTTCACAGTTTGTGAGTTTGAGCCCCGCTTCAGGCTCTGTGCTGACAGCTCAGAGCCTGGAGCCTGCTTCAGATTCTGTGTCTCCCTCTCTCTCTCTGTCCCTTCCCAACTCGCGCTCTGTCTCTCTCTCAAAAATAAATAAACATTAATATATTTTTTTAAAAAAGAAATTGTAAACACTATACTATTTTCATTAAAATCAAATAATTAAAATATATGTGTAACTTACACTTAAAAAATTGAAAGCTTTACAAAATAATTTAATATTCGTTGGGAATAAATCACTTCAGAAGAAAGTCTGAAAATAACAAACGGCAAGGAGGAATTGCATTATTATTATATATATGAAGTTTTAAAATATATCACAGTTACTAAAAAGAAATTGTATAATTTACATTTAGAGAGGAAATAATTATTTAATAAAGTACTGATAAGAGTGGCTGTTTATTTATCAGAAAATACCTGTTCAATTATTTACACAGAAAGTAAATATAAATTTGCATGGATAAGTACTTGTAGCAAAAACATACAATAAAACCATAAAATAAAAAGATAAATAAATGATTGGGAGAATATTCACAATGTGCATGAGAGATTCGTCATGCCATACCAGTAATGTGAAAAACATTATAAGTTATGTTTTAAAAAGAAAACACCATCATTCGATTTTCTATAGGCAAATGGGAACATACAAGTAATACATATACAAAAAAATACAAAGTAGCCAATTAGCATGGTTGTTTGGTTGTTATGAAAAAGAAAGTAAATTAATAATGAAAGTGAATAATGATGTCATCTTCATCATTAGAATTGGCATTTTTTTAATTTATTTACTTTTTAATTTTTTTTTTTTTTCAACGTTTATTTATTTTTGGGACAGAGAGAGACAGAGCATGAACGGGGGAGGGGCAGAGAGAGAGGGAGACACAGAATCGGAAACAGGCTCCAGGCTCTGAGCCATCAGCCCAGAGCCCGACGCGGGGCTCGAACTCCCGGACCGCGAGATCGTGACCTGGCTGAAGTCGGACGCTCAACCGACTGCGCCACCCAGGTGCCCCTAATTTATTTACTTTTAATGTGTATTTATTTTTGAGAGAGAGAGAGAGAGAGAGAGAGAGAGAGAGAGAGAGAGAGCGTGAGCAAGGGAGGGGCAGAGAAAGGCAGACACAGAATCCGAAGCAGGCTCCAGGCTCTGAATTGTGAGCACAGAGCCCTACGTGGGGCTTGAATCCATGAACTGGGAGATTATGACCTGACTCGAAGTTGGATGCTAAACTGGTTGAGCCACCCAAGTACCCCAGCAATTATTTAAATAAAGGGTACATGGGACACCATGGTGTGGTGTGTGAGTTCAAACCCTGCATCTACCTCCACACTGACAGCACTCAGAGCCATCTTGGGATTCTTCTCTCCCTCTCTCTCTGCCCCTCCCCGCCTCTTGTTTTCTCTCTCTTCCTCTCTCAAAATAAATAAACTTAAATAAAGGGTACAAGTAAAGTGTTGGAAAATAAGCAAATATATCAGTACATCAAAAATTATTGGTTAAAGGCTGAATAGTTACATCATTTTGTAATCTGGCAATTCATTTAAGTGAATATTCCACATAATCTTTGACCCAGGATCTCACTTTGAAGAAATTATTTAAGAGAATTAATAGCATCAGAATGTATAGTGACTTTGCATATAAACACATCCAAAAATTGTATCACAGTGTTGTCTGGTTCAGCTAAGATGTGGAAATTAAAACTGTTTTTCAATAGGGAAAGATTGATTATGGCAATACAGAATATTACACAACAAGAAGAAAAGTAAGTTACATCAATATATATAGTAACCTGAAAGATGTCACTGAGTGTTGTAGTTATACATTAGATGTGTTTTGTGTGTGTGTGTGTGTGTGTGTGTGTGTGTGTGTGTTTGCGTGTGTGTACATGTTATATAAAATGTGACTCCTCTGATTTCTGGTATGCAGTTCTCAAATAACACTCTAAAAATATAATACTTGTTTACATGTTGTTACCTTTGAGATATACTCTTTTGTCTGATTTGTGCAAATAAAAGGTTATATCTTTCCTACTGGATTCATTACCCTCAAATAAAAGAAGCAGAGTGAAAGAATTGACCCACTTTGATGACAAACTTGAGAGCTGTTTGCATAGAAACAGATGTTTGGTTCTGTGGGTAGATTTTATGCAGGGAAAATTATTGAAGATAGATTGCTCACCTTATCCCTTCGATGATATTATCGATCTTAAATAGAAACGAACCATTTTGTTGTACTGAAAAATTTATTTCTGAACACAATATCATTTTTTTCACTTTTCTCTAATGTTGTTATGCATTTCCCCATCTTTAACTATCAGTTACATTCTGAAAAACCCAGGACAGTCTCACCAGTCTGGGCCTTACTCTGCAGCTCCAGACTAATATCCAACTAAGTATAACACATCTCTAATATCTCACAGACCTTAATTTTAACATAATAGAAGCAGAACTGACAGGAAGGGAAGATTCTGTGAAGTGTTTAAGGCTGAGCTTGAACTTTGTGTCTGATATTTGGTAGCTATGCGATTTGGGGCAATTTATTTAACTTCTTTAATTGTTAGTTTTCTTAATTAAAAATGTGGATGTTAATAGATATCTCATAGAGATGCTTGAATTCATTAGTTTAGCTTGGATCTAGTGATTAAAATATTTGTTATTGGTTTTATAGGCTTACAACATGTTGCAGTTTTGAAAGTTCCAAAATACGAGTATTTTTGTGGGTATTACATTGTTATTAAAGATGCCCTGAGGGGCGCTCGAGCGGCTCAGTCCGTTAAGTGTCTGACTCTCGATTTCATCTCAGGTCATGATCTCATGTTTCATGAGTTCAAGCCTGTGTTGGGCTCTGTGCTAACTGTGTGGAGCCTGCTAGGGATTCTCTCTCTCCCTCTCTCTCTCTCTCTGCTCCTCCTCTGCTCATGCTCCCTCCCCCCCCCAAAATAAATAAACATTAAAAACATTTTTTTAAAGATACCCTGAGCAGCTTCTCCATCGCAGTACCACTCTCACGCTTCTGACAATCTCAAGCCCTCACAAATCCTCTTTACCTCTTACTTCTTTTTTTATTAAATTTTTTTTTCAACGTTTATTTATTTTTGGGACAGAGAGAGATAGATCGTGAACGGGGGAGGGGCAGAGAGAGAGGGAGACACAGAATCGGAAACAGGCTCCAGGCTTCGAGCCATCAGCCCAGAGCCTGATGCGGGGCTCGAACTCCCGGACCGCGAGATCGTGACCTGGCTGAAGTCGGACGCTTAACCGACTGCGCCACCCAGGCGCCCCTTTACCTCTTACTTCTTAGAACTCATTATCCTATCTCCTGATAGTTTTCTGTTCATGTAGCCTGATGCCTACTCACCATAACAAAGGCAAGAAGAACTCTCTGATGCTACTTCTGTCTTGGCGAGGGAAAGATATTTGTTTCACCATGGGACCATCCTTCCCTGACCAGTGAGGAGAAAAGTCAAAATTGCAGTTTTCAGATGTACTGGTTCAGATGTAAGGCTCTATTCAGGTCACTGAACAGAACAGAAAGTTACCAAAGCAAACAAGACTAGCTCCTTCAGAGAGATCACAGCAGCAAGAATGATGTGGTGGCAGAAAGTTAAAGAAGCACCAGGACCAGGGAGCAGAAAATATTTTATAATTGCAGAGAAGCCTTAGTATTTGTAGATTCTCACAAGTTCATGTTTTTCTTGATGTTTTAATATATGCATATGTATAGTTTTTTTTATCTAAAATATATCAAATATTTAACAGCAATACTTAAAATGTGTTCTAAGTAATTAAAAAACAATAGCAACAATGTAGTATTCTTACCTGAAAGGAGAGTACTGTAGTTCCGCACTGAAATGTCAATCATTAATTTGGTCTACAAAATGACAAGACACCAGGCGTTAAGGGCAGAGTTCGGCACAGTAGCATGGCCAAACCAAGCCAGATTTGGTGTGTCACGCTCAACAGAAGATAGATTTTTCTCATTCCGGGGTATGTTGTTGAGGATTCAAGCAGGAGATTTACTAGTGGGAAAGAGAATAAGTCTAACTGAATAGTTTTATGTTGGAAGAGATGATGTGACTAGGAAAGCAAACAGATCAGAACTTGACCCTGGATTTGGGTTGGGGAGAAAGAGAAGAACTTGATATTTCCTCTATTAAAATTAATATTTGAGCAGCTGTGGAAGATTTCTTGGAAGAAGACGTAGATTTCTGTGTTTGACCTACTGAATTTGTTGTGCATTTGGAACCTACAAATTGAAATATTTAAGCGAGTGAGAGATTCCAAAAAAATAATTAAAGGGAAAGAAATACAACATGAAGCAAGATCTGAAATCTTTCTGCTCTCAGTGTTAAGAGAAGTTGTTAAGATAAAAGTAGCTGCCAGTCTTTTGTTCATGGAAGTGCATAAGGATTATATATCCAACTTTTTTGGTGGGGTCTCATCACATATTAGCCTGCATGCATAAGGAAAAGACCCAGAGGTATTTGTCAGAAATGTGAGATCCTTGCTGCTAAATGTCAATCCACCCAAAGTAGGACCTTGTAGGCCCTGAAGGGTTGACAATCCTCCCAAAGCATGTTACAGCCAGAGAGCCTGGTACAGGGGGGAATAGAGCTCAATTTCTAATACGATTTAGTCTAAAGATAATTAGAAAGCTTAGTTCAGTCCCTAAAACCCTTCCAGAATTCACATGAGTTTGCTGGAACACTAATGGACTTTGCCTCATCATAAATTTCCGCTTGAACTTGCTTATTCTGAGTTATTTCAGTATTCACCACAGAGAAGTTAGCGTACAATTTTACTGCTTGGGTATCTTCCATCTCAGGGAGTGACTGATGATCTAGTTAGCGAGTCCACCCCCAGGTGACCCCACAAGTCAGTCTCCACAGATTGCCCCAAAGAGCAGCAAACACTAATAAAAATAAGATTTGAAAATGGGACAAGAGAGAAAAAGAAACCCACTCAGATATTGATAGTTTAATTACTCTTTAATAGAGAGCTGAGGGACAGATAAGAGTCAGAAACTCATCCTTCTCTTCATTTTATAAATGTTGGCATTAGAGAAACTTTTAGTTTATCCGAACTCCTCTCTCTTCTTTTATAAGGAGATTCTAGAAGATCCAATGTGAACAGCAGACAGAGCCAAGGTATAAACTGAGTTTTGTTTTTGTTTTTACCTCTTCTCTTCTCCTCCCTTTTCTCTTTTGTTTTTTGTCAGATCCCTTTGTTGAGCAGTATCCACTTGTAGGACAATATTCAATGCCATTTAGCCTTCTCAGTTTAGCTAGATGCATAGAGGCACTGTGCTTGAGGAACCCACGTGTCCTCATAGAGCCTGTTTTCTCACAACTAAAATAGTCATGAGAACACTTCCTGCTTCACTTGTGGACCAAGATTATTGTAAATCTTAAGTAAGATCATACACACACACACACACACACACACACACACACACATAGTTGGGCTACATATAGCAGTTATAGTCCTCAAGTTTTTACAAAATAATTTCTGAAATACAGGGGACAGCTAAAAAACTATGGTTTAATTTCCTTTTTCCAGAATTAACCTCACCATTGTGGTGTGTTTGCATTGAAGTGGAGAACAACTAAATTATGTTCCCTTATGTTGGAAATGTGAGCTAGTCTGGGAATGACCATGACTTTGGGTAGAGATTCTCAAAGTGTGGATCTCCATGACACTTGGAAGAGTTCATGAGATCAAAATTATTTTCATAATAATGGAAAGCTATTATTTGCCCTTTTCATTTTTTTTCTCTCATGAACATATAGTGTAGTTTTCCAGAGACAACATGACATGTGATATCATAACAGATTGAATGCGGAAGATTTGAAAATCCAGCTGTCTTCTATTAAGCCAGGGATTAAGCAGCTTTTTTTAAATGTAAAGCAAATGCTATTCTTCTCAAATTGTTTTGCGATATTGGAAAATAGTTATTCTTCATGAAAGCATGTTGTTTATACTAACATGCAGGGGACTTGTTGCTATTTTAAACTAACCGAATAGCTAAATAAATATATTTATATTTTTTGCTCTAATTTAAAATGTAGTAGATTCTCATAAGTACACTCAACATAAACAAAAACTCTTAGGGGTTCTCACTAATCCTCAGAATATAAAAATCCTGAGGCCAAAATTATTTGAGAACCACTGACTTAGAGGCTAGCAGAGGTTGGCTAGTAGATTGTTAAGAGGCAGTGATAATAAATAATCGTATTAACAAGTAAAATGTTTGCAACAATTTAGAATTTACAAAATGCTTTTCATTTCTTTCAATGATTTGAATCCATACTATTTTACATTACTAGGTAGTATTCCTTTTCATCATTTCCGTAATCCTCCCGTGGCTTCAGTTCTCAGCTGTGTATTATGCTGAAGGCATTGGCAAGGGGCCAGTTCCCCCGCCAAGTTCTTAACACCAGAAGGGTGGAATAGTGAAGTCCGGTTCTAAAAATGAGAGTCAAGAGGAATGCAGCAAAGACATCTTTACTTAAGGCTCAGTTTCCTTTTGTGAACCATAGTGGCCTCTTTCAGGTGAAGTTTGCTGGATTCCACTGCTCCAGTCAGCTTCTGCACCTGCTTTTCTGTAGGTACTGCAGACTTTTTTTCCCTCACTTTGTGATGCCATTCATAGGGCTCTCCTTGCCGAATCTGCAAGACCCACATTGCTCTGAAGGGTCCACCTATTTTATTTTTTCCCGTGATATCTAGACCTTTTAGGCCTCCTTGTTGTAAGCTGTATACCCACTTCCTTTTCTGTTCTTCTGAGTTGTTAAAATTTCTGTTCCATCTCCTGTCCTGCGTTTTGTTTTATTGTTTTGTTTTATTTTGTTTTGTTTTATTTTATTTTATTTTATTTTATTTTATTTATTTCATTTCATTTCATTTCATTTTTGTTGGCTAGATGTGTAGAACTTTACATTTATGTAAAGGAAGATAGGGGGAGAAGGGGGAGAAGAAAATTTCCATGCTCTGCTTTATGTATGTATGTTTGTATGAAGTATGTGTGTATGTACTCAGACCGCATAGGAAAGAAATGAGTTTGTGTTATGCAGAAGAGGAAGGAAAATAATTCCACTCAGAGGAAGGAAATAAGTTCAGATGGAAGACCTGAGAAGTATAGATATGCTTCCTCTCTTGATTGTCTAACCGCAAGAAATAAACTCAGGTGAAAAGTTATTATATTTTAAATGACATCTCTTAGAAAGCTCAGACATCTATGAAAACTATTCTGAGAAGTTTGGGCTGATTCTTTGACATGAGGGCTTACTGCTTATACAGTTCTTAACTCTAGGGCATTCTGAATGATGGTAGATAGAAAATACTGAAGACTGAAAAGATGAAGAAAGGAAAGGAAAATGATCGAAAGGAAAAAAAAACATATTTGTGAGGGTCATTGTTGGTCACTAACACACCGGGAAAGGGGGAAAAAGTACTCATGCATAGGGCAGAGGCTAGAGAGAAATATGGAAGAAAAAAGAATTTTTCTAGTAGGCTGGTGAGATAATGGTTTACTTTCTCCTTTCAGCATTTTCATTGATTTTTACTTGTTATATTATTTCTTAAATAACATTTTGCAACCTAGTCCTTGGGAGCTAATGATTAAATAAATGATTAATTTACCAGGTTCTAAAACATGATTTTAAAAGTGCTATCAACCTTGAGGGGGAAGAAAAATAACTAGCAGTTACGTAAACAATTAGGTTGCAAATTGAAGTGTCAACACAGGCACTAATTAGTCTGCTGAGGTCACTTTTCATAGATTTTCAAAATAGATGTCATTCAGTGAGTTCATTTACATTCTAGAGGAAAAAAAAAAGGTGTCATTTCTTGTTCTTCAGTTCAAAAACATTTTCCCTGAGAATTGGCCTGTCTAGCCAAAATGAAACAATTACTTTTACACTCCTGGTTAAACACAACAAAACAAAACAGAATCAACAACTTATCTAAAGAGGTTATTTAAAAAGTCCTGAGTCCCATCAGAGACAGATGGTTTCAAGTTTTCTTTTGTGCTTACAGAAAATTTAGTTCTATTGAATTGTTACTTTGAGCACTTTACGATAGAAGAAGAGTACAATGGACTTTGGTAAGAAGATACGTAGTTTTTAATTTGCCGAAGCAGGTGGTGCACTATTGTTGTAAACCCCGAGTAAGAGTCCAGAGCAGAGATGGTAACCCTGTAATGAGTCTCCTAGAGGAGAGGCCTACAAGAAATAACACAAAATAAATGAAGCCTGCTTTAATTTTGGCCTATTCCTTGCCTTATTCTTCTAAGATTGTACAACTTCATGGATTTAGAGATTTAAAAAGATGAGTATTTAGACTCTGTCCTAATCTATATGTTTATTGTTTATTGTCATGCTTTGTTTTCATCAGCACATAGTAAATTATTTGGGGTCAGGGTCTAAGATCTGTTCATCCATATACCCTATAGTGATTATAACGATATACAGTAAACCCTTGGTTTGGGAGCATAATTCATTCCGGAAACATGCTTATAATCCAAAGCACTTGTATATCACAGCAAATTTCAAGAACCATTGACTCTGTTGTGATCATGTGACGTTTGGCATCATGTGCTACTCCTATTGCAAGACATCGCTAATTTATCAAGTTAAAATTTATTAGAAATGTCTGCTTACCTTGCAGAACACTCACCGAACAAGTTACTCGCAATCCAAAGCTTTACTGTGTATTTTTTAAAGCAGGTGGTTTTTCTCAGTGAATAAATCAAAGGTAGTAGCATGTCACCAGTTCTCACTTCTACTTGTGTTTTCATTCTAGTTGGACAAGATGATATTATACATGTCCTCATTGAACACTATTTATGGAATATCTATCATATGCCAAATTATGACAAAGTAAACATTGTCCTAAACCCTGGGGATATAAATATGAATGAGAGATAGCAGAAATTTTCTCTTAATTCAGTGCTTCTGTTGTCACATTCCCTGTGAAAGCACCGAATTCCATATAGTTCCTTGGTGGTTATATAGATGTGTGAGTTTATGAAACATAAGAGTTTTCAAGTGACAGACACATTTTTGATTTCATAAGTTGATGTATAGTGGTATCTTTTATTAAACAGAGGATGAACATTAATACTCATTTAAAGCAAAAACTTTATATCCTGTCATTTATCATTTTATCCGTAGTGCCTAGCCTAGCAACTGTCACATAGTAGGGACTCAATAAATATTTGTTTACTTGCTCACTGAGTAAAAGATGAGTAAACAGTGTTAGGAGAAAACATAAGAAAATTTAGTGGTCAAGTATCTTGAATTTACTGAGGAAGAAATTGAAGCCCAGAGATTTGAAGGCTCCTACACTTTAAATTGAATTAATTTGTGACAAATGCGATCCAGAACCCTTTTACCTTGACTAAGAGTTCAGTGTTGAGTTCCTAGGACATGCTTCAATGCCACATCTTAGATCATTTTCTAAGTAAATTGCAAGTTGGAGAGGATAATAGCACATGTTAATTTTTAAGGTGAGTTTCAATACTTCTCTGAAAAAATAAGCTATGGACTAGCTAGACTTACTAATTGTCTGTATAGACCTGTATATTCTATGAAGTGATTATTACCTTCACCAAATTAAATTGTTTAGCTTAATCAAAGTCAGCCAGTATCCTATTGCTTAACTTAGTCACCTGCTTTGAAGCTAAATACTCTTATGAAGTGTTTTAAATATAATGAGGTCATCATGTTTTGCTTAAAGTGAACATATGCTAAGCACTCACACTTCTATTTATGATCCAATTTCTGCTTTACTCATTTACTAATATAAAACATTTTGTTCCTGTTTTGAAGTAAATACATACTTTTTTCTGTTATAAAGTCTTAATATAAATATAATTATTAGGATCTACTAAGTGTTTTTGGGTCTGTAACAGACATTGCATTAGACATAGTTCAGTAGTCTGACATTATTGCTTTATTTTAAATACTTTTCTTCTTAACTAGTGTCCATTAATAATTTGTACTTGATTGAGTTACAAATTTCTTATGAAAATATATGAAGTAATTGCTTTTCATTATTAAAGTGGGGATAATGTTGATTGATAAAGTTCCAGAAAAAAAAACAAAAACAAAGCATATCCTTACTTTGATATAATCTAGGTTATTCTGGATAACATAATGGTCTTCAATTATGTTTCTCTCAGATTCAAATGTAATTGGAACCCCTTTTCAAAACTCTTGGAAGGATTCATTGATTATGAGAGTCTTGTATCCCTGTTGAAATTTCACCTTCCTAATGTGATAAGGTTGCAAGTGCAAAGATTTCTACTGTAGCAGAAATTGCAGTAAAAGCCTAAATTTCCCAATAGGAGAAAAGGAAAATGCAGTAATTAAAAACATATATATGTGTGTATATGTATATCTCTGTGTGTGTGTGTGTGTGTGTGTATACACACACACACACACACAGAGACAGAGAGAGAGAGATGTATTATATAATTCCAAAGAAGTTCTTTATCCAAGAGGACATACCAATCCTAAATGTCTGTACAACAAACAATAAAGCATTAAAATATGTGAGGTAAGACTTATAGAACCTGAAGGAAAGATAAATCCACTATTACAGTGGATTATATACCCTTCTGCCAGTAACTGATAAACAGGCAGAAAATCAGCATGGGTATAGATCTAACGGACATTTGATCAAACTGACATTTATGGAATACTACATCCAATAGCAGAATACACACTCTTCTCAAACTCACATAGAACTTCACCAAAATAGACCACATGTGTAGACATAAAACACACCTTAACGCATTTCAAATAATAGAAATCAGAAAAGTTTGCTATCAGATTCCATTGGAATTAAACTAGAAATCAATAACAGAAATAAAGCTGGAAAATCTCAAGGTAATTTGAAATTAAATAAATATTTCCAATATAACATTGGTTAAGGAAGTTGCAAGATAAATTGAAAAAATACATATTTGAACTAAATGAAACTTAAAATACAATGTATCAAATTTTGAGGGATACAGTACTAATGATGTTTAGAAGGAATTTTATAGCATTAAAAACATACATTAGAATGTTAGAAAGACCTCAATTCAATAACTTAATCTTTCATTTTAGAAGAGAGAGAGAGAAGGGCGCCTGGGTGGCTCAGTTGGTTAAATGTCTGACTTTATGAGTGAGTTAGAGCCCCACCTCGGGCTCTGTGCTGACAGCTCAGAGCACAGAACCTGCTTTGGATTCTGTGTCTCCTTCTTTTTCTCTGCCCCTCCCCCAATCATGCTCTGTCTCTCTGTGCCTCTCCAAAGTAAATAAATGTTGAAAAAAAAATTTTTTAAAAAGGAGAGAAAGAGGGAAAAGAAAGAGAGAGGAAGAAGAGGGTGGGGGAGGAGGAGGAAGGAAAATAAGGGAGAAAGAAAGAGAAAGAAAGGAAGGTTGAGAAAGAAAGAAGAAAAGAAAAAAGAAAGCAGGACAAATAGAAATAATAAAAGTTAGAAAATAAATTGGTAAAATTTAAAACAGAAAACAATAGAGAAAAGCAACAAAATCTGAAGTTCCTTGATATGATCTAGTTCCTTGATATGATCAATAAAAGTGATAGACATTTATTTAGTCAATTAAAAAAAAGGGGGAGACAGAAGACACATATCAGAAATAAAAGAGAGATAATCACTAGTGATTCCCTGAACACTAAAGGACAATGAAGGAATATTATGAACAACTTTGTACCCACAAATATGATAACTTAGAAGAAATGGATCACTTTCTTGAAGAAAACAAATTTCCCAAACTCACAGAAATGGCCTAAATAGTCCTATAACTAGTAACAATATGAAATGTTTAATAACTTTTTAAATAAAGAAACAGGTTCAAATGTATTTATTGGTGTATTTTACCAAACATATAATAAGAAAAAAAAATACTATTTCTTCTCACACTAGTCCAGAAAATAAAAGTGAAGAAACATTTCCTAATTAATTCTATAAACTCAATATTATCCTAACACTAAAACCAGATTAAAAGATTACAAGAAAGGAAAACTACAGACTGGTATCACGAATGAATATAGGTGCAAGATTCTTCAACAAAATGCAGGCAGATCAAAATCTAACAAGGTGTAAAAAGAAAAATGCTCCATAACCTAGTGAGATTTATTTCAGGTATGGAAGCAGGTTCAGTATCAATCAGTGTAAACCACCACATCAATCGTGTAAAGGGGAAAATTATAATTTGAGAAGGAAAACAAAACAAAACAACACAAAAAAGGATAGATATGTAATAGAAATAAATACGTATTTGTGGCTGCCTTTTTCTTGGTGGAAGAAATAAAATTTTTTTCTTCATGCTTTTTAAAAAAATTAATTTTATTGTGATGAATATTTTGAAAAATATACACATTAAACTTCACTTGTTATTATTGGAGTTATTTTTAATATATTTTCTTTAGTAATAGTAGTTTTCCTATGATTAGGTAAATTCATATTACTTATCGAGTGTGTCTGAACAGGTATGTGAAACGAGTTATTTCAAGCATCGATGCACAGAACATTATACTTTGAAGTCAATCTACATATTTTCCCCAGCATTAAGACAAAATATGACCATATCCAGAGATGCTTTTAATTATAAAGAAATAATTTCTTTAATTGTTTTTAATATCCTGGCAGAAATGATGTTCTCCATTTATTAGTCTTATTTTCTACATTATTTAATATGACAGTAATAATAGAAAAGATTATCCTTGAGATTAGTGTTTTATACCTTTGCCAAACTATATAGCCAAATATATATTACAGAATTTTGCGAAGAAGCTATTCCATGGAATCAAGGTTTCTATTTTATCTCTAATTAATTAATAATATCTTTCCCAGATAAACTTCTTGCTGTGTGTGTGTGTGTGTGTGTGTGTGTGTGTGTGTGTAAAACAATGAGAAGCTATGAATATAATGTTTCTGCTTTGATTTTATGTACAAGCCCCTATTTTACATTATCTTTAATTCAGTAAACTATTTCACATCATTTTGCATGTAATAAAAATCTTGAATAAACAGATTTATGAGGAAATAAGTGCTCAAAATTGGGCAGTCTCTTACTTATTTATGATAATGGTTCTTATGTTTATTAACTAAAATGAGAAATATAATTATCTATTTCTTGAAAGTCTGTCAGAAGTATCTCCTAATTAAATCTCTGTGTGGAAGTGTCAGAGTATCAGCAGGATATAATTCATTTATGTATGAACACTCAGGGTTTATATACATAGTTTAACTTCTCAGAAAGATGCCTGAAAAACTTAATTTTGAAAGCAACAAATATACAAAGAAGTATGATGAAAAATTATGAAAAGCAAAGACAAATATTTTGTTAATCTGCACAGAAAAAAATAATTTGGAGAAACATGCATAGGGATTTCAATGTTAAAAATGCCATGAAAAGTAATTGCATGATTAATTATCATCAATATCATCATCATCACAATTACTTTGAAATAACCTCATGACACAATGTTCATTTTGGAATTTAAGAATAAAAAACGAATAGCTTTACTTGATATACTTCTTATTTCTAAAGTCTTTAATCTCCTGCTTATCTCATATTTTTCATTTTCTTTTTCTTTAGTCCTTTGGTTATTATTTGCCTAGTATATATATTTTCAGTTTTTAGTCATTTTGTGTACTTTTGGTTTTATTTTGTATTATTGATAGTCTAGTGAAATTTTGTTTTATTTATTTTTTTTGTTTTAGTCCAGATTAAAAAATCAATAATTTTTTAACCAGTTCATTTAGCCCATTTATATTTATTGTAATTTATAATGTTTTTGTTCTTATTTCTGCCACTTTATTTTCGATTTTTGTTTCCTATGATCTTTATCCTTCTTCTGTCTTTTGGATTAATGAAGTTTCACTAGGTATTTTTGTTTGCATTTTTTATTTTTATTATTATGTTTATTTTTTATTTTGTGAAATTAGAATTTATGCTTTTTATTCTTTCAATCTTTATGTTTTAAATATAACTTTACCTGCAGTTGTTATGAAGCTCAGATTTACTTAAACAATTTTCCTGAATCAATCTTTCTCTGTTTTTTTATGAGTTTTTCTTTTTTTTTCCTTTAGTACATATAATGTCACAACAAAATAGTACATGTATCTACATTGCATTGATTATCCATTTTGGGAATTGTGTTTCTTTATTACAACTAAAGGTTTCATCAATTCTGATTTTCTGTTTTCTCTTAAGTTCTGACATCTGGGGATTGTTTAATATGCTCAATAAAGCATGTAAAAGAGAATTTTGTTATATTTTTACTGTCATTTCTAGGTGTTTATATGTATTGGAAGGTTATTTTAAGCGATCAAATGAACCGGGAGACTAAATTTTTTCCTCATTTTCTTTGTATATGAATAAATCTACTTTGCACTCATTCAGTCATCACAGGAAGGCACAGAACTTCCATATGACATGGTGAGCTGCTTTATGTAACTGTGCTTGTTATGAGGAGATATATTCTACATAATAGATAATCTATGGGAGATCTCAGAATTCGCTAAATGTGCCTTAAATTGTCTGGCTTTTTCAGCCCCACACCATGCTGGATGGCCCAATTTCATTTGTTAATTCCCTTCCTTTGTTGTCTTCCTTATTCTGCTCACCAAGTTTTTCCTGACCTCAAAATGGGCATTTCTCCTGGCTAGGTTTTTCTGAACCATGTTATAACGTGAGTGAACTTCAAAACATTAAATGAATGAAGCTAAATGCAATAATCAGATATTGTATCATTTCATGTATTTGAAATATTTGGAAAGGGCCAATCTATAGATATAGAAAGTCTCAGGTTAGTGGTTGGAAGTGGTAATGAGGATTGATTAGAAATGAACATTATTTCTGGAATGAAGAAATTATTCTAAAATGATTGTGGTGATAGATGCACAATATTCGGGGTAAATTCACCAGAAATACCAAATTGTACAGTTACAATGGGTGGAATTTATAGTATACAAATTATACTTCCAAAAAGCTATTTAAGAAAAAGAAAGCTAAGACTTCCTGAAGTTTCTCTTTTCTCTAACCTGAAGCACTGATGTGAATCTTGGGAATAGGCCACATTTATTGCAACCTTGAAAAGGATAGCTACCTGCTAAGTGTGGTTAGAGAGGAGTGGGATCTACTATAGTGAGCTCAACTTGGCTAGTTTTTATCTGGAATTCTTTTATTGAGGATACAAATGTATGTATTTTTTCATTTCATATTTAAAAAAAACTTATTGTTTATTTTTGAGAGAGAGAAAGAGACAGAGCACAAGCGGGTGAGGGGCAGAGAGAGAAGGAGACACAGATTCTGAAGCAGGTTCCAGGCTCTGAGCTGTCAGTACAGAACCCTACATGAGGCTCGCCCCCACGAACCATGAGATCATGACCTGAGCCAAAGTTGGACGCTTAACCGATTGAGCCACCTAGGTGCCCCTCATTTCATATTTTTAATACATATTATGTATCTGTCTGTGCTTTTTAAAAGAATTTGAGTAGTATTCCATTGCTTGGATGTACCACAGTTCATTCATTTACCAGTTGAAGAACAAGTTAGGTTTCTTTTTTTTTTTGGCAGTTATGAATAAAGCCACTAGAAACATTTGCATACAGATTTGGTGTAAATATAAATTTTATTTTTTTCTTGCTGTGGGATCTCTGGTATGTTTAACTTTGTGCATATTTAACTTTGCAAGAAACTGACCTTTTTTCCATTTTCCATTTTGCCAGCAATGTCTGAGAGTTCCAGTTGTTCTGCGTCCTTTTCACAACTTGCCACTGTCCTTTTTTAAAGCCATTTTATTAGATGTAGTGATGTTTCAATGGGATTTTTGTTTCCTTTTTTTTTTTTTTTTAGGGTAAATGATGTCGAATGTCATTTCCAGTCTTTAGCTACTGTCCATGATACTGCAATATTGGAGTAATATTCAAAACACTTAACAACTACCAGTATGGTGTGGGTACCAACCAGTAACTACAGACACAGAGCAGATCCTCAGAGCAGATGTTAGCTGTAAATAACAGTCTGGACATAACTGTATATATTAGTTAACATCAGCCCAGCATATATCATTTCATATGGATATGAACATAATTATAGGATAATTTCTAGATGTAGAACTGAGTGGGGAAATAACAACTGCTTTTAAAATGTGTGTACTTTTTTTTTGCTAAATTTCCTTTCATAGCTGGTATGCCAGTTAACACCACTATCACAAAGGAGTTGACTGGTTGCTTTCTCACATGTTTGGTGCAGCAATGAGATCTAACTCTTTGCTCTTTGGCAAAACGCCCAATGAAAACTGGTCAGAGAAATTTAATTTGTGTTTCTCATGTTACGATTGAGACTGCCTTTTCACATGTATATTGTCTTTTCAGTAAATTGTCAGTTTATATTTTGTGTCTTTTTTTTCCTTCTAATGCATTCACAGTGCTTTTCTTAGGGGATTTTAACAAGTTTTCATATGTATAAACATTATTGCATCGTGACATGATTTATAAGTAATTTTTTTCTAGTTACAGTTTGTGTTTTGGCTTTTTTATTGTGAGTTTTTCCATGAAAACTTTACAAAATGTAAAGGTTAAATTAGTTAAATTTAGTTTTTTCTTTCATGAATTCTAGCTTTATGACATTTATAAAAGTCTCCCACATTCTAAAATTAATTTTTAAGTTCTATATTTTCTTCTAATTCTATTATGCTATTTATTTTTCTTTTTAAAATTTAAATATCTGATCATGTAGAATTTATACTGATGTGGATTATTTTGCAGTTATTTATTTTTTCAAGTATATTAATTGAAAAAAAACCTTCCCTCACTGAGTTGAAATATCACCTTCATCATAATAATAAACATAATTATCACATCTGTTTAAGTGAATTGAATTTTTTATTTTGTACTATTGATCTATCGTCTATACATATGGTGGTAATACACATTTTAACTATTGTAGTTTTAAAATATATTTTGATTATTGGGGAAAATTTCTCATATCTCTCTCTTTCTCTCTCTTTGAATATCTTGCATGCCTTTTTAATCATCATGAATTTATGTTAGAACTACATTAAATTTATTAATTAAATTATGGAGAATTGACATCTTATAATGTTGAAATTTTCTGTCTAGAAACATGGTACAACCTTCATTTAGTTCAGTATTTTTTTTTATCTCTTAGATGCTTTGTCTAGTTCTATCTTTCTATTTATGTAGATTTTTAAAAGTTTATTTTTAAGAATTTTACTTATGGTTGTTATGATTATTTTATTGTAAATTGGGTCATTACTTGTTATTTTTATAAGGCTGGTGAATTTGTATATATGAAGTTTATTTTTTCTGTGTACTGATATTGTCTCCAGCCACTTCACTGAGTTGCCTTTTTGCTTATGATGCTTTTGAAGTTGGCTTTCGTGGGTTTCCTAGGTAGCTGTAGATTTTATCTGTAATTAACTAATTTTATCTATTTATTTATTTATTTTTCTAATTGCATCAGATAGATCATTTAGAACAATTTTAAACAGTAATAATTTCAGGGTAAATTCTTGTGTTTTTCTTGACTATAAATGGGTATATGTTTAGTGTTTTTTCATTTCAGAATGATGCCATCCTTGGTATTGTAAAAGATGTTAAATACGCATCTGTTTCTGTTTTATTAAGAATTTAAAGTTTAATTAAGAAAGATGTGGAAATGTGGGTTTTTAGTCAGATGATTATAAAACATCGATAGGCATGATTAAGTTACTTTTTTTCTTAGATCTATTCATATTGTAATTTATATTAAAAGTACTATAATATTTCCATAATTTTATGTGGTTTTTATTTTCATTGATATTCATAAGTGGCATCAGGTAGTTCCATATTTTTAAAATTTTTGCTGCTCTTGGGAACAATATTAAATTTTATTTATAAGAATGTTTTAGAAGAAATTCCTTTTCTATGCTCTTAAGTATTTTAAAAATGAGATTACCCTTTATTTTGGGATTTAGTAGAATTTCACGATGAATCTATCTTGACCTTATGTTTTCTATGATTAGTTCTTTGCAAACTTTGCTTTCCCCCACATCTATTCTAATTGCTTTGTTTAGATCTTCTATTATCCTACGGTCTGTTATGGTACACTTTGAATTATTTAATTGAGGTTTTCAGATGTTTTGCTTAGAGTTAATAAATTTTTTATGGATCCTTTAATTCTCTCAATTTCTATATTTACTTTATAGTGTTTCTTATTTGCTCATTCACCTTCCCTTCATTTTCTGATTATTTGCTTAATAAGGTTAAATAGTAGGGGTTTTTTTCACTTTAAATTTTTTTAAATTATTTATTATTGAGAGACAGAGAGACACAGAGCATGAGCAGGGGAGGGGCTGAGAGATGGAGAGACACAGAATCTGAAGCAGGCTTCAGGCTCTGAGCTGTCAACACAAAGTCCAACGTGGGGCTCAAACTCACAAGTCGTGAGATCGTGACCTGAGCTGCAGTCAGATGCTCAACCGACTGAGCCACTCAGGCGCCTCTTTTTTTCACTTTTAAAAGAACTAGCTTGTAGATTTGTGTTTAACTTTTTTTGTTTCTTTTTATAATTCAGTATTTTCTTTTTTTTTATTAGATTTTGTGTCTGTATTTTCCCCTCCATTTTTGAGTTATATATTTATATAACTTATTATGTTATATATACATTTTATGTTTTTATGTTATTAAGACATAAACATTTAGCACTGTGAATTTTCCTCTGAGCGTTGCTTCATATATGCCCATGAGTTTTGATCACAACTTTTTTTTTTCATAATAGTTTTTAAAATACATACTTCAAAAATTTTCCAGGTGAGTCAAATATTTCTAGTGTTTTTAATTTTCTACATTTTTTGATTGTCATCACATAATTTCTTTTTTTTTCAACGTTTATTTATTTATTTATTTATTTATTTATTTATTGGGACAGAGAGAGACAGAGCATGAACGGGGGAGGGGCAGAGAGAGAGGGAGACACAGAATCGGAAACAGGCTCCAGGCTCTGAGCCATCAGCCCAGAGCCTGACGCGGGGCTCGAACTCACGGACCGCGAGATCGTGACCTGGCTGAAGTCGGACGCTCAACCGACTGCGCCACCCAGGTGCCCCAATCACATAATTTCTTTAGTGCACCTTTATGTTTGTTTTATGGCCAAATACAAGTCAATTTTTATGAATGTTCCATGAGCAACAGTATTTAGGGTAGTGAGTTACCAATAACTATATCTAAGTCCATACCTATAGCATACATATGTATATATCTATATCTCAATTAAATAAACTTCACTGGTTATACTGTAGTTTTTAATGCAGTTTACAAAATATTTATGGTTTTTCTTACTTCTGGACATAGTATAGAATTGTATCTCTCTGCCCCCACCTTGTGGTTGGGTGGGGCAATGAAAAGAATGGCAAGCAAAAATGACACATGCCATTTAATTGCTGGAGAGATGCCCCAAAATGTTCTTTTCCTATCTAACATAGAAACTAGCCACATTAGAGACCATGGACAATGTGCCATCCGGTATCCCTGAGTGAGTACTCTGAGCAGAGACCCCATCTAATCCTGGAAGACATGTGATAAAAGCAAAAAATAAACTGTTGTTTTAAGCCTTTGGGATTGAGGTCCTGTTTGTTATTGCAGCTAAACTAAGCCAATATTGACTCAATCTTAATAATCTTACTTAATTTTGTTCACTTGATTTATCTTTGGGAGAGTTACAGTTTTTGTCTACTGATGTGTTTTTGCCAATTTCTCCTTGAATCTCCTATAGTTTTTGTTTTATGAAGATTGATCTTAAATTAACTGGCATCTAAATTTTAATAAATGCTATATTATCATGTTAATTGTACTATTTATCATTATGAAATCACCCCTTTTTTTTCACTTAATGCCTCTTTGCATTATTTGTTTTAATGTTTTATTGTATTTTTGAGAGTGAGGGAGAAAGAGACAGAGCACTAGTGGAGGAGGGGCAAAGAGAGAGGGAGACACAGAATCCAAAGCAGCCTCCAGGCTCTAGCTGTCAGCACAGAGCCTGAGACAGGGCTTGAACTCACAGAGAGATCATGACCTGAGCCGAGGTCGGACACTCAACCAGCTGAGCCACCCAAGCACCCCTGCATGACTTTAAAGTGAATTAAAATAGCAACACATGATTTATTTTTGTCTTTGTTAGGTTTTTGTAGCCATCTTTTTATTTTCAATATTTTTAAGTCACAAAGTTTTAGGTATATTTCTTCTGTAATCATAGAGTTTGGGAAGTGTGGAACATTTTTGCATAAATATCCGAAGGATGTATGATCACTCTCAATTCAGTCTTACCGTATTTTAAGACTTCTGTTTTTAAAATAGATAAAAAATTTTTTTCAATGTGTGGTTATTTTATGGGTTTGTTGTTGTTGTTGGCTTGACTTATGGTTTTTGCCTATTAGAAAAGTCTTCAGTTTCTCTGGTGGTTAACTTTATATTATATTCTTTTTTTTTTTTTTTTCAACGTTTATTTATTTTTGGGACAGAGAGAGACAGAGCATGAACGGGGGAGGGGCAGAGAGAGAGGGAGACACAGAATCGGAAACAGGCTCCAGGCTCTGAGCCATCAGCCCAGAGCCCGACGCGGGGCTCGAACTCACGGACCGCGAGATCGTGACCTGGCTGAAGTCGGACGCTTAACCAACTGCGCCACCCAGGCGCCCCAACTTTATATTATATTCTTAAGAATACACACACACACACACACACACACACACGCACAATGTACAGGTATATAGTATTTCTTAAGTTTTCCACTACACACAAATTTGTGATACAATTTATATATTTATTCCTTCTCACCTTCTTCTTTCTCTCCTCCACCATCTGAAATTTCTTGTTTATTATATATTTTTCACAGTATTTTAGTGCTTACACCCATATAAAAGTATATAAATTTTTTAATTTGTAGGTTTGTGAATTCTATTTTGAGTTTTAGCACATGCCCTCACCACTATGCTTTTTTTCTTCCTCCAGCTCCCAATTTTTCTTAGTTTTAATATTCCTTACCATAATTTCTCTTTTTATTAGGACTAAACTTAAACAGATGTTTACTGGCATTGGCTTGGAAATGTTTTGCATACTTTCTTGGTTGGTTCTATTATATCCCTTAAGGAGAATTAATGGGAACCTTGTTCCCTTGGTTCCTGTGTGTATACACTCATGTTTATTGATGGTTGTTTTTGTATTAGAATGAGAATATTGGCAAGTAAAAAAAAAAATTCTTTGTTTTTTTTTCATTTTTAAAATTGTAGGTATTGCTTCGCTGACTTCTAGCTTTTTTTTTTTTTTTTTTTTTTTTTATTTTTGGGACAGAGAGAGACAGAGCATGAATGGGGGAGGGGCAGAGAGAGAGGGAGACACAGAACCGGAAACAGGCTCCAGGCTCTGAGCCATCAGCCCAGAGCCCGATGCGGGGCTCGAACTCACGGACCGCGAGATCGTGACCTGGCTGAAGTCGGACGCTTAACCGACTGCGCCACCCAGGCGCCCCTGACTTCTAGCTTTTAATGTGGCTGTGGAAAGATCAGAGACCAGGCTGATTTTTCTCTTATAAGTGTTTGTATTGCTCTTCTAGTTACTTCTTCAAATTACTTCTTGAAATATACAAGATACTTTTTTTTGAAGTATGACAACTTTATTAGACTTGGGGCAAAATTCTTTAGTTGGGTCAGTTTGGATATATTTTCCTAGTGTCATGGTAATATGTAATATGTATGTAATATGTAATTAATATGTAATTCTTCTTTGAAAGCCTGTTTTCTTGAATTACATCTTTAAGTAATTGTTCATTTCTGTTATTCCCGTTTTTTTTTTTCATGGGTTCTAATAGTGCATTTGGAGAATCTCTTTTTGCACCTTCCATATCATTTCTTTTAATTAGTAAACGTGATTTTTACAGCAGTTTAGGTTTACAGCAAAATGGACAGAAAGTATAAGAGGTTCCCATATACTCTCTGTCCTCATCCCTGCATAGCCTTCTCCATTATCAATATCCCTCACCAGATTGTTACATTTGTTATTATTGATGAGCCTACACTGACACATTATTATCATCCAAAGGCCATAGTTTTCATTAGGATTCACTCTTAGTGTTGTCTATTACATGGATTTTGGCAAATGAAAATAACATATATCCATCGTCGTATCATTCTGAATGGTTTTAGCACCCTACAGATTTTCTGTACTCTGCCTATTCATCTCTCCTCCTGGCACCTGGCGACACTAATCTTTTCATGATCTTTAGAGTTTTGTCCTTTCCAGAGTGTCATAGAGTTGGAATCAGACAATTTGTAGTCACTCCAGATTGGCTTCTTTGACTTAGTAATATGTAGTTAAGTGTTCTCCATGTCTTTTCATGGCTTGGTTGCTCGTTTGTTTCCAACACTGAATAGTCTTCCGTTGTCCTGATATCCCACAGTTCATTCATCCAGTCACCCCCTGAAAGACCTTTTGGTTGCTTCTAAGTTTTGGCAATTATTAATAAAGCTTCTATGTAGATATGTATGCAGGTTTTTGTATGCTTTAATTTTGTGTGTTTTAGCTTCTCAATTCCTTCGGGCACAGACCATAAAGTACAAGTGCTGGGTTGTGTGGTAAGGGTATGTTTTGTCTTCTAAGGAACTGCCACACTGACTTCCAAAGAGACTGAAAAATTATAAGTTTAATGAAGAAGAATAAAACCTATTAAATGTATTTGTAGAAAAAAGTTACTCACAGAACAAATATATTTATTCATATTGAGTCGAGTTTTCTTCAAACAGAAAGCTACATTTTTGATCCCAAGTGCACTATCTGAAGGAAGAATTGATTTGAAAACTGAAAAAAAAAAACAGAGACACAAACATGTAGCTCAGTTTTGAGGGTAAATTTATTTGTAGAGATTTAGCTTTTTATAACATTAGTATTCATTAATCTTTTTATATTTGACAAGTACTTCATCATTTTTTACAACTTATTTCTCATATAAAACATATGGACCACCCAACAAATAACTAAAAACAAAACAAAACAACTCTCTTTATTTTAGCCTCTGTCTATGCCAGTTCTGCAAATCATTTTGTAAAGCTAACAAGGCTCCTCTAATCCTATTAGGTGTATAAAATTTGTATGAAACCTCTCAACATTTAATAATGTCAAAATTCCATTGAAATGCTTAACTCTTATTTATTTTCATGGCACCAGGCCAAAGAGAAATATGCAGAGACTTAAGTCCATGGACAGAAGTGAAACTAACGTTTAAAGACACCTTTTGTATGCCAGGCATTCTTTTGCTTACAAATATTCTATGTCCTTCTTCCAACAATTCTGCAAGATAGGGATTGTAATCCTATTTGTAAGTGAGGAAATAGATGCTCAGAGTATTTGGTAAAACAGTGATAAAACTGACTCTAGTGGGTGATCTCGCCTACTTCAATATGCTGTATCCCAACAACAGTAAAAAACACACTCCAAATTCTTTCACTGACTAGGAATATCAAATAAAAGGACTCTGGAATGTGTGTCTGAAACATTTTGTGTTTAGTGATGAGCAATAGCCTGATGCAATGGGTAAAACTTGGTCTTTTAAAAAAATTTTTTTTAAGTTTATTCATTTTTGAGAGAGAGAGAGAGAGACAGAGCATGAGCAGGGGAGGGGCAGAGAGAGAGAGGGAGGGAGACACAGAATCTGAAGCAGGCTCCAGGCTCCAAGCTGTCAGCACAGAGCCTGATGCAGGGCTTGAACTCACAAACCGTGAGATCATGACCTGAGCTGAAGTTAGATGCTCAACCGACCAAGCCACCCAGGCGACCCAAAACTTGGTCTTTTGACCAACGTGAACATTGATTAAGAGATTGGACCTCTTCTTAATAGATATATTACCTTAGGCCAATTATACAATATTCTGTGTCTCAGTTTTCTCTTTTGCAAAATACAAGTAGTAATAACTACCTTGAAGTGTTTTTTTAATTTTTTTATTTAAAAACGTTTTTTTAAGTTTATTTTATTTATTTTGAGAGAGAGAGAGAGCACGAACTGGGGAGAGGCAGAGAGAGAGAGAGAGGGAAAGAGAGAATCCCAATCATGAGTTCGATGTGGGGCTCGAACTCATGAACCATGGGATCATCACCTGAGCTGAAACCAAGAATCAGATGCTTAACTGACTGAGCCAGCCAGGCACCCTGAAGTGTTTTTAAGAGAATTTTCAACCATCTATGTTAATCATGTAACAGTTTTCCTGAAACACCATGGTTTCAATAAAACTGCATTTTAATATATTAGAAAACATACCTGTTTCAGTTGTACGAATTGTTGTTTTTCCTATATTACTAACCTGATTTCTCTGGCTGCTAAAATGCAAAGGATTTTTTAAAAATATACACATGATTAGATTTCATTAATTCTGTATTTATCTAGAAAGTAATGCAAAGGGTCATTCTCCCAAGAGTAACTCCTTTCTCCTCTTCCTTTTTTCTTCCTCCCTTCTTCCTCCCTCCTTCCCTTGCTTTCCCCCTTCCTCCTTCCTTCCTTCTTTCCTTCTTTCCTTCCTTTCTTCTTTTCTGGCCTATTTGTTTACAATCAGACTGAGGGGAAACTGGTGAACAACCATGCTCTGTGCCCCTCGTATCAAATGTGTTCAGTTTTCTTTAGCTGTTTTGTGTAACAGGATTTCATGATTTTGCTCTAAGCCACCTGGGTGGCCCAGTTAGTTAAGCATCTGACTCTTGATCTCAGCTCAGGTCTTGATCTCAGGGACATGAGCTCAGGCCCAGCTCTGCACTGGGTGTGGAGCCTACTTAAAAAAAAAAAAAAAAGCTCTTTAAAAAAATAATGAATTTTGCCTAATCATTTTAGTTTATGGGTCTCTGAAATGAGACTTAGCAAAAATGTCACGCAAATATAGAAAATATGCCCCCAAATCCTACAGAATCAAGGCTATGATGTTCTGATGTCTAGGGAATTTCATTTGTGTGTGAACCCAAAATTATAGTATAAAGTCAGGTCAATTTTCATAAAGTAAGCTTGATTGGAAAAGCACTTGTATCTCCTGCTGACCACCCCAAATCTTCCCTACAAATTGCAAATGCTGAAATTTGAGATTTCTTTATATTACCAACCCTTTAAAATTTAAATTCTCCATAAGGATAACCTAGGTAGTAATCATAATCATGAAATTAATATCCAGATTGTTTTCCTTTAACCAGCACTCTGGAGAAAATGGATCTGCAATTGAACAAGATCATAGAGGCGAAGGGAAATTTGAAGCACGTAGAACAAAGTAAAGGACAAGTGTAGGTGGGTGGGGCCTTACACCACAAAGCACTAGAACATCGGGGATTAGGGCCTTTGTGTAGGTTTGAGGAAAGATACTGAGGCACAGAGGACAGATTAAGGATGAGATTTTTCTCACTGGCAGTTGTGCTTTAGATATGCATTGCTTGTAGTGAATTAAGTACTTTCTTGGAACGCATGTGAGACTCCATTTCCTGGGTTCCATTCTGGAGAGTGATTTTTTGATCTGGAACAGGCTGTGGCGTTTGCACTGCTAACAGTGTCCTAGGAGATGCGGATATGAATGATTGTGCTTTGAGTGCCAGTGGAGGATACGCAGAAACCCTAGAATTGTGGCTCCCAAACCTGGATGCGTGCACACTAGAATCACCCAGGGAGCTTAAAACCATCCCCTGGCCACTTGCTCAGAGATCATGATTGAATTGGTCATGATGAGTGAAGGCAATCAGGACTTTTTAAAAGTTCTACCGGATGATTAGTATGTGCAGCAAGTTTGAAACCACTAAAGGACAGCGCTAAAAAGGCCACCCTTGTAGTGTGAATGATGAGGTTGTTCCTTCAAGAATGAGATTAACCCAGGGCCCTGGGTGGCTCAGTTGGTCAAGCATCCGACTTCGGCTCATGTCATGATCTCATGGTTCGTGAGTTCGAGCCCAACATCAGGCTCTGTGCTGACAGCTCAGAACCTGGAGTCTGCTTTGGATTCTGTCTCCCTCTCTCTCTGTTCCTCCCCCACTTGTGCTCTGTCGCTCTCTGTCTCTCAAAAATAAATAAATGTGAATTTTTTTTTAAATAATGATATTAACTGCAGAGTGCTAACAGGCAGGCAATTACTACCCTGTTTCCACAGATTATTCTGAGGGTAGGCAGACCCTGTGCTGATCTTCACATTGTTTTGAAAGAAGATAGAAATCCAATATTTTGAGAAATCTCTATAATATTCAAATATTGACAACCATTTCAAATATACTTTAAAGTACCATGTGAATAAAATGTAAGGTGTTTGGGGCCCAAAATAGCCCACAAGACACAGGTTGTAAACTTGTAATTCTGAGAATTTCCAAGCAAATGGTCTATTGGTTCTAATTAGTGTCCAAATATGTGTGGGTTTTTCAGGTAGAATGACATGTAGTTCTTAAAAACAAATTGGATTTACAACTAAGTTGAAGGAATGACCTTTTCTGAATTTGATTGAAGGCAGTAACCCAGATGAAAATGGCTTGAAAACTTTAAGTAGGTACTCAACTATGATGAATTATTATCATTTTGAGACAGCAAGTAAATTCTTAAGATTTGAAAAGAAAAACCACTTTATTTTTTAACTGTTTTATGTTTATCATTTATTTTTTGAGAGAGAGAGAGAGAGAGAGAGAGAGAGCGCGCAAGCAGGGGAGGGGCAGAGAGAGAGAGACAGAGACAGAGACAGAATCCAAAGGAGTCTCCAGGCTCTGAACTGTCAGCACAGAGTCTGATGCGGGGCTCAAACCCACAAACCGTGAGATCATGACCTGAGCAGAATCTGAACACTTTACCAACTGAGCCACCCAGATGCCCCAAGAAAAACTACTTTAAAATGAAACTCATTGTCCTAATGATTTGGGTTCTAACAATGTGCCTCACCAATGTATATACATCATTAAATCAGATCACTCAACATCTAATTTTGTCTTTATATCTGTCCAGAATATTAGATTGTGCTGTTACTGTAGGAAATTTTCTGTCCCACAACTAATCAATTCAGGGATAACTGCCCTGAAATACTGTACATTTTGTAACTATAAAAATTTCATGCTGTGTGTGTTTAAATTTGCAGTGCTATAAATGATGATAACTCAACTAAAATATTATTAAAATTAAATATGTAAAGTTAAAAAGAACTCTAAACAAAACATTTTGTTTATACTGTTAGAGCATCTGTTAGTCTAACAGACCCTTCTGTGTAATTATTGATGAGGTCTATATAACAGCTCTCTTACTACTGAATTAACTGAGTTTTTAAAAAATACAGCAAGTCTGTAATTGAAATATGTTTCAGAATTTTCACACACATGCGTTGCAAAATGAATGTATCATATAAATGTAAAGCATAAAAAGGAAGATGAGTCAGGAGTCATTTCATACCGTAATAAATACATAAAAACAAATACCTCTTCCCTCTTACCTGGCATCCCATTATTATTCTAAGTACTGCAGGTGAAATGGAGACTCAAGTATTTCCAAGTGGAAGGGCTATAATATGATTTTACATAACGTTAACGCACATTCTGTGCCAAGAACTTTCCTCCCATCCTTTGGTTTTAATAGGGATGCGATAACAGAGACTCTGTTTCTCCAATCAGCAGTCATATGACCCTGACAGCTAGTTACTGTGCTTTTGTCTACATTCTTACAATGCAAATCAGAACAAAAAGAAACCTACAACTGCCAAAAATGACTTACAGCGGGGGTCAAAAAGTCCAATGTCTACAGGGGACAAGCAGGTGACATAAATGGGGGAAGAAGGCCAGAAATACATGCCCAGTCAGTCTACAGGCAGAGCAGCTCTTCAGATATAGCTAATGGCTCTCGTGAACAGTTGTAGGCCATGTGTTGTAGTATCAGATTGTACAACATAAGCCAGAAATCTGGATTTTTCAGGGAGAATATTCTTCTTTTTAAACATTTCTAATGTATTGAAATGCCTTTATGACCTGTATAAGCCCAATAAAATATCTGTGTGCAACGTCAGTCTCTGGCATAAAGGGACAGAGATTGACAATTAAGGAAGCTGAGATAAAATTCTTAGAACAACTACGTTACAGAAAACACATGTTGGAGAAATGTTGTATAAATGCTTGTGTGCATAAACAAGTTCTTTGCTAAAAATGGGTGAGAAAAAGTTGGTTAAGTGTAAACGAGGTGGGGACTGGGGGCTGTGATAACTACAGACTTTTCATTCATTCATTTGTTCATTCATTCATTCATTCATTCAGCAAATATTTACCAGTCATGTTGTAGATACTGGGAATATGCTACTTAAACAGAGAGAGAGAGAGAGAGAGATTTTTTCCCTTGGAGTTTACACCCCACTGAGGATATAGCCAAACAAATAAATACCTGATAAGCATTAAGACCAAGCTATAATGCAGTAAGTGGTATCATAGATATTCAATTATATATGGGATTGTTAAGTTGTGTGGTTTATGGAAAAAAATGTTCACTTCTTCCACCTATTCTGTAAAGAAAAAAGATAAGAGTTTTTTTTTTTTTAATTTTTTTTTCAACGTTTATTTATTTTTGGGACAGAGAGAGACAGAGCATGAACGGGGGAGGGGCAGAGAGAGAGGGAGACACAGAATCGGAAACAGGCTCCAGGCTCTGAGCCATCAGCCCAGAGCCCGACGCGGGGCTCGAACTCACGGACCGAGAGATCATGACCTGGCTGAAGTCGGACGCTCAACCGACTGCGCCACCCAGGCGCCCCAAGAGTTTTTATATACATTAGGTTTGTGTCATGGGTTAAAAATAGACGCTCATTAAACGATAGAGACAGAAAGTAGAACGGTGGTTGCTGAGAGCCGGGGGAAGAGGGAATGGGGAGTTAGTATTTAATGGATGTAGGGTCTCATTTTTCCAGGGTGAAAAGAGTTCTGGAGAGGGATACTGGTGATAGTGACTCAACAATATAAATGTACGTAAAACTAATGAAATGTAAACTTAAAAATAGTTCAGACAGCCAATCTTGTTATTTTATTGTGTCTTTTAGATCATTTTATTTTTATTGTATATTTTACCACAACAAAAAAATGGGGAAGAAGAAAAGCAGGTAAGGGCCAGAATGTGGCCTGCAGGCTATAGTTTGTTGACCCCTAGTTCAGTGTATATCCTTCTAGGTTATCTCATTCTGATAGGACATTGCCTTCGAGCCATTTTACAATCTGTAAATTGTCGATAACTGATAGCAGTGCAGAATAATAATTTTCTAAACACAAGAAAATAAGTTCTGTTCAATGAAAATTCAATTACTTTCTCCCCATAGAAAAAGTCATTTCTGTGTTTGTCTGTAAATTCATTTCAACGTTTATTTTATATAAATTTGTATTTCTTTAACTTTTCTTTTGAGCTGTTATGGCATCCTGACTGGTTTCCTCATTTAATCAGTTAAATGAAACGATACATGTTTGTCTTATAGCTTTAGGAGGTTTATGATTTAACCTCTTTTGGAAAATCATCCATTAACATCATGCATATTGTTGACACCTATTTTTTTGAGAAAGAAGTTGTATTACTATGTACATTTATAGAATTGTGTGGCTGTCCATTATAATTTCTTCCTGGGGATATTAGTTGAATGGGACATTTCAACCAAATGTTTTTTTTTTAATTTTTTTAATATTGTGTTTTCACTTTAAAAAATTGACTGATTTGGGGCTCCTTAGTGGCTCAGTCGGTTAAGCATCCAACTTCAGCTCAGGTCATGATCTCGCAGTTTGTGGGTTTGAGCCCCACATCGGGCTCTGTGCTGACACCTCAGAGCCTGGAGCCTGCTTCAGATTCCGTGTCTCCCTTTCTCTCTTCTCCTCCCCCACTCATGCTCTGTCTCTCAAAGATAAATAAACGTTAATTTTTTTTAAATTGACTAATTATTATCAGCAAAGTGTGTGTTGTACACGGAAGTGAAAAAGTCCCAAGTGAGGCATTCCAATCTTGTCATCCCCTGTTCTCACAGAAGGTAAGAACCTAAGACTTCCCTTCTTCCAAGCTGAGATGCAATTATCAATTACCTTATATCTGAATTTGTGTTACTTACAAGTTGCCCCTTGATGTAAATGAAGTACTGAAAAGTACCCTGAAGAAAACTAAAATGGAGTAAGGGGATGGTGGATGGGTAGAGTCTGGGATAGCATCGCTAACTTTCATGGAAGCCTTTTTGGCTGCCAGCAGATAGCATCCATCCGGTCTCCCATGCAGCAATAATGTATACCATATAAACCTCACAAAATCAAGAAAAACATGAGAAGTTTTGTATATGTCAACACAGAGCAAGTTCTGTGTTCTATTTTTTTTTTTTTCAACGTTTATTTATTTTTGGGACAGAGAGAGACAGAGCATGAACGGGGGAGGGGCAGAGAGAGAGGGAGACACAGAATCGGAAACAGGCTCCAGGCTCTGAGCCATCAGCCCAGAGCCCAACACGGGGCTCGAACCCACGGACCGCGAGATCGTGACCTGGCTGAAGTCGGACGCTTAACCGACTAAGCCACCCAGGCGCCCCTCTGTGTTCTATTTTTGATAGTTAGATGCAACTTACGGGGGTCACACTTTCACACTAGCTGGTTGATGCAGAAAGGAATTTATTAAAGGGCAATAAATGGCTTTCAGGCTGAAGACACAAGTTTAGACTGAATGTGGATGTTGGTTTTTTAAAGCCACCCCATATAACTGGGGCTCAAAGAGAACCGATGATTTTGCCAGCATCAGAAACCTTGCCTAATTGGGAAACCCAAGCTATAGCTAGCTGCTGGCTCTAGATCAGTCAGCATCTACTAAAACCCACCAGCGAAGCAGAAGCCTCAAGCCCTGCTTCGTTTCCCACTGAATTCAGTGCATGTTGTCCGCTGGCATCTGATAGGTGTGACCTAAACCACAAACCTAGGTCTAGGGAATTCTGGGAAATGTACCTCGTGACCCTCCACCTCTGTGATACAGGAAAAGACTAAAAATGAGGTCAGAATACATGCTGGGTGAGTTAATCTATGTATCCAACACACCACTTTCCCCCAGATTATTCACTCACAGGGGTGCCTATTCCAGCTCTTCCCGTTCTCCAGTTGTTTTTGGAAAAGCTAAAGCTGAGGGTGATGGGAGTGGGGAGAAGTCCACCCTCAGGCACCACTGCCTCCTGGCTCTTTTAAACCAACAATGTGCTGTGTATAGTTTAAGGTTTGTTCAGCAATTGTGAATAAAGCTGGCATAAACATTCACATACAGGATTTTGTGAGAACATAAGGCTTTATTTCTCTTGGATAAATACTCAGGAGTGGCATGCTGAGATGGGTGGAAAGTATATGTTTAATGTTATTAGAAACTGCCAAACTGTTTTCTAAAGTGACTGTACGATATTGCTTTCCAACCAGCAAGTTAGTGGGAAAAAAAGATTGCTTAGTTCTTTTTCCACTTATTTTGCAATGAATGAGAGTTCCAGATATTCCATACCATCACCAGTACTTAGTATTGCTAAAATTTGGTTGTAGCCTTTTCTTGTAGGTGTGTAGTGGTAACTGATTGTGGTGTTAATTTTCATTTGCCTTTAATTAATGATGAATGATGTTGGGCATGTATTCATGTGCTTTTATGCTATCCGTACATCTGTTTTGGTGAAACATTTTAAAAAATTGCACGTGTATTATTTCATTGGTTTTTTTCCTGCTAATGAGTTATGAGAGTCTGATTTGGTCTGAATGCAAGTGTTTTATAAGATATGTGTCTTACAAATACTTTCTCCTAGTCTGTGGCTGGTCTTTACACACACACGCGCGCGCACACACACACACACACACACACACACACACAGTTAAATATGTTAATTTCTTCATTTATTACAGTTAGTGAATCGATCTTTTTCTTTTTTTTTTCTAAATTTATTTATTTATTTTAGAGAGAGAGAGAGAGAGCCAGCGGGGGAGGGATAGAGAGTGGGAGAGGATCTGAAGCAGGCTCTGTGCTGAAGGCAGAGTGCCCGATGCAGGACTCAAACTCACAGACTGCAAGACCATGACCTGAGCTGAAGTTGGGCGCTTAACTGACTGAGCTTTCTAGGAGCCCCAGTGAGCCAATTTTGATGCATTATTAACTACATTCTGTAGTTTACATTGAAACCCACTCTCTGTGTTGTATTGTTATATGGGTTTTGACAAGTGCCTAATATCACCTGTCCATCGATATGGTATTGTACAGAAGAGTTTTGCCACTCTAAAAATCTCCTGTGCTTCATTTTTTTTGATCCCACCTTCATACTTCTGAAACCCCTAAGAAACAGCGATCTTTTTACTGTCCCTAGAGTTTGCCTTTTGCACACACACATAAATTTCATCAGGACAGGAAAAAACAGCAGATTACCAGCTGTGTTCAGATTGGCTTCTTTCACTTAACAATATGCACAAAGGTCAGGTGGATCAGCATAGATGTGGGAGTCCTCTCCCTGCCAAGAGAGCCCTGAACAAAAGACTCCTGCAGTTATATTGAACTGGGGCATGGGAAGGGGAGTTAGGAGTACTGAGAGTAGAGAAAAATGTCTTAAAGGGTCCCTCTGCACCCCCATAAGGAGGCTTTGGCTGAGGTGCCTGCAGAAGGTCTTGGCTTAAGGACCCAGATCAAGAGACCTTCAGAATGAAGGCACCAGGGCTAGGAATGCAAGTATCCATAAGAACATGGCTGCCCAGGGGAACCTGAATCCTTGACTGCAACACCCTTCAGAGATGGCAGAGACTGGAGGAAGGAGGGCAGTTCTCAGAGGCCTGTCAGAGCTTTGGTCACTGCCTGTGGGTAGGCCTGAAAAATCACAACTAGATTTTTTTGGTCAAATGCCAGGTCCTCAGAAGATTTCATTCATTTTTGTTTCAATATGCTATTCCCTGATGACATATGATGGTGAACATCTTTCAGGTGCTTATTTGCCATCTGTAAATCTTTGGTGAGGTGTCTGTTCAGATCTTTTGTCCATTTTTATTTATCAACATTTACTTATTTATTTATTTGAGAGAGAGCAAGAGCTCAAGCTGGGAGGGGCAGAGGGAGAGGGAGAGAAAATCTCAAGTAGGCTCCACACCCAGTATGAGCCTGATGCTGGGCCCTGTCTCATCACCATGAGAGCAAGACCTGGGCTGAATTCAAGAATTGGACTCTTAACCAGCTGAGCCACTCAGGCACCTCTATCATTTTTAAATTGAATAATTTCTTTAAAATTTTTGGGTTTAAAGATTCTTTGTATATTTTAGGTATAGGCCGTTTATTAGTTATGTGTTTTTTGAACATTTTCTCCCACTCTGTGGTTGTCTTTTCATTTTCTTAAGAGTGTTTTTTGTCAGAACAGATGTTTTTGATTTTAATAAAGTGCAACTTTACTTTTCTTTTTTCTTTCGTGGTTTCTTCTTTTGGTGTTGTAACTAAAGCTTCTTTTCACCAGACCCAAGGACACATAGAGTTTTCTCCTGTGTTATCCTCCAAAATTCTTGTAGTTTTATATTTTACCATTAGATATATGATCCATTTGAGTTAAATTTTATAAAATATGTAAGGCCTTTGTCTAGACTCATTCCTTTTTCTTTTGAACATCCAGTTGTTACAGTACCAATTGTTACAGCAACAAGAACAAACAAAAACAATACAACAGTGAAAACTGCCCTTTCTTCATTGAGTTGCCTTTGCTTTTTTGTCAATGATCAGTTTCATATGGGTCTACTTCTGGCTCATTTTCATTAATCTTTTTTCTATCCTTTTACTGGTATCACGGTGTCTTGATTACTGTAACTTTGTAGCAGGTCTTGAAGTTGGTTAGTGTTGGTTAGAATAAAGTTTGACTTTATTCTTCAGTATTGTGTGTTGACTGTTCTGGTTTTTTGGTTGTTGTTTTGTGTGTTTTTGTTGTTCTGACACAAATTTTAGAATCAGTTTGCAAATATCCACAAAACACCTGGAATTTTGATTGGAATTTCTTTGAATCTGTATATCAACCTGGGAAGAACTAACACCTTAACAATATTGAGTCATCCTATCCATGAATATGGAATACTTCCTTTTACTTAGATCTTTTTTGATCTTTCTCAGCAGAAATTTGTGGTTTTTCTTATATTGATCTTGTACATGATTTGTTAAATTTATACCTAAGTATTTGATTTTTGGAGGGTGCTAATGGAATTATTTAATTTGTTTCAAGTTATATTTCTGGGCAAAGAGTTGTTTATAATATTTCCTTCTTACCATTTTAATGTCCATGGGACCAGTAGTGATGTCTCTCTTTCATTTCTGATGTTAGTGATTTATTTCTTCTCTCATTTTTCTCTTGGTTACCCTGGTTACAGGTTTATAAATTTATTGATTTTTCTAAAGGGCAATTTTATTTGTTTGTTTGTTTCATTGGATTACTCCTTTGATTTTCTGTTTTCAGTTTCATTGGTTTCTGTGATAATTTTTATGATTTTCTTCCACTTGCTTTGGCCTTATTTTAAACTTTTTTTCCTCTAAATTTGTCTCTTTCTTTTTTAAAAACTTTTTAATGTTTATTTTTGAGAGAGAGAGAGAGAGACAGAGCATGAGCACGGAAGGGGCAGAGACACACACACACACACACACACACACACACACACACACACACAGAATCCAAAGCAGACTCCAGGCTCTTGCTGTCAGCACAAAACCTGATGCAGAACTTGAACTCATGAACTGTGAGATCATGACCTGAGCCTAAGTTGGACACTTAACTGACTGAGCCCCCCAGGCACTCTTCCTCTAAATTTCTAAGGTGGAAGCTTAGGTTATTGATTTTAGGCATCTTCTAACATAAGCATTTAATGCTATGCACTTCCTTTTAAGCACTGCTTTTGCTGCTTCAACAAATTTTGGTAATTAGCATTTTATTTTTGTTTTACTTCAAAATATCTTAAAATTTGCCTTGAAACCTTTTTTTCCACTCATGTGGCATTTAGAAGTGTGTTGTTTAATATCCAAATATTTTGGTATTTTCTGGACATCTTTCTGTTACTGATTGATGATTTAATCCATTGTGGTACGAGAATGCCTTCTCCTTCACCTCCCCCTCCCCCTCCCCCACCTCCTTCTTCAATAGATAATGAGTTTCTGATTTATATTTTTTTTTCTTATCCCTGAGGAATTTTTTAAACTTTTCTCACAAGATAGATCCATTGTTAAAAATTCCTTTAGTTTTTGTTTTTCTGAGAAAGTCTTTATTGTTTCCTTCACCATTGAAGGATAGTTTCACTGAATGCACAATTCTAGGTTGGTGTTGTTTGCTTGTTTTTGTCTCAACATTAAATTTTCCATTCCATTTTCTTCTTGTTTGCATGGAAGCTGATGAGAAGCCTGGTATAATTATTATCCTTGCTCCTCTATAGGTCAGGTGGTCTTTCTTTTCTCTTTGCCTTTTTCAAAACTTTTTATGTATCTTTAATTTTCTGAAATTTGAATATTATGTGCCTAGTTAGATTGGGGTGGGGGACTTTTTGGCTTCTTTCAAGGTTTTTTTTCTGTGTGTTTAATTTTCTGAAGTTTGAATATAATATACCTAGTTAGATTGGGGTGGGAGACATTTATCCTGCCTGTTCTCTGACCTTTGGTCTGTGTTTTGGTATTCATCATTAAATTTGGGAAATTCTTGTCATTATTTCTTTCAGTAGTTTTTGTTGTTGTTCTTTTCTCTTTTTCTCCTTCTTCCGGTAGTTCCATAATGTGTATGCTGCATATTGGAATTGTTCCAGAGTTCTTTTGTTTTGTTTAAATCTGATTTTCCATTTGCATTTCAGTTTTGGAATTTTATATTGACCCATCTTTAAGGTCATGCTTCTTTTTTTTGGCCATATCTATAGTGAGCCTAGGTAAGCATCACTGTGCTTACCTTATTTATTTTTGCATGTTGTTTTTTCCATTAGAGCTCATAATATATTAATCATAGTCATTTTATTTGATTTATTTTTAATGTTTATTTATTTAATTATTTTTGAGAGAGAGAGAGAGAGCGAACATAAGCATGAGTGGGGGAGGGGCAGAGAGCAGGAGACACAGAATCCGAAGGAGGCTTTAGGCTCTGAGCTGTCAGCACAGAGCCTGACACAGGACTCAAACCCAGGAACTGTGAGATCATGACCTGAGCCAAAGTCAGATGCCTGACCAACAGAGCCACCCAGGTATCCTATAATCATAGTTATTTTAAATTCCTTAACTGAGAATCCAAAATCTGGGTTTGGTTCTGATGCTTTCTTTGTCTCTTCAGACCGTGTTTATTGTTGGTGTTGTTATTTGTTTTTCTGCCTTTTAGCATGCTTGTAATTTTTATTGAAATTTGGTTGTGATATACAGTAAAACCTTGGGTTGAGAGTAACTTGTTCTATGAGTGTTCCACAAGGCAAGCAAACATTTCTAATAAATTTTAACTTGATAAATGAGCAATGTGTTGCAATACAAGTAGACTGTGACGCCATATGTCACATGATCACAACTGAGCCAATGGTTCTTGAAATTTGCCTTGATATGCGAGTGCTTTGGATTACAAGCATATTTTTGGAATGAATTATGCTCACAAACCAAAGTTTTACTGTATTTGGCAATAGAATCTGAGGTAATCAGGTTCTTAGTATGAAATTCATGTGAATTTACATAGGAACTTTGGTTGTGTTTAATTACTATGGCAGCAGATGTTCCCTCTAGTTTTCGTGTTATATTTCTTTTTTGTTTGTTTTCTCCTCTGTTGTATTGGGCTTTCCCTATGAATTCATTCTTAAATAGGGTCTGTGTCTTACAGCTCATTCAGTTGTAACTCATTGTTGTACTGTTGCATGGTTGATGTGGTGTAAGATGTTGGAGAGGGGAAACATTCCCAGGGCCATGACCTAATAAAACATTTATTTGCCTGTAAAAGAAAAAAACAAAATATTCCGTCCTCTTACAGGAGATAGGAAAGCTACAGCACTATGGAATTTTCCAAATGCCCATCTTCCAGGTCTAGTAAGGCTCTGGTAAAAGTAGCTTTTCCTGGAGGGGATGCTTTTGTCATAGTTATTTTCCTCTGGGCATATCTCAATATGGTTATTTTTTCCTTCTCTATCTGATACAAGAGGAGATTTTTCTTTGAATTTCACCAGAAGCACCTGATGGGGTTCCTGAAGTCAAAACCCCCAAAAGTGGGGGAACTCCCTTAGAACTGTCTCCCAGGATTTTTTTTAACTCTCAGCCTTCAGGAATTCATCAATTGCCATTTAAGTATAATGGCAACTTCTATTTCCAGTAAGCTGGTCTCAGCTATGATTCTAGTTTTGAGGTGGTAGTTACCTGATGGACCTAAGAAAAGTCATATTCTGTTTGTTTGTTTGTTTAGCTTTTTTTTCTCTCTTATTTTGAGAATAGAAATAATGGCTTTCAAGCACTTTACATGACTCAGTTGAAACTGGAATCCTCTGGATTGTCTTTTTATTTTATTATTTTTCATCAGTGTCTTTCAAAGTTTTTTTTTCTTTTTCTTGTCTTTTCTTTTCTTTCTTCTCTTTCTTTCTTTGATGAAATTGAATATATATTATACTTTTGATGTCGATCTAAGAAATCTTTGTGTACCCAACGTGACAAGAACTTTCATTCCTTTTTGTCCCCCAGAAATCATGGTTTTAGGGTTTGCATTTAGGTTTAAAACCTCTTTAATATTAATTTTTTATATGGCATGAGGTATTACTTGAGGCTGCTTATTTCTTTCTTTGTATATGGGTTTCTAATAGTTTCAGTACCGTTTGCTGAACAGGCTGTATAATTTCTTCTTTGAATTGCCTTTGTAACTATTGAGACTATTCTAAGCTTCTCTCTTCTGTTCCATTTATTTATATTTTTGTCTTTTATCAATACCACACTGTCTTGAATCAGGCATTCTTATAATTTTCTTATCTGTCAAAGTGATTTTGGCTATTCCAGTATTCCAGATCTTTTCACCTGGTGGAAAAGACAATTAGAAAATTCTATCCTGCTCTATCCTTTCTCTCTCATGTGGGGGTGGGGGGATAAAAGGCCAATAAATGTTTCTTTTTTTAAATTTATTTCAAGTTTATTTATTTATTTTGAGAGAGAGTGAGGAGTGAGAGAGGGACAGAGAGAGAGGTAGAGAAAGAATCCCAAACAGTGTCCATGCTGTTAGCACTGTGTCCAATGTGGGGCTGGTCTCACAAATCATGAGATCATGACCTGAGCTGAGATGAAGAATCAGGAAACTTAACAGACTGAGCCATCCAGGGGCCCCAGCCAATAAATGTTTCTTAAGGTCACAGCCCATTCCTTTATCCACTTTAAATGGAAAAAAGAAAACCAGAAACTCAGATTTAATTATAAGATTATGGAAATATTTCAATAGGAATGCGAGTGGATATCCTTACCTATTCCCTATGTTAAGGAAATAGCATGGAGTCTTTCCTCTTCAGTATGACGATAGCTGAAGGTTTGTTTGTAGATTCTTTATCAGGTTGAGAAAGCTGTCTCTATTTTCAGTTTTCTAAACATTTTGCCTGAAAGGGACACTGACTCTTGTCAGAAGCTTTGCCTGTAGTGATTGAGATGATATATTTAGTTTTCTTTAATTTGTTGATGTGGGGAATCACATTAATTGGTTTCTGAATGTCAAAGCAGCATTGCATTCCAAAGATAAATGATTCTTGGTCTTGGCGTGTTATCTGGTGTATATATAGCTGGGTTGATTTGTTCATATTTGGTTGATAATTTTTATATGTATGTTCATGAGGAATATTTATCTATTATTTTCTTTACTAATAATATCCTTAACTTATTTTGACATCAGTCTCATAAAGTGGCTTGGTAGTATTTCTTCTTTTACTGTTTTATAGAGAATTTTGTGAAGAATTAGTAGTCATTTCTTAAATATTTTGCAGATTCAAGAATGAAATGATCCAGACCTTAAGTTTCAAGGTCTGTAAAAGGTCTGAGATTTATGCTGCTTGCAAGATAATAAGTTATATTGACAGTTTCATGGATGCTGGTAGAAGACATGCAAATCTTGGCTCATAGATCGAGCATAATTCATGTCTCATGATAATAGTAGGCATGATTATCATCATTTTTGCCTCAGTTTTTCGAGCCCAGTTCCTACAGGATGACACGAAGAGATCAGAGGAGCCCTGGACCGGAAATGAATTTCATTGTAGGAGACAGCTGAGTTTAGGGGATTTAAATTTTTCTAATGGGCAGGACACATGCTTATCCTTTGGTCTGGAGAAAACATTGGCCCTAGCTTTCAATACTATTGGCCGTACAAAGATCCTTGACAACATTGTGTAGATAAAATGGGTAATCAGTGCCTTATTCCAAGACATGTAGATATGCAAGAAATACAAACTCAACAATTACAAATTCAATTTCTCTAATAGGAAGAGTATTATTCATATTAGCTATTCCATTTTGAGTGAGCTTTGGTAGTTTCACTTTTTTTTTTTTTTTTTAAGAAAATAGTCCATTTCATATACTTGAATCAATTCAGTTATATGAATTGTTGAACTACTGGGCATAGGGTATTTTTTTAATATTCTTTTTTTTTTTATTCTTTAAACTTACAGAATTTGTAATGATTTCCTCTTTTTTATTCCTGTTATCAGTAATTTGTATTTTCTCCTTTTTTTATTCATCAATCTGGTTTAAGATTAATCAATTACATTGATCTTTTCAAAGAACTGTGTTTCGTTTAATTGATGTTTCTTAATTTTGGCTCTGAAATTTCATTGACTTATGTTTCTGGTTTTTTTTTTTTTTTTTTTTTTTTTTTTTTTTTTTTTTGCTGTTTAATTCCCTATGTTTGCTTTGTTTAATTTGCCTCTTTTTAAATAGATTCTTAAAATGGATTATTGATTTGAGACCTTTCTTCTTTCCTGATAAAAATGTATAATACTGTAAATTTCTAAGCATCAACTTAGCTATATTCTACAAATTTTATTATGTTTTGTTTACATTTTTATTCAGTTCCAAATATTTTAAAACTTTTCTTGATCCATGAATGCCTTCTTCTTTGCCCTATGAGTTTTGTATATATTCTAACTGGTTCTATGATAAGCTTTCCCATTTTATGTTTCATTTATTTAACTTTCCATTTTTATTTTTGATTCCCTTACTTCATTCTTGATAACATTGTTTGGCTATATAGCCCAAGTCACTAATTCTCTCTTTAGTTAACCTACTGGTTTTTTATTTTACCAGTTTGTATTTTTTAATTATGGAAATTAAAATTTTTCTTAAGTCTATTTATTTCTCATGGTGACTCTTCTCACCATTCCTATAATTTATTTTATTGCTTCTTTAAACTTTTATATAATTATTTTTCTCTATGGGATAATAACAATCTTGGCAAATCTTTAGCAATCCAATATTTTACTGTTCGTCTATCTTGACTTTCAGTAGTTGTCTTCTCAGATGCTGTGCTTTGCTTAGGGTGTGTGTGTGTGTGTGTGTGTGTGTGTGTGTGTGTGATCATGAGAGGTTTTAATCACTGGAAATTCTGTTGCCTAACTTGGGGATACTTTGGAAAGAGAGTTTGACTTTGCTCTGAGGCCCTAACTCTGTTTTTTTTTATTAGCGTTTGTTTGTTTATGTTGAAAGTAAGTGTGAGTGCATGCAAGTGGGGGAGGGGCACAGAGAGAAGGAGAGAGAGAATCCCAAGCAGGCTCCATGCTGTCAGCACAGAGCCCAACACGGGGCTTGATCCCACAAACCACGAGATCATGACCTGAGCTGAAACCAAGAGTCAGGCGCTTAACTGACTGAACCACCCAGGTGCCCCATGAGTCTCTAACTCTTTATATTATTACCATTTTTCTTTTTGAGGCCCTTCTCCTGGAGGCCATTTCCAATTCTTGGTCCTGTGTGTTCCTACTTTGCCTTTCAGTCACAGACTTCTGGGTTTCTGGTCCACTTTACTCCTCATCTCCACCCGTATAGAATGGGGTTTTCTTATTTGTTGCTTTTGGAGGTACGGGAAGACCAGCAATGCTACCGAGAGTGTGTCCAATCTGGGAGTCTAGTAGTGGATTAGGGATAGCTATTCATACATTAGTAAGCATAGGGAGCACCAGTTAGTATAATCATTATGTATTACTCACTTGAATTCACAATGATCCAAACTTATTTTTAAGAGATTTCTTAACTAGTCTACTCACCCAGGGCTCTCTCTTCCACATGACTACCAATGAGAAAATTCATTGTGTTGTATCCCTAATTAAAATCTATATTGATCCCCCATGCTTGCAGAATAAAATCCAGGCTCTCCAGCATAGCATTTAAGTCCTTTTATCATCTGTTTCAAGTATATCTTCTTAACCATTATCCTCCTCTCCCACTTTTCTCTATAACCACCTGGGTTGCATCAGAGCATTCTAAGTTCTACTGAATATGCTGTAGTCTTTTATCAGCTATTGTTCTTGGTTGTTTCTTCTTTCTACACTCTCCTTTTTCTGTTGAACATCAAATACATTTGTTTCTTCCTTCAAACTCCTATACAAACAGGTGCACTTCTGTGAAGGCTTATCTAAGTTTCCCTTTGTAAGAAATGTTATCTCTCCCTTTTCTTCCATACACTCAGAGCCATTTCTTTATGCCCTGTTCATGATTTTAAAGTTAATTTTTTATGTGTCTATTTTGCCTTATTGATGATGATATTGTTAAGAATGGAGTGAGTATCTGCAGAGTTTAACCATCAGTATATACAGGTGGGTAAAAAAAAAAAATGCTATGGCACAGCCATTGATAGTATGTATCCAGATAGAAACAGTATGTTATATGGAAGGTGTCCCATAATTGAGGTAACAAAATATATTTTGAGTTACACATATTACCACTTATTCTCTGGCCAAATCCAAATGTTGACTACATTAAGGTTTACTTTTACAATCTACAGAAAAGTAAACACTAACTTCCACTGAAATATATTAGGTATATAACATTTTCCTACTTTGAGGAACATTATGAGAAAAGGGCTCTGAGAAACACATGTGTGTATAATGAAAAGTGTCTTTTAAGATTGTTGTTTATCGCTGTTACTTCGTGTCTTATTTGAGAAGGACAGAAAATTCTGTTTTTTAAATCAAGAATGATTAATCGATCCCAAAAAGCTAGTTTATTACTCCTTATATCCTCTGACTCATACATTGTGTTTCCCTCTGCTTTATTTTCTAGAAATTTCTTATTTTTTTATGTGTGTAACAAATTTCTCAGAAGTGTATTGGTCATTCTGGCATGGATTTTATTTAACTTTACCTTTACATTAATATACTTTTCTTTATTTTCCCCTTGACTTTATGCTTGTAATAATCATGGTCATCATGTTATATTGTGTATATTATTACAAATCCCTCCAAATACTTTTTGGAATTATGAGACTTTATCGCTCATTAAATTAATTAGTTCTTTTAGGTTACTCTTACAGTTATGATAAATAACTAAATAGGAGTGAGTGAAAATGCATCGAAAATTATTGAGCCTTCATTTATAAAAACAGTTATTATTTCATACCATAGTTAATGGTGGTATACCATTGTCAGTGATTTATAAGGAAATTAGAGTCAAACAGAGACTTAATCTAAACAATAATTTGTATATATGACCTCTTTTTAAAACTAATAAATTATTGAATAATTTTTAATTAGGCAAATTCTCAGAGTGTGGAACATTATTATCATTATTATCATTATTATTGTTAAAAATCTGTATTTTTATCTAGCACCAAATCCATGCCTATAATAAAAGTCTATGGGGGTGCCTGGGTGGTTCAGTCAGTTGAGTCCTACTCTTGATTTTGGCTCAGGTCATGATCTCACAGTTCATGACTTCAAGCCCCTCATTGGGCTCTGTGCTGACGATGCGGAATCTGCTTGGTATTCTCTGTGTCCCTCTCTCTGCCCCTCCCTGTTCACACCTTCTCTCTCTCTCTCTCTCCAAAAAATAAGTAAACATTAAATAAAAAAAGCCATTGCTTACAAAGATAGTGTATGGATCCATTTTTAAAAATCTCCCACCTTCCCCAAAGAGAGCTACATTGAGGTTTCTACACGGGATTCTTACCTACTGTAGTATAGAGTAAATAGCATGGATTATCATCTTGCTCAAATTAGTTGAAGCTGAAATATAGTGTACTCGACTATGAAATCCTGCAAATGTACCAGCAACTAGGTTGGAGGAGGGATTATATTACATAATGCATTCTTACTAGACATTCATTAAGTATTACTTTTATTTTCTTTCCTTAGATAAATTGAGAACTATATGAATAAATAGAATTTATATGAGCACCCTCTTAAGTTTGGCTTGTTTTCTAAAAGACCTCTAACAACATTTGGCTCAAAAATCTGTCATTTCATTGATTTGCCTAAGTGTTTCATCTCCAGTATGCTTAATCCTCAAAAAATTCCTCTTTGTTCCCTCAGCTTCTCTCACCTTACAGGGGAAAACGACAACAACAAAAACAACAACAACAAAAACAAAAACAGTGATTGACTTAATTTTTATTTTGGTGTAAAAGACTATGTTCCTTACCCTAAAAAGTTAAAGATTTCTTTTCTCTGTAATTTTACAGGATGTGTTTTATACTTCCTGTAGATGAAAATAGAAAATTAGAAAATAAACCACTTCTTTATAGGAAGTTATAAAAAAAAAAAACTCTAGATGCACCAATTAAAATATGCCTAAATCAGTTGTACATTTATCTAAATTACAAACATGTTCAACAGCCACTCTCATTTTAGAATGTTCACTTTTAATCTTTGACATGGATACACATCAATTCAATCAAACTGCATAATTTATTTTATCAGAGATTTTCTATCTTTGCCTGCCGGCTACATAGAACCTAAATTAGAATTTTTCAAATTATACAATGGATATTCTCACTTGCAAAGATATTTAAAATTTTTTGGCTATCCAAAAATCAGTTAGTAGATACAGAATTTACATGAAATTATTCTGTGGCTGCTTTCTCAATATTATAGAATGGTATACAATTATTTCTAAAATAGTTCTTTTCTATTTTAGTTATGCTACTTAAATATTATGTCTTCAGTTTTCAGTGTCAATTAAACATGACTGTATGTGCTTATAAATTTTAATGTCTAATTAAATTTCGATGTTCAAAACTTCATTATTCAATTCTGAGATCTATGAATCAACAAGAACTTGCTAATAGTGCCAAGAAAGAAAATAGTATTAGTGGAATCGCTAACATAGATGTAAATGCTTATTCATACACATTCAAATCAATTTAACTAACTTTTTTTTTTCTTGTAAGCCTCATGGATCCAAGGTACCGCTTTCCTCACGTTGATGAATTACAGCAGCTTTTCTCAATTAGGGAGCAGTTTTGTCCCCAAGGGTACATTTGGCAATTTCTAGAGACATCTTTGGTTGTCAGAAGGTGGGACGTCCATGAGGTGGAGGACAGCATCATTGCTGAACATCTGAGCCTATACAGGATATGCCCCTTTCCCTAACAAAGAATTATCCAATCCAAAATGTCAACATTGCCAAGATTGAGAAACACTGCCTCACAGTCTATTAGAGAAGATGATGTAGACATCCAAGTAACTTTTTTTTTTAACAATAATTACCAACTGATTCATCCAAAAAGGTCTTCCATTTACCTTTCCTAATTTATTTATGATTATGATTGCTATTGCTATTTTTTTAAGTAGGCTCCATGCCCAATATGGGGCTCAAAGTCACAACCCTGAGATCAAGAGTCGCATGCTCCACTGACTGAGCAGGTGCCCCATTTACCTTTCCTAATTTAATCTTCACTTTAACGTGATTTTACCTTCACTTCCTTGTCAGTACTATGTATTTTTATTTTTTTCATTTTTAAAAAAGTTTTAATGTTTATTTATTTTTGGGAGAGAGAGAGAGAGAGAGAGATTGACAGAGCATGAGCAGGGGAGGAGCAGAGAGGGAGACACAGAATTTGAAATAGGTTCCAGGCTCCAAGCTGTCAGCACAGAGCCTGATGTGCGGTTCCAACTCACGAACTGTGAGATAACCTGAGCCAAACTCAGACATTTAACCGACTGAGCCACCCAGGTGTCCCCCAAGTCAGGACTATTTAAATAATTTTATAGACATATGAGAAATCTCTATCTCATTTAGAGAATACTAACAATAGTCAATCATTCAAAACCAATGTTAAACTAACCACAGAACTATTGGAATTTCAGCCACATGCTACAAGTGATGGTAATGTCACATTTATCTTAGTTCTATAACTAGATATAAATAATATAGTAGAGCAGATAATTCACCAACTAGCTGTGTTTGTAAACAGAGAAGGAATGGACTGCCACAGTGAGTCCCAAGGTTCACTATCAGGCTAAAAAGCAATTAACTTTCTGAATATTTACTGTTCTGTGTACTTTCTAACACATTTTGGTAAATACGATCTCATTAATTCGAGCTACTACCCTGTGAAATAGAAATACTACATGCATTTCATACTGGGAAAATAAAGCCTAAGAAATATGGCAAAATAACACAGAATCCGTCAGCACACTGGGTTTGTATCCTAAATGTGCCTTGTCCTGGTTACAAAGTAATGCTCTGCCTGGCTGCTTGTGATCTCTTCCTATTTTTTTCTCAGAGATGAAATACTTTAGTGTCTGGGCCAATAGAGAATACTCCATAGTAACGATTATAAACTTAAAACAGTACATAAGTAATTTCCAAGGGCTAGTATATAAATTATAAGTTTTGAAGACTAAGTGTAATGTAGTTAAAATGTTGTACTTATTAGGAATGGCTTTGGCTCGGGGCGCCTGGGTGGCTCAGTCGGTTAAGCGTCCGACTTCGGCTCAGGTCATCATCTCACTGTCCGTGAGTTCAAGCCCCGCGTCGGGCTCTGTGCTGACAGCTCAGAGCCTGGAGCCTGTTTCAGATTCTGTGTCTCCTTCTCTCTCTGACCCTCCCCCATTCATGCTCTGTCTCTCTCTGTCTCAAAAATAAATAGACGTTAAAAAAAATTAAAAAAAAAAAAAAGGAATGGCTTTGGCTGCAATTAATACAAAAACTTGCTAATAGTGGTCTAACCAATAAGGATTCCTCCCATCATGAGACCACCTGAGGCAGTTCTTCTCATTCTAGTAGGAATTGCAGTCATTCATTCTCTTGGCCTTTTTGTCATGGTCGGAAGCTGTCTGGAGAATCTGCAAGCGTTATTTTGTCTGTCATACTACAGAAAGCAAAGAAGAGAGAAGCATGGCGGACTTTATTTTTTATGATGAATTTGTGGGGGATATAAAGCAAAAGAGCTTTTCTGGAAGCCCTAACTAGACTGGCTTTACATTTTATTGGCCAGAAATAGGCCACACAGTTGTCTTTGGTTGCAAAGGAGGCTAATCATTCTTTGAGTTCTTTCAAGAACTGGTTGAGAAATCTCTTAATGAGCCAATGAAAAGTGGAACTACAAATTTTATAGTTAAAAAGCAATTTCACATGTTTCATTTCATTTGCTGCATATCTATAATAAAAATAACAACAGATTATTATGTAAGTGTCTTAAATATATGCATTTATATAAGTTAACAATGATAGTTAATTCTTTTTAAGCATTTGATCTCCTCCAAGTGTCATATGTGTAATTCTTATAATGCTACAAGCTGGGTAAATTTACTGTGTCTGTTTTAATACACATCTGTTTTATAGGTGAAAGAATTTAGGTTTAGTGAGATTGAATAATTTGCTAAGGTCAAACAATGGCTCAGAAAAGGAATGGAATACAAGTCCATTATTCGACTAACTCCAAAGCTGAAATATTAATGATTACATAACTATTATGATTTTTACACAACTCATCCTTTTCTTTCTCCATTTATTAGGCCCATAGACACATATTAATATTACCATGGAATATTGACTTTAATATCATTTACACTTTGTTCATCATCAGTACCACTCATGGTGACTTTACATTTGAAGTCAGAGATTCTGGACTTTGCTTCCCGATATTGCTATCCCTTTGTCCTAACTCCCCTATTTTCTTGTCCACACTTCCATACCTCTGCTCTGCTGTCTCCACTGAACACCTATGTGGCCTTCTCTCCATCTGCCTTTTCCGTGTCCCTGTTTCGAGCCCTTTGCACCAAAACAAGTGCCTGTTCTCTTTCAGAATCCTTGAATATTCATTTTTGCCTCTTGTTAAGATCTATAGGTAACTCAATATTAGCCATAACCTGGAAACTCTGTTCAATAAGAATATAGACTCCCCAGGGCTGTCTCAGAATGACGACTATGTTAAGTTATGAGCAGATGCTGGAGAGACTCAAGCCATGAATGATGGGGGTGTAGAGAGGGAGAAGGAGATTGAGACTGGGAGCCAGCCTCTAGGACTTGGGAGCTGTGAATCTAATGACTGTCATTTAACACATATTTGAATAAATAAAAATATGAAGAAAAGATAAACTAGCAGGTGAAATATATCACATTTGATACTAAGGTGTTAGTTTATTCTTTAAACAAATAGCAAATCAGTGGATCTACTACATACCTAATGAATTTGGCTTATAGAAAACCAGAAGTGTGATTTTTAGATAGAAAATGAATGTAACCATCACTTGTCAAATCTTTCTTATAGCTTCCCTGGGGAAGAAAATGTATTAATCTAGGAGGATATTATTTTTGTTTATTGGAATAATAGGTTTAAAAGGTATACTTGGTATATAATATAGATTGATTACACATGTATGAGGATACTGATTCTTTTATCATCAACAGAGGAAGGGCTTAGGAACCTGGAGCATGAAGTGTACCTAAAAGGTAAGGGGACATGACACTGTTGGGGTAAAGATGCTATAGATGAAGGACGGAGAACATAAAGTCAAAATTGAAAGTTTTCACAGATGTCAATACATGACATTGCACAATCATGTCTTACACTGGTTTACAAACATGAATATTGGCCTCATAGAAACGTTATCCACTGTGGATTATTTATATATATATATATATATATATATATATATATATATGCATATGCATATATGCACATGCATATATGCACATATATAAATGCATATACATATATGTGCACATTTATTTTAAATATACATATAGTATTTACCATATTAACCAATTTGAAGTGTACAGTTGAGTGATGTCAAGTATATTTTCATTGTTGCGAAACAGGTCTCTAGAACTTTTTCATCACACAAATCTGAAACTATAGCCATTAAACAACTCCCCTTTTATCTTTCCCCCTGTTCCCTAGTAACCACCATTCTACTCTGTTTCTATGAATTTGACTAGTTTATTTCATATGATAGAATTAAACAGTGTTTGTTTTCTTGCGACTGGCTTGTTTCACTTAGCATGATGTCCTCAAAGTTCATCCACGTTAGAACACGTGACAGGGTTTATTTTATTTTTATTTATTTTTAAGGCTAAGAGTCCATTGTATGTATTTACCACATTTTGTTAATCCGCTTATCTATCAGCGAACATTTTGGCTTTTTCCACCTCTTGACTCCTGTGAATAGTGCTGCAGTGAACTTGGGTGTGCAGACATCTCTTTGAGCCCCTCTTTGAAATTTTTCTGCATATGTATGAAAAGAGATTTAGGGGTCATATGGTAATTAGTATATTTAATTTTTTGAGGAACTTCCACACTGTTTTCCATAGCAGATGAACCATTTTACAATACCACCAACAGTACATAGGGTTCCAACTTTTTCCACGTTCCTTACCTAACTTGTTGTTTATTTTTTTATACTAGTCATTCTAAGGAGTGTGAAGTGATATCTCACTGATATTTTTATTTGCATTTCTCTGTAATTAGTGATGTTGAACATTTTTCATACGATTGATTATTTTTATATTGTCTTTAGAAAAATATCTATTCAAGTCCTTTACCCATTTTTTTTCCTTTTTTTAATGTTGATTTATTTTTGAGAGAGAGGGTATGTGTGCAAGGCAGGGGAGAGGCAGAGAGAGAGGGTAACAGAGGATCCAAAGCAGGCTTTGCACTGACAGCAGAGAGCCTGATGCAGGGCTCAAACTCAAGAACTGTGAGATCATGATCTGAGCCTAAGTCAGACGCTTAACCAACTGAGGCACCAGGTGCCCCTCTACCCATTTTTCGTTCAGGTTATTTTGTTGTTGTTGTTGTTGTTGTTGTTATTGTTGTTGAATTGCAAAAGTTCTTTATATATCCTGGTATTACCCTCTTACAGATACATGATTTGTAAATATTCTCTCCCATTCCATAGGTTGTCTTTGCACTCTTGATTACGTCTTTAGACACACAAAAGTTTTAAGTCTGATATAATGCCATTTGTCTGTTTTTACTTTCGTTCCCTGGGCTTTTGGTAGCACATCCAAGAAATCAGTGGTAAGTCCAATGTCTTGAAGCTTTCCACCTATATTTTCATCGAGAAATTTTCATTTTGAAATTTTATAATTTCATCTAGAAATTTTCATCTAAAAATTTAGAAGTTTTTAGTTTTACATTTTGGTCTTTACTCCATTTTGAGTTAATTTATGTATATGGTGTAAGGTAAGGGTCCCACTTCATTCTTTTACATGTGGATATCCACTTTTCCCATTTCACATTTATTGAAGAGACTGCCTTATTGAAGATCATTTGTCCCTATAAATCAGGGTTTATTTCTGGATTTCACCTTCTATTTCATTACTCTGTTGTCTGTCTTTATGCCATTGCCACACTGTTGTAATTAATTAAACTTTCTAATATGTGTATTGATCAGGAAATGTGAGTCCTTCAATTTATCCTTTAAAAAATAAAGTATTATGGTGTTTTGGAGTCCCTTGAGATTCTGTATGAATTTTATGATAGATTTTGTATTTATGCAAAAAAATGCTGTTGGGATTTTGAAAGACTTTGCAGAATATGTAGATCACTTTAGGTAGTATGGACATCTTAATAACTTTAAATCTTTTAATCCATGAACACTGTATGTCTTCATTTATTTGTGTATTAATTTCTTTCAGCTACGTTTTGTAGTTTTCAGTGTATGGGTCTTTTACCACCTTAATTAAGCTGATTCCTATTGTATTCTTTTAGATACTATTATAAATGGATCTGTTTTCTCTTTAATTTTTCATAATATTTATTTATTTTTGACAGAGAGGAAAGAGAGAGTCAGAGCCTGAATGGGGGAAGGGCAAAGAGAGAGGGAGACACAGATTTTAAAGCACAGTGCAGGCTTCAAGCTGTCAGCACAGCGCCCTATGTGGGGCTCAGACTCCCGAGCCGTGAGATCATGACCTGAGCCGAAGTTGGACACTGAACCAACTGATCTACTCAGGTGCCCCTAAATGGATCTGTTTTCTTAATGCTTTTTTGGGGGTTGTTTATTGTTAGTGTATAGAAACAACAGATTGTGTGTGTGTGTGTGTGTGTGTGTGTGTGTGTGTTGATTTTGTATCCTGCAGCTTTACTGAATTCAGTTGTGAATTCAATTTTTTTTTTTTTTTTTTGGTCGTAATTTTAAGGTTTTCTACATATACAATCACATCAGCGGCAAATATAGATAAGTTTACTTCTTCCTTTCCAATATGGATTTTTGCTTTCTTTTGTTTGCCTGATTTCTCTGGCTAGGCCTTCCAATGCTGTGTTGAATAGAAGTGGGGAGAGTGGGCATTCTTGCCTTGCTCATGTTCTTAAGAGGAAAAGCTTCCAGTCTTTTAACAGTTGAGTATGATGTTGGCTGTGGGGTTTTCTTTTTTTTTTTTTTTTTTAATTTTTTTTTTCAACGTTTATTTATTTTTGGGACAGAGAGAGACAGAGCATGAACGGGGGAGGGGCAGAGAGAGAGGGAGACACAGAATCGGAAACAGGCTCCAGGCTCTGAGCCATCAGCCCAGAGCCTGACGCGGGGCTCGAACTCACGGAGTGCGAGATCGTGACCTGGCTGAAGTCGGACGCTTAACCGACTGCGCCACCCAGGCGCCCCAGCTGTGGGGTTTTCTTAAGTGGCCTTTGAGGCAGGTAATTTCCTGCTACACTATGTTTTCATCATTGCAAGGGTGTGGAATTTTCTCAAGTGCTTTTTCTGCATCAATTACAATGATTATGTTTTTTTTTTTTCATTTTTGCATTTCTTTCTGTTATTGTGGTGCCTTACATTAATTGATTTTCATATGTTGAGCCATCCTTTCATTCCAGGATTAAATCCCACTTGATTGTGGTGTATAATACTTATATGTACTGTTGAATTCTGTTTCCTAGTATTATTTTTTTTGAAGACTTCTGTATCACTATATATCAGGACTATTGGTCTGCAGTTTTCTGATAGTCTCCTTAGTTGTCTTTGTTATCACAGTAATTTACTAACTACTACTTAAGGACTTACTATTGTCATTTTGTAAATTATTTTCTGTATGTCTTATAGCATTTTTTCTGTCCCTGTTTTCTTCTCTGTTTCATTTATTTATTTATTTTTATATTATATACTTTAATTTCCTTCTCATTTCCTTTTGTGTATAGTCTATAGATTTTTTCTTCTAGTTCCTATTGCAATTATATACAACATCCTAATGTTACAATATTCTATTTTAAACTGATAACAGCTTCAATTGCATATAAACACCACTACTTCCAGCTCCGTCCCCTTCATGTTACTGGTGTCCCAAATGCATTTTATACATTATATATTCATAAACATAGCTTTAAGAAGTTAGTTTTTGTCATTTATTTATTTACTTTTTAATATTTATTTTTGAGAGGGAGAGAGACAGAGCACAAATGGGGGAGGTGCAGAGAGAGAGGGAGACATAGAATCTGAAGCAAGCTCCAGGTTCTGAGCCATCAGCACAGAGCCCGATGCGGGACTTGAACTCATGGACCGTGAGATCATGACCTGAGCTGAAGTCAGACACTTAATTGACTGAGCCCCCAGGCACCCCAGTTTTTTGTCTTTTAAATTCTATGCACCAAACTCACAATATAGTACACTTTCCTATATTTATCAAAAGGAGGTAACTATTTATTTGTGTAATAGTACACAATATGATATTTCTCTATATTCATCTTTGCTGGAGAGCTGTATATTTTCATATGCTTTTGTATGTCTATCTATCATCCTTTATATCAACTTGAGGGATTACCCTTCACATTTCTCATTTTGCAAGTCTCGTGGTAAAGAACAACCTCATCTTTTGTTCATCAGGAAAAACTTTAATTTTTCCTTCATTCTTAAAGGGCAGTTTTTCCAGATACAGTATTCTTGGTTGGCTTTTCTTTCCTCCCTAGCAATTAGAATATATCATTCCATGATCTTCTGGCCTATAACATTTCTGCTGTAAACCTCCTGTGTATCTAATGAATCACTTTTGCCATGCTGCTTTCAAGATATTCTCTTCATCTTTAAAATTGCATTTTGACTGTAATGTGTTTTGATGTGGTTCTCTTTGAATCAATGCAGTTGGAGTTCCTGAAGCTGTCGAATCTGTATGTCCATGTATTCCCTCAGATTTGTTGAGTTTTCAGCTATTAGTTCTTCAGATCAGCTCTCTACCCCTTTCTCTCTTCTCCTTCTAGTATTCTCACAGTGCATATACTGATCCATTTGATGATGTCTCATAAATTCCTTAGGCTCTCTTTGCTTTCCTTCATTCTTTTTTTTCCCCCTTAGACTAGGTAACTTCAAATGTCATGTCTTCAAGTACTTTGATTCCTTCTTCTGCATGTCAAGTCTGCTGTTGAACACTTCTAACAATTTTTTTCAGTTCAGTTATTTTATTTTGAGCTCTAGAATTTGTCTTGTTCTTCTTTATAGTTTTTAGCTCTTTGCTGATATTCTCTTTTTGTTCATGCACGGTTTTCCTGATTATGTTCAGTCATTTATCTATGTTCTCTTTGATCTCACTGAGCATCTTATTATAGTTATTTTAAATTGTTTGGCAGGCAGCTCCTAGACCTATGTTTCTTTAGAGTCAGTTTCTGGAGTGTTATTTTGTTCCTTTCATAGGCCAGGTACCTTTATATTTTTGTGTGCCTCATAGTTTTGCTTTGTTTTGTTTTTCTGGAATTTGGGCATTGAGCAGGGGGAGAAAGAAATCTTTCCCAGTCTTTCCACACTGCTTTTATGTAGGCAAAGACTTTCAACGACCACTTAAACCTTTAGCTGATCTCAGGATTCTTAGGTCTCCTAAACCTTTTTGATATCTTGCTCATCTCGACTTATAGAACTGCAGGTCTAAGGTACTACTTTATTTTCAGCAACTTCCAAACTCTGACAATGGTCTTGTTAGTGCTCTGTGTCAGGTGAGAGTGAAATGCATCTCTCAGGCAGCTCCCAGACAAGTCAGAACATTGAACACATGGTTCACTCTCCTGTTTCTATCCTAAGAGAGCCCTGGTAAGTGATTTTCTCTCTGCTGCCCCACACTATACAGGGTAGGCATGACAATGCCACAAATTTTCCTACCCTTTTCACTAGAATTCCATCTGGGTGGGATTTACAGTGGCTTGAGTACTATACCTTTTCAGCTGGTTTCTAGAGTTCTCACAGAGCTGTTTTATGGGTTTTGGTCTTACATTTAGGTCTTTAAATCCATTTGGAGTTAATCTTTGCGAGATGAGTTTCTGAGTTAAAGTTTATGTTGAACTAGATCAGCTTTCACTAAGAAATAATAATTTATGTTGTTTACCCTCTTAAGAAATTAAGTGGACAAAATATGATAAAATTTTTTCATCATCTAATGAAATAAATTATTTCAAATGGGATAACATATTTCAAAATAGAAGAAAATACATTCATCATGTTTTATAGAGCTGTGAAAACACAGACTAAGAAGACCTCCAGGAAAATGAAGAAATATAACAATAGGATTGTTGAGGTAGGAAAGTGACGTGAAAACTTGGAATCATAGAACCCAAAGATTAAATAAAAATACAGCTTTCAAAAAGGAAGCCAAAAATTACTCAAGAGAAAACTTAGTCTGTAAAATTTATAGTCATAGCAACCAATTCTGAAACTACGGTCTCTGAACTTGAAGGATGAAACATGATAAGTTGGCAATTTATACATGTAAAACTTTTACTTTTTCAATATCCAACCTAAAAGTAATAATGCCTGTATTAAAATTTAGTTTATTTTTCCTTAATTCATTTTTTAACTTAGATACCAGCACCAGTTATGTTGGTATATATTTTACTTTATGTGTCTTATATAGAAGTGTCTTATGTATTATGTGTGCTACATCAATATTAGTATTTTGGATTTTTTAAAGTGTTTTATTTATTTTTGAAGCAGAGAGAGACAGAGCATGAGCAGGGGAGGGGCAGAGAGAGAGGGAGACACAGAATCTGAAGCAGGCTCCAGGCTCTGAGCTGTCAGCACAGAGCCCGTTGCAGGGCTCGAATTCACAAGCTGTGAGATCATGCATGACCTGAGCCGAAGTCGGATGCCCAACCCACTGAGCCACCCAGTCGTCCCGGTATTTTGGATTTTTAAAAGAAAATGATTATGGTATGATAATGAGAACTTCGTTTTCAATTCTAGGAAATTTGTAGGAAGACCACTCTAAACTTTGTAGACTTAGGGAAGAGCCCAGAACTGATATGTGTTTCTGTGTGTGCACACACATTTATTATTTTGGACATCAGTAGTTAGTTCGTATCACTCCGATTCTTTCTTCTTCACGTGGAAACAGCTCAAAGCACCAAACCCATTCTCCAGTGATTGGGACAAAAGTAGGTTTAGTAGAGTGGGTTGCTAGGAGACCAGTATCAGCATCATCTATGACCTTGCAGGATGTAAAAAATAAGTATAGATTTATCGAACTCAGTGGCACATTGTTTGAGTTCTCTGCTCTGGCTGTCTTATTTCATTTCTGTCTACCTCAGTGTTTTCCTCTTTCTCTTTTCTCTCCTTTTCTCTCACACAAATGTGAATACATAAGGCCATACAACTCCCTTTCTTGATACCTCCTAATTCCTCAAAGTTATTACTATGCTGCATTTAACCATAGCATTGTCTCTTAGCTAACAAGGCACTCTAACAGCAGCGTCAGCAAATCCTGATCTTTTTAAAAGGCTGATTCTTCATACCATCGCTGTAAGAAATATAGAAATCAGTTCTACTGGGAACAACATTATGAAAAATGTATAAACATCACAAAGTAATTTTGCTGTCACATTCAAAATGTTTTCTCAAAGTTGCATCCCCAGTTTTTCACAGTTGAGGGGGCTTAGGTTAAATAATCTCATGCAGGAGAGAACTCTAACATTCTTGTCATCTTCTTGGAGTTATCTTTTTTTTTTTTGAAACTGTTTATGATATGGATTTCATATAGAAACAAAGTAACAACAGAGAAAGTGAAATTAAAAAAAAAATTCTCACATCCTAAGCCACTTTTGTATCTGTAGATTCCTAGATTTACTTGTTCTTAAATAGATTATAAATAATACTGTAAATAAATGAGGTGTATGTGTGTGTGTGTGTGTGTATGTGCGTGCGTGTGTGTGTGCGTGTGCGTGTGTGTGTGTGATGTTTTTCTCCACAGGTTGGAATCTTCATTGGAAGTTATATGAGAATGTACCCCCCTTCTATCTCTAACAAAAAGTTCTATACTTTAGACTTGCTATCATCTGTATATGGTTTAATTGTAAAATGCTGAAATACATGTGGATGTATTTATATATCCCACCAGTACAAATGTTTAGACTTTTGTTAATTATTAAATCAGACAGAATATTATTTAATCTGAATTATATCTTTACAGAATTCATTGGATAGTATTATGAATACAAATCCAAGTTACTTAAAGAATTGTAAAGCTTTATATCAGTGTTGTGATTGTACAGAGAATTTTGTGCAGAACTTGGTATTTCTTATGGACTAGACAATGAAATTAAAAATAATATTAGTTCTTTTTGAAAATGTCTTAGTAATAATCAAGAAAATAGAAAATAGTTACTTATGTTTGTTGTATACATGCTTATTGAACTTCTAAGAAAGAAAATATAATTCACCAAATTCCTAAAACCTGAGAGGACAGAAAGATGTTCTTAGATAATTCACTTTTATTCTACCAATATATAAACTAGTCGTTGCAGATGCACTGGTCTTATTTTCTGTGTGCTTAAGGCATCAGTAATTCTCATAATCCCTGCTATAACATGTAGGACAGTGATGTTGAACTGGTCTATATAAAGATATAGTGATACTCCCATGAATTTTGCAAAAGGTATTTAGAGATTTATGGAAGGAATGGATACTTAAGGAATATTAACACATTCACTAAAAATGAAGAGCTCTAAGAGGTAAAACCAAAACCTTCCTATGGTGTATATTAAAACTCAAGTGAGAGAAGTAAGTAAGCATTTGGCCAAAGGGTATTGGAAGTAGCTCTTCTTTTTGTTTGTTTGTTGTTTGTTTTTGTTGTTTTGTTTTGTTTTTAAGTGTAATTATGGAGTTGTTACTTGTGAAAGGCATGAACCAAAAAGGCTATGTGAAACTAGTATGGAATCACAGGAGTGAGTTCTAGGGCAATGAGCAAATGTGAGACCAGACTGTAGAAAATATACTAACAGATGAATTAGGGGAACAGTGAGGAGTCAAGTATTAGGTGTAACATCCGTGACAAAGCATTTTGCGAAATAATCTCATCATCTATGGGAATACGGATGCTTTTCTTACTTCTGGAAGTCACTAGTGGAGGAAATAAATGCAAATTGTATTTCATTATGAAATAAGATGAAACGTGCACTTGATATTTATTAATTAACCATTTTTAAAGAAACCATTGAATGCCTGTGATATGCTAAACCTTTTTACATCTGACCTTTGAGTCTAATGGGAGAGACAGGTATGTAAAAAGATAATTACAGCACCAAGAAACAAAAAGTGCTAACAAATGTAGGAAAGATTGCTGTGGTGGCAAGGTGGATTTGCTTATAATTGGCATATACATTATTATTATAGTGGTTCCAGGACATGTTTGAGATGGTCCATAGAAACTAATATGGTACTTGGGATTTTGTACATTGTAAAAAAAAAAAGAAAGAAAGAAAGAAAGAAAGAAAGAAAGAAAGAAAGAAAGAAGAAAAAAAAAAGAAAAAAATCTCTGCAGAATGATGATTTTGTTCTAGTGACTAGTTCATTTTATAAAAAGAAACCTGAGAAAATGATCCTAGAAGACCTACATTTTCATCAAAAGTCATACCTTCTCCAAAAAGCTTTTGTTTTTTCCCTTCATAACCTATTTAAACTTCAACATAATTAGAATAATTCTAAAATTGATTGTGCTCATTGTCAATTATATTTCTGACTAGGAGTTCACACACACACACACACACACACACACACACACACACTCATCCAGAAGTAATACCAAGAAAAAATTCTATAGATGCAAAGTTGTATCAGCCAGATGCATCTATAATTACTTAGAATAGCAGAGCACGGCTCTGTGTTTCACCTTGAATGCATGCACATACTTTACACACAGACTCGGTGTAGGGTTCATGAGTCTCAAAAGGCATCAAAGGATATATGTAGTGGTGAATCACACGCAGAGAGTTGGGACACTAAGGCTTTTTTTCCAGGAAGCAGCTTTGTTCGTGCCAGCACGGGCTCAGTGGGCTAAGACTCAAAATGCTGAGCCCCAAGCTCAGCAGGGGGGGTATCTTTTGTACAATTTTTGCTCCTTTGTCTCCCATATATGGTAACATACAGTCTGAATGGGTGGTCTGTGTTACAGAGGCATGGGGAATATTGCGCACAGGCACATGGCCAGGTTTCCTTCCCTGGTCTTGAAGTTTTCACCACATTCCTTAGGGAGGGGCTCTACCACATACTCAGACTTAAAACATGACTGTTGTGTTTCACATTTTACCGCTCTAAACTAATGTGCAGCTTAAACCAAGATTGTATAAATAGGATTCAACATCACTTTTTTTCCTCGAAGTTTGGAAAGCATTTTCGGAAAAAGTGCCAGATCACCATGGGTGTGTAGAGCTGAATGGGGAATTTTTCCCCACTTTTTATTTTTTTCGCTAGCACCTAATCATTCAAATACATTTTTCTGACATAAGATATGGATATGAAGTATCATAAAGAATGCTCTCTCTTGATAGTGTTTTCTCTGAAGAAAATTATTTATAAAAGCAGAGTCTGTGGGCAATAATCTTCCCCTTCATCCATTCGAACTCACAGATGCATCTTCTCAGAACAAATAAAGTACATCAGGAAGGAATGTATGGTATTAATGCATCCTCCCATCATTCTTTGCTTCAGGACTGACTTAACAGTTTGCAATTATCAGTTTTTTATGCTTCTCAGGAAAGCCATAAAACAAAACAAAACAAAAGCTATAGAATCAATAGAATGGGCATTTAAAATGAGGCCCCAGAATTTTTCTAACAAAGGAGAGAAATCTTATTAAATATAGAAGTTCTAAGATTATTTTTTGGCCCATGAAATTTATGAAATCATAAGCCAATGTTTAGGAAACTGAGGTAGGACACTAAAACAAAAATATTCAGGTAAGTACAAGAGTACAATTGAAAGCAGTATTTCTAATTCAAGGCAGTGGATGGAGGTGACCAGCACATAAAGAGAATATTTCCCAGTTTTGTACAGTTGTTTCTTGCTGAATTAGCAGACCCACAACTATTATCTCCTGTGACTTCCTGATTGGTCTCTAGGTATGTCAAATCTTGGAAAGGCTGATGGTCTTGCAATCTCAGAGCTAAAGTGGGTCTTGTATGTAATTGAAACATTTAAGGATGTCTTAAATGGCTGCCTTTGAGCCTACAGGGAAAGCACACGAAATCTAGGGACAATGTGGGATAGCCCCAGTGGTCTGGTTAATAAAACAAAGGACATTGCAGAAAGTTAGTTATCAGAGACCTTGAAAGCTTTGTACCACACTGCTTTACATACAACAGCCATTTTAGCTTTAAAATTGCAGGATTAACAACCCTGGAAGGTTTAAGAAAGTAAAAACACCCCCAAGGTAACAAGCAGAAATTCACAGGGGCCTCTTTGGGTGCCCTATTGATTCTGCTAATTCAACAAGGGATAATTGCGGAAAGTTCCCGGAGACATTTAAAACTCCCTACAGCGCAAGGTTTCTATCAAATACTGGCCTATGGGCAGAGGGTCTACAAAGGCTCTTTCAGCTTGCACAGCAAAATGAGTATTGAAGTTTAACCCTCAACATGCTATATGCAGCATCTTTGATTCCCCAAAAGGGGGAAAAATTGTACTTCTAAAGCAAGTAATTTTCGATTGTAACAAATCTGCAAAAAAGTGATCTTGTTTTGCCTGTGCTAATTTAAATAAGAGACAGTTCTGCTATTCAATGGTTCTTTGAAACACAAGCAACTATAATTGCATCATAGTGTATTCTGAAAAATAAAATTGAGTAGAAGTGTTTGCCTTTTTTTTTTTTTTTTTTGTGTTACAAGGGCTTGTAGTTAGGGCACATGTTTAGTTATATAAGAAGGTCTTTTTTTTTTCTTTGTGAGTTTGCAAAGGATCTTTGTCAATGATGGTTATTTTTTTTTTTTAAGTTTACTTATTTATTTTGAGAGAGAGCACAGTGCATGAGTGGGGGGGCCAGAGAGAGGGAGAGAGAGAATCTCAAGAAGCCTCCATGTCAGTGTGGAGATCAACATGGGGTTCAATTTAACGACCACAAGATCATGACTTGAACCAATATCAAGAATCAGACGCTTAACTGACTGAGCCACCCATGTGCCCCTCAGTGATGGTTATTTAAAAAGGTTTTTTTTTTTTTTTTCCCTTACTGATTGTTTGAGACTGGTTAGATGCTAATCTTTATACCCTCTCCTGACTTCTGAGCTCTAGCCAAATCGAGAACAGCCATAAAAATGAGGTAAGCATTAAAATATCGTACCCCCTGTAATATGGTTTATATTATATCAGATGAAGAAAATTGGACTTTGAGAACAAAGTGAGATCCTCAAGCAATCCTTGGGACCTGTATTTTGGGAGAGTTGGATTCTTTGGACAGAATTACTTATTCACCCACATCGGGTATAATGACTTTTCCTATATCCTAGAACACAGCAAGCAAGGGCTGAGAGTCTTAACCTTATTTAAATTCATGTGGGCTTTGTGTGTGAGGAGGGCCTGAAATGGCAAGAGAGATCACAGATCACTGGTAGGAAAACTGGTGACAGGGAGTAAGAGACACAAAGAAGTCTGGGGCGGAAGATGTGGTCAACTGTGAGCTATAACCTTTCTTTGCCCAGGGTGCCAATTAGAAAAGTTATTCTTCCCAGTGAGAAGAGTGAGAAGGAACCTGAATATGGTATAAGTTCCCTCCTTAGTACTTCCTTGACAGGACGGAAATGTTTGCAAAACTATCATTTTTATGGGTCAAGAAAGAAATGTGGAAAAGGGTTATTTCCGTTCTTATAAATCTAGTCTTGCCTTAATGAATAGCCTGTTTAAAACCATGAAGGACTGAGTTTGGTCTCCTATGAACCCTGGCTCCTGGTATGCACTTCATGCATAATTTAAATAATACAATAATTAAGAAATAAAGATTTTAGGGGCAGCTGTGTGGCTCAGTCAGTTAAGTGTCAGACTCTTGATTTCCGCTTAGGTCATGATCTCATGGTTTGTGAGTTTGAGACCCATATTGGGCTTTGCGCTGATGGTGTGAGGAGCCTGCTTGGGATTCTCTCTCTGCCTTTCTCTCTCTAGCCCTCCCCTGCTCGTTCTCTCTCTCTCTCTCTCTCTCTTTCTCTCCCTCTCTCACAAAAAAAATAAAATAAAATAATAAAGTCTAAAAGAAATTGGAAAAGAAAAAATAAATATTGAAGAAATCCAAGCACATTTTATATACATACCAGTTTAAATTATGGGGTACTGCTGGCCTTTATTGCCACAACATTTTTTTTCACTTTTCCCCAATTTCTTGACTTAAGTATATTTTAGTAAGGTAAACCTCCCTAGTCTTAATAAGAAATGAAAACAATTTAACTTAAGGTATATAACAACAATACATAAACTTGGCAGTTGTCTCTGAAAAGGTACCAGTCACTGTAGCTTAAGGCTAACCTTACGTAACTCTGTGCAGATACATCCATCTATTTAAGTTACCTGAGGAGAGCTATGAGAAAATTGTGGGGACATTTCTGAGTCTTACTGTATGGCATAGTGAAGGACTGTTAGCAAAAAGGCTTCAAGTTTGAACATCTAAGAGTTTGCTCTGGATCATCAGAGAGGTATGACCCACAGAATTATGTTGCCTTCTATGAAAGTTTGCAAACCCTAGTGAAGATAGGAATGGTATTTGCTCATTCCAGTGTCTTATTTCAATGTCTTAACTTTTGGTGGTCTCTTGTTATTCTTGCATGAATTAAACTTTCATGCACACGTGGTTATATGCACCTGCAAGTAGTACTCAAATTTCTAGATAGGAAGAAGTTAATTGGCTTCTTTTCATTTTGTTTTTTAAAATTTCATTTTAGGGGCGCCTGGGTGGTGCAGTCGGTTAAGCGTCCTACTTCAGCCAGGTCACGATCTCGCGGCCCGTGAGTTCGAGCCCCGCGTCGGGCTCTGGGCTGACGGCTCAGAGCCTGGAGCCTGTTTCTGATTCTGTGTCTCCCTCTCTCTCTGCCCCTCCCCCGTTCATGCTCTGTCTCTCTCTGTCCCAAAAATAAATAAACGTTGAAAAAAAAAATAAAATTTCATTTTAAAGAACCCTGATGTTTTTTCCCCTAAAGAGGGAAAATAAACTATTAAAAAAATGATGATTTTTCTTGGAATTGAACTCAATGCCTGTGGAATAACATGATTCTTGCAGTTTTTCTCTGTCCCAATTCTGAAAGTTCCCTTAACTTTTGTAGGATCACCTAGAATATCTCTACCTTGGTTTTCATGACATCTTCTACCTTTTTTTTTTTTTAATTTTTTTTTAATGTTTTTATTTATTTTTGAGACAGAGAGAGGCAGAGCATGATCAGGGGAGGGGCAGAGAGAGAGGGAGACACAGAATCTGAAGCAGGCTCCAGGCTCCGCGCTATCAGCACAGAGCCCGACGCGGGGCTCGAACCCACGGACTGTGAGATCATGACCTGAGCGGAAGCCAGATGCTCAACCAACCGAGCCACCCAGGCGCCCCAACCTTGGTTTTTATTTTGTCATCACTTTCATCCCATTATCCTAATTTACATAATCCCTTGTTTAAGGTGATAGGTAAAAGATTTAATCTCTAACAAGGACAGTGGATGATGTGTTTTGGACAATTTCTGAAAGGCAGAAAAGAAGATAAGATTGTATTGATGGACATATGGGGGCAGAAGAAGGCACAGATTAAACACCCAGATGAAAAAACTGCCAGCAGGGTTAGAGCTGCTGGTTCTGAAAAGATGCACTAAGTTCAGAGTGGGCAGGTCCTACCAGAGTCAAAGGAGGGTTGCAATCAGCAGAGCTAATTGGAGGCCTGCGCAAGGCACACAGGGAATCCTGGGAAGGTAAATTCTCCCAATTTCCCTCTCTATTGTCCAAATTACAGAGCTCTGGCACCAGCACTTGTCCTGACCTGAGTCGGACAGCACAAAGCTGCTTTCCAAAGAGAGTGGTGGACGTGTGGTGTGGATTGGGCTTGGAGAGAGAAGAGTATCTGTATTCAACTTAGAAAAGTAGATCAATAAAGGCAGTTTCACTGCTCCACTCAGGAGGAGTAAAGCACAGCAAAGCTGTTCCCCTTGGAGTGAAGTCCTTCTTAAGTTTGGGAATTATGGAAGCCCTGATCCAATGGCCTGCCTTCTATGCTCCACAAACGGAAACCCAAGCCAAAGGGAATCACTCTCATACCATGGCCCACTTTTATGCCTTATGTTCCGTGGAATGGTATTTTGAGTGGAAAGCTGAAAGAGACAGATACAGAAAGTAGAACAATAGACTGGAGGAAATACAGGAAATGAATGGATCTGAGAGAACATATTACCTATTATAACAGATATTCTGAGGATCATTAAAAGAACATCATATTCATAATGCAAGCCCAGGCTACTATGAATAAAGAGCAGGCATAGAAGAGGAAGAAACAATTCTTGCTAATTAAAAACATGATTGCCAAAGTAAGTAAAAAATAAGTACAAAGTCAGGCAGATATAATATGTACTGAGGTGCATTATAGAATAAATGAAGAAAGGGGTCAATGAATACATGAAAAACCCACAATTAGTCACATTATTCTGAAATTTCTGACTTTCAAGTATAAAAGGATGAGCCAAAATCTTTTAAAGAAGAAATCCAGAAACCTACAAAAGCAAAGTTTTCACACTGGCGTCAGACTTTTAAGAGTGGTATTAAATGCTAGAAACTAATGGAACAGGTTTGAGTAGGATTTGAATCCGGAAACTGTAAATTATATATAAGGGTAAAAATGAGCATTTATTTTAGATATACAATGACAGAACATTTAGTCCTATACAAATCTCTAAAACATTACTTAAGGTTCTGGTCCAAAAAATGATAAAAGAAACCCAACAAAAAGGAAAATACGAGATCCAACACAATAGAAGTAACTTAGAATTTTATTTGGAAAAAAAAAAAAATCCTAGAAATACAGTACAACAGACATAGGCTCATTTGTCCACTATAGACCAAGAAGTAGAAAAGGCTTTTTGAAGGATTCCGTGGTGGACCCCAGGAATGGGAGTGGGGGTGGGACATCATAAGCCATAGAAGCCCTTCATGGTAAGATAAAGCTGTAGTTCTCTAATGTCCAGAGAAAATGAAAATAAATAAATAACTAATTGAATCTTACAGAAAGAAGAAAAGCAAGAATGCAAGGATTCAAACATGAAGCAAACTAAAGTGTGACGTGGTGGTGAAGTGTAAGAAAAAGGAAACAATCTGATCTTAATGGTTAGGAGGTTCTATGTTCAGGGGTATGGAGTTAGGAACCTAGAATTATGTGTTGGCTTCCATGCCTACTCCTTCTAATCGACTGTTTAGTGACCAACATTTGTATCATCAAAATGTCAATGACTAATGATTTTCAATGTTTTCAATTATTTTGGAAAAATTCCAGAGCATTTAACGGGCCTATTTTGAACCTGGACGAGATAAACATTAGAGTTCACAGACACAGAGAGTGAGGAAAGAAGTAGAACAGGAAAGCACCATCACTGCTTCAGCTGATGTCTGGGAAATTAAGATAACTCTTTAAATTGAATGGGCCAAACCTCGAGAATGGGCTTCATTAATTAAAACTATAAAGCTAACTATTGAAACAACTAAAATAATAGTAATATGTATAAATGGGGAGGTAGATGACTAAAAGGGAAACCGAAGGTGTGTAAGGGGGATAATAATTCTATTTTATAGCAGGGTTCCTGGGTGACTTGGTCAGTTAAGCATCTGACCCTTGGCTTCAGCTCAGGTCGTGATCTCAGTTCATGGGTTCAAGCCCCAACTCGGGCTCTGTGTCAGCAAGGGTCCTGCTTGGTATTCTCTCTGCCTCTTTCTCTGCCCCTCTCCCACATGCTTATGTGCTCTCTCTCTCAAAATAAATAAGCTAAAAACATAATTCTATTTTATAGCTTGAATTCAAGATATCTAAAATTTGTCATTCAATCAGTAAATGTTAAGAATATTGTTTAGAATTATGATAGTGATCATCAAAACAATTAAAACATAAGGAGTTAAAATTGGTTATATCTCAAGAATAGTAAAGGGAGAAGGGAGTGGAGTGAAAATAAATATTTTACTCTTTACTTTCAAAAAATATATTTACTTTCTGTTATGACGTATAAATATGGGTTGTAAACAGGTATTAAGGAGTCCCACTAAGGCAGTGTTAAAATCCTGTGTCAAAGATGTTTTTAAATCTAAATAACAGGAACTTTGACTCATAGTGGCTTAAACCATGAAAACATTGATATTATCTTGAATAACCTAAAGTCTGCAGGGAGGATGGACATCAGGAAAGGCACCTTATATAGTTGGTTGTCTCTTTCGGATTATTTAAGCAGGTCAGTGATATGATGAGTGTTATGATTTCTTTACATTTAATTATTGTAACATTCTCAGTACTTTCGATTTGCCCTCAGGACCCATCCAGTTATGAAATACCTGTAGGAGTGCTGGGTATCCTATCCAAAAACACTGGCAGTGCTATAAGAAGAAGAGCTAATTCTTCTCGTAATTCCCTTTCAGGAATGAGAAAATCTTTCCCAGATGTTTTCCTTTTAGCTCATTGACCAGAATTCGGTCACATACTTTTTTCCATACCAATTAATAGCAAAGACAATATTAACATGATTTGTTTAGAAAACTTACGAGCTGCCACAAAAGCTAAGAATAAGTCCATTTTCCTTGATTCATACAAACTTTAATAAAATGGATCCTTTAAAAAAACCTATTCTGATAGGAATCAAAACAAGCCAGTGACCGCCTGGATAGGCAAACAAGTGTATCCGTGAAAGAGCTTCAAACAGAATTACTGACATAGTGGAGACTGGTGTCTAGCGAACCTTCGTTTTGATCCATATGCTCAAATTATCTCCTAAATTTCCTTTCCTGGAGACTAGAGTGATGGTCTAAGTCAGTGGTTCTTATGCATCAGCATCACCTACAATGTTTATAACATAGATTACTGGGCATCATCCTGAGAGTTTCTGATTTAGTAATCTAGGTGTTGCTTAAAAATACTAATTTTTTAACAGTTTCTTAGGTGATGCTGATGCTTTTGGTCCAGGAACTGTCCATTGAGAATAAGTGACCAAGGTGATGCTCTTTGTGAAGTTTCATCTTGGTATCTTTGGTGCCTGGCACAGTGACTGAAAAATAAGTGAAAAATCGTAGATTAAAAAAAAAAATATATATATATATATATATATATATGTATATATATAAATTCTATCTAATGTTCAGTAAATCTTAGCTTTTCTTTAAGTCTAGATTTATTATAATTACAAATTCTATTCTTCATTCCAATTAAGAATTTACTGTTGTCTACATCCCCTGAATGCATATATATTAAAAAATAATGTAATGTTAACTAATTCCTTGGTTTGATATCTCTGTTCATTTGTCTGCATGCATTAGGCAAGTGTATTGCACTAATAGGCCTGATTTGGAAGATAAGCATCCAATACTAAAACAATTCTATACCTAAGTTATTCCCGTGCTCTTTTGCAGTGACCAGCATGTAACCAAAGTCTCATAAGTATGCCTCAGGATTTTTGCTGTAGAGAATTATTTCCTAAGCTTATTTGACTACAGAATACACTAAAACATTGGCAGAAAATCAGGCAAAGCTCATGAGATGTAATGTCCATTTGAATTAAAATGGACAACATAAATTATCTCACAGATGAATTATTTGCTATAAGAAATAACTGAACCCTTATTTATATGCTTTTTGAGAAACATTATAAAAACAAATTAGAACAATTAAGTCATTTTTATTATAAATAATAAGAAGAAAATAAAGTAAAATAATTTACTTTATATGTTGGTATAAAGCATAACATAAAGAACACGTTAATGTGACACCATTGCTTATAGTCATTTCCTCCTTTTACACTTAATATTATGAATACTTTTACCAAAATTATAACTTTGTATGCTAGATATAATATTGAATCAATTGTCTGATTTTTTTTTCAGTTTAATGTATGACAATTTGGTTTGCATAGGTCTGTGCATTAAAAATAATACAACAGGCTGTATTTCAACAATGAAATCTCTTGAATTAGGGTATTTCAAAAAACTATTTATTTATTTCTAATGCTTTTATTATTTTATTTTATTTTATTTTATTTTATTTTATTTTATTTTATTTTTAACGTTTCTTTATTTTGAGCAAGAGAGATAATGTGAGCAGGGGAGGGGCAGAGAGAGAGAGAGAGAGAGAGGGAGAGAGAGAATCCCAAGCAGGCTCTATGCCATCAGCAGTGGAGCCCGATGCAAGACTAGAACTCCCAAACTGCAAGATCACGACCTGAGATGAAATCAAGAATCAGACACTTAATGACAGAACCACTCAGGCGCCCCAACTATTTATTCATTTCTATTAGAGCACTGATTATCTAATATTTTAGAAACGAAAGGCTTCAATTGTCAGTCTTTCCTTTGGTTTATTCTGACCCCAAGACAGTGTTTTGTATTTAAAGCTACTTTCTTTCAACTACAGATACATGTGTTTTCAAAAACATTAGAATTCAAATACTGTTAAATAGTAAGTTTATGTAAAACTTAGAAACCGAGACATAGACTGATATATATAACTTACTAACCATGTCAAATCCGAACGTGCTTGTGATGGGATCTCGAGATTTTGATGAAAACTGTTCAAACTTTTATTTGGGAGCCAACAATCTACTTGAAAAATCTGTGGCCAGGTTGTGCTTGAAAAGCACCTCTCCCTGGTTTTATTTATTTCTTCTTATTCGTGAAACTTCCCTTTGTGTAATGTTTGCTGTACTCAAGTTGGCTCTTTGTTTCCTCGGTCTCACTTTTGTGCTTGTGTATAAAAACTTCTGGAATATTTACCCCAGTCCTCTCTTCATGAAAATTATTGGGTACTCCTGAAATACTTAGAACTTTATTGTCTACTGTGGCAGCCACTAGACACATGAGACTATTTAAATATAAGTAAAATAAAATACAATTCAGTTTTTCAGTGGCACAAATTATACTTCAGGTGCTCAATAGGTACATGTGGCCAGTGACCTCAACATTGGACAGTGCAGGTGTCAAACATTCTATCATCAGAGAAACTTCAGTTGCAAAGTACTAGCTTACAGTCTGCGATGTGCAATATAGTATCTCTTTTGTTTTTTGTTACATCTCTCCATGTTTTCTCTTCTACATCCATAGGAATTCAGAATAGTGTTTGTCATCTCATAGGTGTTCAGTACTTAGGAGCTCATGGTTTTTTCTGAAGTGTAGTTGAGTATGATCTAGCCTCTTACTTGTAATTACTCAGTAAATACACATTTTTTTTTCATTTCTTTTTCCTCTTGGAGAAGAAATTAGAGAATCTCTAATTTCTCATTTCTGTATGTCAAGAAGTGTGACCATGTTAGAAGGCAGATATGCTAAATAATCAACTTGCAATCCCATTCTTGTGCCATTAATCAACCACATTGAATAAAGTTGATCTTTTGCTCTAACAAGATAGGGTGTATTCTGTTGACTTCTATCGCCTCCTTTAGTGCTCCTCTTAGGATTGGCTTACAACACCTAGGGAGACAGTAACATGCTAAATTTTGTGAGGTTCCAGGTAAGACAATTAAGTTTGATTCTGTTTGCATGCTCCTTGACTGGGAAAATATGAGGTGGACCTTTAAGGAAATAGTAAACCCTAAGTGGCATTCCTTGGTCCTGAAGTTCCTTTTTTTTTTTTTTTTTTTTTTTTTAATGCTCAGCTTCCAAGATTTGAAAAAAAAAGGAAAAAAAAAAAAAAAGGTTTGCATTGCATGTGTTGTTTTTTGAAAAATGGAGATTCTTATATCACAATAAGTATCTAATGAGTATAGTATCCTAGAGTGATTTTTTTTCAACAGTCATTTCAGAGAAAAATAATTTAATTTGGGAAACAGCATTAAAACACAGAATTTTCTAAGTGTGAGTACTATAAGGGAAACTGAAGCCTCACTGATGACAAATATTCAGAATGACAAACCTAGGTGAGAAAGTGACATGTTCACCTCTAGCATGATTTACTGTTTTGCTAAGAGGTTTTCAACAGAATGAAAAGATATTTACAATTCAAGCAGTAACTATACAAAGTAATGTGAATTTTTGAAAAGATCAAGTGGATACCTTTATTCTCACTTACAGTGCAAGGTATACTGTACAAATAATTTTTACTTTTTTTCCTTATGAATCCCTCCATTAGTTTGCATTCTAGAAATGTCTGTCTTTTAATAGCCTCCCTTAATGGTAATAGCTGTGTTTCAGTCAATTTTAAAGAGAAATTGAAACCAAATGGCACAATCACATACAAACTGCCCTACACTGCAGAGAAAAGCACCTTAGGTAAAGGCCCTCAAAATTTATATTAACTGTTATGTAGGAACACATAAGACACAGAGAAACTTTGCTACTACTGATGATTTTTTTTTCCTATAAATGACAGTTAGAGAATTATTAACATACCTACTGCTTATATCTGCTCATTAAGACATTGCTAGTCTAACCACATATGGTATCCTCCATAATTTATCATAATATGTAGAAGTGTTACCTTCAGGCAGCTGATATTATGAGAAACAATTAAGTAAAACACTATGGTGCTATCTCTGTGGGTAGAAAACAATTCAGGAATTTAAATATCTGCTCCACCCAGAGGGGCGGCCGGAATCTGCCTATCCATTGTCATGGCTGAATTTATAGGGCTTGGTTTTTAAATTGTAAATTTCATTTGCAGTGGGATGGATGGGAATGCAATGGTCTAGCTCTCTACTCATCAATAAAGATTTCTGTGCATCTTTCTCTCACTGAAATGTTATTCCTATGGTTTGTATTTCCATACGAATCAACCCTGTAAGGCTATGGAGCCAAGACAGACACAGCAGGAACATTTCTCTCCTTGTGTGCTTCCATTTTTAAGCTGACATTAAATAACACTACCTAGAATAATGAGGGAAGCTGCATTGGCTTTTGTGGCCTAGAAAAGTGACAATGCTAGGGGAAAAGCCAAAGCAGAATGATCACAGTGAATTAAAAAATACAAAACCTAAACAACACGAATTAAGAATAGTGACCAGTGGCTTGATGATCCAATGTGATGTTTATTGAAGGCTGCTGTTTTAATCAAAAAGAGGAAGATTTTGTCAGTCACTTTGGGTTTCAACTTTATAGTATTTAGTGGGTAATTTGCCAGCCATCATTGTCATGTAAGTGTTTTCTTATTATCACTGTGTTTGGGATTTTTCTCTTAAAGGAACCTATGCAGAATCCTTTGACCTGTGCATAGTGAAGAAGTTTAGCTCACATTCCTTCTGTATGTCAGACAGACTATTGTCTATGATGATGATCATTCAGGAGACTTTACTACATCCTTGAAGTCCACCAGTGTTGAAGTTTCTCTTAGCCCATTCCCCTACAGAACGAGAAATGTCACAGGAAGATTGAAGCATTGAACTATGATTTGAGAAATTCAGCTCAGCCTTGGAATCTGGGCCAGTGCATTTAATTGAGACCACATTTAAATTTCTTTGATATTTCTTTATAGAAAGGTATAATGCCCCAAAGGGGAAGCATTTCATCCTAGTTACAGTAGCTTTGTTAAGTAAGCAAATAACTACCTACCTGTAAGCAAAAGAAATGGACAAAATATAAGCTAGTAGCTCTATCCCCTTTGCATCTAGAATAAGCAATTGCTTCTCCATGGTTATTTCCAACCAGGAATTAGTCATGCTGAATAAATCACTTATAAAGAAGTCATAAGAAATAATTCAACTTCCTTATAAAAGCAATTGACCCCTGTCTGTTTTCAACTCTAGAAAAATCTTCCTTGGCTTCCCGTGATTGATTAGGATAGGTACAACCAAGAACAGTATGATTTCCACCATACCTGGCATGTGATAAAGTAGTGGTCATAAAGTTCATTTTTGGGCTTCAGAGTTAAGAGGACTTGTGAATCTATAGCTGGATTTGCTGAGGCAATTGCTTTTAGGATGGAGGGACTGGATTTAAAGACCCTTTCTTTCTCCTGTTGAGAATATAGTTTGCACAGTAACATGCTGATATACATGGAGACTACTCTATGGGAGAACACAGATCCATAGTCTTAATCCAACAGAAGCATCATTTCCCTCACAGTCAGAAACATTGAAGGGGAGGGGAGAGGTGGGTCATGAGACAAAGTGACCATGATGAAAAAGGCGTGTAAAATAGATGCATGATACTACTCTAGGTTATTCTGAAAAAAAAAATAAATAAATAAAATAAAAAAATAATAATAATAACAATTTTTAATTGTTCTTTTAGATTTTATAGCAGGCTTGTATAAATTTTCCTTAGTATTGGAGAGTTGAGAATGACATGTTCATTTGATGAGTGAGTTTTTATTTATTTATTTATTTATTTATTTATCTATCACCTACCCTGTTCAAAAGAGTATTTGTGATAATAAAACCAAATCTAATAAAAAAAACCCAAAATACTTTTTTTGAAAAGTGACAAGACTGGCAATCAAAAGATAAGAGCCAGAGAAGAGTAAGATAAAGATAAATTAATATTTCAAATGGAAGCAATGTCTAATAGATCACCAATTTGTCTCTGGGTTTTGGTAGTCGAAGGGAGAAACATGAATCAAACTTTCATATTGATGAGGGAGCATAAGGCAAGCTGAGGGCAAAGTACAGGCTAGCATAACCCCCCCCCCCCCAGGTGGAAGGAAATGGCAGATAAAATTAAATTTCCTTATAACCTGAAGCCCATTGACAAATACTTGAGGGCAGGCAGAGTAAGATATTTCTCTAGGAACTCCCTACTATCATAATGCTAATGCTTTACTAGAGGGAAAAAACAACCTTACGTTGACAATAGCTAGGCCTCCAGTATCTTATGAATCCTCTTTAGCATATGAAAATCCCTTTGGAAACTTCCCCTTAACTTTACCTCCCTAACTCCGTAGTACATAACCAATCACTCTTCACACCCCCAGTGCAGCTCTTTCTGCCCACAGGTCCTGTCCCAGTGCTTTAATAAAATTACCTTTTTGCACCAAAGAGGTCTCAAGAATTCTCTCTTGGCCATCAGCTGTGAACCCCCAACATCACCCCAAAACCTCATCAATATAATCCTTACATTAAAAAAAAAAAAAGAATATTACTAAAGATGTAATGCAACTATATTGTGAAGACTGAGACCTGAGAGAAATTTATCTTATAGATCATTATAAAGATAGTCCTTTATGACATGATTATTCATGTCTTTAGGGGGGTGTCATTACAATAATATAACAAATTATATCAGGCTGTGACTTACTAGATTCCTAGGTTGAGGATGTCATGCCCTAAACACAACTTATTGAATTCAGTTCTATCATCAGCCAAGAAGAAAGAGGTAGAGAAGGTAGAGAGAGAAGAGAGGGGAAGGGAAGTCCAAAAATGTTGTCTGCATAACTCCTATGTACTTTGGAAGAATTGAATCATTGCATGCATGTGTGTACTCACACGCAATTCATTGTGAAATTAAAATGCCTAATCATACAGGAAATTCTGCTTAGGAAAAGTCATTTGTAAAGATCTCTTTATATAGTAACAGTGTTCAGCCACCTATTCTCTTATAGCATAATAGGGCATGACCAAGAATAAAGTATAATAATTATAGGGGGTACAATCCTTCAGATGTGTTATTGATGGAGGAACAGAGAATTTTAACACAGAGTAGAGCCCAAGAAAGGGTGCCCTTGATGAAGGAGCCAAAGGCAAGCTGGGGGCAAAGTGTTGCAGGATTTTTTTACCTCAATACCCAGGGTTCATTGTCTCACCACTTTGAAGAATGAAGAGGTGGACACAAAATAAAATGAGCAGCAGGCAAAAGTTTATTAGAGTATAATATTAGAAAGTAAGAATAGCAGGAAAGCTCTCTTTACAGAGAGGAGACATTCTAAAGTGAATGCCTCTACTGTAGGCAAGCGTTCGTTCTTGTTTTAAAAGGTTTTGGTTAGGGGCGCCTGGGTGGCTCAGTCGGTTAAGCGTCCGACTTCGGCTCGGGTCATGATCTCAGGGTTCGTGCGTTCGAGCCCCGCATCGGGCTCTGTGCTGACAGTAGAGCCCGGAGGCTGTTTCAGATTCTGTGTCTCCCTCTCTCTATGCCCCTCCCCAACTTGAAAGGAACAATCCAAATGACAGCCCTACCTTAGTTTAAAGCTAGGTTCTCTTTTCTGCTTATTATGGATCTTTGATAAGAAATACAATTGCTGAGAAGTCTGTTTTGCTTGCTGTTTGCTACGAGCATTGTGAGACCTTTCCTGAATGTAACCCGCTGTGTAGTAGAATGGGTTGTAAACCTTCCTAAATGTAGTCTGATATGTAATGGAATGAGTGATTGTACATAAACTAACCGGCATTTCTCGCTTCTGTAAACCTGCTTGCTTAGCACATTCCTCACCTACCCCCTTCCCCCTTTTTTCCTCCCGCCACAAGTAACGGACAAAGCCTTCCCACCAAAGGACAAAGGACGCCCAATCAGACAACAACAAATGTCCTTACTTTAAAATCAACTAATCAGGCCCCTCATAATTTGAAACCTCACCTGTGCTATTTGTCTCTGTCTATAAAAACGCTGTACCAACCCTGATCGAGGCCTCTTAGCGTCACCGGCAACGAGTGCGCAGAGGTCCAGGTTCGAACCTGCAATAAACGACCCTTGCCGCTTGGCTTTGACTTACGACTCTGGTGGTCTTTTGTGGGAGGTTTTGGAACTTCAGGCATTACAAACTCATGTTCTGTCTCCCTCTGTCTCAAAAATAAATAAACATTAAAAAAAATAAAAAATAAAATAAAATAAAAGGTTTTGGTTAGCCCTCCCCTCCCCTCTGTTCCCTCTCAGGTCACACCCTTATTGGCCTGATAGCTCTAGGTGCTTAGGTGGTCCATTTCTGATTGGCTCAATTCCATTGTATGAGGGGCCTAAGGCCATATTTGGGTCTTTTGTCAAATTCCTGAGGGAAACCTGAGGGGCAGTAGGTGTGTCTGTTACACACCTTAAGAGGAGTTCTTAAGAGGAACCTTACCCCTGAAGGGGTTTTTCTGTGGTCAGACACTCCCAGCATCCAGGAACATCAGGATCCTATCTTTTCCTATCAGGATCCTATCGGGATCCTTTCCCCATCCAGGAACATCAGGTCCTATCTTTTCCTATCATAAAAGCACAAACTAGCACACCCACCTCCAGGCGGGATATGTGTGACATTCTTGAGACATTCCTGGTTAACCAATCGCAGTCTTGCAGGACAGGAGTCTCCATCAGTTTACAAACGTCTTAATTACAAGAAAATTACAAGAAAAAGGCAATTAACAATAGCCTAACCTTCAGAAACCCATTGACTCAGTTTCTGGGGCCTTAACATCATCCTCCCCTCCATAGTGCTTTGGAGAACAAAGGCAAGAAGAAAATGTAGATAAAATTAAATTTCTTTGTAACCGGCAGCCCGTTGACAAATACTTGAGGCTGGCAGAATAAAACCTTCCTCCAGGAACTCCCTACTGTCTTAATGTTAATGCTTTGCTAGAGGGAAAAATAACTGTAGCTCAACAATAGCAATGCCTCCAGTATCTTTTGAGTCCTCTTTAGCATATGAAAGTCCTTTTGGAAACCTCCCTCTTAACTTACCCCCCACCCCACCCCACCCCAACTCCCAGGTATATAATCAGTCACTCCTTACAATCCTAGTGCTGCTTTTTCTGTCCTCAGGTCCAGTCTCTATGCCTTAATAAAATCACCTTTTTTTTTTTTTTTTTTTTTTTACACTGAAGAGGTATGAAGAATTCTTTCTTGACCATCGGCCCCGGGGCCCCACCACTCCCAAACAAAACCATATCACCCCAAATTGTTTTCTACTTACTACTCAGATCTAAGCCTACATATTGAGAGTCCTATAATCTTTGTGGTTTATTGATGGGTGCTTTGGGGGATTTAGCACATCTTCCAACTCAATGTGGAAAATCTTTCTATAGTTTTCAACAATGTCTTCTTGGACACATTCGCTTCATGTTTTGTTTTGTTTTGTTTTGTTTTTTTCTTCCAGTACCAATAAGTCTATTTATTTATTGTATTTTCCCAGGGAAATGAGAAGGGAGGGGGGAAAAAAAAAGTCAGCCTGTATGTGATAAAATGGTGGCAAACGATAAAGTACTGTCACAGAAAAATCAACCATCAAATAAACTCCTCAGTGATGGAGTCACCAAAGTCCATGGGGCTCAGTCTTATGCAGCTCAACTGAGGGGAAGGTATCAGGGAAAGAATAGACAGGTATATGCTTTCCTCACCTCCTTCCTTCCCTGTAAATTTAAGAGTTCACACAAACATAGAATTCTATTTGTCTGTCTCCTGTTACACAATCTTGTGGCCACTTTGACATGAGTTTCTTGCACCTGAATAAAAGTTCCTTAATGACTTAAATATACATTCCTCTTCCCTTTCTTGGTCTCGTGACTCGGCTTTCTATATGGAAGTGTTGCTCTTGATTCTCTCTAACCTAGGATTAGATTTTAAGGTAGGTTTGATCCCTCCAAATACAGTATTTTAAGTGTTTGGCATGAATCACATCAAGGAATGGTGTTGACTTACGAGGTGAGATTGGGAACAAGGGATAGAGTGTTCCTAGCTTTTCCAGGAATTTTGCGCAAATCACTTAAGACTTGTGGCATCACTCCACAAATTAATTGTGTATGTGTGGGTGTGTGAGCTTTTTTGAGATGGGGAATGGTGATAAGTTGAGAGGGGATAGGGTAGGAGTAAAATTTTTAGGGTAGAGGATCTGGTCCCAAACAGAAATAGGGGGAGATCAAAATAAAGGGTGGTTCAAGACCCCGCTTTGAGAACAGGGGCCCCAAGCTTACGTTTCAGATCTCTTTTCCCGGTGCAGAACGTTTTGTCAAAGACACTTTGGCTGGTTTTCTCTCAGTACAAAAAGAAGTTTGTAAACAACAAGAACATGGAGAAACACCAACACACTATATTTACACAGACTAGCCCACCTAGCAACCACCAAATCAGTAGTGAAGTTCTACAAAGCCCAGACAAGTATAATAACTACAAGGGCTGCTGACTGGACATGCAATCTATGCTAGTAGGCTGAGTCCAGGCCTCAGACCCCTGGTCAGGTGGCTGTTGGCCCTTGTGGGGCAAAGGAGTGACTCCCACTTCATTGTTATGTTTGTTTGTTTGTTTTTATTTGTTTATTTTTAATGTGGTCCAGCCTTTGTTCTTTTTCCTGTGTGTTTTTCCCCTTTATTTCCTTTGTAGAAAGTCATTTTTATAATCGACACAAAATTCATTTTGTTCTAATGTCCACCCATTGTTCCTGCTTTGTAGGAGTTTCACAGATTGATTCTAATCCCCATTCTATTTAACATTCTATTATATATTTTAAAACACTGAACATATTACTCTTCTCAATAATTTTGTTTTAGAGATTAAATATCTACACAAATATCAGGCAGTGTTCAGTTAATATAGGTTTTAGACTCTCTATCACCCATTCACCTTACTTACAATGTGTTTTGGCTGTCGCCCTTCCTTTTACAATTTTACATCAAGAAGGAAGGACAAATTAAGTAGAGTATGTAGGACAGAGAATGACAAGGCTCAGGGTGGTTTGGCCTGTGCTAGTGCTTGGTGAAAGCACAAATGCATAAAGAAGTACAGACTTTTTTGAGGAGACTCATCTAGTTTCACGATCTTACTTCACGCTGATTTGTTTAACGTCTTTACCACATGATTCTCTCAACCAGCATGTCATTGCATAATCTTAAAATTTCTTGAGAAATTGCTTCATTTGGAAAATGTTCTCCCTCTTCCTTCTTCCAGCTGATTCCCTCACTTCTCTTCTTCCTACTCTGCTACTGCCTGGAACCGATTTGTGGAGTAAAACGCAGAGTGGGGAGATTATTCTTTTTCCTTGGGAGAATCTGATTGTATTAGTGATTAGAGTCAGCTATTCAAATAATCATGGTGCCAATGTGAATTAATCCATGCTTAAATCTACTAGACTCTAATGTTGTTTACATTAACCATGGGTAAGTTCATTCTCCATAAAGTTCTAATGCAGTAGACTGTTAGAATCAATATGGCAATTTACATATATCCTTCTTAGGGTTAGTTTTTAGCTTCATCTTATATTTCATGTGTCAAGATCTTTTAAAATCCTAACTATAATATGTTATCTTTCAGTTCAAAAACTATTTTCATTCATGTTATTGACTTTAATATTCTATAAAGAGGATAGAGCATGCACCTAGGGAAAAATCTCATTTGACAGCAGTTTGACATCATATCCTTAAATAATTCTTTTTGAATAGTTATTCTAATTATAAATCAATTTATTATTGTTATTGATTTGCTCAAATATTTCCACAAGACATGCTTGATATAGATTACTCTCATTGTAATGATCATAAAAGTAATTGGCCATGACTCAACCACCTCCTATTTAAATGACCAAAACAAAAAACAAACAAACAAAAAAACCCCCAAATCTCTAAAACTTTGTGCTATGACTGGACATGGGGTTAATTTGCAATCTCCTGTTCCAAGAATTGGATATTTGCCAGCTTTTTTTTTTTTTTTTCATCTTGCCATTCTTCATGATTTTTTTTTAAACACTAGGATTTTTTTTTTTTTTTTTTTTTTTTGTATGGTACCATTGGCAAAGTTTCCTTCCACTGCTCTGAATATATTTTCCTGATCTAGAGATTAGCCAGTTTGAAAGAGGCTGACTTGCTCTGACCTTATCTGATCAGACTTTATCTGATCACCTATCTTTTGTTTCATTTGTCTTTGAGGCTTGAAGAAAAGAAAAAAGAGAAAAACTTTGATATAAAACAGACAAGTTTCAAATTTCAATTCCAACACTCACTGGCTAAACAAATGTGTCCATATTAGTTTAAATTGGTATCCTCATGTGAACATAGTAAGAATATAACATATGATGAACCGTTTGTTTTGGATGGTCAGTTAGATAGTTTACATTATGCCATACAAGAACGCAACGTGATGTATTAGTATCTTGGCTAGTTGAGCAGGGTACGAAATAATCTCCCTGCATCTTCCTTCACATGTAATTATAGGCTGTACTTGCAAATGACACTCTAGGTCTGGAATATTTTCTCTCATGTCGGTGAGGTTTCACTTCTTTCTGCTTTAGAAATGAAGTAACTGAGTTCTAGAATAATGAGGAGACTTAAAGCAAGTTTTCCAGTTTTTTAAGATCTTTTCAGTAAGAGGAAAAAAGATAAACTAAGAGTTTGCATCTTTGGTGCAGTGATTTTCAGGTACCCCATGTGCCTTGGGCTGTGAGTATGCACTGTAGTGATTATTTAAAGATGAACACACATTCAACTTGACTGTTCATTTTCATACCTGGGATATTAAAACCCCAACCTAACATACTTAACTGAGTTGCAGAGTATTCTGATCATTTTCCTCAAGTAGCCATAGTCTCAGACCTCAGATATCTGTATAAAGTGAAGTAGAAGCCGGTATTCATATATTCAGAACAAAAGTACTCAGAGTAATTATTGACTCACTAACGAATAAATCATACAAAATATTTTGGTAATTACTCAGTTCTTAATTTATATAGTCATAGACTTGAGCAACATTCTCAAAAATGTATCATTCATCTAACAAAATAAAACCCTCTACAAGCTTTATGAGGATTAATTGAAGTCTTGTAATTGATTTTATGAGAAACACTCTTGAAGATTTGTGCCTTTTCACAGAAGATACCAACAGAGCTTTCATCTAAGATTTTAGAGGAGAGGAAATGTGAAGCATTGCATTGGGGAAGAGTTGCAATAACTTCTGTACAGCCTCCTTTCACTTTAGGGGAAGTGAAATATTATTAGGCTTTAGCACTGAAAAGAGGAAGTATAAACTTTGGGAAAAAATAACAAATGGACTGATGAGACAGCCCAAAATAGGGTATTTTACTAGGAAACTGAAGAGAGTGAATGTTGTATTTCCGATCTCAGGTGATAAGGATCTATGTTCTGTTTTTTCACCAGTAGGGTGGTACTCTTGCAATGAGGTCACTTTAAAATCGTATTTTCTTGGGGCACCTGGGTGGCTCAGTTGGTTAAGCATTAGACTCTTGATTTCAGCTCAGGTCATGATCTCACGTTTCATGAGTTTGAGCCCTGCGTTGGGCTCTGTGCTGACAGCATGGAACCTGCTTGGGATTTTCTCTCTCCTTCTCGCTCTCTCCCTCCCCTGCTCATGCTGACTCTCTCTCTCTTTCTCAAAAATAAACTAAAATAAAATAAAAATTAAAAAAATAAAATGGCATTCTCTTAGAGTGTGCCTTGTATTGATGAAGCCTGTATGTACTATTTAAAAGACCCAAGAAGAAAGTGAAATTTTCTCTTTAATCCTCAAGGTGAATATCTGCGAAGTTGGTGTCACTTTTACTTAGGGAAAGAAGTATTGGATTAAGCAATTTATGTTGTGCACTGAACTAACGCATGGCAGAGGGAGGAGTTCACAACTGTTTAGTGGAAGGAAGAAAAGGTTGGATATTGGAATCCCCTTGACTGTAATGTGAGCAAAGGGGTCCCTGTATTTAATGGTTTAAAGTTAAATTCTTTCAACTCTTCTTGATCTACTCTATTGGCATATGCACCTTCAAAATTGTTAGAGTAAAATAATAAACATTTAAAATCTCCAAGCAGCTCATGTAAACTATCTTTGCAAAAAAGTCTGTTCTTAGGAGATTTTGCTCCACTTGTCTGAAAGAGTCAAGCGACTTCTTCAGATGCTTAACTAACTTTGAGAAAATAGGTTGGTTAATAAGATACTTTGGCTCAGAATATTTCAGCTGAGAATTCATTTCTGACCCTGCCCAAGTGAGGACATGTAGAAGTATTTCACAGACACAATATTTAAGTAAGATTGCAGTTGCCAAAAGATAAGACATGAAATTTACTAAAATGTGCAATCTGATGATGTTTGCATAAAATTCTGACATTGTAGCGTTTTCTCTGAAAGCTCAGAGTTGCACAATGAATGTTTGGTGAAGGGAAAACTAAAAACATTTTTCACCAATTCATATAAAGCTTTCAAGCATGCGTATGGTACACTTGAATCCAGTGATGAGAAGGTGACAAATAATACTTTCGCAAATAACTTGATGCATCTTAAAAGCAACTATTTGTAGACTGGAAGCGTAGGCAAATCAAAATAATAACCACTGCCCTGATTTCAAAATTTTTGAATTTTGAAATCACTCCATACAAAAAGATGTGGTCTGCCTGAAAGTTCTGTTGAAGTCAATGGAAAAAGGAAAGGCAGATAAACGGAGAGAAATTGTAGCCATTTGGGGTTTATACATCACGGTTGGCAGTCTGGATGATACTGATTTTGGAAGAAGAAATTGATATAATAACGTTTTTTTAAAGTTAGATTGTAATTCAAATTGTCATTATAAGTGGGTTTTGTATAACCAGGAGATTAGGAAAAAAATGATATATATTCCCTGGTTTGGACCTTCATGGCAGGGTTTTTGTTTATCTTTTATATGCAACGTGGCATTTGTCTGTTACTTTACTGTTTTACCTTTTTAAAAAATCAAATGAAACACTCTGAAAGTCACACCTCTGAACAGTCAAGATTTTGGTTTGACATCTCATCTTTGTTTTACAAAAAGATAAGTGACACACAGGTAAATGTAAATTTAGGTTTTTATCAACCCAAGGTTTATTTTTAGGGAACAAAACAAACCTTGAACAGCTGCACATCCGTCATTTGGCACTGAATCTTATAATCCATTATTCCAAGGCACATGGTCTCTCCCTCAGCCTTCCTCTCTCATCAGCTTTTGCCCTGGAAATGTTGCTACTCCAGCCACTGGGTTGAGTGCATGGACATCTAAGGACTCAGGTGGCTTTTTAGGCCACCACCGCCCCCCCCCCCAACACACACACACACACACACACACACAAAGTGGCACCTGGGTCCCTCAGTTGCGCCCTCTTTCCCCTTTTCCCTGTTTGAGTGACCAGAGAGTGGACTTGGCAGTCCTTGCTCTTTTGGATTGTTCTTCAGCAAGAAACATCTGCCACTGGGTCTGGCTCCTCCTGGCTCTGGGATAGGCTGTTCCCTAACCAGAGCTGCCCTAAGGGCATCTGATTGGGCTGATGCTAAGTCACCAAAGGAGAAACGTGAGTTGATGATTAAATCTGACTTTAAGTCAGTCCTACTAGCTTTAGATAGGACTTCACTATAAGATACAGAAGTCGTCCCTCTTCCATGTCAATAGAAAGAAACGTGTTTCCTTTCAGGATTAATTATGTACATTCCAAATCCCACTACTGTGCTCCAGGCCCTGCACTGGGCGCTTAGGGATACTATTCCTAATCCTCATAGAAACATTCATGTTTGGCCTGTTTGGCAGAAATGGTAGCATTTTCAGAACTGGTGGAGCAGTGAAGTGGTTATTCAAGGACACAGCAATAAGCAGAGCTGGGTATCAGACCCAGGCCTCTCTGGTTCCATTAACCCACACTGTTTCTCAGTCTTCATGGGGAGGCCGTGTTGCTGTGACGGCACAGATCTGTCCTCCAAGTCACAGACAAAAAGGCACATATTCCCAGTGGCAAGAACATGCAAAACTGTCATTAGGTCTGTCCTAGCATTTTAGTAAGTGTGATTCTCCCATTCTTTATGAGGGACTGGTTCTGCTGCTGGGCACGAAAGGCATACCCCTCTTTCTGTGTTTATTTTATTAACCTCCCTCCTATCCTTTGTTCCACCATCAGCATACATTTTACATCCACATGTTTCATAAGCTCCACGCAGTAATACTTGTAGCAGACAAATGCCTTTTTTAAAAACCAATGTAGGGGGGCGCCTGGGTGGCTCACTCAGTTAAGCGTCCGACTTCAGCCAGGTCACGATCTCGCGGTCCGTGAGTTCGAGCCCCGCGTCAGGCTCTGGGCTGATGGCTCAGAGCCTGGAGCCTGTTTCCGATTCTGTGTCTCCCTCTCTCTCTGCCCCTCCCCCGTTCATGCTCTGTCTCTCTCTGTCCCAAAAATAAATAAACGTTGAAAAAAAAAATTAAAATAAAATAAAATAAAAACCAATGTAGGGGCGCCTGGGTGGCTCACTCAGTTAAGTATCTGACTTCGGCTCAGGTCCTGATCTCACGGTTTGTGAGTTCGAGCCCCGCGTCGGGCTCTGCGCTGACAGCTCGGAGCCTGGAGCCTGCTTCGGATTCTGTGTCTCCCTCTCTCTTTGCTCCTCCCTTGCTCACACACTGTCTCAATCTCAAAAATAAATAAAGATTAAAAAAAAAATAAAAAAATAAAAACCAATGCAAAAATGGTCATATATGATACATTTTTGTATATAACATGTCATTAATATATATTTATCAATATACAAAATTAATATCTTTAATGGTGTTATATATTTATTTAAACATATATATCTATTTTAAACATATATATTATTATATGTTCTCTCTCTCTCTCTCTCTCCTCTCTCTGTGTATATATACATATATATATATAAAACGTATATTTTAAACACACACACACACACACACACACACACACACACACACACATTTTGTCATTCCCAGGACTGTTGGGTCTTCCAGAACAGTGTAGTGCCTGCTGTCTGGTATTCTGTTCCTTCAGTCCACAGAACTTCCATTAGCATTTCTTTTTGTGTGGGTATGTTCAATAAAAATCAGGTCTCTTCAGTTTGTCCATCTGAATGTCTTCATACCGCCTTCATTTCTGATAAAAATATTGCTGTTTCATCTTTCAGCACTTTGAAGTTTCTATTCCATTGCTTTCTGACTTCCACTGTGGCCGATGACAAGTTAGCCATAATTCACATCAGCATCGCCCCGTGTGGACAGTGTTGCTTTCCTCCAGCTTTATGTCATGTCCTTGATTCTCAGCAGTGTGGCTATGGTATGAGGAGGTGTAGTTACCCTGTGTTATTTTTACTGTTATTTTTTATTTGTGTTTTGAGACAATTTACCAAATAACTCACTGGCTTTGTAAATCTCTTCACCTGTTGTATTTTCCACATTCTTCCAACTTTCTTGTTCTTTCTCCTTCCCACCACATTTCCTGACATTTCTTGTTTTTTCTACTTTATACTATCTCCTCTCATTAACCATATATCTTGGTCTTAACGTTCCTTGGATTCTTTACCTCTCAGTTATGCTCCGTATTTGGCAGATTTTACCTCCGCACCATTATGCCATCCAAGGACCCTCTAGCAATGAACACTTTACAGATTTGTTATACTAATTGCAAAGATTAGTGATGCATGGCCACATGTGTTTCTGAAATTAGGCAAGTGGTTTTCCTCTCAGACACTTTGAAGTTCCATAGATAATTGCTTTTTTAACTTGGCACGTGTTAAACTTTTTTTTTCTTAGTGTTTACTTTTTTTTTTTTTTTTTTTTTTTTTTTAAATCCAGGCAAAGGTACCCTGGATCATAGGGATAAGTAGCTCAGTCTTTTGAGAATCTTATATTCTATTTGGAAACAAAGACCAGGAAACAAATGTTACAGTCTAATGTTATAAACTTTCAAAAAGAATTAAAACAAAGCAGTGTGATAAGAGGCAATTTACTTGTGACTGAGAATTCCATGTGGGAGTATATAATTTTTCAAAGAGATACCATTTGTGCTAGGTCTTGAAAAACTGAGTTGGAGTTCAGCAGATGGAAAAGTGGGAGAGGAATTCAGAAGCAAAAGAAACAGAATGTTAAAAGATACAAAGACTTGAGAAATAATGTTGTTATTTGACAAAATCGCTAGTTCCATGCACTCACTTGATCCTGGGGGTGACTTCACTGGGGCTGGGAGATGCAGGATATGAGTTAGGGAACAGGGGAAGTAGTGATTTGTCTGGCATGCTAAAGCATTTTTACTTGCTTCTTGTGGTAGACAGATCAGGTCTCCCCAGAAGGTCCACATCCTAATCCCCAGAACCTGTGAATACTTTACTTACATGGCATAAAAGGACTTTTCAACTGTTATTAATTTAAAGATCTTAAGATAGAAATATCGTGGACTATCCAGATAGACCTGATCATAACAGAAGGAGGTAAAAGCCAAGAAATTGCAAGGTAGCCTTGAAAAATTGGAAGAGGAGGGGAACCCGGGTGGCTCAGTCAGTTAAGCATCCCACTTCAGCTCAGGTCATGATCTCACGGTTCATGAGTTCAAGCCCCACATTGGGTTCTGTGCTGACAGCTCAAGCCTTGAGCCTGCTTCCGATTCTGTGTCCCCCCTCTCCCCCACCCCCCTCTGCTCTCTGCCCCTCTCCCACTTGCACTCTCTCTCGCTCTCAAAAATAAATAAAAACATTTAAAAAATTAAAAACTGGAAGAGGAAAAAAACAGATTCTCCCCTAAAAACCTAATATATAATAATAAGTTTGTGTTGTTTTAGGTTACTGAATTCGGGGTAATTTGCTCCAGCTGCAGTAACAAACCAATACCCAACTCCATGCAGTTGTCAATATTTGTATAGACGTTTTAAGGAACTTGAAGTAATATCACATCATATGGTGACAACACAAATATTTTGACTTAGAATTAGAGGAAAAGAACAGAGGTGGGGAGACTCCTTACAAGCCATGTTCATAGTCCTGCTGAAAAATGAAAAGGGATTATATATAACATTAGAGGTAGTTGTGAAGGGAGTCGCAGCTCTCATCTTTCTGGAAGGAAATGCTTGTAATTGTCAAATAAGCATACCATTACTTGACAGTATAATACCTTGAGTATTGGGACATAGATCAACTAAGGTATTTCAAGTACATCCAGAAAGGAAAAGGAATATATATGCCTCGCAATCATCTATCATCTATTGGATACACTGTTATAACTTGTGTTCCATGTCAGTACTTCTCTGGACCTACCTCTCCTGACTGGCAGACTCCATATCCTTCTTTTGTTTCCTTTCTGGCTTAGTTATTGTCTCTTGCTGGAGAAATTTAGTGATTCCTATATCTCCTAATCTGCTGTTTATTTTTGGCTCTGGACCAGTGATCATTAGTTGATTGTAAAATTATTTGTTTTAATAGATGAAAGAGAAGATAATAGAAGAGAATATGAAATATCAAAACACTTTACATGAATTTACCAGTATTGTTTCAGGAAACTGTTACTATTTGATACACACATTTGAGTATGTGCATGTATATTAGTGCTGGATCACATGGAAAATGGTGTCTATACGATATGCACATAAAATGCATGAAACACACTACTGATGTATTTGCGTTTAGACATACTATACCCCTGATTAAGGGGCCACCTAAGGCTGTGGTCCAAAGGCCAGAGATGAAGGAAGTATTTGAGGGAAGTTTTGTCAGTAGGATGAAAATGAATTTAGCTAACAATACATTGATGAAAGTAAAAGAGTTAACGCTCAAGAATTGTAATTGTTTGGGGCGCCTGGGTGTCTCAGTCGGTTAAGCGTCCGATTTTAGCTCAGGTCGTGATCTCACAGTTCGTGGGTTCAAGCCCTGCGTCAGGCTGTGTGCTGTCAGTGCAGAGCCCGCTCCAGATTCTCTGTCTCCTTCTCTCTGTCCCTCCCCCACTGTCTTGGGTGTCCACTCTCTGTCTCTCAAAATTAAAAATAAAACATTGGGGTGCCTGGGTGGCTCAGTCGGTTGAGCGTCCGACTTCGGCTCAGGTCATGATCTCGCGGTCCGTGAGTTCGAGCCCCGCGTCAGGCTCTGGGCTGATGGCTCGGAGCCTGGAGCCTGCTTCCGATTCTGTGTCTCCTTCTCTCTCTGCCCCTCCCCCGTTCATGCTCTGTCTCTCTCTGTCTCAAAAATAAATAAATGTTAAAAAAATTTTTTTTTAAAAATAAAAAAAAAAGAATTGTAATTGTTTGGTACAGAAAAGTTTTTAGTATCATAAAATAAATATGTTGCATGTACTTTTAAGATCTGTGACACTTTTTGTTTGGTTATTTTACTGATATTTTCAAGTGTGGCTTTTAACATCTGAGGCCTGGATAATACAATTTGAGCACAAAAATATGTGTGCCAGAAAATAAAGATGTGTTCCAAAGCAAATGTAATCATGTTGAAAGGACACAGACACGGGCATGAAGGGGCTCCACAGGCCAACTTGCAACAATTTAAGCATCAAAAATATGAGAATTGATCATAGCATCTACATATTTTAAAATCCGCAATCTACATAATCCACATTAATATTCAAAGTGATAGAAGATATGTGGGGCCAGGAATGAGAAGGAAAACTTCTTAAAGAATTCCAACTAAAAAACGTAGAAGGAAATAAAAATAAAGAGAATATGTCATTTTCCAACCCCAGTTAAAAACAAATGATTCAGATACGGCTCATCAACCACTGATCGAACGATTGGCTGAGAGATTGTTGAGGAATAATATATTTACCCTGTGCCAAAATAGCAGCCTATAGATAACTTAATGATTAGAAATTCTAACACACTCCTTTATGGTAGAGAGGACTAGCGTTCAACAAGTGAAAAATGTTATCATCACTGGTCGTGAAACAATCCTATGTGGCACGTGTGAAATACACAATAGAACTAGCAAGTTTTCTGGCCAGCGATGTCTAACGTGAATCTAATTCCATCTTTATATCTAATTCCATCTATATATATTCCATCTTTTATATCTTTATAAACTTTCAGTTTACAGAAAATGCAGGAGTAGAGGAGCATATTAAGAGGAAACAATAAAATTCAAATTACAGGAGAACATTCCATAAGAAAACTAGCTTGGATTCTTTATAAAAAGTCAGCATTACTAAACAAGGAGGGAGGCTATTGCAGATAGAAAGGAACTAAATGGACACAATGATTGAGTGCATTCATTGTGTGAATCTTGGTTTGGATTCTAGATTTAAAGCCCAAACATTTAGTTCTCTCTGCTTTCTGCCATGTGAGAATACAAGGGGATGCTTAAACAAGGAGAATACAAGGAGAAGGGGAGTCTGCAACTCAGAAAAGTTTTCTCACCAGAATTTGACCTTGTGGCTTTCTGATCTCAGACTTCCAGCTCCAGAACTGTGAGATTTATATTTCCATTGTTTATAGTTGAAAAGAAAAGAAAAGAAAAAAAAAAAAAAAAAAAGAAAAGAAAAGAAAAGAAAAAAGAAAACAGAACAAAACAAAAACAAACAAAAAACATTTATAAAAAAACATTTGGGGGGCAGTTTGGGAAAATAGAATAGGGACTTGAAATTAGATATTATGGAGTTATTTGCTGATTTATTTTAGGTGTGACCATGGTATTGTGGTTAAATAGGCGAATGCACTTATAAGGAGATGCTTGAGGGGCGCCTGGGTGGTGCAGTCGGTTAAGCGTCCGACTTCAGCCAGGTCACGATCTCGCGGTCCGTGAGTTCGAGCCCCGCGTCAGGCTCTGGGCTGATGGCTCAGAGCCTGGAGCCTGTTTCCGATTCTGTGTCTCCCTCTCTTTCTGCCCCTCCCCCGTTCATGCTCTGTCTCTCTCTGTCCCAAAAATAAATAAACGTTGAAAAAAAAATTTTTTTTAAAAGGAGATGCTTGAGAAATCATTATAGAGTGAAATTTTCTGTCTGGAACTTACTTTCAAATGATTCAGTTAAAATAAAATATATTAATTGTTGAATCTAAGTGAAGGAGATCTGGGTGTTCATTCTTCAAACTATGTTTTTAAAACTGTTCTTTAGATTTGAATATTTTATAATTAAAAGATTTGAGAACAAGGTTTTCACCTTAAGTTTGAATCTTTAAATTTTTTTAATGTTTTTATTTATTTTTGAGAGAGACAGAGCACGAGTGAGGGAAGGGCAGAGAGAGAGGAAGACACAGATCTGAAGCAGGTTCCAGGCCCTGAGCTGTCAGCACAGAGCCTGACACAGGGCTCAAACTCAGGAACTGCGAGATCATGACCTGAGCCGAAGTCAGACGCTTAACTGACTGAGTCACCCAGGTGCCCCTGAATCCTTAAAGATTAAAGTGTTCATAAAGCACCTTTTTATACTTTTCAAGATTTATTCCCTTTGTCTGGATGGTATTCTGCTGCCATAAACACTTTTCTTTTTCCATTTTGTAATTGGTATATAGCTCACATACGAAAGCACCATCCTTATAAACTGTGCAATCAGTAGTTCTCAGTTTATTCTCAAGGTTGTGTGACCATCATCACTGTCTAATTCTAGAATGTTCCACCACCCACAAAAGAAACCCCATACTCATTAACAGTCAGTCACTCCCCATTTCCACCTTCACTCATCCCCTGGAAGCCACTAATCTACTAATTTAATGTACTTTAGGTCTCTATGAATTTTCTATTGTGGACATTTCAGATAGATAGAATCATACGTTTATGTGGCCTTTTTGCCTTGGCTTCTTTTATTTGGTGCCATACTTTCAGGATTCATTATATTACAGCATGCATCGGTACTTTATTCATGTTTATGGCTGAGTAATATGCCATCGGATTGCCATGCCATGTTTTGTCTATCCATCATCAGTTGTTGGACATTTCACTTGTTTCTTCTTTTCAGCTATTATGAATAATGCTTCTGTGGTCATTTGTGTACCAGTTTTTATGTAAACGTGTATTTTCAATGTGGGGAAGTATATAGCTGGGAACAGAATTGCTAAGTCATGTGGTAACTCTGTGTTTAACTTGTTGAAGAGCTGCCCAACTTTTTTTCAAAGCAACTGCACCATTTTACATTTCCATTAGCAATGGATGAGGGTTCTAATTTTTCTACATCTTGACTAACACTTGTTATTGTTCATTTTTAATTTTTTTTAAAAGAACAGTTGTTCTTAGGTTTGTTTATTTTCAGAGAGACAGAGACAGTGAGTGGGGGAGGGGCAGAGGGGGGGAGAGAGAGAGAGAGAGAGAGAGAGAGAGAAAGAGAGAGAGAGAGAGAGAGAGAGAGAGAGAGAATCCCAAGCAGGCTCTGCACTGTCAGTACAGAGCCCAACATGGGGCCTGATCTTACAAACCGTGAGAACATGACCTGAGCTGAAATCAAGAGTTGGATGCTTAACCAAGTGAGCCACCAGGTGCCCCCTGTTATTGGTAATCTTTTTGATTATTGTCATCCTCACAGGTATGATGACAATTATTTCTTGTATATAAGGATATCTTTTTTATAAACTTTTAAAAAGTTTTGTTGAAATACTCATTAAGGGATTTTGTTTTCCAGAACTAGTACATGGGTAATAATATTTCAAGACCTAGTTGTCAGAAAATATTTTTATTGTCTCTCAGTGCAAGTGTATGTGTGCATAGGACTCATGGTTCAAAATCATTTTTGATTAGAACTTTTAAAGCTTTGTTTTCTAGCCGTCAGCATGGATATAACATCGCATGAATCTCATCACTTCATTGGCCGTGTGTGTGTGTGTGTGTGTGTGTGCACATAATGTATTTCTCTTTAGAAGCTTTCAGAATATCCTCTTTATACTTATAGTTTTAAGATTGCACAAAGTTGTGTCTTACGTGGGTCTTCCATATTTCTCTTGCTTGGCCTTCAATAGGACTTTCCATTTCAAAATTTTCCTTTTAAAAATTAAAACTCAGGATGTATTGTTCTATTAAGTTTTGTTTTTTCATCCTACTGTCACTGTTGTAAATAGATCTGAAATTCTATTAGGTAGACCTTGAAGCTCAAAATGTAATGTCTGTGTCTCTTTACTTATTTTTTTCCTGTGTTTTCTTTACATTTCATTTTGAACATAATTTAGAAATAGATTTGTGAATTTTATTCTTGATTACAGGTTAATATTTAGACCAACAATTTTATTTTTGCCACCCATTGGAAGGGTGTTATTCAATACTATGCTTTTCATAGCAGATATTATTTCTTCTTGTTTTTGTAACAAATGCATACTTTATGAAGATAAAACCCTCTTATTAGAATATATTCTTTTTGTTTGTTTTTAGAGAGAGAGAGAGAGAGAGAGAGAGAGAAACCGTAAGCAGGGGAGAGGGGCAGAGGGAGTGAGAGAGAGACAGAGAGACAGAGAGAGAACCTTAAGCAGGCTCCACATTCAGCATGGAGTCTGACATGGGGCTCAATTTCTTGACCCTGGGATCATAATCCGAGTTGTAATCAAGAGTCAGGCATTCAACAGAATGAGCCACCTAGGTGCCCCAGAATATATTCTAAAAGTCTCTTCTATTCACTGAATTACATATTTTTCCTCAGGTTAAGAGGGTTTTTTTCATTCATCCTAGTCCTTCTCATCTATGCTATGACATTCTGGAAATATTTGGTTATCTGAAGTTCTTGTTTCATAGATCTGGTGGAGAGACTAGGTTGGCAATTTTACTCAGTTAATATGGATTTCCTCTGCATTAGTTTCCTCTCTGATTCTGTTCACTCAAAAGAGGGGTTGGTTTTTTGCTGTGTGGGCAGAGTGTCCACAGACAGGCTTCCCTTTGAATTGCATGGACTGGAGCTGAGGGGGCAGGGGAAGGAGCCAAAGTAGAGTGTAAGATGACTCCTGGGCATAGCTTCCTTTTCTCTCTAGTGTATGAGACAAAGTTCTAAATTAAGTTAGGCGTGGCTGGTCAAGCATGGCCTCCATGGCTGGGGCTCATTTCTCCTCCATGTAATCTCTTGTCCTCCAGTAGGAGTTTCTGGGATTATTCTCATGGGAGAGGCAATATTCTAAGAGGAAAAGAGGAAGTACACAAGGCCCCTCGAGACCTAGGCTTAAAAGAAGCACACTGCCCTTTCCAGAATATTCTTCTTGACAAAAGAATATTATTTTTGTCAAAAGTAACTGATAAGACCAGACAAAATGAAAGGAGTGAAGACATAGGCATCACATCTTGATGAGAACAGTAGTACCCAGGTCATAGTGCGGGGTGTGTGGGTAAAATGAAGAATGGAAAATCGGAGTCATTTTATAATCATCTAGCACATCATCTTTCAGAAGTTTCTTAAATTTCCCTGTCGACTCCTGACTGTGCTAATTATCTGTTTCAAAGCTGGCTCTGAACTGATAGCCAGACACCCCAATGTGGGGCTCAAACTCAAAAACTGGGAGATCATGACCTGAGCCAAAGTTGCAACTTAACTGACTGAGCCACCCAGGTATCCCTATAGCCCCCCCCCCTTTTTTTAAGTTTATTTATTTATTTTGAGAGAGAGAGAGGCAGAGAGAGTGAGCAGGGGAGAGGCAGAGAGAGAGGAAGAGAGAGAATCTCAAGCAGGCTCTGTGCTGTCAGCTCAGAGCCTGATGCGAGGCTTGAACTCACAAACTGAGATCATGACTTGAGCCAAAACCAAGAGTCAGACACTTAACCAGTTGAGCCATCCAGGCTCCCCAGGTCTTTTTTTTTTTTTTTTTTTTTTCTTTTTTATGTAATTATTGGCAATGGGAGTCTGAAACTACGTTTTCTGCATTTCATAGCGTACTGACTTCTAGTGAGGTTCTGTAGATGGGGAGCAAGGGAAGGAGAGTGAAAAGCAGAAGTAGGAAGGAACTTGTCTTTTGTTTTCAGCCCTGGGCATTCTCCCTACTGCAGGGACAATGGACAGCTTGGGGCTCTGGCTCCTACCCGTCCTTGTCGCTCCCAGTCACAGCCATCCCCTGTTGCCTGAGAAGTACCAATGGCAGTAAGCCATATCCCTCTCGATGAGTGGAGCTTTAGCTGAACCATGTTCATCTCCAAATAACAATCATGTGGGGGGTTGAGGGGGTTTCTTCTCCAGTCTCCTAGGTTGTGATAACTGTCTCTTCTTCCTTTTTGTGTTCTCAGCCCGGCAACTTTTAACTGCTTCCTGCAGTTACTAATGTCCGTGTTAGCTCAGATTCCCTTTAGCTCTTGGTGTCTTCCAGCACCTGTGTAACAATTCCCTATGCTGTCTGTTACAATAGCTCATCTGCTTTTCATTTCCGGAATTTCAAAATCCAGAATTTTGGTTTCATTTGCCTTTTGTATTTTTTCAGTAGTTTTTAAAAGATTTCCAGGGGAGCAGTACATCCAAGTGCGCAGAGCACTATCTTTTCCTTAGTATTATTATTGTAGTAAGAGTATTAAACATGAGATCTATCATCCTAACAATTTTTTAAAATGTTTATTTATTTATGTTGAGAGGGGAGGGGAGGGGCAGAGGGAGAAGGGGAGAGAGAATCTCAAGCAGGCTCTGTGCTGTCAGTTCAGAGCCCAATGCAGGGCTCAGTCCTACAAGCTACCAGATCATGACCTGAGCCACAATTAAGAGTCAGACACAGCTGGGGCGCCTGGGTGGCTCAGTCGGTTGAACGTCCGACTTCAGCTCAGGTCATGATCTCGCGGTCTGTGAGTTCGAGCCCCGCGTGGGGCTCTGGGCTGATGGCTCAGAGCCTGGTGCCTGCTTCCGATTCTGTGTCTCCCTCTCTCTCTGCCCCTCCCCCGTTCATGCTCTGTCTCTCTCTGTCTCAAAAATAAATAAAACGTTAAAAAAAAATTAAAAAAAAAAAAAAAGAGTCAGACACAGCTAACTAAGCCACCCAGAAGCCCTATCAATTGTTTTTTTTTTTTTTTTTTTTGGGGGGGGGGTGGGTACAATTCTACAATCCCACTTCTGAGTATATATTCAAAAGAATTTAGATCAGGATATAGAAGAGATATTTTCACTCTCCTGTTCATTGCAAGTTTATTCCCAATAGCTAAAATGTGAAAGTAGCCTAAGTGTCCATTAACAGATGAATGCATAAGCAAAATTCATGCATACACGCAATGGAATATTATTAAACCTTGAAAAAGGAGATTGTGACACATGCTACAACACGGATGAACCTTGTGGACATCATGCTAAGTGAAATAAGGCAGACACAAAGTTACTGATACTGTATGATTCCACTTGTATCAGCTACCTAGAATAGCCAAAATCATACAGACAGAAAGCAGGGGCTTGGGGGAAGGATGGGTGGAGGGTTGCTAAATAATGGGTACAAAGATTCAGTTATGCAAGATGAATTTGTCCTAGAGATCTCCTGGACAATGTCAGTGCTTATCTGAAACCAGATGGTTATTGGTTATCTGTATTTTCTCTTCTTGATTTGTAGTTTTTTGTATATAAAAGATATTAAATCTTTATGTTGAGGAAAATATTTCCCCGTGGCCTGTTGCTTAGTTTTCGTTGTGTTTATGGAGACATCTATTATTCAAAAGTTTATTTGAATATATCAAAGCTGTCAAAGTTACCTTTCACAGTTAGAAATAAAAAGGTCCAGATTAACCTGGAAGATAAGCTATTATTGCCACCTTGGGTATCAGAAGGATGCAATGGATGATCTGGATTTTAAAGTCTTTTTTTCTTTTTTCTTTTTGTTTGTATTTAAATTCTGTATTTAAATTAAGTTCTGCCAAGCTTTAGTAGTATGATTTTATGAACGCTCTTCAATGACTTCAGCCTCAGTTTCCTCCTCTGGGCAATGGTGATAATAATAAAATAATACAGTATCTTTGATCTAGGACTATTTTGAAGATTCAGTGGCATCAATGTTTAGGGATCTTAGAAAGGTTGTGGCATATCATAGGTACTCAATGACGGTAATAGCTACAACTGCTATTATTACTGATATCGTTGCAATTATTGCAACTAGTTCTACAATTTTTATTGTTGTAACTCACTACTACTGTTATTACCATTCCCATCACTGCCATTAGCAACCCCTTCCCACCCCTTAAGTATATTATGCTTTGTGTTTAAGAAAAGTAATTAGCCTATGGGATATGATAGACCGAATGATGGCCTCCAAAGGTATCTTCATCCTAATTTCTGGAATTTGTGAATGCTACCTTACATGGCAAAGGGGATCTCGCAGGTATGATTTAGGTAAGGATCCTAAAACGAGACAATTTTTCTGGATTGTCTGGGTGGACCTATATATAGTCACAAGTGCCCTTAGAAGAACAAGGCAGAGTGTTATTTGATGCACAGGAGGAGAAGGCGGTGTGTCCAGGGAGGCAGAAATTGGAGTGTTGTGACTACAAGCCAAGGGATGCCAATAGCCACAGGAGCTGGAAGAGGCTAAGAATGGGCCCTGCCCTGCCAGAAGGTACATCCCCACTGCCACCTTGACTGTAGCCCAGTGAAACTAACTGCGCGTTGCGGGCCTCCAGAACGGCAATAAAATGCATTTGTGTTGTTTTAACCACCAACCTTGTGGTGATTTGTTACGGTGGCCATAGGAAACTAATACAAAGGATAAAAATTAACATTTTGGAAAGAATTAAATGACAGTTCCCCCATACTTCCTTTGGTCCTTAAGGAAATCCAAGAAAGGAGACATATTTGAGGGTATTAGATGAAAATGAGAGGCTGACACTGACCTCAGTTTGCATAAAATGTAAAAGTCCAAGAAAAACGCAAAAATATATATTTTTAATACAGTGTCATAAGTACAATTATAGTACAATCTTAATTGGGGTAAGCACATCTCTCTGTTTTTAGAAGGAAGCCCAGACGGTTAAGCATCCGACTTTGGCTCAGGTCATAATCTCACAGACTATGGGTTCGAGCGCCATGTCGGGCTCTGTGCTGACAGTTCGGAGCCTGGAGGCTGCTTCGGATTCCGTGTCTCCCTCTCTCTCTGCCCCTCCCTGGCTCCTACTCTGTCTCTCCGTCTCTCTTTCTCTCTGTCTCAAAAATAAATAAACATTTTAAAAAGTTTTTTAGAAGGCAGACCAGAGCAACTGGTCACTTCTGTGGCATTTTGTACACAGAGGTTGTTAAGCACTGGCAGGGTGAACATCTACCTCCAGTGACCCAAGCCCTTACCTTCATTTGCCTCCTCTCTGTAGTCCGGCTCAAATGAAAAGATCATTTCACCTAAATTTAAAAGGTGCCCAGAAGTTAACCACTGACTAATGGCACAGTCAAGCCATTTTCTACTTAAACTTACAAACACCCAAAGGTCAGACTGGACCCAGCCTGTAGTAAGTTCATATTGCCAATCTCATCCTGACAGTTGGGCAACCCGAGTATCTCCAGTCTTAACAGCTCATGATAGATGCTGCTAATAACCTAAAGACTGATGTCACACAAGAATACTCTGGAGAGCAATATACAGTCTCATTTTCAATTGTTGTAGAACAAGAAAGCAGTTTAAAAAGCTATTTTTGCCTTGCAGTGATATAAATGTTTTATTATTATATCACGTGACTGTTTCCCACCATGACCAGTCATCCATATATAGTTAGTGATTTACTACATGCAAAGGGGAAAGGAGAAATGATTATTCATTATTTTTTTAAAGGCCTAGATTAAGACGTCCAATGCAAGTGTCTATTGAGTTATGGCTGATTACTGTGATAATTCCTCCAATGGCTAAAGAAAGTCATATGCAGGAATTAAAGATACCATTTGAAAACATGCCTGTTACTCCTCTCAACCTGCTTCCATACATCCCTTATTAACACTGCTTTGAAGCGAGAAAAAAAGTCTACTTTGAAGTGACTGGTTTAAAAAGTCTCAGTGTTCTAAATTAAAACATTATTTTGTAGTCTGATCTGTCTCCATAAATCTCTCAGTATGAAAATTTCTAAGATCGAATTCTTCCTCCTCTTAAGAGAAAAAGGAGCCTTTAAAGAAGTTCCCAATGAAATGTCAAGCGTAGTGTATGCTTATTGACTGGATAAACCATTGGAAAATCACTTAAAAAAATGATGATTTAGCAATGAATAGACAGTAATATAAAGTTACGAAAAAGAATTTTATTAAATATGTACCCTAAGGTATGTGCTATTGCAAAAAAAAAAAAAAAAAAGATGTAGGGCTCAAGTTACATCTGGTAAAAATATTCTTACGCTGTTGCAAATAGAAATAATCACACTTTCCTATTTTGTCAAACAGGCCAGACAACGTTGCTTTCAAAACTGAGTAAAACAGAAGTTTATTTACATGGGTTTCTTGTTACAATATGCCCTTACATTGAGATGCAACTTATATTCCACAGATTTTACATATACTGTTTTATAAATGTTGACAAACATACATCCATTGTTAACCCATACCCCTATCAAGCCATGGAACATTCCTTCATTGCACAATGTCCCCTCAGGCCATATTGAGTCACCTCCAGTCCCTCTTTCTCCCCAGTACCAAGCAACTGGATTTTTCTGACCATAGATTTGTTTTCCCTGATGTCGATTCTCATATAAGTGGAATCTGTGATAGATTGTGGGTTTTTAGTGCAACAAATTGTTTTTGATATTTATCTGTGTTGTTACATTTATCAATAATCTATTCATTTTTATTACCAATAGTATTAATAGTACACTAGTATTCTGTTCTATAGATGTACCACAATTTTTCCATTCTGTCGATGGACTTTTTTTTTTTTTACACAGTTGAATCACTAAGTAGGAAGTTACCAAATTTATGGTGCTAGTGGTGGCAGATGTTAGTTTGCTCTGAGATCAGAACAATTCGATATGTATTTCTAATTGAAAAGTAAAAAAGAAAGCAGAGGGAACTTACACATGGGCTAGGCAATTTAAGAGTGAAAATAAAGGTCCATTGTACACAGGTATAATTAAGAAATAATATATTTTTAAATTTATTTTATTTATTTAATTTATTTATTTATTTATTTGTTTGTTTGTTTGTTTGTTTGTTTATGAGAGTGAGAGAGACAGAGTATGAGCAGACGAAGGGCAGACAGAGAGGGAGACACAGAATCCAAAGCAGGCTCCAGGCTCTGAGCTGTCAGCACAGAGTCTGATGCAGGGCTCGAACTCTGGAACCTCAAGATCATGACCTGAGCTGAAGGTCATGCTTCACCCACTCAGCCACGCAGGCATCCCTATTTTATTTATTTTGAGAGAGAGTGAGAGAGAGACCACGTGCCCATGTGGGGTGGGGCCGAGAGAGAAGGGGAGAGAGAGAATCCCAAGCAGGCTTCATGCTGTCAGTATGGAGACCGAAGCAGGGCCCATTCCCAAAAACTGTGAGATCAGGGCCTGAGCCGAAACGGAGAGAGAGTCGAATGCTTAACCGACTGAGCCACAGAGGCACCACAAGAAAATAATATTTTTGATCTATTGTCACATAATTTAGAACAGGTTATTATCATGAACTTGACCATCATCCTCATTTGTGACCATCATAACAAGGATTGCTGCTAATTTAAGCATTTTTTAGAATTTGAATTCATAGTGAGGTCTTCGATGTATGGTAATTTTCATTTCAGAAATGTTTTATTTAGTCTCTTTTGCTTATAAGAGGTGCAAGCCTACTTAGGTCAGGTCAATTAAAAAGGAGTTTTGGAAAAGGATACACACATGGAAAGACAACGAGTACAGAATCTCTGGAAAATCTGAACAGGGAAGGACCTCCTTGAAACCTGAGCAGTACTTGAGCTCCATAAACTTCAGCATAAGGATTTAGTGAATTTGTCTCTAAACCTCTCAATGATTAGTATGAGTTAGCTACATCCATATATCTATTTATTTCCTGGTTACCTATTGCGAAGTAAACCACCAGTAGTTTTTGGGCTGTATCTTTTGAGCCAGAGTGCATCATAAGCCACTAGCCAGCTTAGAAATATTTACTCTTGGGTCGGACACCCATGGGGTGGGGATCACATGTTAGAGGACAGAGCCACTTGCCACCGGCATACTTCTGATGGGACAGTTTTATTTGGAAGGGGTTAAGCACCAAAAGGCCATGAGAATAAAAAACTGAAGAAAGTAAGACCTTAAACACATATTACTTTTGAGTCCTGCATTTTATATCAGGTGTGTTTTACAATAATTTGATCTAATATTGAGCTGTATTTATTAAGTCCTACTTGCATGAGGTTTGAGTGTTTAAAGGATTGGATGAAGAAGATGAGGAAGGTAGTAGTGAGGTAGGGATCATAAAGACTAGTCAGAAATAATTCAGAGATGGGAAAACCAGAGGATTAAAGCCTGTGGAATTAATCAGCAATTAGGACTTCGGCAGAGGTTGAAGCGACAGAAAAAAGTAGGTAGACACAATCATAGAAAAGTCAACAAGCAAGAGTTACACAGAAATGGAGGAGCCTGGGAAGGTCTGTAGAAAGACTCAGCGGCAGCATCCAGAAAGCACTTACAGGACTATTTAAACTTCTTTTCTGAGCATGATCTGCTTTTACTTCTCTTATTCTTGTGAGAAACATTCCTAAGTGAGCCTGTTGAGACTCATCTATGTGACACTGCATTACCCACAGTGACCCCAGGTTCACCAGAGCAACGCAAGACAAAGTCCCTGCCCTGGAGGACCAGTGCAGATGTAGTAATAGTCAACTCCTCTTAGAAAATGGTTGCACACTTCTCGGTTTGGTGTCTTATTGTTGAAGAAAGATGAAGGCTGAAGTTTGGTGTTAAAGCACCATCTGAATTAGCAGGAAATGCACCTTAGTACCAGCTAGAGACCAAGTTTCAGTCTTTATTTCCCAAAGGACAATCCCAAATGTTATGTCTCCTATGATTGCCATTCCTCTTACTGCTTGTTTTCTGCAAGTGGGAGTCTGTCAACCCTGGTCCATTTCTCCTCACTTCACAAAAGTGAAGCTTCATTCCTATTTGTGACTAAAGCTGACTCTGTACAGCTGGAGACCTGACTTGTTCCGGTTCAAGTGCTTTATCTTGCTATGTATTTTCACTAAAACAAAAGAATAAGGATGACTTCGATCTTTTTTATACAAAAATTAAAAAGAGTAAATGATTTCTAAATATTTTTAACATTCTTACCACCTTCACTTTCCTTTTTTCCAATGTAAGATAAACCTATTATTGTAATAAATCTTCTACAGAAGCATATTGTCCTTAAGGACATTTTCCTCTCTGTAATACTGTGATAGACATATATTCATGGACTAAAAGAATAATTTTTTTTTGTCCTTACAACATAACAAATGTATGCCCAAAACTGCATACATTGAACATGTGTGCCCCTAATTTTCTCCAGAGAAGTTGTGTTCAGATACACTCATATGGATGACCACAACTGATTCTGTGTGCAAGTGATATTAACAGAATAAAATAGTGATTTCCAGAAGGTAGCTTTTTTTTTTTTTCACAAGTTGTATCATCAAATTTTATAGATGGTCTAATTGATAAAAGTAGTAACTGAAGATACTTTGTTTTTAACTGGCCATCACTAAATGTAAAGCTGAAACAAAATCATGTCTTAGGATTTTTAGTTTTAAACCACTGATTCACTGATGAGACTATAATTCGTGAAATATGTAATTTTGTTTCTTTTGCCACCCTGTGCCTCTGAACAGGATTCCCATACGTTAAAAAGTCCGTTTAATTTTTCATTTCATAGCCCTGACCAATTACTGTATGTAGAACATATTTGTCATGAAGTCTGTCAGTGTTTTAACTTTCCTGATCCAAGTATAATGCTATTATCCTATGTTTGTAAAATTGTACAAACGATGCTATGAAGAATATTTCTATTCTAAGAAAAATTGAACCACTAAACCAATTTGTAAGCCTTTCCATCCATCTGTTTTCTATATTTAGCTAAACAAACATTATCACTTTATTTTAAAGATATATTGAAACTGTTTTGTAATTCACCATTTGAAACACCATACAGTTATAACTTAGTTTCAAGATAGGTTTTTTCTTACAATTTTTTTTTGTGAGTAGCACAGAGGAATAGCGACCAAAGTTAGAAGAAATAGAATATATCTTATTATTTTTCTTTTCCCCAAATTAATTATGCATAGATTTGATGAATCATTGATATATCTGATATCACTGTATCACTAGTGAGCAGCAAACATTTTTTTTAAAGCCTCAAATTGCTTGATGAAGAAAAACTGTTTTCATATGCAGGATAATCTAGCCTAAAAGCTAACATGAGGCAAAATTTTCTATACCATCTTTTAATTCTTCTCCAGTACCTGGGAGCTCTTTCCCCGTGGAACTTGTTTCTTTTGTCATTTAAGATCATTTCATTGAAGACAGCAGCTTCCCACCATGTAGGAATGGATGGTTAATGAAATAAGGAAAGCTATACCCTTGTTACAAGTTTTCCCATCTACATGTCGCCTGATAGAGAAGCACCTGGTTCTCCTCTGTGAGCTCAATATTGCCTTTGAAATAGTTCTCACATTCATGAAATTATTTCCCTATTTATCCACCTGATAAATCACAAGATCATTAGCATTACTTATTGTATCTTGTTAGCGTTTGGCAGAGTACCTGCTATTTAACAAGCACTCCAAAAATTTGTGAAAGTGAATGGACGTGTTTGCTGTTCCTAGTTTTTTTGTTTGTTTGTTTTGTATTGTTTTTCGTTTTTTTCCTTAGTTGTTAAAATCCCAGTTGATTCTTGACTCAGTTCAAAATTATCCTTTTCCATGGCAACTTTCTGAACCGTTCAGAGCACTTTCTTTTGTGCTATCCATTGTATACTGTATTACTCTCATGAGGCTTAAAACTACCTGTTGTGAGGATTTGTTTACATGTTCATCTCTTCTAATTGACTCTGAGCTCCTTGAGGAAAGAGTGCTCTTCCTCCTCCCTTTTCCCCATCACTACCACAGGGTGGGTAGGCTCTGATTTAATATATTAATCAGTTTATCACTTAGTACAGTAAAACCTTGGATTGTGAGTAGTTTGTTCTGTGGGTGTTCCGTAAGATAAGCAAACATTTCTAATAATTTAAAAAAAAAATTAATGTTTATTTATTTTTGAGAGAGAGATGGAGACACAGAATCCGAAGCAGGCTCCAGGCTCTGAGCTGTCAGCACAGAGCCCGACGAGGGGCTTGAACTCGCAGACTGGGAGATCATGACCTGAGCTGAAGTTGGACACTTAACTGACCAAGCCAGCCAAGTGCCCTTCTAATAAACTTTAACTTGATATAGGAGTGATGTCTTGTACTAGGAGTAGTACATGATGCCAGATGTCACATGATCACAACTGAGCCAATGAGTCTTGAAATTTGCTTTGATATATGAGTGCTTTGGATTACAAGCATGTTGCTGGAATGAATTATGCTCACAAACCAGGGTTTCACTGTATTTGACAAATATTTCCTGGGCATTTGTTATCCGCCACATACAGTTCCGAGCATTGTGAATTCAGCGGTGAACAAAGCATGTTCGCCCTCATGGACCTTACGTTCTTCAGTCGAAGTCAGATAATAAGCAAATACATAGACCATGCAATATCAATGATGATAAGAAAATACATACAGATAAAGGGGTGGAGGTCGTTAAGTACAGTGGTCATGGAAAGTCTCACAAATAGAGTGACGGTGGAGTAGTGATTTGTGTGTAGCAAGAAACCAAACTTTGAGAACATCTGTTGATAGAGCATTTCATTTTGAGGCAACAACAAGCAGGGTGCAGAGAAAGCAGTGCGTTTTATGTGGTTTGACAGATGGTCAGTGTTTCTGGAATAGGAGGAAATGGGTAGAGTTCACAGAAGGAAACTGGGGTCAGATCTTCTAGACCATAGTATGGAATTTAGATTTTAAAATGTTCAGACTAAACGAAGAAAGGAACAGACAGTGTGTGTATTCACATGAGTTTGTGACTATTACATAATGCAACTTTTTTTCAAATGTACCAGATTTAATATTTTCTAATAAACATTGACCTCATTAAGGCAGTTATTTTGGAATGTGGGGAAATATTTCAATAATGTTCTTACTGCTCAAGACATTTTGGAAAGTATCTCTTATGCTAATGCTTTCAAGATCCCATGGTGCATATTTTGAATATCTCAGATTGATGGAAAAAACCATGATTTTAAATTGGATTTGGTTTTTGGAAACAGACATTTTCCATTGAGAGCCAAATTTAGTGAATAAAGTGAGTAAAAATTCAAGGAACATAGCTTTGACTCCAAAGAAAAGTAGCTCTTAAATGTAGTGAGGCTAAATGTGAATGTCTTTTAAACTGGCTCAAAAACTCATTTCAAAAGAAAATGCCCCCTCAGGTTTATCTAGCTAGCTAGATACAGATATAGTTATAGGTATAGGTATACTTATAAATAGATAGATAAGATATAGATATAGCTAAATGTTGAGTGTCTTTTAAACGGGCTCAAAAACACATTTGAAAAGAAAATACCCCTCACATTTATCTAGCTAGCTAGATATAGACATGGGTATAGATACAGATACAGATGCAGATACAGGTATAGATATAAATGTAGATGTAGATATATCAATATTGCTGCTTTGAAGGCCAGCACATAATCTGTAAAATCTATAGTACCCTTCATAAACCAAAATTTGATGTTATTATTTTAAAAATCACAATTCCCATTGTCAATAACTCCTTTAAAAAGCAGAGTAACAATATGTAGGTGTATATGATGTGAGAGAACATATTGTTCTTTTTGCACTGTAGTTTTTAACAGAGAAACAAACTGTTCAAATCAACCATTATCACAAAGAGAGAACATGGGCACACATTTTTTCTCCTCCATATTCAGCCTAACCTTTAATGTGAAAAGTGCAGTTTTACTTAGGATTTAGTGTATTTTAGGACCTAAATTATGAACGGCCATTCTTCCGTATTTTGAAATGTTTATATAAAATCAAAGAAAAGTTGAATTGGATCATGGGGAGCACTTGAATGAACAAGTTGTCTTTCAGATTTTTTTTTCTCATTGGAGAAGTAGTAGCTACCCATTTCTGAGTAAGGGCTGATTCTTCCCTTCTCTAAGTCATTTGTCTCGTTATGTACTTGATGTTAAAAGCAGGGATAATGTGGAATTTAAGAAACAAAACAGAGCAAAAAGAAAAAGAGGGGAACCAAGAAAAATACTTTTTTTTTTTTTAACATTTATTCATTTTTGAGAATGAGAGAGACAGAGCATGAGGGGGGGAGGGCCAGAGAGAGAGGGAGACACAGAATCCGAAGCAGGCTCCAGGCTCCAAGCTGTCAGCACAGGGCCCGACACGGGGCTCAAACTCACGGACTGCAAGATCATGACGTGAGCTGAAGTTGGACGCTCAACTGACTGAGCCACGTAGGCACCCCAAGAAACAGACTTCTAACTACTTAACTGTAGAGAACACATTGATGGTTTACCAGAGGGAGGTGGGTTGGGGAATGGGGGAAATATGGGATGGGGATTAAGAAGGGCACTTATGATGAGCACCAGGTGATGTATGGAAGTATTGAATCACTATATTGTACACCTGAAATTAATATTACACTGCATGTTAACTAACTGGAATTAAAAAAAAAAACCTTAAAAAATTAAAAAAAATAAATAAAAGCAGGGATAAGATTCCACATCCAGCATTGACTTTGCTGACAAGGTGAATTGCCAGAAATAGCAAGCAGCTAAAGAAAGAATACTAAAATAACTCCCATTGTGTGAAAACAGAGTCTTCATTATCACTCTAAATGGCAAATCCTGTGTTGATGATACTTTTATATTATGAACAAATGGTTTTCAAAATTGCTTCTTGCTACTTAATACAAGTGACTCAAGACAGAAAAAGTTTATATTTTAATTTTGTTTCATTTAAAAAAAATTTTTTTTCAACGTTTATTTATTTTTGGGACAGAGAGAGACAGAGCATGAACGGGGGAGGGGCAGAGAGAGAGGGAGACACAGAACCAGAAACAGGCTCCAGGCTCTGAGCCATCAGCCCAGAGCCCGACGCGGGGCTCGAACTCACGGACCGCGAGATCATGACCTGGCTGAAGTCATACGCTTAACCGACTGCGCCACCCAGGCGCCCCAATTTTGTTTCATTTTAAACAGTCAAAACACAAACAAAAATATATCCATCCCTACCTGAGCCAATTTGTCCCTCAGCATCTAAATTCCAGCAAGTTCTTGATCATCAGGAGTATGGATAATTCTAGATTATTTAACAAACCAAAGCTGTATCAAAAAAAAGACTATTCTATGGCATAAGTGGAATTTTTTTTTAATGAAAGGAGTGTTTGTACTACCGTCTCTGTGAGCTTTCCCATAGAAACTTCTAATATTTCTGCACTTAGTTAATTATAAGGAGTGTTTTCCGACCAGATATAAATACACTAGTGACTTTTAATGGGTTTCTTTTACAAGTCTACAAATACTTTGAGAGTTTTCTTTTAGCTATACTTTCTGATACGGTAAAGGTCAATACTTTCAAATTTTCATATACACAGGATCTTAGCAAGGGTGTATTTCTACGCCCTTGGTCGGATTATGAAGTAATTAGCATTGCCCTTATGCCATTCTCTTCCTGGATGCACATACAGAAATCAACTGCACTGCCATGCTCATTGGCTCCAGAGGAATGAATGTTATGAGAGTTTTTCATCTTTACTATAGGGCATGTTACTAAGTGTGATCTTGGCAATCACTGAATAATTTGACATATTTGGAAGTAGAAGCTAATTGCACATATGAATCCAAGCCAACTCAATCATATTCGTATTTTTAAAATACTTCACATATAACCTGCCACATTGAAAATTCTGTATCTTGCATTAAAACCCTGCCTTAGAAAATCAAAATTCATCTCAGCCCTACATTAGAACAAACGCTAGTTATAGTCTCTTAAACTAGTAGTCCACAATAACATATCATCTGTCTGTCTGTCTACCTATCCATCCATCCATCATTTATCTATCTACTTTTTCATCTTTGCATTTAATAGACATTTATTGTTGAGACACTGTATCTGGTGCTAGGGATACAAAATAAACATCATTTTATTCTTTTTTTTCCTTTGTAATGTTTATTTTTTGAGAGAGAGAGAAAGAGAGCTGGGGAGAGACAGAAAGAGAATCCCAGGTGGGATCTGTGCTGAGAGATGGGGCAGGGCTCGATCCAACGAACTGTGAGATCATGACCTGAATTAAAATCAAGAGTCAGACAAGAGTCAGACGCTTAACTGACTGAACCACCCAGGTGCTCCTCATTTTATTCTTGACTTGGAGAAGCTCATAGGCGGGCCAGGGAGACATATGTAAAAAAATGTACAAAAGTAACATTTGAACATAGTTATGTGGTAGCATAAGGAGTGACTAACTGCCTGGAAAAAAAAAATGAGGAAACATTTCACAAAGGACGTGGCATTTGAGCTGGTTCTTTCAGTCTGAGTAGGAGTTTTCTAGGGCATTCTTGGCATGTAAACAAGGTAAGAGTTGTAAAAGGGCATGGCCAAATTATAGAGGAAAGGTTACGATGCTTTCAGTGTATAGAGATTGCATAGGGAAGTGGGGCAGAATCTAGACAAAGGAGGAGCAATGTTTTGTTTAACATTTATTCATTTTTGAGAGACAGAGACAGAGTGTGAGTTTGGGAGGGGCAGAGAGAGAGAGGGGGAGACACAAAACCTGAAGTAGGCTCCAGGCTGTCAGCACAGAGCCCTGTGTGGGGTTCGAACCCATGAACTGTCGGATGCTAAAGTCGGATGCTTAACCGACTGAGCCACGCAGACACCCCAGTGAGAGTGATGTTGTAAAGGGCCTGTGTGACAGGCTAATCCCGATCATGAGAGTAAAAGTCAGTTACCAGGGGCACCTGGGTGGCTCTGTGGATTAAACATCCAACTCTTGGTTTCCGCTCAGGTCATGATCTCACTGTTCATGAGTTCGAGCCCTGCATCAGGCTCTGCACCGAAAGCCCAGAGCCTGCTTGGGATTTCTCTCTTCCTCCTCATCTTCTTCTCTCTCTTTCAAAAATTAACTAAATAAACATTAAAAAATATTTTTAAAAAGTCAGTTACCATTTAATGAACTGCCAAAAGTAAAACAAGTTAAACATATTGTTTGTCATATTCAAAATAATCCTGCAAGGTAATGATAAATCTCCCCAGGATACTAATGAGGAAAATGAGACGAGGAGAATATAAAGTGCAATGCCAAAGATCATAAAGCTACTGTGGAACAAAGACAGGATTCAAACCCAGTACTATATGATTCCGGAGTCTTTATTTTTAGGATATTCTAGTCCCTCCAGGTCCCGTACGAAATGGGAAGTTACACTAGGAAATTAAGAGTGGAGTATGGGATGTTGTGGAAGTGACAGTAATACAATATCAAAGAAATCAATGAGCGGGCTCTTGCCATAATTCAAAGAAGATCTCATGATGAATGAATGAGGAGATTAAGAATATGGGTGAGAGATTTTTGAGAATTATGGGGTCCTGTCTGGGTATAGCATGTGAGGGAAAGGAAGCCCAGAATAACTCCAAAGCTTTGCATTTAGTCTGTGGGATACATACCATTATCACTTCTTGTTAGAAGCCCACTCAGATAGACCCCTTGGGCGTTCACCTCTGCACACTCAACATGCCTCCTGGGATACCTGCAAGCCGCCTGTGTTCTTCTGTCTGAATGCAAGAAGAAACACGTTTGTCTTACTCTGAGGGAAAGTTGAAAGTGCCAGAGCCTCAAGAAGTAGCTCTCATCCAATGTCAGACAAGCTCTTGGTGGCTAACTGTCCCTGTTTCTAAATGCCTTGTGCCAGGCAGCTCCCTGTCAGGTGGCACACTGGACCCCAGAGTTTCCCAGGGAGACTGAGCTTTCGTGACCCACGGCGGTAACTGCCTTGATAACAAGCCCCTCAGCGGCCTTCTTTCCTTCCCTGCCTAATTTCCCCTCCCCTTCTGGTATTTCTTAGCATGGCCTCCCAAACAAACAACTGGCACTTGAATCTTTGTTCCAGTGTCTGCTTCTGAGAAATCCCAACGAAGACACATGGCAATGTCTCAAAAGAGAGGGAAAGACAACTCCGAGGGAGGAGAACCTGAAACAGAGGACAGTAGGGAGGTCGAGAGAGGCTGGGTTTGGCCAGCATCCTGGGCACAAACGGGGTGCTCAGGATCAGAGAGGAAAATGCCCATTCCTCTGAGGTGGAAAAGGAAGGGCGGGTGAAGGAAGGTACTGCTCAGTGGAACTGAGAATAGAGTCCACATCTGTGGATTTTTTTTTTCCTCTGTGAAAAAGAAGGCAAATTTATCTAATGAGTATGGGGGTTTAGGAAACTAGACAGGCCTTATGGAGAGACTTGAGCGGAGTATTTTCTCAGAGGCCAAATTGATAACATGACGTTTAGCAAATAATACATGGATCAGTCACCTTTTTTGTCTTCCTTTCTGTGGCATGGCCTTAATAACCACCCCCCCCCTTCTACTTAATTTCTGACTGTGACTATTATATTCTTTTTTAATATTTATTTATTTTTAGTAGAGTACAAGCAGGGGAGGGGCAGAATGAGGGGGAAAGAGGATCTGAAGCGGACTCTGCACTGACAGGCTGACAGCAGTGAGCCCGATGTGGGGCTCAGAACTCACGAGCTACGAGATCATGATCTGAGCGGAAGTCGGTCACTCAGCTGACTGAGCCACCCACGTGCCCGTGACTACTGTATGCTTTAATTTCTTTTTAACAATTTAGTGAAATTTAATTTAATTTAATTTTCTCTAAGGTGATTTCTTTTTTCCTGGAGAACCCATATGCCTCCTGCCTAGGGAAGTATATTGAAGCTCTATAAAAGAAGAGAACTAGATGTTACATGGCTTAGCGTGTAGTGCTTCCCTCAATTATCTAGCTCTGTGTATAGTAACCCACCCTTGGCCACTTCAGTGCCTGGAGTTCCAATGTTCAGAACCTCTTGGTTCACTTTCAACATGGATAGTTGTACCTTTGACCTCCAGACTAGGTTGGGAATGAATAGTTCTCCAACTACAAAAGCTGGTAGGTAGGGACCTGAAGGGTTAATTGGTGATGTTACAGACATATGCAGTCTTCATTTTCAGTCACTGGTCTTACCCTTTCCTCTGTTCGTGCTGCCACTAATTCCTGAACACGTTTTAGGGGCAAACTGGCCTCCATCTTACCAGTACATACATACCTACTTCACACATGAAGTTGAAATAATTATTTTTTTCTCCCATGATTTTTCTATTTTATCTTCTCTTTTCAACATTATATATTATGATTTATGGTTAAACATATGTATATATATATATATATGTGTGTATATATATACATATATACACACACATATATATATACACATATAGAGAGAAAAAATAATATAAATATATTATATTATATTATATTATATTATATTATATTATATTATATATGGGGGGGTGAGGGGCAGAGGGAGACGGAGAGAAAGAGAAGGAGAGAGAATGAGAATCCCAAGGGGGGTTCCAGGTTCAGCACGGAGCCCCACACATGGTTCAGTCCCAGGAACCTGGGATCATGACCTGAGCCGAAATCAAGAGCTGGACGCTCAACTGACTGAGCCACCAGGCATCCCAATATTATTTTCCACCTTACATTTCACATTTTGTGTTGATAGTCAGGGGATTTTCAAAAGAATTACATAGGAAAATACGTCTACAATGTTATCTTGTCTTAATAATTGTATACACTAAGTGTCAATACCAAACAGAGAATATAAGCATCACCATAGATAAACTATATATACCATCCTCAAACAGGGTTGATGTGATGGGTGGAGAATTTTGGCATTAGTAAGGAAAAAAACATTGAAGTGTTAATTTCCAAGAGACATGCTTGATGCGGGAACCATCCTGGGGTATGGGTAACGAAATGAATATCATGGAGTATTTAGAACTGTTTACAGAGGCTGGCAAGAAAGAGTTTACAGCGTTTTAGGTGTGGGTTTCTCTGTTTACAAGCCGTTTCTCTTGATTTGGTCCAGTATTTAAAATTCGTTGATATTTTCTTTTTTTTCTGATGCACTGGGAGCACCAACATAGTGAGGTGACATCCAGCCCTTTCCTTAGCACTCATTATTTGCCAGGTCACAGAGTTCACAGTTTTATTAATTTCTGTCCAAATGAAATTTGCATGTAAAGCTGTTTTTCATTTGAATTTGAAGATTGCTTGCTCGCTAACCGAAACTAAAAGACCAGGTCTGTTGTTTTCTTTAAAACCATAGGCACACGCACACGTGCGCGCGCGCACACACACACACACACACACACACACAACTATCAAACAATTGCCAAAAGTAAAGATGACATTATCTTTCAAATACACATATTAAAGTCTGGTATTTGGTTAAATCAATTAACAAGAGCCAGATACTGAATATTCAAAATTATCTAATATGCTTGCACAATGCATATGTTTTGGCTTATAAAGTTAGAGAAAAAGCTTTTTTTTTTTTTTACAAGATTATCACATACTATAATAATGTAATTACATGTATTTACACTAATTATGCACTTATATGTAATTATGATAATTATGTAAGCACATGACATTTGATAAAATATTACTTTGAAATTCACTCAATAAAAGCAGAATGAACTGGATGGTAGAACTCTGTGCCAATAACGAAGGAAGGAAAATGGAAGGTCTTAAATAAATGATCTCTACACTCTATTTTTGCTCTAAAATCCTCTAATTCTCAAATTTTAACAGTGCAGCACAGAGCCATTGGTACCACATTTGAAATTTTAGGTACTTATTTTTGCTTTAGGAAGATTTCGGTTTTTTTCCCCCCTACACAGCTTGTGGATGGAGATTTCACGAAAGCAATGATCATGATTTAATTTCTCTAAGCAAACTTAAATATAAATATAAGGAAACCGTAAACCAATTCTTTGTCTAACCCAGTAGCAATGACGAGACTATTAAAGTTCAACATCTGAAAAGACAAGAAGGATATCCTCTCACACACCAGTCTTCCTGTAGCAACCAGTCCGCTCATCTGCTTGATCTGTACCTCAGTGGGAGGGAGAGGCAGGGTATAAGGAATTTGGGTTGAGTCTCAAGAGGCCAACATTACCCAGGGTTGAATAACGTATATGTTGTCCAAGCTTCTGAATAATATTCCTGCCATCCATTTTCAAAGTTAGGAGATTAAAGTGAGGATGAGCACAAGACCAGGCTCTGATTTCTATTGTGGACAGCTCAGGATATTCAGGTCTCCATCTGTTCCCAGAAGAGCTCTTCTCTAAGGAAACTGACCACAAGGAAGCTTCATTAGAAACCACGTTCAGAGTTGTGGCCATTCAGGGTAGGGAAAAACATCTAGGCCCATCAGCCTGGAGTCTAATTTCATTTTCCTTGACACATCATTAATAAGCATTAACTATGTGAAAAGTGCAAGCCCTACCCTCAAAGACCTTACAGGATAATATTGACAAAAGAGAAAAAAAAAATAACAACTACAATTATAACACTGAATAGCCCTCTCAGATCAGGCACCATCAGAGTAGTGAAACCAAGTTCTAAAACCAAAGTTTTTAAATGTTCTCTTTCTTCCTAAATCATCTGAACAGTGCAGCACTTAACCATTTGTAAAAGTTTATCTGTGCTACAGTCATGTTAAATCTCATACAGAACCTCCTACATGAGGTAGGCTCCCATTACTCATTGAATAGGCTTATTATAATTATTATTTTTGGTTTTGTCATTATCATTATTATTAGAGTACACACTTTTAAAATTCGTGAACTTGTTGTAGAATCGAAAAAAGTAGGATGCTTGAAACTAATTGTGTTGGGGACACCTGGGTGGCTCAGTCATTTAAACATCCGACCTTTGATTTTGGCTCAGGTCATGATCTCATGGTTCATAAGTTCAAGCCCCAGGTCGGGCTCTGTGCTGGCAGCGTGGAGCCTGCTTGGGATTCTCTCTCTTTCTCCCTCTCTCTCCCTCTCTCTCTGCCCCTCCCCCACTCACGCTATCTCTGTCTCTCTGAAAATCAGTAAACTTAAAAAAAAAAAAAAGAATCTAATTGTGTTGAAGGCGGAGCATTTATGTTATTGACAAAGGCACCTGTCACGGAGAGTAGGCTGGTTGTGAAATGATAAATTTTGTGAAAGCACTTTGATTACTGCTAAGGCATTCAGATACCTAATTGTTGGCATTTTAATCTGTTCACCTCCTTTTAAAATTTATGCACTTAACTCCCCAAATGGAACCAAAAAATGGTGTCTTAGATCTTTTTCTCCCTGAGAAGTCTGGTGGGGTTACCTACATTTTATACTTTTTACTTGAAGCTTTCAGGGAAGGATACGGAAACTGATTTACACCTGAATATAAGCAAGCGTTAAAAATAGCAGCATCAATGTGTGTTTAATCAGTATGTTTAAGAACTATTCTAATATCTGTTCATCAGATATTTGGAACAGCAGTTTGATAATCAAAATGCTAATCTGCACAGACCATTTGTAATCTGGCTGTGCTTGTAATAAATAAATCTTGAGAGCTAATATGTATTCCTTATGTTGCTGTTATTTGGATAGAAAGAAAAGAGCCTCTAAATTCTCTTATAAGACCAAAGGGCCCATCTCCTCCCTGTTTGTATTCCTTTCTCATAAATCCTACCAAACAGATGTGTACCCTTGTTGTCAGCTGTATTTGTCACTGTGCAGGCTGTCTCTTGCCAGCTTCTCAGCGTGTCGTTAGGCATGATTCATTGTGTGCTGTCGGTCCTGTAGTTTCTTTACAAAGAAGCAAATCTGACTTCCGGGCCTGAATAAAGAAGTCATCAGGGTAGTAATCAGTGATGTACAGAACTTATCTAGTCCAATAGAGCCTGACGCCTTCTAATTCACCTTTTGGTGAGTCAGTGTCCCAAGCTTGAACAATATCGAATAAAAAGGAAAAAAAAGTAGGTATTGAAGTATTTCTCAGATTAAAAAGTAAAATAAATACATTGATATTCAGGGTGCTCTCTAATAAAATGGTTAGACTTTTCAAACGTCCTTTGTTATAATAGAATTGAAGCTCCTGGGGCTATCAGAGTGCTGAACTATTGCCCAATTACCACATCATAAAACTGCTCATAGAAGATGATGCATAGGCCGGAATAAATTGAGATTTCAAACTTTGTGTCACTTCGTAAATCTAGCTCAAGCCGAACTCATCAACATAATCTAGTTCAGCTAATGAGGATGATTTATACCAGAACAAATTCATGTTGGCTCCAGAGGTGGTGACAGAGGATGGGGTAGAAAGACACTGGTGGGGGAGGGGGGGCAAAGATACAAAGCACATCTATATCTCATCAATGCCGAACTGGTCTCATTATGGACTTTTATGTAGAGTAACCATTTGGTTAGAAATGTTCGATTATTCACTCAAGAGGTTTTTCCCATTCTTTCTTTCTCATTCTCTGTAGCATCTAAAACACTGTACTAAGAAAGTATTTGTAAAATACAGGACAGTGCGACAAAGGTTGTTTCTTCTTCATGCAGTGTTAGCTGCCAGTGAAGCATCAGTGATCAGTCACGGGAAGTGGACATTTTGTCTTCTTGCCTGGAAAAGTCCTTGCTAATTCAGAAGAGATGATTACTCTAAAAATATATAAATAAAACTAAGTTCTGATGAGGAACTGCCACTTGCAATAATACCCTTTTTTTTTTTATTGTGTATTTATTCTTGAGACAGAGACGGAGAATGAACAGGGGAGGGGCAGAGAGACAGGGAGACATAGAATCCGAAGCAGGCTCCAGGCTCTGAGCTGTCAGCACAGAGCCTGACGTGGGGCTCAAACCCACAAACCGCGAGATCGTGACATGAGCCAAAGTTGGATGCTCAACTGACTGAGCCACCCAGGCACCCCAATAATACCGTTGTTTAAAATAACCTGAGCCACCCAGGTGCCCCAGTAATACCTTTTTTAAAAATAACCTGTATGTGTATACTCACACATATATCACCTTTATTCATAAATGTGTATCTTGCATTTATTTCTAAATAATTATTTTTTACTTATTTTGTGCTGGACATTACTTTAGATATTGAAGGTATGGTAAAAAATGAGCTAGACATCATTTTTTCCCTCAAGAAACATATTCATATGGAAACATTTACATAATATGTATTATTGGACATAATTTCTTCATTTTATATATGTATATTTGTAATATATATCATATGTAATATAGATATGTATCAGGTTATTTCTAGTTTAAATATGCTCATTTTATTGAAGACCCAGAGGGATCGTCTGCCCCATGGCACTTAAGACACGTCATAGGCACATGCATGTACATAAATATTCATGCATGATGATGATGAATGTCTAACAGAAGACAGTGATTTATACGAAATAGGTTTATAAAATAAAAGCAATGCCCTTTAAGATTTCAGGTTGTCCTTCTTTCCATCAGGGTTTTATAACGAATGTTACATCTGTATTTTGAATGTAGGGCCATCAACTCTACACATAAGTACAAATTTTATTTTTATTTTATAAATGTATCAGTGATGACAGAAGGACACTTTTGAACCTGAGAAAAACTATATGACAAGATTATTTCATCTTTTCTGACAACCAGCTCTTTTACTGAACTCCCTCCTGACATTTAGTTCCAGACTGAACTGAAATTCTTCAGTATCTTCTGAGCTGTTCTCTTATTTCCCTCTAATACACCACCCAGTGTCACCATACGGAGTCGAGTCACAGGAGTTAAGGCTTTGGCTCATTCATCTAGTCCAACAGAGGCTTGATTTTCATGGATACAACAATGAATGATGTTGAGGCTTGACTGTAAATACCTCTAGTGATGAGTTACTATCTCTTATAGGAGCCCTATTTCACCTCTGGACAGGTCTGGTTGCTAAATCTTTCTTTCTTATATTCAGCCAAAATCTGTCATCTTATACCCTTCTACCCATTTTTGCCAGATCTGTCCTCTCAAAATAGGTATAAGCCATTTTTCTCTGATGAGTGCCATATAGAAAGCCAATTTCTCTTTTGTAGCACTAATCATAATTAGCAACTAACTATATATGAAGTTATTGACTTAATGTCACCTCACTATATATATGAAATTATATGAATTGGCAGCTAATTATGTATGAAGGTATTGACTTAATGTCCATCTTCTCCGTATCTTGTCTTTTTCATCACTTTATCAGCATTAGCACAATGCCTGGTACATAGAGAGGTTTCAATAAATATTTGTTGATGAACATGTGTGAATAACTTAATATTTTAGAGTATTTTGTCCTGTGTCTTAGGTATTGTAGGCCAGAAGCTGTCCCTGAAATGATGTGTTTGCAAGTGGTTTTTTAAGGGGGTGATCCGGGGAAAAATGGCAAGAGTGAGGGAGTTTGAACATGGGGGTAGGAAGGCAATTAAGGGGGAGAGCTCGCATAAGGTTTTCTAGAAGGGTGAACTTCAGCCTGATTCTTCAGGGCATCTCTATGGTGTAAGGTATGCTTAGAGTTGTGTATCTGGAAGCAAGAGAGCTGAGCTTTCATGACCCTGCGTGTGTCATTAATTGGTTAAGGGCCATCACACCCAGTGCTGGGAGAGTCCTCGGTACTTCCAATCCTCTGTGCCTAAGGAGCAAAGGGTAACTTGGCTCTAGTATCTTGAAGCCTTCTGCTGAGGAAAAGCCATAGGTGTTGGGTGTTAAAAGCAAAGCCACATAGAAGACGAAGTGTAGGTGTATACAAATAAGGATAAAAAATGGCCCTAGAGGATCTGGGTTGAATATCAGTATCGTTACAATCTGATCTTGAAAATTCTTCTTCATAGGCTCAATATTCTAGCCTATGAGCAGTTTCACATTATGTATTCCACTCACCTCCTACACACCCTCCTCTGAAGGGGCTTCAGTTTGTCAGATTTTAATCTCGACCAAAAAGAAAAACAAAAGTAGTATGAATTCTGTATGCTATTATCAAATTTTAGGCAAAAGTCTGATACTCTGGATCTCAAATTTGTCTAATTCAAAGTCAACAGTATATATAAACATTCAGACATTCCTAAAAGTCCGTTAGACTTTCCTAAAAAGAAAGTGAGGCCCATATAGGATTCTGGGATAAAGAATTAAGACTAAAATTCAAAGGAAAACTGGGCAGAAACTAAAGACATGGGAATGCGTTCTAATAAAGTTTGTAACCAAATACTGGGGCTTTGGGGGCATAGGACTCTAACGGAAAAGAAAATAATTGGGAAACAAAGAAATGGTCTGACAAGCCATTTAACTCCCATGATTATAAGGTTCACATAAATGACATATCAATCTACTGATCCCAAGACTTCCTGTAGTAAATTTTAAGATAAATGAAGAAATTGAAGCAAAACGCAGTATCGAAAACTTGACAGTTCTTGCTAATTTACTACTTTGAAAAAAAAATGTTAAAAATTCCAGGCAGTTCCAAATAAAGAGCTTTTGTTTCTAATACAGGACTTTAGATGATATAGACTGGGCTTCAATTCTACTTAAAACTTTCTCAATTCCTTCTCTATCGTTCTTCAGACTGTGAGGCCACATTCTTCAAGGGACTAAAGGAGGCCAAATGATAAGGGGAACCTGGCAGGGGATTTTGAAGTGAAGGTTGGTGGAAGGATTTAGAACTTCTTCTCATTCCCAACATCAGACCTGCCTTTCTTGATATATTTCTGGATTTTAGTTTAGGGGTCTGACTGGGACTTAAAAAAAAAAAAAGATGTGAAAAAATAATGAAAGTAGTTCTCTCAACTTTTCATTCTACCCTGAGGTGAGGGATGGGGTGGGAATTATTTCAGGATTACTCAGTATTGAAAGCAGAAGTTTCAGAAGAATGACTGTTTTGCCTTTTCCTTTTCCCTGACAATGTGACTCCAATAGAGACATATTCTGATCTAAGAAAACAAGTACTTGATGATGATTAATGGAAATTTTACCCCAGATATGCATATCGAGTGAAATTTCTTTAAGTAGCAATGCATTTTCATGACTACATTCAATTTCTCAAAAAACAAACAGGAATTTTTCGTTAGGAACAATTATTTATTAATTGTTGATGAGTAATAATACAAAGAAGATGTTCTCATATGAATTGTGTCTCATAAAAATATGTGTATATAAATATATGTATACATATTTATGTATTGCTTTTTAAAACAAACACTTTGTATTAATTCCTAATTTCCTGACATAGTTGTGAGCATTTTACACTTATTAGCCCATTTAATGTATATATAAAATGTTCATAAAAGGGGTTAAACAACTGGTCCATGCTCACACAACTTGGAAGTGTTGAAGTTGAGATTTGAACCTGAGCAGTCTGGCTCCAGAGCCATTGCTTTTAATTATCATGCTATACTACTCCCTATATTTTGTAATGTCCCTAATAAATACACCACATTATCAGTAATATCAAACCAGTGTGAATTTGGAAAGTAATTACTCTTTACTGGCTTCTTTTGCCCAAAGTGTGATCACTAGTATTTTAAATTTAGTTCTCTAGACTCAAAAAAAAAAAAGTTGCAAATGAGAAACATATAGAAATTACATAAACCAATTTTTGAAGGAAAAAGAAAGACACTGCAGATGATTTAACGTAAAGTTCTCATTTTATGGAACAGGAAGATGGAGGGACAATTCATTAATGGGACAGTCTGTAGGACCTGAGTCACCTGGCTTCTACATAGGCTGCTCTGTTTTACTTCTCAGAAACACAGCAAACCGCACACACACAAACACACAAAATAAAAATAAACAATTGACATTATAATCTAATTCCTAAAAGCTTCCTTTTCAAATTACCATCTTTATTCTTGAGCATTGCTCTCTAGTTTGAACTATGCTTTCTTCATCATTTTTAAGCCAGAAATTGAGTTGGTAATGCTACTCTTTTATTTTTTTTAATTTTTTTTAAGTTTACGTATTTATTTTGAGAAAGAGAGAGAGAGACCGCGCGCGCGCGCCCACGCGCGCAAGCCGGGGAGGGGCAGAGAGAAGGAGAGACAGAATCCGAAGCAGGTGCCACACTGTCAGTGCAGACCCCGATGTAGGGCTCAAACTCACTCACTGTGAGATCATGACCTGAGCCGAGATGAAGACTCGGACACTTAACCGACTGTGCCACCCAGGCACCCCAATAATGCTACTCTTTTATGTATTTTCTTGTTTTTAACCAGTGTTTGAAGTGCTTTATGAGTGAGTTGATATACGGTGTGGACATCCACTTGCAGGTGGGATAGTATGGCCTTTGAGAGCTCTACAGTCCCATTGAGAACAAATGGAAAAGCGGGGGGAAACTTTTAAAAGATTAATGGCATCAAAGAGATTTTCATGTAATAAGGATTAGAGATTTTTCCAGAAAAGGTTACACTGGGGGTCATGGGATGGGGGCACTCTACAATGTTGGTGGGTTCATGTATCCAGAGCACTGAAATCGGTGGCTCAGAAGGCTCAAAGAAATGGCAGTGTTCACCCTCAGTGCTTTTGCTAGATTTTGAATAAGTGGGAAGCTAGAAAGCTTAGTGGTAAATCTTTGAAAAGCAGAGCAGAGGTTAGGGTGCTGGGAAGGCAAGGTCTCTATAATAAAAAGACCCTACGGAGTAGGAGAAAATATTTGTAATATGTATAGGTTACAAACTATTTGTGCTAAACTGCATAGTAAGTTCTTACCAATCATCTAATAAAAGATAATGCAAAAATAAAACAGAAAGAGAATCTCCAAAGGCAAATAAAAAATTAGAACTACAATTCAGTGCTACTGTACTTCACCAGAATGATGAATATGAAACGTAATGTCAAGAATTAGGAAGAATATAAAGCCACTGCAACTCTCATCTGTTGCTATATGGAGTGTAAATTGGTATAACTAAATGGAAAGATGTAGGCATTATCTTCTAAATCTCTTTAAATGGCTGCATTTCATAAAAATTCATTGATCTATAATGCTTAAATTTTGTGCCTTTCTCAGTCTGAATTTACTTCAATGAAAATTTCAGTAAATATAAAATAAGTGTATGTGGAAAGAATCAAAATGTAGAACTGTAAATCTGTCTTATTATATATTACTTATTCATAAAGCCATTAATGTATTTAATAATGAATCATTTGACAACACATTTATTGGGATCCTTGACTATATTTAAAGCGCAAATGTGAGTACAACCTATTGTATTAACAATGTTTAACCTCAGTTAGTCATTATTGTTACTAAAATGTCACTCTCATATATATTGACTTCCAGATGAAAGATCTGGCCTTTAATCTCTCACTGTTAAAGAGAGTTTTAACCAAGATTGCAATTATCTTTTTAAAAATCAGCTTTGTGAAGCACGGTAGACCTTTAGCATATGTAGCTTTAATATCCCTATTTGCAGTCACTAGGAATAATTACTGAACGTCAGTGACATATATTGATTTGTGATTTTCTTGAGACACAGATTTGAACCTTCTTGGCCTTGTGTGTCAGGCACTGAGCTGAGAGTGTGCCACTCAGTGTGTTCATTATCTCCTTTAATGTTCACCAGCTTTGAGAGCACAGGGTGTTTTTTTTTGAGTATTCAAACACTCCCTGTAACAGGTAAATTATTTATAAACCTTCTCACTGCAATATCACAGTTTGTAATATACTTAGTGAATTAGTTGATTAATGCATATCTTCCCTATTAACATCCATAAAGGTAGCCATAATGTCTCCTATGTTTAATTGGCTATTTTACCATCTAAAATTATTATTTTATCATTATCAGATTGATTATCTTATCATTCTACCTAGCAGAACGTCTAGTTCATTAGTTAATGAATAGGTGAATTATGTGCTAAAGAGCATTCTTAAATTTGGGTATTCTCAAAGATTTCAGCATCTAATTATTCAAAAAATAGAGTCAATATTAGATACCAAAAAAAAAAAAACCCACAAAACTGCTTGTTTGGCATCATGACAGTGGTAAGGACCACTTGGCATTAGTCATCTTTTCTTTCTTTGGATTGAAGCCAGATCAATTCTGAAGAGTTATGAAAGGGACCTGGACTAAATTAGAGTTCATCTAGTGATTTAATATGTGTGATGTGTTTAGGACTGTTTTTTTTTTGTTCCAATAATTTAAAATAAAAATATTAGTGTATAACATATATTAATATATGTTAATTAATTATGTTAATATTATAACACATAATATTAACATATATTAATATATGTTAATTATGTTAATTGATATATGTTAATTATATATGTTAATATAACATTAAGCTTTTAATAAGATTGCAATTAGTTAATACAGAGTAGGTTAGTATATGATATCTTTATCTTATCCACATGTATCCCTGTGACCTTCACTAATGATTCCTAGTTAACCTGGAACCAACTGGGTGAGGTTGTCAAAAGAGTTTGTCTTGTTGCTTGGTAGTCTCAAGAATTGCCTTTATATTGGGGCGCCTGGGTGGCGCAGTCGGTTAAGCGTCCGACTTCAGCCAGGTCACGATCTCGCGGTCCGTGAGTTCGAGCCCCGCGTCGGGCTCTGGGCTGATGGCTCAGAGCCTGCAGCCTGTTTCCGATTCTGTGTCTCCCTCTCTCTCTGCCCCTCCCCCGTTCATGCTCTGTCTCTCTCTGTCCCAAAAATAAATAAACGTTGAAAAAAAAAAATTAAAAAAAAAAAAAAAAGAATTGCCTTTATATTGAAGGTCTTGCTGAACTCATTTCCAGAGTAATTATTCTCAGACTTTGGTACCCAACCAACAACCTCAGCATCACCTGGGAACTTAGAAATAGAAATGAAATTCATGGGCCCTACACCCAGAAACTCAGGAGGTGGTACTCAGTGCTCTGTGCTTTAGTAATACCTCTGGATGAGACAACTAAGAGAACCGACCTGAAGAAATTTGATTCTCTGAATTCCTGAACAGACGATGACTTTATGTTTGGTTTTACTAGATGCTGTAAAGATGAAAAAATGTTACCAGTAGCCATTCCATATAGGCAGTGTGATTTTCTTTTGGCACTTTTTATCGACTCATAAGGAATTTTACTAATGTGGACTAGCAGTAAGCTGCCAGTGTGGCATTCTCTTTATTTATCTGCATCATATCCTGTCCCTGTTGTTCAGCTTCAGAGGCTGACTTCCTAATCTCTACCTAAAATAACCCCTCCGAGACTAATGCGGTGGACCACACCTGCAATCATGAATCGCCTGAATTAAAAAATCCCTATGACTAGGCCACACCCTATGCCATTCAGGATCTCAGGAAGTTGGGGTGGGATGAGAAGGGGAAGTTGAGGGGTGGTGGTTAAAGCTCTCTGGGTAGTTTCAACATACAACCAAGTTTGAGGACTAGGGACTGGAACAGTGGTCCTCAAGTGTGGTCCTCAGACCAGCAGCAACAATATCATGTAAGAGCATACTAGAAATTGAAATTATTGAATCTCACCGAATACAAATTTGTATATCCCACTGAAGACATGCTAATTAAAAAAAAACTTTGCGGGTACCTCCCAACTCGCTCCCTGCCCTTGAAGTGTTTTAACAAACCCACCAAGTGATTCTGATGCCATCTAAAGTTTTAGAATCACTAAATCAAAAGTATCTCACGCCTTATGCTCAACGTGGCACAAGCTGAGAAATGGTGAAGGTACCATCAAAAGACTAGAGCTTTGTAAGGTAACCCCTCCAGTATTTTCAGGGTGAACAGGGTCTCTAGATATAAAATCTCTACCATTGTCACTATGAGTAATTTACACTCATTACAATGTACTCACTTCTCATCAAATGCTTCTTGACTCAAAAGCCCCCCAGCGGTGAACTCTTAGGGAAAATTCCTTTGTAGAGAAGCTCCACGTGAAGACTCTCTCTTACCGAAAAACTGGATGCTGAAGGAAAACATGATGCTATTTATAGTTGTGTGTATAACTCATTAACCTTTGGAAACTCATCTCAATTGCAGCATCTGTTGTCAATGAGCTCTTACAACAGGATTAGCCTTGCCACTGAGCTCCTCAGGAGGGTACCACGACATGTATGAAAGTGTTCATGTAATGAACCTCTAGTGCCTTTCTACCTCTGCTCCCTGGAGGGGTCTGTTAGGTTAAATATGTTCCAGCACTCCAGTAATTGGAAAGATATTATAATTCAGAGAGAAAATTGTAATAATACTTACATGTTGGAAAACTCAAATATCATTGCAATAAATGATGTTAAAAGTAAAATGCTAGCTTAAAAAATACTGTGAAACCTCAAGTTCATAGTCTGGCTGGTATTTTATCCATGTTATTAACATATTAACTTAAGAAAGAAATATTTATGCTAAGTGAAGTAAGTCCGTTAAGGAAAGACAAATACCATATGATTTCACTCGCGTGTAGAATTTAAGCAATGGAACAGATGAACATGGGGGGCGGGGGGAAGACAGAGACAAACTGTCAAACTGTAAAACAGACTCTTCACTATAGAGGGCAAACTAGGGGAGGTGGATGTGTTAAATGGATGATGGGTAATAAGGAGGGCACTTGTTGTGAGGAGCACTGGGTGTTAGAGGTTAAGTGATGTATCTCTGAATTCTGCTCCCGAAACTAATGTTATATTGTATGATAACTAATGGGAATCCAAAGAAAACCTGAAAGAAACATAAAAGAAAAATTTTTAAATACTAAAAAATTTTAAAAAAAGATAGTTGAGCAAAGAAAAAAAGAAAGAAAGAAAAAAGGAAAGAACTATTTATCAAGCATTTCCTATGTGCGGGTGATTTTGTGACACAAGAAAGAAGAAATAGACCAAGGACATTTTTGGTTTTAAATCACATGCTGATGTGAAGAAAGAATAAGAAAACATGAAATGAGACAGAGATTGAAAATAACATGGAATACATTGGAGAACAGTTAAAAAAAAAAAAAAACTTTGACAAAATATTTGGGGTCAGTATCATCGCAAGACTTACTCTCCAGGTCAAAGACTTTGTACTTTATTCTCTATGCAGAGAAGGGACCTGACCCTTTTGTTTTCCATCATGGAATTAATATGAGTGGAACAACTTCAGAATATTATTGTGAAAGAATCTTATAATTAGAATAGAGACACTTTCTAATCAGAATGAAAAGAGAAATGGATTTATGCAAATCAGTTAAAGAAGTTGAAAGGTAAAAAGGACTTGGACTTGAGTAATAGCGGTTCAAGTGGGGAGAATGAATGTTTGAGCAGGAAACAAAACAGAATGGCTAGAGATGGGGAACCTGAGTGTTGTCAGGAGGCAAGAGAGATGGGAGAGTTCCAGATGTCCTTAAAGCTAAGTGTAGCCGTTGAAAGAAGCATAGCAAGGCTGAAGAAGAAGAGAGAACAGGCTGTGCGTAACATTTGTGTGAGAAATTTGATGTGCTGGTGGGAGAACAAATTGAAAGGGGAACACTGAAATTCAGCATGGGTGAGATTTGTGCTCTCTGTTTAGATTTTGTCTACATCACGCTCATTGTTGAGTCCATGGATTTTCCAGAGTGCCAAAGACGAGCTTAAGAGCTTTTATTTTTGAGAGACTTTCAGAAGACAAGGCAGCAAATGAGATGGATAAAAGCTGATCAGAAAGGTCGAGAAGAAAATACGTGAATTCAAAGTCAATCGGACAGGGTAAGAGACAGATTCTAGTATCGAGATAGAAAAAAAAAAATAATGCTGAAGATATGGTCAGAAGGAGTTAGTGTACAAGAAGGTCATTGGATTCCGGAAGTCACTGGCAGCCTTCACCATGTTTTCGTGCTGAGTAGTGAAGCCAGAAGACAGACGATAGAAAGTTGAGCTAAATGAGAGAGGGTAGAATACACTTTTAAGATGTTTGGTGAAGGAAAGATGAAAAAAGAGAAAGAGTAACGATGAAAGGATATACATACTGTGGAAGAGTTTTGTGGGTTTTTAAAAATTTGTTGTTTTTCTTTGTTTTATCAGTAGCAAAGATTCTAACAATCGTTTTAATGCTGTCATTCAGAAGATATTTAAATATAAAGAGGCAATACAATAAAATTCATGAGGACCAGAGACATCACTGCACTGACAGAGTGGAGCCTGCTTGGGATTCTCTCTCCCTCCCTCTCTCTTTGCCCCTTCCCCAAATAAATAAATTAATTAAAAAATTATTTTAAAAATCTTAAACACTACATAGTATATTCGTTTATAAATAAACAAATATTAACATTGACTCATAGACCCCGAGAATGCAAAGTGCTATATATTGTGATACATTTTAACAACTCACTAATTCATAAGGCAAAATGTCTTATTATTGAATTACCAGAACGGTCTTAGAGTTTTGTGCCGAACCAAAATATATCTAATTGTAACTTTCACCAACTGATGTTAATTTTATATTTAGGATTAACTTATTTTTCTACTCACCTTCCATATGCTAAAGCCTCACATATTTCATAATGGCATTTAGGGACCTAATAACCCCCTAAAACTAGATTTTCTCATACAGAGTATATATGAATAGTTTTTTTTAAACATTTCTTATTACATAATATCAAAATATAGTATCACAGCTCCAATATAAGCTGGGAAAGTTATCTGTATATCCTTTTGGCAGGTTATATATATAAATAAACACACAAATTTAGGCAAACTGATTATCGAAAAAAGACAGATGTTTTGATTATAAACTTTTCAACCCCATGTTTTTCCATCTTTCCCATAGGATAAAATGTGAAATATGGTCAAATTAGTCAAGGGAATGTAATAAATGTAGAACATTTCCCCAATCTAGCAACCTCCCAGCCTTTTCTTTTTTCAAATCAGAATAATTGTTGTATAAACTGTAATACCTTTAATATTTTATATATTATTATGGAATATTTCAAACCTTCAGAAAAGTTCAGAAAAAAAAAATAATGAGCACCGATGTGGCTACCTACCATTAAGATTAAAAAAAAAAAGCGTTCTGATTGTTTTTCTGAAAATAAAATGCAGATACAAGAAGAGCCCTCTTTATAACCTTTTTTGATACAATTTGCCTCCTTTACTGAATGAAGTAGCCACTATTCTCTGTTTCTAAACTTTACTACTGTGTATACCTGTATGTGGTAAACAGTGCCTGTATCGTCTTAATATTTTGAGCTACCCTTATATCATTGGATCGTGATGGTTGTTTTCTCTCTCCTCTTTACTTTTCAGATTCTTCTTTTAAATGGAATTACTTCTCAATGTTGTCATCCTGTAGTCCAAACCTTAATAACAGAAAATGGTTCTTACTGGTGACTAGATTCTACAGACCCCTGTATCCCTATGCCTGTTTCTGCCACAGAGAGCATTTTGCTGAGTGAATTCAATGACAAGGGGATGACTCATTTGGTTGTGTATCTTTTATTTTACAAAAATTAGACATTTCCAAACGTGCTTTGGAAGTGCAGTTAATAAAACAACCCTTGCTGTTCTCAATAACTGATTCAAGGTAGCAGTTCAGGTTACTTCTTCCATGGTAAACTGAAAACATAATTTCTCCATATGGTGGAAAAAAAAAAAACTGTATGGTCTCATGCTAGAGAGAGTTCAAAAACTTGGTTTGGAACCAAGAGAACTTGGCATTTTCTGTGTTTGTTCACTTTTGGTGTCTACTTGGGTGAATGGATATGTGGACTGCTCTTCAATTAATAAATAGTAATTTCTAGTATTTAGGCAGTAGGTTTTGTCTGAATCTTTCTGACAGCAGTAACTTCTAAAGGCACAACTTGCAGACATCTATTTCTCCACCTTTGGTTTGTTCAGTTTTCATAATACATACCACGTTAAAGTTTATTTAAAGTATTAATTATAAGGGCGCCTGGGTGGCTCATTCGGTCGAGTGTCCTGACTTTGGCTCAGGTCATGATCTCAGGGTTCGTGGGTTCGAGCCCTGCGTCGGGCTCTGTGCTGACAGCTGGGAGCCTGGAGCCTGCTTCGGATTCTGTGCCTCCCTCTCTCTCTGCCTCTCCCCTGCTTGTGCTCTCTGTCTCTCTCTCAAAAAAAAAAAAAAAAAAATGAATAAACGTTAAAAATTTTTTTAAAGAAATAAAAGTATTAATTATAGGTCTGGCAAGGGGGGAGAAAAAAGAATCTTGTGTGAAGGGGATGGTCAGGATGAGGATAAAGAAATAGGTAAAGTAATGTGGATGGAATTTGAAAAGACTGATATTTCCCCGGAAGATTAGCCTGAGCTGGTTTTTTTTTGTTTGTTTGTTTGTTTCAGTGTCTTGTGAAGTTTGCTGGGCTGCCTCTGTCCTTCTTTGGAAGGTAACTATCTTTCATTTTTGATTTAATTGTTCAGAACATAGCAGTGTGATAAAAGTTTTTTATGGAAATTTCTCACAGCAACACAATCAATCATATTTCCAACTCGTGTGCCGTCTTGAGCCTCTGAGCCTCAAAGACTTTTTTTTCTGGGGAACTTACTTGTTAAATTAGCACTGATCAAAGGCTAAAACATTTATCATGCTTATTAGTGAATAAACCTAGCAGCAGGTATCCCAAGTGAGGAAGCAAATCCTCATTTCCTGCAAGAATGAATTGGAAATTATCCAAACTGCTTGCAAACATTTTTCAGGAGTGACGAATTGTCAAAAAGAAAGCAGCTGCTAGATGTGGCAGCAACCAGGGTTAGCGGGAAGAAAAGAGCATCTTTCCAAGGTACCTCCAAACTAGCCCATGGGGATGTTCTGCGGTTTGAATTACTCTAATTGCCTTGAAATCCTGTGTCAGCTGACCTTACCAATGAGCTGCAGAATACTACCCCGACTAAGACAGTTTTGAAATTGCACATTTTTCACCTTAGCTCTTCCTACCCCTTGTTGTTGTTGTTGTTTACAAGAATGCAAATTGACAAGTACCAAATTGACAGACTTTTGTTTCCATTTATCGAAAAATGCCCAGTGCTGGTTTTATAGGAGCTACTGTCTCATCAGCATAATTTAATCAGTTAGCAGATGTAACGATGGAGGGAAATACGCACTGAAAATCCTTTTCTCCAGATTTAAACTTTGTTAATAAAAATTAAAATACTAAAATCCTTAGCACAGTTGGCTCACATTTTTAAAACCTTAGATCATATTTAAAAAGATCACATTTAAAAAAGTTAGAAGTACTTAAAACTTTACTCAGGCAAATTATGAATGAAAATGAATGAATGAATGAATGAAACTAAAATTAATCAGAGAACTGTATAATATATGCATAAATGTTACAAATTGCATAGAGTTGAAATCTAGGATTATTTCTCATAATTTAAAGCTTATGGCTGTGCAAGCGCATTCCCTTTGTCTCTGAGAATTGTGATAAATTGTATCATACTTGTGAAGATCACTTAAGAGCAGAATAGAACCTTTCCTTTGCAAATATAACCAAATTGCTTTTAGCAAAGAAGGGACCATATATTTTTGGCAGACTTATAAAAATCAGATCCAATATGGATATATTTTTTAAAAAATTTTTAATGTTTATTTTTGAGAGAGAGAACACGCAGGGAAGGGGTAGAGAGAGAGGGAGACACAGAATCTGAAGCAGGCTCAAGTCTCTGAGCTGTCAGCCCCAATGCGGGGCCCAAACTCATGAACCGCGAGATCATGACCTGAGCTGAAGTCGTATGCTTAACCGACTGAGCCACCCAGGTGCCCCGCAATATGAATATTTTTGGTCAGATACATGGGGTAATAACATAGGTTGTATCATAAATATAACTACATGATGGGAAGGAGGTATTTACAAAAAATATAAATGATCAGGTGCTATTTATACTTGCTTCATTTAAGATGAAAAGACACGGTTATCATTTCCGACACTTTTAACTCCAGTGAGAGTCTAAGTATCCTTTGAATAATTGTAGACACCCCACTTTATGAATGGCATGCACCTCAGTCTTCTATGCATCTTGAAAAGCCAACTGGAACCTTCCGTTAAGTCTAGAATATCTGATCGTTTTCTGTATGGATTTGAACACCCTGAAGGTCTGTCTTTCCCTGTTTAGTTATAATTGCACTCATACTATTGAAACTAGTTGGAAGCAAAAAGGAGACAGAAAATAAACATTTTCTGTTCCTGGTCAGAGAACTTTCTTTCTCTCAGTTGTAACAAGATTTCATGTTTCACAGGTTAGAAAAAATATCCAGAACTGCATCTCTAGCTTTCTTATAAATTCATAAATCATCTATTTTCAAAGATTCAGGTCCTAATGAGGACTTTCCAGTTAATGCCAATTCTACAAGCATAGGCTGCCAGACCCATTGTAGAGTCTCTTGTCCCCCAGTGTCTCTCAGATTCACCCTCTTTTATATCTAAACCGCTGCCCGTTTTTTCTAGGTCTTCATTATCTCATACCTGCATTGCTATTATAGCCTTTCTGTTTCTTATTCATCTCTAGATTTTCCCCTCTAGGACAATATTGTTACAATAGCTTCTTTATGTAAGACCCATTCAGGAACAAAAGGGGCTTTTCTCTTTTTGCCATTCAAACACCTGTAAGTCCGTTTTCACCTTACATGGTCCAGGCTACTCTTTGTCCTCATCATGGATCCTCTATCCCAGCCTAAATCATTCCCTGTCCTTTACAAGTGTCCCTTGACTCATTCATCAGGTACGTATCGAGCATACACTGTGTGCATATCTGAACATTTGTTTCCTTGTTCTGTTCCCCTCTCAGACCTCCTCCCCTGTGCTTTAGATTGAAACTCTTATCCAGTATGAGGCATCTGCCTTTACCGCAACCCACCATCATTTCTATCTTTACTGATATCGTCTTGTCCCTCAAGTCAGTACATTAGGTTGAGGTTAATATTTTTCGTTACTTGCTTGATATCTTACTCTCTACAACTTAAAAATGATTTGATGGTAGGTATTATATTTATGCTGAATAAAATTATGGATTTCTGTTTGTTTATATACCGTTTTATTATCTTTCATATTTCTAAGTGCCCCAAAGCATGATAATTTATTCATGAGTATGGAGAATATCAAATAATCCAGTGAACATATTGGGTTTAGAATCAGTCATCACGTGATTGAAAGGAATATGAAAGTTGTCTTATCTCTATTCTCGTCTGATGCTTGAATTCTTCAAGAACATCTCTGAAAGTAACCCCACAGCTCATCAGTACCACCCATATAAACTGTACTGTCTAAAATATCCACTAATGCCAGTGCTGTTTTCTTGACCTGGATTCTACTTTTCAGTTGGTATAAAATAAATGCTGGAGAGGAGGTATCATTAATCTGTCACTTCAGATCCTAATATTACCTTCCTTAGAAAATTTATATTAATACCAAAAGTACTAAGTGTAATAGGATTTTAAGATCCTGTATTTGGTAAACCCTATCATTATGCTACTTTCACACATATACATTAGATCTAAGCATTTTCTGTTTTTTTTTTTTTTTTTTTTTTTTTTTTTTGCAGTCATAGCTTTAATAAATTAGGGTTCTCATTTGAAACAAAAACTTTCTTTTCCAGTAAAAAAAAGTCACAATGTAAGAGAAATAATGTTTCATTTGTTTCCTATGCACTTAGTGTTCAACTCTTCTTTGACTATGAAATAAAATTGCAGATTGTTATGTTTGAGTATAATTTAATTTACTCAAACGTACCGTTATCGTTTTGAATGATCATAGTTTAGACATTGAAAGTAGAGTTTTAGGGGTGCCTGGGTGGCTCAGTTGGTTGAGCGTCTGACTTCAGCTTAGGTCATAATCTTGTGGTTCATGAGTTCGAGCCCCACATCGGGCTCTGTGCTGACAGCTTGGAGCCTGGAGCCTGCTTCGGATCATATGTCTCCCTTTCTCTCTGTTCTTCCCCCACTCACACTCTGTCTCTCTCTCTCTCTCTCAAAAATAAATAAAGATTTAAAAAAAGAAAGAAAGTAGAGATTGAGAGTATGGTCACACAGACCAAATACATCCTCTGAAGTCAGAACAAGGAGAGTGAATTAAATGCATTGACCACTCCCTCCCAAAATTGAGTGATCACCTCTGGTCATCCCTTGTGTTTAGTGCTCATACCTGGAATGGAGCGTCTAATAATGTGTTTTAAATGCCTGCTATGTATTGGAATAATCATTCTTAAGGATTAGAAGTTCGTAATATACTTCTTTGTCTGTTGCAGGGCAGAACCTCAGAAGACAAGCGATATATAATGGGGCAATAGTATCTTTCCTGTGATGGGGAAATAGTATCTTTCCTCAGGCATGTGTTTCCTTTCTTGAGCAGTCAAATTTTGCAGGTTCTGCTGCTCAACCTCTCAGGTATGTGGCTTTAAAGCTAGAAGATGGAAAGGTCCTTAGAAAGTATCTAGAAAACAGGAGATGTTTAGTAATTAGATGAAAGCCAGACAAGTTGAGATCTAGAATAACTAATGATAGATGAGTCTAGAATAACTAACATGTTGTGGTATGGTGAATAAAAGTAAGGGTTCTTCTCAGACTGTCTTCAAATCCCAGGATTTCTACTTATTAACGGTATGCTTCCCAGCATCTCAGTTTCCTTGAATATAAAATAGGTACACTGTCAACATGAAATAATTTAATATATGAAGAATTTAGAGTAGTATCTGGTACATAGTAAATACTAAATGAATGTTAACTCAGATTATACATTGTAAAGAGGTGTACTTTCAGAGAACTGCTTTTGCAGGATAGAAGTCACATGGTAGGATTTATGCACTTTTAACTACTATTTCCTTTGTCATTCAAAAAATCCATAATATGCCTTTGAGACATTTGATACTTCATATATACACACATGCGTATGTGTGTTTGTACATTTTCCGAAAAGAGGCATTGGGGGGCACCTGGGTGGTTCAGTTGGTTAAGCATCAGACTCTTGGTTTTGGTTCAGGTCATGATCTTACTGTTCGTGGGTTCGAGCCCCACACTGGGTTTCATGTGGATAGCACATACCCTGCTTGCACTCTCTGTCTCTCAAAATGAATAAACTTAATTTTTTTTTTCAAAAAGAAGCATTGGGAGACACTTTTTTCCTTTCCTGTAATCAAAATAATAAAAAACAGTAAAACCTTGGTTTGTGAGCATAATTCGTTCCAGAAACATGCTTGTAATCCAAAGCACTTGTATATCAAAGTGAATTTCAAGACCCATTGCCTCAGCTGTGATCATGTAACATTCGGCCTCGCACACTAGTTGTATTGCAAGACATCGCTTGTTTACCAAGTTAAAATTTATTAGAAATGTTTGCTCTTCTTGTGGAACATTTGCAGAACAAGTTACTCGCAATCCAAGGTTTTACTATAATGTTTTCTATGAATAAAAACAGTTTGCGTCCCAAACATAATAAATATCAAAATGTTAGCAAGAGAAGAAAGAGTGGTTGCGAAATGCAATCAAAATGAAGGCGATCCAGATCTTAAACTCTTAAACTTAAGTCCATTCTCTGTCTGAAATTTAGGGAGTGAATGGAAGCTGAAGGGTAGCATTGGCACAGAGAGGCAGCAGTGGGAAAGGGAAAAGGCAGTGTCTTCACGGAAGGAAAACATTGCCTGACTACAAAATTGGTCCACTGGTGACCCCACTAAGGAACCAGCTCTAGATAATTTGGTTCCCATTGAAGATGGGCTATCTTCCTTCTTTAAAGTCACACACACACACACACACACACACACACACACAATCTCTGGGGCTTTTTGCAATCTTGATTATGACTTTTAGCTCTTCTAGCAATTATTTTATTTGCCATATCTTTTGATAACAAAGTGCGCTATTGGGGGCACTCAAATATCTTTATTTACAGTATCTTTATTTAGAAATATTTCCAGCAAAATTAATCCAAATGCAAACTTTAAATTATTAATCACATAGGCCTAAAGATGAAAAAAACAAGACAACAGCGATATGCCTGTTAAAAATCTATTTACCACGTGAGTTTTACGTGTATTTTTGTTGTTTTTCTTTAAAATTTCATTCCAAGTCCTTTGTACTTGAAAGAAAGCTACTTCCTTTTTATTTAAAAAAATGGTATGAATCATCCATTAAATATATCTCCTTTCACAATATGAAGTGCCGTGCCACATGCAGCATATGCTTAGGAGAAACGCACCAGGATTTCTATCCCAAGTCTTCACTGCCAGTGAATTATCCCTGTGCTGAAAGACAAACAACCAAGGCATTAAAAGGCTACAAAAAAAAAAAAAATGGATTTTTCTCAACGGGTGGTAAGGAAATGAAAGCAGATTTGGATAAGTAAAGTGAATCTGATATGTGGATGGGTATATTGACTTGAAATACTAGTAGCTAAAATGCCCGTGTTCTGTTTCATGCTAGTGCCTAATGAAACTCTCCGCTTTGGCATATTTACTTCTATATCACGACTTCAAATGTGAGTAAAAATACAACATGTCATCTCCACAATCTCTTTTGAGCGGTAAACAACAACAACAACAACAAAACACATGATCCATTCAATCTCACTGATAGTTTAGGTTAAATATGAGAAACTGAGAAGTAATTTAACAAAGTATAGGATAACTTAACCAAGCCTAAGCTGTGAACCTAAATCACTTAAATAACAAAAGTGCCCAAATTTTAGATGTTGACCTATTGCCTTGTCCCATAATTGACTCCGTAAAATTAAGCCTAAAGTACCATTGATCAGAAATCCCACCATTATTTCCTGTATCACTAACAGAGGAAAAAAACAACAAAACATGGCTAATTAAATTTGATATAGCACTTTCTATAAGTTAGAATTTTTACTTTATACCTACTGAAGGAACCATTTCATAATCAATTAGAAATGAGTATTTACTTTGAGCACATATAAAAAATGTAAGTGAAATAAATTGGTTTACAGTATTTAAGGTATCCACATTTAAAATCTCTTTTCAGTTGAGAATACTGCTGTCCACTTTTTCCCCATACAATATGGTCTTCTGTCCCATCAAGTTGTTAAAAGACAAAATTCTACTGAGTACCTTTGAGGGTCTAATTGGCTTTATTAAACGATTCATGAATTAGTCAGCATCCTATCCCATCCCCTCAGAGGGGAGCTCTGACAAGTGGTACAAAATGGAAGATTTTTATGGATACGAGGGTGAGGTAAGAAAGTTGTTTGTTCCAAGCAAAGTCACCTTCCCCGGGGTGAAACGGCTAGAGGCCTTTCAGGTGGATTACCTCATCTCCTTTTTGAGGGATTGGAAGGGCTTTTTGACGGATGACCTCACTGGTGCTGATTCCTGACTGGCCAGAAGACTTACATTTCAAATTGCTGTTAGATTAGGTGTTAAACCCCAGTTTGGTGATTTGGCATAAGTGACATCATTGTAGGCCTGTGGTTTTCTACTTAACAAAAGATGTTTCTTGGATTATTTCAGAGAGAACTAAGTGTCATCAAGGCAGTACCCTTAAATCAGTTTTGTGGTTATCTGGAGGTGGGCCACTTTTGATCAGTCATCGATAATGACAGACCCCTCCAATTCACCCATTCCCAGCCCTTCCCTGCAACTATCTGGTTTTTAGGGGATAAAACAGTGCTTCACAATTGTCTCTGAGATTTTCTTTCAAGCTACTGACTGGCAATCTGCAAATTTTGACATAGCCATTTTTATTTTTACTGAAGGACAGGCAATGGCAATAACCAATACCAACAGATATTAGAAATACTAAAATATTTTTTTTAAATCTGTATCTTAGAATTGACAGGTGCATGGTTATGTCCCAGCTTAAAATTGCTGTGGTTAGTGCAGTATGAATATAAAAGCCTCACACACCATTATTCTTTGGCCTGTTGATCTTAATAACTTCAGAGTATGTAATCCTTAACTATCTCTTCATTCATTTATTCTGGGAACATTTTTTAAATTTTATTTTCAGGGAGAGACAGAGAGACAGAGAGAGAGAGAGAATTCCAAGCAGGCTCTGCACTGTCAGAGCAGAGCCTGACATGGGGCTTGAACTCACAAACCACTAGAGCATGAAATCAAGTGTCCAAGGCTTAACCAACTGAGGCAACCAGGCGGCCCATGACAAAGGCAATTTAAACAAAATCACAACTCAGAAGGATAAGCACATTGCCAGAGGTAAATTTAGGTTTTATGATCACCACTTTGAGAGGCGTTTAATCCAGCCTGTGGAGAAGAAAGTCAGAGGATGATTCCTGAAAGCAATAAAATCCCTTAACCCAAATCTTCCCTGATTATACGTAAAAAGAAGGAGGGATCAGGGAAGTGGGAGTTTAGGAAGAAGCAGGAGCATGTATGAGCATGTGCAAAGGAGTGATGAGTAAAAAGCATGGCGAGTCCCAATAACTGTAGGTGTAGTAGCTTAAGGAGGTTGGAAAGTGGGGCCTTTGTAGGTGTGATGGATATTAAGGCTAGAGGCAGGCCTCACGCCCAGGCCACAGAACGTCCTTTATCTGGGCCATGGAGAATAAATTTTATCCAAGAGTAACCAGTAGCCTCTGAAGATTTTAAAGGGGGATTTGGTCAACATTTTATAAATGCTGACTCTTTACAAATCTGTTAGGATTACGTAGTGGAGAATAAATGGCGGCAAAAATGTGGCTGATGTTCCCCAGTTCCTTGGCCTCACCTTCACTCAGTAGGTCACTCTTCAATTTTTCCAAGTTGTAAATCAAAACGTTGCTTTGTACACAACTGTGAGTTTGCCTAATTGGAGAGCTACAGAACATTTAGATCCTTGAGTGGAAAGAGACTTTCTCTAGTGATTTTCATGCTCACTGGACTAGATTTTTTATTCAAGTGAAACGTTACTTAAAGGTACATATGGTAAAGGGATTAAAAAAAAAGACTTTGATGTAGTCATCCCTGTGGAGGTGGGACATCTCAAACCTAGCTGCTCAGTAGCGCACTGGTACCAGTGTGAAAACCTTTGTTTTGTTCCAGCTCTTATTGGTAAAAACCAAACAAAACAAACAAGTCAACAGATTCAGATGATATTTGAGTGCTAACACCATTTTTAAGTCTTTTCTTGAAATCCTGGGTCTAGCCGGCTTTCTGTCCACTGAACTAGTGTCTCAGGCTTGCTGGAGTTAATTTCTATACTTGGAAAATGGAGTGAAGCAATCTCCTAATCTGTTTTTCTTTTCCTGAAAAATTAAGTCCCTGAAATTCTTCATGTGTAAATGCAGAACATATCAGCCCTTTTACTGTTTTGGCTTGTTTTCTTTTTGGTGACATTCTATGGGTTTTAGTTTACTATTCAAATAATCTACAATCGTTTTTCCATATCACTTTTTTCCCCCGTGGGTGTACTGGGACCGAATGTTTACAAGACAAAGAAAAGGGCTATCAAATTTATATATTTTGTTTCCAAATATAACTTACCTGTAGGGGCTTTGTGTTTGCATCCTCTCCTGTATCCACAACTATTAAGTAAAACTTTACTGAGGCACAGTGGATTTTGTGTGTGTGTGTGTGTGTGTGTGTGTGTGGGCGCGCGTGCGCATGTTTGGTGACTGAGTGGAGGTGATGGTAAGGGCTGTTGATGATTTAAGTGTGAGGACATTAAGGGAAATTAATATTTTCCCCCAAATTACCTAGAAAAATTATGCTAACATGGTTTATTGATGAACACTTGTATAATGGCTGAACTAAATGAGTTAGCCCTACCCAACCTACATTTAATCAATTTGGCATTGATACAACAAACATCTGCTTGTAAATATTGGCAGAGAAGAAATGAATGTTTATTTATTCAAATAATTATTGACTTAAGGTCATTTAATAATAACATTAAAAGCCATTTGAGTGTCTTACCCCCCTCTTCTTTTTTTTAAGTAAGCCACATTGAAAATTACTTGGCTTGTGTGAAGTTTTCCCTAGTGCTAAAAGGGATTCTTTTAAATGTAGTTAAGTAAAACAGAATTATGGTTGAAGATAAGCTGGAGGCAAGGAATTAATGAAAATACTGTCCTGTTGTGAGACCCAGAAAATTAGGAGCTATGAAATGGGTATTATATTTAGCAGTGTTAAAACTATTTGGAGTTTGTAGGTTTGGGGATTTCTAAAAGCCTTAATGTATCTCGCTTAATAGTAACGTTGAGAAACAATGCCCAAGAATAGAAAAAAAAGTGTGTATGTCAAAATTAAATAATGTTTGTGAAAATATCTAGTGAAAATTTGTTAATTGTGTGTGATACAGATTAATTTTTGTGAATCACTGTAGCCTTTTGAGCAGAAACACAGAGGCACAAACCTTAAACACATTATGTATTGAGGAGATATTCCTGAAGAGTTTTATTTTTAAAAGGCAGATATTAATTAAATTCTGTAACTTTCTGTTTTCAACCATTTGTGCTTAATACTCTAAAGATAAACATCCATCAGTGGTCATTTCTGGGGAACCTTTTCATAAAGGCATAGGTGAGTTTGTTAGTATTGTAACATTCAGTTTTTGAGTGTTGGGGTTTGGCAATTTCCTGATGTGTTTCAAGGTCTGACTGCACAAACGTGTAGGACTGTTTGTCTAGTCGGTAGTGTTCAGGAGAACATAGAGCTTTTCTAATTTTTCAGCTTATCATCTCAAATAACTCTGTTCAGTTTAGGACCCAAAAGGGACTATTGATAAAACTTTCATATTTTTTCCAACTGCAGTCCCTAAATATAACTTAACTGTTATATTTATGATGCACACATAAAAGAGAACATTATGCAGCTGTAAAAAAAAAAAAAGTGAAAACACTCTTCATTATTATGTGAAAAAAGCACAGTGATGAACAAACTGTAAACAACCCTATATATAGTTTATAAAAGTAAAATAGTCTCTATTTTGTTGCTGCCATATGCATAAAATATTCTGGAAAGACAGTGGAGGGACCAGGGATACTTCCCTCCTTTACCCCCACCCTTGAAGGAGGGTGGGTGTTCGGTAACAGGAGTAGACGGGGACTTTTTGCTGTATAATCTTTTGCACCATTTAAAATTTTTAATACCAATGTGTTAATGCAAATAATGAAATGTGAATATTGCCCATAATTAATGAAGAATTGGCTTTAAGTATGATTTGCAATTTGTTTGCATGGACCCCTTGCTTCCTCTAAGCATAAAGGTCCCACCTTAACTTAAAGAACTCTGACTGCTGTGACATCTGGCAACTCATTCTGTAATTAAAATGGAAAGTCTTAGTTGCATTAGGAAGGGTGGCATCTTACCAGTGGATGATTTCAGTTAAAGATGTCAATCTGATAGTGAAGTGAGGAAGTCAGGAAAAAAAAATGGAAGAAGGAGGAGGAGGAAGAGGTGGGGAAGGGGGAGGGGGGAGGAGGAGGAGGAGGAGGAGGAGGAGGAGGAGGAGGAGGAGGAGAATCAGATCTAAAGCACCAAGGGCCAAAACTAAGAGCTTGCCTGTATTGTAAAAGAACTAAAGGCAGAGATAAGCTCATAAGGGATGAAAAATAAGAATAGTGAGGGGAAAGAGGTTTAAGATTTCATGTATCTGCATGTTATCACTCTAACGAGGACATTGAAAGCAATGACAAAGCAAACACCTACCCCTCATAGCAATCCCTTTGAAGTTATGCATCAAGTTTCCTTACCCATTGTATTTCAACTTCAAAGTTTGAAAAGTACTTTTCTACATCGTCATGCCCAAGTTAAAACAAAACAAAACAATTCACCATCATTCTTTTTAAAAATTTACTTATTTATTTATTTATTTATGAGAGAGAATGCAAGTGAACAAGGGCAGAGAACGAGAGAGAGAGAGAGAGAGAAAGAGAGTCCCACATGGTGCAGAAAGAGAGGGAGAAAGAGTGAGGAGCCTGGAGCAGGGCTCGAGCTCACCCAAAGCAGGGCTCGAACTCACAAACCATGAGATCATGACCTGAGCCAAAGTTGATGCTTAACAGACTGGGCCACTCAAGCGCCCCAATTCACCATGACTCTTAATCCTTCTATAGCCATGCGCAAGACATGAGCAAGGCCTTGACCCTGCTGTTTACTTTTGAATCCTTAGCACCCATCTCGCATATTTAGCTGGTAGTTAATAAATGTTTCTGTAAGAAACAAGTGACCCCTTGTCTGGGTCCACCTTCTCCTAAACCCCTTTTTCTGATTCACTACTCTCAGCATCATCTTTTGAAAATGCAATTCTAATCATGGTGTTGCTGCATAGAGACCCTGCTGCATGGAGAATAGAGTGCAGAATCTCAGTAGGGTGTATGTTCTTAAGTCTTCCCTGAGGATACTATGAAATCTCCAACTCTTTTGCTTTCATTTTTTCTCTCTCTGCATACATCCTTTCTTTCCTTGTGCAATTTGTGAATGCCTGTTTCTTTGATCCCCAAATCCCATGTTCTCTGCAGTGTTTATTCTCCTCCCATTTCTTCAGAATTAAGCTCTCTAACCAGTGTTCTAGGATATGTACCTCAAATTAAGCACTCTAGCACATTTGAGGAAAATTAGTTGCTCCCATCTTTATAGTCACAGCACCTAGCATAGTGGCCGGGTCACACAGAAAGGAGGTGTTTATTAAGTTGAACTGAACCTTATAATCTCTGTCTTCTCCAGAGTTTGGGGATCTCTTTTGGGAGTCCTGCTTTCTCTTTGGGCTCGATGACCTGAAGTCAATCTGTAACTAACTGTGGACATTTTCAGATTCCCCCCCTGCAGAGTAAGATGCTGTCACAGCCCTTGTGATGTCACATGTCTCTGTTCAGGGCCTTAGAGCATATTCTTTCTTCACTTAGTCTGTCACCAACATAATCGGTTCCCAATAACAGTAATCTAATAATGGGTATAGGTGTTTATGTACTTTGTGCTGGGAGATTTGTCTGGCTTTATCTCACATATGACAATAGTTTCGGGGGTCGATATTATGGTTAAGGTCATTTAGAAAATAAACTTGAGATAGATTATTTTACCAAATTCACATGGCTAATGGCAAAAATAGAAACTGTATAATATCTTTGACTAAAACTTCTTCATTTTCTCTCTGTAAGTCTTCCCCTTATTTTTAAAGTTACTATTTGAAGAACGTGTACCAGTGATAAAGGCACTCACTGTTCTAGGCACTTTCCATATGCGGTATCCCTTAATCGTTACAGCATGTTTTGTTCAGCTAAAGATGCTGGTATTCCCTTGATTAGGTAACATGCCTGTGTTTACATAGTTAATAAAGGATCACAATCACATATGTCTGACCCCAGTATTTATTATTGCATCACTTTACCAACAGGGTAGAAGCTTGTGGAAAGAATAAATGGATGGATACATGTATGAATATCAGAATATCTGTTTGCACAAAAACCTGTTGGCCCCAGACCACTGTGATCTCCTTAGTGGAGGAGTGTGAGGATTATCAGAGGGAGGAAAATATAATGAGTGTGAATAATTCCCACAGCTATCCCAGACAAAATAGAAAGAAAGAAAGGGAGAAAGCAAGCAAGGAAGAAAGGGAGAGAGTGAGGGAGGGAGAGAGAAAGGAAAGAAGGAAGGAAGGGAGGGAAAAAGGAAAGAAGGGAGAGAGGAAGGAAGGAGGTAGAGAAGGGGGAGGGAGGAAGGGTGGGAAGAAGGAAAGGGAGGGAAAGAGGGAGGGAGGGAGGGAGGAAAGAAGGAATGAAGGAAGAAAGGAAGGCAGGAAAGAAGGAAGGACATAAGGAAGGAAGGAATGCAGAGGCAGACATACCTTTCCAGTACTTTAAACTCAAAAATGTGTTTTTCAAGAGAGTCTTTGAGGAGAAGAAGTGGGGCATTATAACCAGGGAGAAGTTGCTTTTCTTGGGGTCTAGTTACTTGAATAAACTTTGAATCAATCCTCTTAATTTTTAGGCTGCTGTGGTTTTTCTCTGTGACACTTCAACTTGAAGACTTCAGAGAAGTCGGTGGGGCGGGGGGGGGTTGCTTAGAAAGATAGATTTTAATGGAACTTTGGGTTCTTTTTTATTTTATTCTGCCCAGTACATCCAGTACAATCTCTGCTAGGGCACAGAATCCGCTTTTGGCTGGAGATTCCTTTTTCTTAAAATAAAAAGAGAAGAATACAACAGGCTCAGAGAGCATTTAAATATGTCCCATATGGGAGGGTCCAACAGTTATCCACAAATTTAGGCCCAACAAAGTTGAATGCTTTCTTTAGTCACTCCAGAAAGTGAAAATATCTTTTTCTTTCTTTTCTATAATAAGTAAATCAGAAAATCTGGAAGAGTTTTTAAATAAGCATTAGGCATATTATTTATATATATATTTTTTATTTCCTTAATTCTTCAGTTAGATCGCAAGATTAAAGAACTTTTGGCAGGGGAACACCTTCAAGAGGGTAAAGTACCCACTGACAGGTAGGTGTCACAATATTGTAGCTTTCATATGCAAATTGGAACGACTGAGCTGGTTCTCATCAAGGATTCACAACCTGAAATGCACACTTAAAAGAAATTAAAATGTTTTAACAATAAAATATGAGAATATTTATCTCCAGTTGGTTTTGATGTGACAGAATATAAAATCAGTGGCAATTTCCTTAATGGGCTGATTGCTCCTCCTTTTCGCGGTAATTGATTTTAATGTCAAATAAAAGATCAACATTTTGTCAGCCAGGACTTAAGGCAGCATATTGCACTTGAGCATGTTTTGAGCGAAGGTGTAAATCTTAGATTGGGTTGCATGGTCATGTTTTTCAGATAGTCAGGGGCTGCAAGTCAGACGCTTCACTTAGAAAAAGATTTATTTGAGCTGTGTAGCAAGTAGACATTGATAAATAAACTTACCTTCCTAAGGGGGAATAATTGCTAGAAACATGAGTTTTCACATGAGTCATGGGCTCAATTACTCCATTTATTTTTGTAATCAGGCAAAGTTCTTGATGTATTCCAGTTAGGGACAGCATATATACACCAGCCTTGTGCTTTACCAACTTTCAGTGGCAACTGTGAGGTTTTAAATACGTGCTGATGAACAAGGTTGATTATTTTGCATTTAGTCTTTCATCTAACATCGTGTGTCAATTTCCGGTCCTTTCCATAATTCAGGAATTAGTATAAGGACTCAAGTTTCTCGTGTCCTAAACAGCAGGTTTGGTCTCACATAATTATTCAAAAGCAAACTTTCTCTTCAGAACCTAGGATATCTGTTTTGATGTGAGCATTACAGTGTGGGGACTCCATCACTGGCTATGTGACTCTGGGCAAGTGAGTAACTTGCCATTTCTCAGATCTCAGTGTGATCATCTAAAAAATAGGGGACTAGAACAGAATCTACCTCATACATTCATTGTGATGATTAAATGTGTTAATCTCAGAATTGTTTCTGGCACAGGGTAGAAACTGTTCGTATGTATCGTTGTCTTTTAGTAACCAAATTACCTGTTTAGAATAGAGTAGATTTCTGAGGTCAGAGTTCTCTCTGAAGAATCAAGATTTTAAAATTAAGATCAAAAGCTTGCAAATTAACTTTTGAAAATAATTCAAATCCACCAAGTACGATAAATAAACTTACCTTCCTGAGGGGGAATAATTGGTATTCATTCACTCATCAACTATTGGTATGCACTGAGCTATCTGTGAATAAATGTAGATCTCCAATTTCTAATAAGCCAGGAATTGAAAATGCCAAAATATTTGGATAGTAACACACATTCTACCATCAAAGGGTAAGTTATATTTTTAATATAAATAAAGTTAGTTTAGATATAATTTATGTAAAACTTAATCAACAATAATAGTAGAAGCTTCAAGGTTTTAAAATAAATCTCCAGCATTTAGAATTCAGAAAATAGTATTTTATTACTGCAAGTATCTGTAGTTTTAATTCAAGGCTCACTTTTTGTTCTGGTTTATGTCTGGTTCTTCAGGGAAACTAATATTATTGTTGTTATTATTATTATTATTTTTTGATGTTTAGTTTTTTTCTGAGAAAGAGCACAAGCAGGGAAGGGGCAGAGAGAAACCCACACAGAATCCGAAGCAGGCTTCAAAACTCTGAAATGTCAGCACAGAGCCCTATGCAGGACGCAAACTCAGAAACCCTGAGATCATGACCTGAGCCAAACTCAGACACTTAGCCGACTGAGCCAGCCAGGTGCACCCAGGAAACTAACTTTATTGAATACATAACTTTCAGTAATTGTGCTAAATTTATTTATATATGTTATCTCAACCATTTATTAAAAAATCTATTAAACCTATATTATCTTTTTATTATTTGTTAGGTAAAGACATTGAGGTTTAATGAGATTAAATGCTTTCCAAAATTTATACTGTTTTTTAAATGAGAGATTTGGGCTATACCTCAAACCCACCACTTTCCAAGGAAAATTCCCTTTTAAGAGAAGAATAAGGGTAGAAAGAAGAGTTTATTTTTCCAGTCCAATCAGATCCAGGTATATTCTACGAAGAGATAAGGGTAATTCTTAGAAAAATAGGATGTAGGTAACATCATAATTTCAAAGGCAACTCTTTACTAAATGGGTTTAGTTATCATATTCAGCCAGTATATAGGTTTGCTAGCCATTCATATATGTGCTTAGTTATCTTTGTGTGTGCAGGTCGGGGGGATTGATGTAAAAGTAGAACTAAAGGAAGATCTGCTTTGCTCTAGAAAACAACAAAAATTAATCATCGTGCTAAATATAGCCCTTATTCCCTTGGCAGAAAACAGTGGGTGAAATGAATTGGCTATAACACAGTAAGGATTCAGAATGCGGGGTAAGGAAGAGATTCTTTACCATCACAGTCCTGCTCATAACCTAGAGCAAAATAGTTGGCCAGCATTTCCCTTATTGTTTTGACAGGGCAGTATACCAGTTAACAGAAATAAAGTGTCAGTAGCTTAAAAGTGGCATGGGGATAGATCCTGGGTAATTACTGCAAATGAATACTTGACAGGGTGTTTACAATATATGGGGTTATTCGTTTTAATGTTAGTAAAACAACATTGGTTCAGATACTAGAAATGATTGAAACTGTACATGAGAACCTCACTATCATTATAACCTTATAAATGTTGGCTTAGAGAGTGTCAAAAAGTTGGCTAGTTTTCTTCATAAAGAACTTGTCTTAGTAATTATTATAGTGAGATACAGTAAAATTTATCTGCTCATTGCTGTCAGATTCTGGTGCTCAGAGTAGGCCGACACCCTTATAAAATACTGTATTTCTTCCCTTTGTTTTTTTTTGTTTTTGTTTTGTTTTTTTTTTCCTTCCTTCAAGTATCACTTTGGGTATTTCATGTCTTACAGTTGAGTGTAATCAACTTGGGGCATCACTAATGGATGACATTTCTTTTGTGTTATTTTCACCTAATCAACCCAACCCTCATTATGGATAGATGGCAAAGGAAGTGAAGAAATTCCATCTCTAAGTTTCTCAAAAACAGTGAAATGAAAAATCAAGAGGAAATTTGTATAAATATTGATCTGTCTAGCTTGACATCATTTGCTACCAATTTTAAAAGTAGTTAGTTGCAGATATAATTCTAAATGCAAACACAGCCAAAATGAATACAAAGTCAGTGATTGCTTTGTTTTGACCATGGTGCACATTTCAGAGAATTAGAACAAATAATGAACCTACATCTGTCCACTTGAGTGAAAGTCAGAACGAAAAATTGGTTGTGGAAACTGGCCATGTATAGAATTCAGACAGTATTCAAAAGAATATCTATAATCTTTATGTTTCTGTTCTCCTTTGTGCTACTGAGTCATTTGAAAGTAACAGGAAAGCTTATCATCTGGATCTCGAGCTTTATATTTGAGATGTGAATTCTAGTGTCACCTAGTTGATCAGCGACATGACCTGCGAAAGGATTTACTCCTCTTTTTTGTGTGTGCAAATTAAATACCAAGAGGTATTTTGTCTCCTTTCATGACGAATGACTAAAATATAAAATAATGGAATCTATGAAGGAAGTGCAATTTAAAAGATAACAAATAGGGGCGCCTGGGTGGCGCAGTCGGTTAAGCGTCCGACTTCAGCCAGGTCACGATCTCGCGGTCCATGAGTTCGAGCCCCGCGTCAGGCTCTGGGCTGACGGCTCAGAGCCTGGAGCCTGTTTCCGATTCTGTGTCTCCCTCTCTCTCTGCCCCTCCCCCGTTCATGCTGTGTCCCTCTCTGTCCCAAAAATAAATAAACGTTGAAAAAAAAAAAAGATAACAAATACAGATCGCACTCAAAATATAAGGAAAAATCTTTCTTTTTAATGTTTATTTTTGAGAGACAGAGAGAGAGAGAGAACACACAAGTAGGGGAGGGGCAGAGAAAGAGGGACACAGAAACCAAAGCAGGCTCCAGGCTCTTAGCTGTCAGCATAGAGCCCAACGTGGGGCTCGAACTTATGAACAGTGAGATCATGACCGGAACCAAAGTCAGACACTTAACCAACTGAGCCACCCAGGCACCCAACAAATCCCATAGGATTTGTTAAATATAAATCCTATTTTTCAGTTTGTATCATCTGCTGTGTTTACTTAATTAAAGAAAATATTGAGAAATAAAAGATGAGGTAAAATTACAGAATAAAACGAAAAGGAGCTGTCAAAAAGAATAAAGGAAGAATATAGAAAAATGGATGAAGCATAGTAGAATTAGAATGACATCACTTGAAATCAAGAATTTGCATTGAAGAAGACCGGATCGGAAAGTACATAAGAAGCCAGAAAGTTTTCCAAAACATAAAAGAGAAAGACAGGCAAAAGCTAACTGTGAGAGAAAATAAGGTTTGACAACAGCCAATAACAACAACAAAAAACCAAATACATCAAACGTTATTCCTAGTGAAGCCACTAGGACAAATGGACATGGAATCATGATTAGTTATCATGGAAGCACACTTGTGGAATGATAGAACTGCATATAAAATGGTTCATGGTGAACAGAGAAGAGATAAACAAGTGGTAAGTGTTACGAATACCCTAGTGATATATTGGAATTTAAAGGATAGATTAACAATCTTCAAACATCCAGAGGAAATATGGAGTAACTACTTAAAGAAAAAAAATTAGAAGAAAGACAACTTTGTATCTACAGAAAATAATGGAACACGGTTTATGGAATTTGAGCAAAGCAGAGGGTAATTTCTAAATATTTTACTTACGAAAGTCAATTATTCACATGCAAAAGACATCATCTATATAATTAAAAATGTACTTCATTCAAGTGAAAAGTAAAAACAAAAACACAAATGAAGAAATTACATGAAGGATATGGAAAAAATTATAAAGAAAGAGAAGTAACTATATAAACATTGAATAAAATCTAAATGACTCATACATGTAGGTAACAATACAATAAAAATGTTAACAATAATTTCTGGAGATTACAATGTATAATGAAATAATAATTAACAATAAAAATGAAGATAAAGCTATGAGATATATCAATAAAAACTGCAAGGCTGAGATTAAATAGTCAGTAAAGGTGGTTTAATTGCCTATCTTAATAGGCTAGAATTGAAAGGAGTTTTCTTACCATTTATTTGATGATAACAGAGAAATTTCAGTCCAATGGTTTTCTTTAAAACTACAGAGCTTTACTACTCTAATTTAAAGCAGGTTGTATGCTTTTAAAATGACTAGCTTAAGAACAGGGAAGAGTTTATGCTGCTTGACATAGAACACATGGGGGAAAGTGAAGCCCCCACAATGTAAAAAATACAAAATAGGCTAACCAGGAAATTAGGAGGATAAAAATGAAACTAGGCATATTCATTGTAACAATGCAAAAATGAATTTGTTGTACTAAAAGAGTAAGAATATCAAATTGGGTCAGAAATAAAACCTGCTAGTTATAGGAAAGTTATTTAAAATAAGATTTTTTAAGACTTTTTTTTTTAAGTATGGACAAAAATATTGAGGAAAGGAAAACAGGATGGGTAATTTGAATATCAGAGAAAGATTATAAACAAAAACCTTTTTATCAAGAGTAAATATGGGGTCTTCAGAGAAGCAGAATTTTATGTATTTTAAAAATAGGTATGCATTTAAAAAAAACAATTTTGTTTCTAGTTTTCACCTTTTAGTCCTAAGTCATTTACCCTTTTAGAATAGTCAGTGGTGAACATGTATTTAACTTTCCTAAGTTAAATGTCAACTGTAAGTTATCATGTTGTACATTACATCCCTAGTACTTATTTATCTTATAACTGTAAGTTTGTACCTTTTGAGCACCTTCCTCCAAGTCCTCTTCACTCCTGCCCCCACCTCTGGTCAACACAGATCTGATGTCTTTTTCTATTATGCTTTTATAATGGCAATAATATGTTAGCTTCATAAATATCCAACAGTAGAGAATTGATTATACATCTATATCTTGGACTATGCTATTGTTAATTAAAATGTGCAGAAGGTTAATATATAATGATATTTTGAAATATTTATTTCTAAATAAATATTTCTTTAGAAATAAATATATATATTGCTTGGTGTCTTAGATATATATTTCTTCGTGTCTTAGATATAATATATATTGCTTAGTGTCTTAGATATAATATATATTACTTAGTGTCTTAGATATAATATATATTGCTTAGTGTCCTAGCATGCTAAGATGTTTGGCTTGTTCCCTAAAATTACAATATTTTTAAAGAAATAAAACACAAACACAACTTTACAAACTCAGAACCATGTGTCCTATATATTTAAAAATAGACTGGCAGGATATACTCTAAGTGATCATTCTTTTGGTTGTAGAGTAGTAGGTGTATTTGTCAGAATTCTTTTGATCGCATGTGACAGAACTCTTAATTCAAAAAGACAAGTAAAAATAATATTTAATTGCTGTATATAACTGAAAATTCCAGGGATAGGTTTGCTTCCTAGCAAAGGTGGTTCAAGGTTAAAACAATTTTAGAAGGACTTCATTTATCTTCGTTTTTCAGCTCTCTGCTCTCTTTTTGTTCTGTGTGCGTGTGTGTGTCCTTTATTTACAAGTGATTGTTCCTGGTATCTCCAAGTTTCTGTCTTCTCATGATTGAATCCAAGGGTAAAGAAAAATAAAAGCATCTCTTTTCAGCAACTTCTATATAAGTTTCCAGAAGTCACTCTGCTCGGACCACTAATTGCTGCCCCTGTACCCATGATATATATATTATATGTATATATATGTATATATAATATGTACATTATATGTACATATATGTATATATGTACATATAATATGTATATTATATGTACATACATGTATATATGTATATATGTCTATTATATGTATATGTATCATATATATGTATATATGTGTATATATGTATATGTATGTATATATGTACCCATAATATATATATTATATGTATATATGTACATGTGTATGTATATGTACATATGTATCTATGTATTATATTATATATAAGCATTATATATGTATATACATACATTATATATATGTATGTGTACATACATACATGTGTATGTGTGTGTGTGTATATATATATATATATATATATATATATATATATATACACCCATCAGCATGATTTAAAGACAATATGTTGGGCTAATTGGTCAGATTTGGGTAATACATATTTTGACCCTAAAGTGGAGAGGTGAGCATTATCTGACATAATGAATATCTAACATATTCATTGGGTGTTGGAAAAAAGTGCCCCCCGACACTCCAAATTGGATGGAAATAAAGATAGAAAAGAATGTTGGCAAGGCAAAACACCAAGATATACTACCATTGCTAATTTTTTTCTTGATATTTTTCAGTGTTTTCCAAATGTTTTGCATTGATATGTGTTACTTTGATAATTAAAGAAGAAAGAATTATCATTAAATATGTTCACAAATACCAAATATTCTTATATCTTCTCTAGTCCTAGAAATATATCGTGAAGAAACAATTTAAAAAGAAGACAAATCTTATATGCCAGTAGATACTCATTTCAACAGTGTTTATAATTGTAAAACACAGTACATCTAAATGTAAAACAAATAATGGTAGAATCATGGTAGTAAGCTGTTCAATTACATATTGTATACCTACATAAGTAGATTGTTGTAAAAACTAGTAACTGCAGGAAATATATATATATTTTAATAATGTATGATACTAAGTATCGCAGAATGAAAATGTGGACATTTTATAAATCTGAGGTTTTTTTTTTTTTAATGTTGGAAGAACTGTTAATATGGACACATAAAGGTAAGCATGATTATCATGTTAGGAAGATTATTTTTGTCTTTTAAAGTGATTTTAAAATTGTAAGCCTTCAAACAAAATAGTCAAAATATGCGAAGATATTATTTTAGAGTTTAAAAATTATATAAGCTTCAGAAGTGACTAGACTTTTTGTATATATGAATTCTGATGTCATAATAAGCACAAATAGTGAAGATAGCCATAATCACTTTTCTTTCCCATATGTTAAGATGTTTGACTTGTTCCCTAAAATTACAGTATTCTTAAAGAAATAAGCACAAACACAACTTTACAAACTCAGAATCATATCCATACATTAGTTGCTCATGATTTTTAATACTAAAATTATAAGTGGAAAACTCTTTAAGTAGATTCTGATTTTTTTTTTTTTTATTTTTCTGTATTTCTATCAATGTCGGCCAACTGGAAATCACCAACACTTTATGCTAGACAGAAAGTGGAGGTTCTGCCTCCACTATTTACTGTTGGTTTAGCCTTGAGAAAGTTTCTAAATTTCTTTGCATCTCAAGTTCAACATCTGCAGCATGGGGGCATTTTGCCACCTTACTGGTCATTGTGTATTTTAAGTAAGTACTTAATGCAAAAGTGTCTGGTATACTGCAGAATCCAGAATGGCTCCCTGGAAATATTAAGAGCTTTAGCGGCCAGCCATAAGCAAATGCTGCAAACAGTTATCCGTCTCTGTCACTTCTTACTCTTTCTATTAAACTGTATCGGGATGAATTGAATCCTTGCCCTTCTGACAATATAGAAATGGCTGAGGAGGAAGAGCATTTCTGGGAATAGACATATTTCCCAGCTGAGATAAACTGACAAGGAGGATGAAAGGTCATTCTAGAGAAACAATCCAAATGAGTTCTTACTACCTAACACGTCCCAAAAGATTCTATAGGAAATGAAAGTAAAAGTGACAGAAAGAGCAATGGTGTTAATATGTTTCTAAAGTAAAAGGCGTATGCATTTCCTAATGTGTGCAAAATGGATACTCTCAGTGTAATGTCTAGCCCTCTGGTGGCTTCCAATAAGTGCTTAATAATGGCAAGGATGATGTGATTATTTTCCCCCCTCTGCCCTTTCAGGAGCCCTCTGAAGTGAGGGCAGTCTATAATCTCTTAATATCTTCAGGTGACTGTGTTAAGTAGCATTACCTGGACTAAGGAAAGACATGCAAACAGGAAGATCAAGGTCATGGATGGTTACAACTTGCGCTTAGATATTTTGTCCCGCAATTCTGAATTCAGTGAGACCTCTTGTCACACAGTCACCTAGAGAGCCAGGCCCAGGAGAAATAGAAGTAAGCAATTAAAATCCCGTTTGCTGCCCTAGGCTTGTTTTGAGTTCATTGTTCAGCAGATGAGCTAGTTCAAGAGTTTCACTTTCAGCAGTTCATTTGATTGAACTTGGGACCAATAAAAGCAAGAGACCAGATAAAGCCAGAGGAAATAGCTATGGCTTGGGAACATAACTAAAACTGGTAGTGGTAAAAAATAATCTATAAAGTGACAGATCCTAGATTGCTTTATTTTCAAAATTGTTAGATTGGTAGTAAGGTAGTGAGGTCTAACTCTGGCCCATCTTCATTACGTGGGCCATTTTAGCACATCACAGAACACAGTGTCTCCAAGAATCATCACTGTCTTTTCCTTCCTTTCAAGCAGTGGTCTTGATAAGTTGCCCCAAGATAAGTCCTCTGCCAACCTTTCATGTTTAGTTTGATTCCCAGTAGTCATGGTGAGCTCCTAACTTTCAGATGTGCATTTTATTGAAAAAAAAATATGAATACAGAAATCAGATTTGAGAAAGTGATGAAGGACTGAGACGTATATCATCTTACACGACAGCTGCTTTGTGATGGTTTAGAAGACACACAGCAGTTAAAACTTTGGTGAGAAAGGAAATATGGGAAGAAGATATATAAGACAAGACATTAGATATTTCTAATCTCGTGCTATTGAGTGTATGAAAGTAGATATCCTTGTTAGATAACTCTTTCAGTATGATTCCTGACTTGATTTCTTGTTTTCTCATAATAATGTAGGACATAAGATTTTATTTTAAAAGTAAAAAGTAGCTATGGTTGCCAGCTTCTGAGATAGACCCAGTGATACTCCACCTCCTGGTATTCACACCTTGGTAAACAAACTCCCCTCCTACAATGAATAGAGATGGCCTGTGTAACCGCCAGGACTTTGAAGAAATGATTTTGATGTGTGACTTCCAAAGTTAGGTAGTAAGAAAATATTGAGACTTCCATCTTACTTCCTCTTGAATGACTCACTCTGTAGGAGGCCAGCTGCTGTGTGGTAAGGACCCTCAAGCCGCCCGATGCAGGGCTCCACATGTCAAGAGATAGAGAGGCATCCTGATAGCGGGTAGGTGAATGAACTAATTTGGAAGCACATTCTCCAGTCCCAGTCAAACTTTCAGATGAATGCAGCACCAGCCAACATCTGGAATGAAAGCAACCTCCTGAGAGACTCTGAGCCAAAACCATCTAACTAAGCTTCTCCAAAATTCCTGAACTGCAGAAAAAGTGAAATAATAAACATCTCTTGTTTTAAGGCACGAATTTCTGGCTTACTCGGCAATAGATAAATACAACCGCTAAGAGGAATAATACGATCATTTACTGAGAATAATTTAGTCACAGTTACTTTGAAAATACTTTCATAAATTCAAGTCTCTTAGCTTTATTTTTAATATGCCCTACACTTTTTTTGTAAGCTCCTTTATCCTGCTGTTCCATTCTCCAGGGATGCTTTTGCACTTGTCAAAATTCCACCTATCTTTCTGTGCTTGCTGAAATTCCAAATTCCCTCTCCGTGTAACCATCTGCCTAGTAAGAGGCAAGCTCCTTCCTCAGAACTCTCACAGTGCTTCATTTGTACATTTCTTTTGGCACATTATGTCTTTTAGTGTTTTTTTTTCTTCTCATCTTAACAATAGCCAGATTAATATTCTTGAGACCCTGGGCCTTGGTCTGGCTGGTCTTCTCAGAATGGTGGTTACGGGTCCTCAGACTGGTAGCATAAAACGTAGAAATGAGAACAAGCCACCTAAATTCAACTTATCATTTCACAAATGTGAAATGCCTCATCTATGGAATGAGTGTGAGAACAATGAGGTGTCAGCGTTATCATGAAAATGTGATGGTGTCATTTAGGAATAGAACTTGGTACAGTGTTAGCATAGTGTAAGTGCTCAAAAGTAACTATAATATTAAGCTGTTTTATTTTCTGCTTGTGTAGTATATAATAATAACCAACATATATTGATTATTTCTTATATGTCAAGCTATGTTGTAAACTTTTCATATTGATCATCTCATTTAATCCTCCCTCAACTCCTATGCAATATCAGCACTCATATGAAGAAAAGAGCACAGAGTAGTTGCAAGGCATACCTGAAATCAGAAAACCGGTCAGTGGCAGTCTGGATTAGTGACAGCTATTCTGGGCCCAGAGACCAGTGCCTACCTAATTTAACATACTGCCCTGCCCATAAACATGAGTTAAAACGTGAACTTGCTAGATCCAAGAAGTGTGATTTACTTGGGTATATTTGTTGTCGTAAATCATTTACATTTTTTGTTAACTCACATTAAGTAGGAAAGAAATCCATGTAAAAACAAACAAAAAATGTGAGGATGGACATATACTCTTATACTCTTACGTGTTCCTCTTGGGATCACTCTTTTCCAAATTTCAGAGCAGCCAGATAGAGACTCACAGGGAACAAGGATGGTCCTTGGTTATGTAGAAAATTGCTTTTCATTAGAAAGTATGAAACTATATCATGCACTCCACTGTTGGAACTCATCAGAAATGGAGTTGAGGAGTGTGCCACAGCAATTAATGGCACATGTGACAAAGCTGTATTGACAATCCATCTGTAAAACAACAGTAATACAAACCCTATATGGATTATTGTGAAGAGTAATTGACTAATCTTTCAAAAGCCTCTTATACAATACTAGGCTCACTCAGTAAATATTAATCCTCTTAGTTACACACTGGCAATGGGCTTAGTCGGGATAGGATAGGTTATGCTTCAGTAACAAGAAACTCCAAACATCTCAGTGGCTCAAAAAATTCTAAATGTTTTTTCTACCTCATGCAAAATCCTCTACAAGTTTGTGTGACTCTCTAAGCCAGCTGTTGTCTCTGTTATAATTTATTATTGCCCTTCCCTATCAACATCTGCCTTTAGGATTGCTGAGGTACAGAAAGGCAAGTCCAACACCAGCAGTTAAATGCTTCTGCCTAGAAGCAACCTATGCCACTTTCAATTTAATTCCACTAGTCAGGCAATGCATATAGCCATGCTTAACTTATAAGATCTGGGATGTACAATCCTTTCAAGTCCCATGAAGGCGGAGAACCAAAATCAATAATCTGTGGCTTTATCATTACCACATCAGTATTATTTGAACTTCTCCAATGAGAGGATTATTTGCTCTCTCGTTGACTCAGGGTCACGATGGTTAGGCTTCAACTGATACTGATTTTAACTCCTTTTTTTTAACCATACAGTGAAAAGATAATTGTGTGTTTTAATTAAAAAGTGAATCATTTGCTATAAATTATTGTTATTTTCATGAGTGAAAATTACAGCATGCATGTAAATGTGTGTGTGTGTACCCACATACAATCCTCTCATACCATAGAGAAAAATGTCAAAGTGATGGATGAGCTTCTACAATTTCTGCTTCCAGCTCCATAGTATTTATTAATAGTTGTCCTTTTAGAGAAAGAAAAAAAGACTTTCAAGGTCACATACAGAGATTCTCTTGCCAAATATCCATTAAAATTAGTTGGGATGTCACAGATGAGTTGCTTTTATACTGGACCAGACCTTTACTCTTCTGCTTTGCTTTGCCTATTCCATAGGCTCCACCTATGGAATAGACTGGAAAAGAAACTTGACATGTGTAATTGTCACATAAAATGAAAATGAAAATGTGATCTTCTATGGAACATGAACTTCAAATAAAATTTGGCTTAATTATGGCTTCAAACAAGCAAATGTACAAACGACATGTTAGTTAATTGGCATCTTTAGGTCACGATTTCATGTGATCTTTAATATCTTTTTTTTTGAAACTCCTATAAGCCATAATATCATATGGGAATAAACACTAGGAAAAGAATATCATATAACCAACTGGTATATCCTCAACCAATGCTATTCCTCTTGAGAAAGGTATACTTTCTTTTGAAAATCCAAACTGTCTCTCATCCTTCATGTTGCTTTAACATCTGAATGTTGATGTATGACCTTGTAAGATAAAGACAAATGCAAACACACATCTAGATATATTAAGTGATTTCAGTTTGTCTATATTTGATCCAGATAAGACATTATTATATTTTACTTAGATAGATTCTAAGTAATATGAATGTTTTTTAAGAACCCCAAGCAAATGTTCTTTTCATTTCTCAATTAATAAGTATAATAATGTGTATATGCACATACATTTAATATACATACACATGCATATAGTATGTATATTAGTAATTATATCAAATAATTACCTCATTAAAAACAAATAGTGGATTAATTATACTTTTAAAAGAGATTAGTATACTGTACATCCATTATGCATGAATTATTAATTTCTAAATAATACATAGACATTAGGAGCAATGTGAAAATTTAACAAATTAAACTCTACTAATAGATATTAATGACAAGGCATTGTGAGTTACTTATGCTAATTTTGAAAAGCTGTGGCTTTGGAATGAAATTCTTTTAAAGAATATTTTTGATACCCTGGCGTAAAGCTTCTGTGGGGTTATTTGACAGATGTCCTGTGAGTTCTTTCAAAGCAGGGGATAAAAGTATAGTGCTCCAAACAAGAAAGTGTGAGCAGAATGGCTTTTGGGCATGTGGGTGGAGAGGCTGGCACTTTCTCAGTTCAATTAAATGGAATTTTAAATTATGAATTTTCACAAGCTGAAAAAAGGCAGCCATGTGGAAGTTTGTTTTCATTCTTAAAGTGAATCTTGTTCTGCCCTTGATACACTCATGCAGTGCTCAGAGCTGCTCATGTAGAATCTTCCTGTAATGTGAGATGTTGGGACACATGTTCATCTAGAGACATGTTTCCCTCTCAGACAGGGGTATGGAATAGCTAAAACAATTTGCTTCAACATGACAGGACTGACTCCGTGATTTTTCTCCTGATACGTGAGAATTGAATAGAATGATCTTGACTGATGACTTTAGCTCTAGTTAAGATGGAGTACACACATTCCACCAGACCTCACCCACTAATTACAACTACAATTCTAGAATGACCTTCAGGAGCCTCTAACAGGTGGAGAGCTCACAGTAGATGGCTAGGGATGCCCCAGTGGGCAGTTGCAGAGGAAAAATATATACGTCTTGGCCTGGGTGCTACAGCAGCCCACGGTTCAGAAATTTCAGTGAGCAAAGAGAGGTACGTGGGTGGCTCAGTTGGCTGGGCATCCTACTTTATCTCAGGTCATGGTCTCTAGGTTGGTAGGTTCCAGCCTGAATCAGGCTTCATGCTCTCAGTGCAGAGCCCGCTTTGGATCTCCTGCCTCCTCCCAGCCCTCCCCCACTTGTGTGAGTGTGAGTGAGCTCCCTCTCTCTCCCTCTCTCTCTCTCTCTGTCTGTCTCAAAAATAAGCATTAAAAAAAAAAAAAGACATTTCAACGAGCAAAGAGAAAAAAACAAGAGCAAAAACAACAACCTGAACGTCTCAGTCTGGCCAGAGGACTAAAACCAGGGTAGTCTTGAAGTTACAGACCTTTTAGATTATATAGCTACTTCAGAAAAAAGTTTAGCAGTTTCTTATGAAGCTAAATATACACTTATTATAGAATTCAGCATTACTACTCTTGGATATTTACTGTAAAGTAATGAAACTTATGTCCACACACCAGAAAAACTCATCAGTATGAATGTTTATTGTAGCTTTATTCTTAATTAGTAAAAAAAAAAAAAAAAAAAGACTAACAAGCTATAGTTAAAAATATAAATGATTCAATGCTGTTATTTTTACGTGATATTGTATTTGGCCTCTAGTTTTTCGTGAACAGTTGATTACAACAATTAAAAATATCTGAAATCTCATAGGAGATTATTTTATTTTATTGGTATATTAATAAGCAACATTATTAGATGGCCAGTGCTAAAATCCACCAAATAAAAATGAAGAAAGAAAAGCTATGAACCTATGATATTAACATTTAACTAAAATTATAATCATCCTTTTATATTTTGGCCATCAGCATCACTGTCCAGGGCTATCCTTTACAATCATGATATAAAGAAACAGTGCTATTGGGGCACCTAAGTGGCTCAGTCCATTAAACATCCGACTTCAGCTCAGGTCATGATCTCGTGGTCCGTGAGTTCGAGCCTGCATCAGGCTCTGTGCTGACAGCTCAGAGCCTGGAGCCTGCTTCGGATTCTGTGTCTCTCTCTCTCTCTGCCCCTTCTCTGCTCACACTCTGTCTCTCAAAAATAAATAAACATTAAAAAAACATTTAAAATGGTGCTATAAAATGTCACTTTTCCCCATATTTCTTTCAAATGGAGTCCAAAGAACATGCCAACTCAAAAGACTTACTGGCAATAAGATAAGACTAGTAGCTTTATCGAAGTTATGGCCAAAACATGACTAAAAGAGACTCCAGTATATCGAACAGCATCACAAGGAATTTTCTCCCTATAAAATAGCATTTATGTGCTCTCCAAAAGTATCTACTCACTATTTGTAAATGAATCTCAGCTCTTTTGTTATCTCAGTTTTGCTAGTTTTAAAATGATCTGGTCAGGTAGTTACTATATCTAAGTGATGAGGTTAAGTCCTGCTAGATGTAGTAGGAAATAACAGCTTCTGCTGGGTCCCTTAAGAATTTTGCATTTTGAATGGATAGATTAACACCTAGGAAAGTTACTGGCACTAAGCAAATGCTCAAATCTATATTATTTACCTTATGTTCTTAGCACTGAGGGAGGAACTTGGCACGCTATAACTGTTCAACATGGAATTTTAATTGTACTGCGAAAGCCGGCTGGTCCTATAATTAAAACAATTATAATTATCAACAAAGAATGGAATTATTTTAGAGAATTAAATAATAACAACACTGCAATCAGAGGCACCTTGTTAAAGTGAAGAGCTTGAAAAGGTCACTATTTCTATGAATTTATTGTAGCTGGTTAGTTTGTTAAAGTAACGGCCTTATCACATTATGGCTATACTTTGCTCTATGTAATGATATATTTTTCAACATTAAAATATCATTTATTATAACCCGAGATTGAAACCTTTATCAACTTTGCAGTCAAAGTCAAATAAATAACAACGATGGATGAAATGCCAGAGGTTTTTTACAAAGTGAGCCTAGAGATTTTTCTAGCTCTCCTCAAAATCTCAGTTTGGAACTAAAAAATAAAGATACTGTGGTTACACTCTTTAAAAAAATTATTTTATATGCTCAGAAAATTATCAGCTTCCTAATGGCTCAGAATTTGGGGGCTTTGCTCTCAGTGGAGACTTGCTGTGGATAGTTCAATGGGAAGGTAAGTCAAACCAAGGAAATAGAGACAGTGCTGTAGAAATCATTGTGTTCATTTGAGAAAGTTATTACCTGCTTCTTCCTGTATAGGACTATTGGAAATGAATCACTAGATTACAATTACAGATACATTTGACTTAATTTTAAAATAAGCTGGGAAAGATATAAAAAATTATCAGAAACTTCAACACGTGACTAGGGTAAGATGGGGAAGAAACTGATTTCCTTTAATGAATCTTATTTTTTTTTATTGCACATACACATCCTATTTGTTACATAGAAACAATTGGATTTGCATTAAATCCAATGTCACACAAATAGATAGTTACAAAATTCACAAGAAAACTAGTCTGCTGGTATCTAATCCAGGGCTGTTTAAACACAAAGATGCCATTTCTTAGATTATTTCTCAGGTACCAGTATTTCATTTTATATATTTTATGAATAATTCTTATGTTGTGTTTCCTTATAAGAATATGGTATTTGGTCATGCTGTTCCTTTGTTGAAATCTAATACCCTTCCGCTCCCATGTCATTCGAAATAAGATCCCATAGGCATCTGGGTGGTTCAGTCAGTTGAGCCCCTGACTCTTGATTTCAGCTCAGGTCATGATCTTATGGTCATGAGATTGAGCCCTGAGTCGCTCTCCAGGCTGAGCTTGGAGCTTGCTTAAGATTCTCTCTCTCTTTCCTTCTGCCCCTCTCCCCAGCTTGTGTTCTCTCTCTCTCTGTTTCTTTCTCTAAAAATAAAAAATAAAATAAAAAAAGTAAATTAGATCCCATATAAACCAGGTGTTACATTTCCTGCCAGCACATGTTTCCTCCTGTTTGCTCCTGACTCACTTCCTGCCAGTCTCCCTTGTGCTTACTGGCTTCTTCAGTGTTCCTCAGACCTGATAAAAACATGCTCTTACCTGATGGCCTTGACACTTGTTTTTCCTATTGCCTAAATTCTGTACCCAAGCTATCCACGTTTCGGCTCTTGATTTCCTCTAGATCTTTTTTTTTTTTTATTTTTTTTTTTTCAACGTTTATTTATTTTTGGGACAGAGAGAGACAGAGCATGAACGGGGGAGGGGCAGCGAGAGAGGGAGACACAGAATTGGAAACAGGCTCCAGGCTCTGAGCCATCAGCCCAGAGCCCGACGCGGGGCTCGAACTCACGGACCGCGAGATCGTGACCTGGCTGAAGTCGGACGCTTAACCGACTGCGCCACCCAGGCGCCCCTCCTCTAGATCTTTTTAAAAATGCCACCACATTGGAGATTTCCTGCCAGAACCGTCCAGAAAGAAATGCAGCCTGATGATACATTCATTTTAGTCTGGTGAAAACTGGATGAGATTTTTGACCTACAGAAGAGTAAGATAATAAACTTGTATTTATTTAAGCCATCAGGTTTGTGGAAATTTGTATGGCACCAATAGAGAACCAATTCTAGGACCCAGCCCAAAGGACACCTAGAAATTTCATCAGATAGCATATTTGTGAAGTTTTGTGGGATTTTTTTCTCTACCCTCTGGCACTCGTTTGTCTTACAAAGGTTTCTAAAGTCATGCTAGCTACTCTTCACCAAGTCCATACAAGAGCAGAGCATCAATGTCATGGGTCAGTGTGGTATCCTGTGGACTGTAGGCAGTTGATAATCCTGGAAATCAGAGCATGACAGAACTGGAGAGTTCATACAGCTCTCAGGTAGGACTCTGGAGATGCACTGCTGGTCTTACCAGGTTGAATACAACTGCATCTGATTTTTGTCTTCTAGCCAGTACAGGAAAAACAGACAGACAAAGATCCATCAGTTCAGTGCTATATCTATATATCAGGTATCAGCGAATGTGTGGATTTACTCCAGAAGTGAAACTACATGTGGAAGGACAGCTGATATTTGAGTCACCAGCTCATTAAGTTTGCCCACTTATCAAAGTAAGTAAGCAATACCCATAATGGGTTCAAGGCATGCGAACAATATTGTTGAATTCTAAACACAGAGTCATCTAATCAGAGGATATTCTTCAATGTCAGGTGATAAGGTGATCCATCTGTGGTCCTTTTTTCTGCATCTGATCTTATGGTGGTGGTCATTGTTTATGGCTTTTTTTTGGTACTACCCATCCCATATTCCTTTTGCTATTAGCAAGCACCCACATTGTAGGTGGTTTCTTGCCTGGTATGGTGACCACGTAGCGGTCATTCATTTAAAGGAAATAAGCATCCTAAAGAGCACCGTCCCAGGCTTGCATAACTGAATCTTTGGAAGTTCATCCCACAATTCTTTTTTTTTTTTTTTAATGTTTATTTATTTTTGAAAGAGACAGAGACAGAATGTGAGTGGGTTAGGGGCAGAGAGAGAGGGAGGCACAGAATCTGAAGCAGGCTCCAGGCTCCGAGGTGTCAGCACAGAGCCCAACACGGGGCTCGAACTCACGAGCTGTGAGATCATGGCCTGAGCCAAAGTCAGATGCTCAACCGACCGAGCCACTCAGGTGCCCCTCATCCCACAATTCTTTTAGCTCAGCTGCTTCAGAGTGATGGGCAACACAGCGATGTCAGTTAATCCTGTGGGTATTGCTGTGCTTCATTTTTTATGTAAAATTCCTTGGTTAGAAAATGAATTTCTTCATCAAAAGCAATCCTGCATGGAATGCAATGACGGAGACTAAGGCATTCAGTAAGTCTAAGGATAGTGTGTTTTGCAAGAACAATATCTGGGCAAGGAAGGCATCTATCCAGAATAGATACCCATTCCAAAGAGAATTAAGTGCTGCCCGTCTGATGTAATCAGCTAACCGCCAGGTCCTGCCTGATCCCTCGGAGAGAATGGTGTCCTGTCAGATACTCCTTGCGGATCTCTCCCATTGGAAGTTTGGGAATTATTCCACAGTGGCTGTAGGTAACGTGGCCTTTGTAAGTGAAATTCTGTGTTGCATGACTGACTTTCAGGAGAAGCTGGTATGCTTCACCAGAGGGAACATACTGACTCAGGACATGGAAAAGGTAAAGGTAGACCTGGTGAGAACTGGAGAAGGTGTGGTTCTAGAAGCTGCCTCACACCAAATAAAGGAGCTGTCAAATCCGTGGCAACATGTATGGGCTGCCACGGTGCCTGGGATCTTTCACCAACCAAAGCTCAAGAAACGTGGCTTCTGCTTCACTTCTGTGATTCTTAAATGTCTTTCGTAGCCAACGCTAACTAAGGAAATGGAATTCTGGGAAATGTATTTTTGTGTTAAGTTGACAAATTAACAGTACTTTACTAGTTTTTTTATACTGTGTAATTTTTCCTTATTCTGTGGTTCTGTAGAGAAAATAAAGAGTGTCACCTGGACATAGAGATGATGGGTTGAGTCCACTAAATGGATGTCAGTTTTTGTGGTCAGTGGCAGAAATGAAGACCACGTTAGAGCTATTTTTTTTATTCACAAAATTGCAAAGAGAGCCATTACTGATTAAAAAGATAGAATAATACTTTTGGCCTTTGAGTAAAAATTAGGTTGTCTTACGTATTAGTAAGGTGGCTTATTTGGAACAAACATAAGCCTGATAGTCCCCCAAAGTCCTGGAATTTTATTATTTGATTTTATTGAAGTTTCCTCATGAGAAGATTGTAGGCAATTTCTTAGACATCACTCAGAGTCTGAGAAGGGGATTCTTGTGCAAGTATTTATTGAGGGAGAGAGTCTGGTGGTTTCTTATGAAACTAAACGTATTCTTGCCATATGATACAGCAATTGCACTCTTGCTATTTACCCAAAGGAGGTGAAAATTTATGTCCACACGAAAATCTGCACATAGATGTTTATAGTGGCTTTATTCATAATTGCCCAAACTTGGAAACAACCAAGATATTCTTCAGTAGGTGAATGAATAAATGAACTATGGTGCATGCAGACAATAAAATACTGTTCGTTCAGCACTGAAAAGAAATGAGCTGTCAAGCTATGAAAAAACATGAGAAGTCTTTTATTCATATTACTAAGTGAAAATGCCAATTTGAAAAAGCTACATATTATATGATTCTCACTATATGACATTCTGGAAAAGACAAAACTGAAGAGACCGTAAAAAGATCAATAACTTTCAGGAGTTTGATTGGGGATGACTAGGCAGAGCACAGAGGATTTTTGGAGCAGATAAAATAAACTGTATGATACCACAATGATGGATACATGCCATTATACATTTTTTTCAAACCCATAGAATCACAACATCAAGACTGAACCTTAATGTAAACTATGGGCTTGGAGTGATAATGATGTGTCCATTTAGGTTCATTAATTGTAACAAATGTACCCCTCTGGTGGGGGGTATTGATATGGGGGCGAGGTATGCACTTATGGGGACAGGGGGTATATTGGAAATCTCTGTGCTTTACTATCAGTTTTTCTGTGAACCTAAAATGTCTTTTAAAAAATAAAGTCGTAATTAAAAACAAAACCAACGAAACTCAGAGACAATATTTCCAACTTTCTACACTTGTAGTATCTGCTGTAATTGTTTGCCCCAACACACACACACACACACACACACACACACACACACACACACCTTTTTTACTGTCTTGATGTTATTTAATCTGTATTGTTGAAAACCCCCAATTTGCCCATCTCATCCCCCGTACTGCTCACACTCTACTTAACCATTTCCAAGGCCTGAGCTCCTGACCTATAGTACCTTGTTGAGTGTGGTCAGTTTTCTATTCTGACTGCTTTATTGTGTGAGGAGAACTCACTTGGATTCTGGTAATACTTTGTTCATCCTACTCAGTTCTAATTAAAGATTGCATTAATGCAAAGAGAGTTGAGAAGGATCTGGAAAGTCATTGGTTGTGGATAGTATTCTTAGTCCACACTAATCTTTTTACCCCTGTTATACCTCAAGGGGCTTGTCATCTACATTATCTTCTTACTCTCCAACTTAGAGCTTTGGCATAAATATGTGGCCAATCCATGTTAGTCAAAGTCAGAACCCCTCAAATATGTAGAAACCTGAATACCATGGAGACTTGGCCTAAATTTGGCAAACTCTGATTTTTGTTCAGACTACAAAAAAGTGAACAACTCATTCTTTTGCCCAAATCTAGAATGTTCATTGATTGGTTGCTGCGTGTTGCAGCAGAGTCATGGTTGATCACTTTAAACAATTTATAGGCATAAAATAAATATTTATTTGTGCCTAGATATTTTGTTCCTGGCTTCTTTTAGAGAATAATGAGACTCTCGAGGTTTCCTGATACAGTTGTTATCTCTGTTTTGAAGAACAGTGTTTTGTTTTTCTTTGTTTTTCTTTTTTTCTATCTAAAAGCTAAAAATCTACTTCTGAACTCATAATCCCCAATAATGTAATATGAACTGGACTCCCAATCTCCAAAATTATTTTATTTTGTCATTTGCAAAGTCATCCTGGTAATGTCTGTGTCCTTGCCTTGTAAATACTGGCTAACCATCTGGGTTACTGTGAGATATAAGCAGAGAACAGATAATCTGGTAAAAATAAATAAATAAACAAACAAATACAAAAAGCAATTTTCCAGTGATTATTCCAGTGTTTTCAGTGATCATTCCTTGACTAGTTCTTTGACTAGTTTAAAACAGGATGACGGTCCTCATGGAGGAAAATATGCTAACTTTAAAACAATCTCCATATTTTATTTTATTTTTTTTTTATTTATTTTTTTTTTTTTAAATTTTTTTTTTCAGCGTTTATTTATTTTTGGGACAGAGAGAGACAGAGCATGAACGGGGGAGGGGCAGAGAGAGAGGGAGACACAGAATCGGAAGCAGGCTCCAGGCTCTGAGCCATCAGCCCAGAGCCTGACGCGGGGCTCGAACTCACGGACCGCGAGATCGTGACCTGGCTGAAGTCGGACGCTTAACCGACTGCGCCACCCAGGCGCCCCGACAATCTCCATATTTTAAAATAAAGAAAGATGGCATTTTTTTTAAATGAAACTGATTTTAAATCTTTAATTTTCAACATTTTAATGGCACCATGTATTATATTTGGAAAACAAAACAAAACAAAATTACCTTTAAGAGAAAAGGAGCAATCCCTTCAAAACAAATGACTTAATATTGATTTGTTTGAAAGGTCAACTTTCTTTGTAATACGTTGAAAAAAATGCATTGCATGTATTTGAAAAGACTAACATGTAGTTGCAGAAAAGGTTTTTAATTGACAAGATGCTCTTCATCTAGGAAGAACATTTGCCCACATGTCAAAAAGTTTTAACTCTTTGCAACATAGAAAAGAAGCATGGTTTAGCTATGTCTAGATTTTTGCTTTTTGTTCTCTCTTAATTGTCTTTTCTCAACAGATTGATTTCCTTGACTTCAAGGGTCACTTCTACATGATTACAAAGCAAACACATTGTAATTTCTCCCCCAAGTTCCACTTCCAACCTTCACCTCCATTTTGAATATCTCCAATGATTGTCCCCACCACTGCCTCAAATTCAAGATGTAATATCTTTCTCCATCAAAACAGAACAAACTCTTCTCCTCATAATTTCTGCTAATATTAATCATTTGTCACCAGTTATCTAAGACTGAAAAATAGGAACAATTTTTTTCTCTACATCTGATCACTCAAGCCCTGTTCATCTTCTCCCCACTCTTTTTTTTTTTTTTAATTAATTTCTTACTTTCTGATCTCAGAATTACTGTTCTCACTCTGATTTCTCACCTCATGTCTGTACCTCATACTATACTCTTATTTCTAAAGTCTAATCAACCTGCGCATCACCATGACATGAAAATCCTCAGTTTTACATCTCATCCACTGTTGAGAAAGTTTTGAGGAATCTCATAATCTAAACTATAGGAAGAAACTGGGTGCCTTAACCTAGCATGTATAGCCTTCCAAAATGTGTCCCTTACTCACTTTTTCCACATCATCTATCACTTTTCTCTAATGAAAATCTTTCTACCTCCAGGAAGGCTAATTCTCTCACCGTCCCCTACATGTTGTTTGCCAAAACTCTACAGTAGTTTCTACCATTTCTATTTCCTTCTGACCTGTTTTCATCCTTGTTTCTAATACACAACAGAAGTACGTAAATCACTTCTGTATTCTTCTAAACAAATAAACATCATGTTATTTTGCTCTTGCTTCACAAATTTTATCTTGGTAAAAGCATCAGCAATAACTGTTTTTAATATATCACATCAGTAGATTCTAGGAAAGTGTATTTTATATAACGGAGATGTTACATTTTAGATATGATAAAAAAATGAAGATTATTGAAGTTTGGTGAATTTCCCAAAGGCACACAACCAAGAAACATTTTTTGAAGAAAAAATTTTTTTGAAAGAACCATCTTTTCTTTTGAAAGAACCATCTAATGGTTCTTTTCTTTTCAATTATACTTCTAAGTCCTACCAGTTGGATTTCGTACCACTTACACCTTTTGTTACCTAGTAATGCACCTTAGTTCACAACCTTTCTGACTTGTTTAGGACAAGGAAACTGTGCTTTTCCACATAACTAATTTAGCAAAGGGTTAGTACCATTCAGTGGTTAAGAACTAGGGTCATGGGGTCAAATAGTCCTGAGTTTAAATCTCAACTCTATCACCTACTTGCCATATAAACTTGGATAAGTTATTTAATATTGCTATGCTCCAGTTTCCTTCTCTGTCAAATGATAATGGTGATAGTGCCTGCCTTATAGCACCGGATTGTAATGAGTGTTCAATAAGATGATTCATGAAAACATTTAACATGGTGTCCACCAGCTAACAAATGCTATTTTTATTACTACCTGTAACTGCCAGTAGGGAGAATGGTTCCGAGAGTATATTCCATTTCTCAAGCAGATGTGTATGACCCAGAGGCATTTAGATTTTTTAAACCATAGATGATGTATAATATAATGGAAAAAAATAATCCATGATGATGAAATTTTGGTCACTCTAGTCAACCAGGATGACAATTTTTGATACAGACCCCTTTCTTATTAATCTTGAATTCTGACTCAAATGCATTGTGTAACTGCGTTAACTTATTCTCATGATTTGTGTACAGTCAGGCCATTTGTAATGGTTAATTTTATGTGTCAACTTGACTCGCCATAGGATGTTGAGATATTTGGTCAAATATTATTCTGAGTGTGTCTGTGAGGGTATTTCTGGATGAGATCCTAGACTGAGTAAATCAGATTGCCTTCCCTAATGTAGGTGAGCCTCGTCTAATCAGCCAAAGATCCAAATAGAGCAAAAAAGCTGAGTGAGAGGAAACTTTGCTTGTCTGACTATTCGAGTTTGGACTTAAGTCTTTTCCTGCCCTCAGTCTGGAACTTACACCACCAGCTCTCCTGGGTTTCCAACTTACCAACTGCAGATCTCTCTCTCTCTCTCTCTCTCTCTCTCTCCCCTCCCTCTCCCTCTCTTTGTCTCTCTATCCCTCTTTCTAATTCCTGTTTTATATTAAGCAAAGTGCTATATATTACTAGAAGGGAATCTATAAGAGTGTTTGAGCTTATGATGAGCTCATTCAGTGTACAGAAGGGCTTAATATAAGCAGAGATTTAAAACAAACAAACAAAAACCTTAGCACTGAAAACAGAGACATGGTCTGAATCATCAGAACCAAAGGGAAACATTGCATAAGGAAAAAATAAGTCTAAGAGTCTGACTAAACTCAGAGGCCAGAAAGACTCCCTTTTTGAGGTTTGGAGCCTTCATCCTGATGACAACTAAAGGAAAAAAGAACTAGGAAAAGAAAAGGGGACATTTTTAAACTCTAAAAAAAAAAAAATCATTCTCTGCTGTAAGTGATTATTTTTCTAAAGGGAGCTCCTCTTACAGCTTTATCATGAATTTCATTAAAAGAGGCACATGTGTCAAGATTAACTCTTATTTTTTGGATATTTTTGTATTTTCATTTAATATTAGCTTTATTTCCTAAATCTTGTAAGTTCAAATAAAATGTAACTTTTACAAATCAAGGAAACATGGAGTAAATATTAGCATCTTCCCAAAGTATGGGCTACTTAGTGAAAGTACTTAGCTTGAAATCTTAGGTTTTAGTTAATAATCTGTTTATAGAATCTCTGTTCTTGAGTGGATTCATTTAATCCCTCTTTTTCCTAATCTCTGGGGAGGTAAATTGAGGTTCTTAAGGCAAAATAATGCCAAGAGCAGTTCTCTTGACATTTTCAAGGAAATGTTGGGCTATTCTGATGGAACTTTGGAGTTGTGTGTGGATCCCATTGACCAGTTCATGAAGTGATACTAAATCCAGATAAAGCAGTTCTGGAAACCCTCCTGCCAGATGCTTAAAGAGCTTACGTGGCTTTGACTTGCCTGGGGAAGCAGAGAAGAAACAGAAACAAAGTGGTCAAAATCATTTCTCAAAACAGCCAAGAACATTCTATTCATTGGAGGCCAAAGCTTGGGAGGCCTTTTATTTTAGTACTGGTAAATCATCTTACATTGCTGAGGTTATTTTATTTATTTTATTTTATTTTATTTTATTTTATTTTATTTTATTTTATTTTATTTGGGTCTGGTTGTTCAGGACACTGTTTTAGTTTATGATGCTTGTTTTATCTCATTTGAAAATAATCAAACAACTATGTCTTAACATAATAGAAAACAAAATTCTAATGTATTTTTATGTTCGTATTCACTTTTCATGTTGTGTCTCTATAAACTTTACTTGGATAGCTAAACTCATCTAAACTCATCTATTTGTTATATATCAAATGTGATCCCTATGATTTATGTATCAGGTGGTCCTTAAGGTTTGCTTTTCTTGCATTCAAAATGCATAATGTATGTTGTATGCCTTTCCTCTTAGATTGATGTTACCTATGAATACTTTTATAAGTCTAAACAGAAGTGATTCTCAACTTCCCAGCTCCAGTACAGAAAAAAATTTTTATTAGGGAGAGATCATTGATGCCACCACTGGCGGGGGGGGGGGGGGGTTTGATAGTCTCTTCTGAAATTGTATAAGAACTATGGGAAAGTGGAAGCTGTCCCTGACACTCACGAGGTTATTCCCTGAAAATGATTTAACATACACCTACTCCCAACCAAGAATATATATATCTTGGTTGTGTCATATACATATATATATATATATATATATATATATATATATATATATATATGTGTGTGTGTGTGTATATATATATATTTCATAATTATAATTATATAATATATAATCATAAAATTGTATATTCCAGACACTATTTATCTGTGTGTATATACATATACATATACATATACATATACATATACATATACATATACATATATATGTGTATATATGTATATGTATACATGTTATGTATGTGTATATATATACATATATATGTATATGTATAACTATATTTAATAGTTTTAGTGCCTTAAGAATATGAAAAGTCTTGAGAATAGTTCTAACAATAAATTGTAGAAACAAGAACATGAACTATAAATGTGTAGCCCTACACTCTAACTGTTCTGTTGTGACAAGGGTAATATCTTCTTTATACCTGGACATTTTCTCTTTCTCTGATAACCAGTTCCGGGTAAAAAATAAGAAGGTTTGTAATCAGAAATGTAATCAGTGATGAATAGATTTTTTATCTCAGTGTTCTCTGGGGAGTATAATGTGTTCTCTAGATATAAGATGTCTATTCTGGATAATAAGAAAGTGGAAAAAGAATGAAATCACAATTAAGAATTCTCGATTAGCAGCTTCCTAAAAAGGGTATTAAAACACAATTAGTTAACCCAATGAAGTATTGTAGCATTATATGACAAATATTTGTTGAGAAATCAGTATGTCTTGATATTTGGAATACAGGAGTGTATTATTCAGGTCAAGTTCATGTATGGGTTTCAGAAAGTTAATGTTGCAATAACTTAAGATAGATGTTTCCTTCTATCACATGTAAAAATCTCAGCTTGTTCTATCTTGCTGTTCTATTATTCTCAGTATGTGACTCCTGGCTGAAGCTTTATCCATGAAGACAGTATTTTGGCCAGCATGAAGTAGGAAAATAAAAAAGGAAGGATAGCTCTCCACCCCAACCCTCATCTTTAGGAACACTTTACATAAGACACATAAAACACCTTTACTTCTATCCCACTGGCCAGACTTAATCATGTGGTTATAGCAAGTTTAAGGAGGGCTGAGAAATGCTGTCTGTTCTGATTGTTTATGTTTATAGCTAATATTTCATGAAATCTTTTAGGAGGTCAGTCTGTTTGATAGATGCTCATGAAAATCGAGGAAATGGAGTTTTGTGGATATGTGAGCAAGAAATCTAAAGGGGAGGGGAGCACTGGATATTTGTGGCAATTCAGATTCAAGAGTGATTGTAGGAGAGCAAAGGACACTAATGCAGAATCATCCTGCCTCTAGATACTCATCTTGTGAAGCTTATCTTCTTTACTCAAAACTTGGGGAATTTTTTGGAAATGAGTTTGGTTGGAGAAAATGTATTTTTCTGGCATTATTGACAATGACATCATACGTCTTCTCCAAAGGACTGAGGTGAATATCTGAAGGAAGAGAGATCTGGAAAGCTAATTGAATTAGAGATCAGTTTGTTAAAGAGAATAGAGGCTTCTAGCTTTTTTAGTTAACCCCGATCACACTGGATATCTTCGATGTAATTAACCCTTACTTTGAGGCAGAACAAAGCAATGTATCATCCCTTATATTTCAAAACGAGTGTAAGTTAAAGACACAGAAAATCCCGGATTTTAAATGGAAATTTGTGTGAGTAATATCTCAATATAAAACCAAGTTCAAATGTGTCTTTGTAGATTGGGAATCTTGCCATTGTCAAACAAATGAAACCAACCCCATTTAAGTGACAGTGCATATATATCTAGGCTCTGTATATATTTAAATTTTATTTCACATATTATCCAGATGAACAGAGGAAATATTTTTTAGTCATCAAATCTATTTTAATAATATTTAATAATATTTTAATAATACTTAAATAATGTTGGATGTAATAAACTATTAATGAAATTTGTATACTTTAAGCACCATTTACTGAACACCTAGCACTGGTCATAGGAATATACTACATTGAAAGTTAGAGACATAAACTGAAATAATCCATACTTTCTGCCCTAATGAAGCTTACAATTAAGTTGAAAAAAAGGCAAATTCCAGGATAACTAGCAATATAATGTGTTACAGGGCTAATGCCAAATTAGTAAAACATATAATAAATGAGAAGAATTCAGAAGGATGTACAGGAAGAAAGATTATTTTAAGCTGTGGTGGTGAATCTTCAGGCAGAAAGTGTACCTTGATACATTTATTGGAATGTTGGTAGAATTTAAATAATTTTTCATGTATGTGCTCATTTGAAAGCAGAACAAAAATCTTTTTTTTAAAACACTTTGGATATAACCATTCTGTAGGCATAATACTTGAAATCATGTTCATTTTTTGAAGCTAATTTATATTCCAAATCTTTTGCAAATACACAATGATCTGGAAGTTGTTTTCTGACTGGTGTTGCAATGAAGGCCCTAGGTTATGATCCCCATAAAACACGCTATCTCTGGGGCACCTGGGTGGTTCAGTCGGTTAAGCGTCTGAATTTGGCTCAGGTCACGATCTCATGGTTCATGAGTTTGAACCCTGGGTTGGGCTCTGTGCTGACAGCTCAGAGCCTGGAGCCTGCTTCAGATTCGGTGCCTCCCTCTCTCTTTCTTCTGCCCCTCCCTTGCTTATGTGCTTTCTGTCTCTCAAAAATAAATAAACATTGAACACACACACACACACACACACACACTATCTCACTGAATCAGATATATAGTACCTAGTCATAGTATTTAACAAACATTATTGTAACGAAGGTTTATTATGAAGCCTAATCAACAGAAAAGAGGCTGTAACCATAAATCATTTGGTGAAAAATGAAACTGATGAACCAATCCCTAACTCTACCAGATTTCTTTTGTTTTCACCTATTTTTACCTTGGTCCCACTGACTGAATATGAGTTGGTTTGTTTGTCTCTGAACCCACTGCAAGAGGATGGGAGATGCTACTTACTGTTCTGTGCTGTCTATAACCAGTTCTTTAGTCTCCACCATGATCCTAGACACGTTTTTCTCTTTCAATTACTTTGATATGTACCTATTATTGGTAGAAGAACAAGAACAACTTTTTCAAAGGGAAAAACTCAGGTTTGATTCCATGCTGACTTCCTGCCTCTATAATAATGTCATTCCTAACCCTGTTAAAACCTTGCATTCTGCAATTAAACCACAAACTCCTCATTTAGGGTACTTCTGGTATCACATTAAGTCTCCATTATCCATTCTACCATGGTTAATAGCATGCTGAGTCATAGTCATGCTAAGTATGTAACCATTATATATTAAGAAGCTAAATAAGAACTTTAAAGTTTTTTATTGTTAGATCCTGGAAAAAGCAGAGATATCTCTTTCGGCAAGGATTCCTTTGGTCTAGGCAAACTTTACATTTTCACAATCAGCATGCTTGACTTGCCAAAATGGCTTGATCCTGCCTGATCAGGAAAATAAAAGCTTTTTTTTTTTTTTTTCCTTAGAAACGTAGATACAGTTATACTTGGGTGATTTCAATATGTAAAATGTCAAGCTACATGGGACTGATAATAGACAAGACATTGCATTGAGAGCCATAAAACAGTGACACCGTGTGTGGAATAAAGTATACAGAACTGAAAACCAATTATGTTAAATTTATAGGTGAGATCTGGTATAACTTTTCTTTTGACCACCCAAGGTGTGGTACATGATATGAAAATGTTGGAATTCAGAACAAATGGTCAAGAAAGAATTCTTGAGGAGTGCCTGGGGGGCTTAGTCGGTTGAACGTCCAACTCTTGATTTCAGCTCAGGTCATGATTTCATGATTCTTGGAATGAAGCCTCGTGGTGGACTCCTTGCTGAGCACGGAGCCTGCTTAAGATTCTCTCTCTCCCTCTGACCCTCTCCCCTGCTTGCACTTTCCTTCTTGTCTCTAAAAATAAAACAATAAAGAAATTAAAATTTAAATTAAAAAAAAAAAGAATTTTTGAGACATCCTCACTGCAAATAAGTGGTTTTATTAAAGCACGGGAACAGGACCTGTGGGCAGAAAGAGCTCCACAGGGGTTGTGAGGAATGACTGATTGTATACTTTAAAGTTGGGAGGGGGTTAGGGATAGCATAAGTCTCTAAGGAATATTGGAAACAAGGTTTCCAAGACCTTGAGGGGGCTAGCTTTTGTTAGGAAAAGGCCATTTGTTACTGTCTAATAAAACCTTACTCACGAGACCCTTCAGATGTATATTAGTGGGCAATATGCTTGGAGGATGGTTAGAGCTTAGTGGGTGGGGGTGGGGGGGGGATGGTTTGAGATAAAGGAAGTTTCCAAAGGCATTTTTTATATGTTAAAGTAGACTTACAGGATTCTGGAGGTCGAGATAATGTTAAGCTAAGATTGACTTATGCCCCTAGTAAAGTCTTAACATCGAGGCAGCTGAGCTCCTAGAGCAAGGTCACTCTGCTGTCTCAAGGACCTGTCAGCGGGCTGTGAGTTGTAAGGAAATTGACTTTTTTTCTTTTGTCTTTGTTTCCCACATCAGTACATGTATCTTCAGAACACAGAATCCTCCTAGTGATCATGAGCAAAGCATGGAAGTAAATGAGGCCTTTTTAAAAAAAAAAATTATGGTGTCACTTTTAACAAGACTAAGCTTACATAAATTAGGTATTGAAGTAAAGAGAAGCTAATATTTCAAGTGTAAACCTTTAATGTTGAATTATGAATTTAGATTCAATATTTTACAATTCACATCATTGGTTTTATTCTGTGGTGCTTTAACCAGCAAAATCATCTCTGTTACTTTTAACGGCTGTCTTGATTTAAATTTTAACTGAAGTGGCTTATGGATGGAGATGAAGAAGGGGATTAAAAAAAGTGAAATCACTGGGGCTCTTGGGTGGCTCAGTCGTTTAAGCATCCGACTCTTGATTTCAGCTCGGGTCATGATCTCACGCATCCGTGAGTTCCAGCCCCGCATCGGGCTCTGTGGCTCTATGCTGACAATGCGGAGCCTGCTTGAGATTCTCTCTCTCCCTCTCTCTCTGACCCTACCCTTCTTGCTCATTGTATCTCTTTCAAAATAAATAATAGTAAACTTTAAAAAAAAAAGTGAAATCACAAAACACACTGGGATCAAAAACAGCAGGCACATGTCCACAGTCTGGTAAACACAGTCACCAAGGCATTTATTACACCTCGTTGCATGTGCTTAAAACTACAGGCTGGCTTGGCTCTTGATCTGGAAGCAGCAGACTGAGGATGAGATTGAGCTGTGTCTGTGATATAGGAAAAGTATTCTGCAGGATAGCAGAGGCCAGAGTCAACCTGTGGAACTACAATAGGGCTTTCCCACTCAAGGAAATAAGCCAGATAAGCCTGTTTCCCTGCTAGCCAGTGCTACAATTTAATGGAAAGCTATGGACCTGAGAAGGTAATGGATGAAGACACAACCCGACATACAGGAAGTGACTTGCTGACCAAATTACTAATCATCAAGATCACCTCAGTGTGAGAGCTGATATGCAAAATCATTCTGGAAAGTCGCAGGAGAGGGAGTGGCAAGTATAAGTACTGGGAAAACAAAACAAACCACTAGACCAGACACTGGTGAACACAAAACAAAGAAGGGGAGGGAAAGGAGAGAGAGGGAATTAAAAATATGCACACACACACACACACACACACACACACACACACACAGAGTGTATGTATAGCATTAAAAAATAAAACTCAGCTGCGTAAATTTGGAGATCTAATTGGCTTTATTAAATGATTCATGAGTTCCGTAGCATCCCATCTAGCAACAGAGGGTAATCTCCAAGGATTTGTATGAAATGGAAGGTTCTTATAGGAAGGAGGGTGTGTCAAGAAAATTATTCACAAAAAAGGGATTATTCCAAACGAGGTCCATTTCCCTTAGAGGGGAGAGCAGCGGGTTTTATCATGCAAGGTACTTCATCTTCCTTTGGGGAGTGGAGAGGGCCCCACGTGATAAATTGCCTCACTGGTGCTAGTGAGAAAATACCTAATGGGCCAGTTAAGAGTTACATTTCTGGGGACCTTGAAACTGCAGTTAGATTAGGTATTAGGCCCTGGTTTGGTGACTTGGCCTAAGTGATGCCATTTGGGCCTGCCGTTTTCTGTTTAACAGTAGTTATAATATATATAATATATATACTGTGTATGTGATATTGTTATAATATATAATCTATGCGAATATATATATATCACTCAAACTAGCATGTTCTAGATTTGAGAGGCTAAATGGAGAGATGAGAGCTAAAGATATAAATGTAGGAGAAACATAGGCATACTGATTTTCTTTGAATCCCCAGGACTACTCGATTCAGTCAGTTCAGGAAGGGGTATAGACAGATAGAGAGAGGGGGAAAAAAGAGTCCTAGGACTTTGCCTTGAAGTAAATGCAAAGAGATTGACTAAAGATGAGAAACCAGAGAAGAATGTGTTACAGCGGGTGTATCAAGAAGAGAATCAATACATGGTAGAAAAATCAATAATATAAATAAAGTTGCACTCATTGGCCCACAATATCCAGAAAATGTTTAGAGACAAATTATAATTTTGTATAAAAAATCTCCACAGAACTAATTGTGCATGCCATTTATTTGATCATAATTATTACTTAACTACAGAAATGTATCAACAACAAAAAAATAATTAAATTGCCAAAAAATGTAAATAATCCCAAATAAGTTCTATTGGCTGGCTAAAATTATTTAGTTTTTAGGAAACAAAAAAAAAAAAAAAAAGTAAGAATACAACTTACCAAAACTCAAAAGATTCCCACAAATGGTGTATATATATTTTTTGTTAATAAAAAGAATAAAAATGTAGACTATGCCCTTGGCTAAATAACAAGAAAAAGCAAGGAAGCAGAAACAGGAGAAATATATTTAATAATGCTATAAAATATCAAAAGGCAGCCCCATTATGTGGGGGTTGTTGTTTGTTTTTAAATATCAGCAACAAAAATGCATTAGGTAAGATTCTGGAAAATCTATTTTTAGAAAATGGAAACCATTTGGGGCACCTGGGCGGCTCAGTCGGTTAAGTGTCTGACTCTTGATTTTGTCTCAGGTGCCGGTCTCACAGTTTGCGAGTTCAAGGCCCGTACCTGGCCCTGTGCTGACAGTATATGCTTGGGAGTCTGTCTCCCTCTCTCCCTGCCTCTCCCCTGCTAGCTCTCTGTCTCTGTTTCAAAATAAATAAAAATAAACTTAAAAAAAAGTAAATAGAAACTGTTTATAATAACTATTTTGAAAATATTTGGAAAAATTATAAATGGTTATTTGAAATAAGAAGAAAACCCTTACATATAGCTGAAGTAAACAGATTAAATATAAAGTGGAAAGCTCTTACATTTACTAAATATTCAAATATTGTTGCTGATAATATTTAGTAATCTTAAAGTAGCTATTCTCAAACACTGGTAGTCATGTACATAGATAAGACTTTCCTGGACTATAAATTACAATGTATATGAAAGACTAAATATTATATGATAAGCTTTGATTCAGAAATCATATTTATCTAGGCAAATATTCAAGCAAGCTGATTATTATTATATCATTGTACTGACAAATTAAAAACACCACATAAAGATATCATGATGAAGTGGTTAATTTCACTATGGTATATCTGCATTATTTAGTTAGTAAAAACAACAGTGTTATAAAAAACTATTTAGGGGCGCCTGGGTGGCTCAGTCGGTTAAGCGTCCAGCTTTCGCTCAGGTCGTGATCTCACAGTTCATGAGTTTGAGCCCCGCGTGGGATCTATGCTGACAGCTCAGACCCTGGAGCCTGCTTCTGATCCTGTGTCTCCCTCTCTCTGACCCTCCCTCCCTCGCACTCTGTCTCTGTCTCTCTCAAAAATAAATAAGCATTAAGAAAATTTAAATAAAAAAACTACTTAAAGAAATGAATAAACTGTAATAAACACATAATTAAATTTTATAGTATTATTTAGTTAAGTGAAAATAATTCATAGGATATTGTACATAAAATATTAAGTCTGTAAAGGGCATATACCATATGTATACCACACCAACATGCAAATCAACATAAGTCCTAATTAAAGCCTGTCATTGTTTTCTCTGCAAGATAAGTTTATGCATGATATTTAGTTCTTTTTATCACTGTATATTTTCTAAATATTTCATAAAGAACATATATCTAAATTCAGAAATAAATAACAAACACAATGCTTAAGGATTTTAGACAGAAGAAATGTGAGTTGGATTTTGGAAGAATGAGCCATTATTTGAAGTTCAATATAAGGAAGAAAATAAATTCAATATGATCTACGTAAGATTTTAAATGGGTTGAAGCTCATTTCAATGGATCTTTGAAGGTAAAATGTTGGAGCAGTGTTTTAACATTTTCTCCCACGATACTGATAATGATCTCACAAAGTTGTTTATAATCATTTTATTGCATTCATCAGCTGAGACTAATTATAACTCAGATGAAAATCATCCTCGCAGAGTGCATTCTAAATATTAATAAACATAAATAATGCAAGTTTACTATTAAAGCAATTCAAAACAACAAACAGAACCCACAGGGAGTTCCTTAAAATTAATCTGGTTCCACATAAATTCTGTCTGAAAATGTTCAAAGCAACAATAGCCCATATCACCGGATATATTAACTTTCTCCTTTCTTTTTGTTCTGTTTTCTAATTTTATAGGACAAAGTAATAGACGTGAGTGGTTGGCAGGTCAGGAAGACTTTAATGGTAACTTCTAATCAGAAAAATGGAATAATTTAAATATGAATTGGCTAAGATAAAAACTGAGAACCAGCCTCTTGATGTTGCTTTTCTAAAATTCTGGAACGTTATTCATACCTTTTTCCTTCATTTCCTGGACTGTCAAAAATGGCAACTATCAAGCATATGGAAACATATTTCTAACTTCAAATATCTATTTTAAGTGAATGGGTTTCAAATCTCTGATAAATTGGCCCTTTAGTGTTTAAAACTTGTAGCTTTTAACAGCATCTCTATTAAATTGTAAGGAGTCGTCATTTTGATTGTTTCAGATTTGAAAATATATCACACAAGCAAAATGATTAGCTTTATGACCTTGGGAAAATTAATTAACATTTTAGAGTTGCTGTCTGATCATTGGTGATAAGTTTTTCTCCTTCACAAAGTTGTTATTAGCATGAAATGAGATATGATTTGTAAAACACATAACACAAACTCTATTAATGTCTATCCCTATTATTACTGTCATGTTTTCTTTCTAGATCTGCATGCCATTACAGGGTATTGCCATTACTTTCCTGTTATAGGAATGATTGAATTTGGAGAGACATGTCAATACCAGTTTTCACTCTGCCACTTAATAACGTGGTTTAACTCTCTCAACTTCGCTCTTCATGTGTTAAATGCCATTAGTACCTGATGTAACTTATAGTCCCCTATAGCTACTCCAAATACACTGGAGGGCAAAGCAGAAAACAGATATGTGAAAATACTTGTAAACTCTAAAATGCTGTTCAAAGGGTAACTCAGATTGTAAAGCTGCATATTCATGCTATTTTTTTTTATAAATTTTTTTTTAACGTTTATTGATTTTTGAGACTGAGAGAGACAGAGCATGAACAGGGGAGGGTCAGAGAGAGAGAGAGGGAGACACAGAATCTGAAACAGGCTCCAGGCTCTGAGCTGTCAGCACAGAGCCTGATGGGGGGCTCGAACCCACGAACTGCGAGATCATGACCTGAGCTGAAGTCGGATGCTTAACCAACTGAGCCACCCAGGCGCCCCATATTCATGCTATTTTTGAATTTATACAATGTCAGTGTATTTTGAATTTATACAATGCCAATATATACAATACAAAAACTTTATTTACAGTCTGACATACAATGAGCAAATACTTCCAAACATTTGAATATTACAATATTTACTGCTTCAACATATTATTAAGATAACTTCTAGGATTTTGTAGTGATTGATCATGTTTATATAAAAGGACACCAATTAAAAAAGAAAACCATAATGTTTTCTCTAAGTTTCCTTTTGTCATTCTGAACAGTTGGTGTTCTATAGACAAAATTTATGTTTCCTTGGATAGTGTCAAAAAGTTTGTTTTGATTAAGAAAATTTTAGGGGGCGCCCGGGTGGCTCAGTCGGTTGAGCCTCCGACTTCAGCTCAGGTCAGGATCTTGCGGTTTGCAAGTTCGAGCCCCGCGTTGGGCTCTGCGCTGACAGCTCAGAGCCTGGAGCCTATTTCAGATTCTGTGTCCCCCTCTCTCTCTTCCCCACCCCTGCTTGTGCTCTGTCTTTCAAAAATGAATAAACATAAGAAAAAGAAAAAAAAAGAACTCAAAGGAAGGCACTTTGGGAGGGAGGGGAGGGTGGGTGATGGGTATTGAGGAGGGCACCTGTGGGGATGAGCACTGAGTGTTGTATGGAAACCAATTTGGCAATAAATTTCATATATTAAAAAAAAAGAAAGAAAATTTTAACCAACCAAATACAAGAAATCTTAACACTCTCTACTTTGATATTTTTTTTTGCCACAAACCTTCTTATCATAATTTCTAACAAGACTTAAAGAGAGATCTTTCATTTCTTCCCTTCTCTATAAAAAGAAATGTTTTATCTTAAAAAGGAAAAAGCTACTTAATAAATATGACTACAGCTATACCATGTGAAAGTTAAAAGCATTTCAAGTTCAATGAAGGTAATGAATAAAGAAAATCCCAAAACAGAAAGTTTGACTTAAAACATTTGCTGCATTTTGATGGCTTAGATTTAAGATCGCATGTGGTTAAACTCTTAGCAAACTTCAAAATCACAATGTCAGTGGTTGCTAAAGGTCATATTTCAAGTGAAGAGGAGAAATATCTGTATTTATATATTTGGTTAAATCATTTAAGTTTGCAAAGTAGAAAACAGAAGAGTTTTACTCTTAAACAGCTTAACCAACATACATGATGATTTCATTTAATCATTAATGTTACTGGGTGCCTGGGTGGCTCAGTTGATTAAGCATCTGACTCTTGATTTTGGCTAATGTCATGATCTCATGGTTCTTGTGAGATCCTATGTCAGACTCTGAACTGACAGCGTGAAGCCTGCTTGAGATTCTCCCTCTCTCTGTCTCTGTCTCTCCTCCCCTCCTCTGCTCACTGTGTCTCTCTCAAAAATAAATAAATGAGCATATAAAAAATCATTAATGTTGCTAAAATTCTTAAGGTGATGTCATTCTTTTTCATATTTGCAGATTTTTCTGCTGTCTGTTTCGGTATGGTAGAATGAACATCTCTATAAACAGTTCACATTGAGAACAAGTGTCTGGTAAGTGTGAAAATTCAGAAGTTTTGTCTTTAGTTCCCTCAGATCCAGAAAATTGTGCAGGTGAATTATACCAAACCTTAAAGAAACTGATCACTTCTGTTCTATATACAGAGCCTTCCATGCAATGTAAGGCTCCCAAACTCATAATATGATAAGATCTAAAATAACTTTGATGATCAAACTGGACAAGAGCATTGAACATAATTCCTAAGATCGTAACTGGCAAAAACAATACATGATGATGAAGTAAATTTTAGCATAGGAAGGCAAGGCTTAACTGATTTAGTTCACAACATTAACATCTTCCAGTGGGAAAATGCTAATACCCTTCTCAATATGCTACATTTTCTTCATAAACGTTACCTCTCCTTTCTTGCCCATCCTTTTTTTCTCTTCCCTCTAACTTCAGCCTCTCCTCAACCTCTAACAAATACTTGCATTCTTGTATGCTTAAGTTAATTTAGCCTTCTGTCTCAGAGTAGCAGTATCTCGAAAAACTCATTCAGACTTAGGTGTTACATTCATAGACACATTTATATTTTAGAGACTATGTAGGATTAAGGCAGTCAGTACCATTAGTTATGTAATACAAGAACCATCTTGGAGTTGCAATGGGGGTAATTTTCTTTATGTCTTTCTCTATTGAAGCTCATCTAAGAGCTAACCACAATTCTCTCCATGGGAAAGATGATAGGGGTCCTTACCATTACACACAGGCTGAGCTGCGCTTTGCTGCTGATTACCTCTGACTCCAGAGCGTAACTTCTCTTCTTTGACTTCCCCCACATCATGCAATGTCGATGTGTGGCTTTCACCCCTTAGCAAGTAATGGTTAGATCATTTAGCCTTATACTTTAATCTGCCCTTAGGATATGCCTTTCAACTTTTTTTTTTTTTCATGCAGCAAACTCTTCTTCAGTACACCCCAAAGGATTACTTGCCATGCTCCGGCTCAAAAACTCAATATCCAGAGATAAATCCTTCTAATAAATATGTTCCGCATCTTTACTTGTATGGAACTTCAAAAAAATGGACATTTTGGTTATTATTATATTTACATACAAACTCTACTCCACCTTTGATATCTACTAAAAGCACCTAGAAATTGAAATACAACAAAGAGTACAACATTTATAAGTTTAAAAAGGAGTCAGTGAACGTAGAGGCTGTCAAATATTTGGAATGTCTAAAATAGACATTAAATTTAGCAACCAAAGCAAAATGGAAACTTAGATAATGGGATTTAATGTTCTGCCCCCAGCTCCCACCCCATGAATGCCATGAACCTCTCACCCAAATTTCTTTTTATTTTTCCATACATGAAAGCCACAGTAATACAAAAGGAGAGCTAGAGTAAAATAAATGAATTTCTAGTGTTCCCTTCTTTTTGAAATACAAATGTAAAAGAGAATATATGCACAGTGATTTTCCTCTAGTTAGAGAAAGTAAAGGAAGCCTAGTACAACCATTCCTACATTTCCATCATTCTGTTCCACCCAACAATAAAGAAACATTATATTGAAGATACATTTGCAAATTTATAATATTTTGATCTTAAACGTCAGCATGTAATATCTTCCTAAAATTTCCTAACACAAAAATAATGAAGCTGGAAAATACTTTAGAGATCCAGAATTTCTCTTGGGGTTGAACAGTTCAGAACAGATAGTTATCTTTCTTGTTTATAAGAACTTACACAGCTATCTATGACATGATTTTATAACCTTGGGTGGTCAAGAATAAGCTAAACCCTGTCCGTTCTCAATTAACAAAAAATGCATAAATAAACCATAAAGGCTAAAATATCAAAATGTTCTGTTAGATAATATTTGAAACATTTCAGCAAAGCATTTTGTAAGTGATTTGGTGTAGATTTGATGAAAGGCATAATTTTCTGAAATGCAGCGAGATTCTCTGGCAATTTCTAAAATATTTCATAGATTTTTGTTTATATATATATATGCATATATATATGAAGTTCATAATTAAAAAATAAACAATTTTGTACTAAGAGCCTTCCCAGAGCGATTAATGTGTAAATATCCCTTTTGACAATCCAAAAGAAGAATAACACCCATAAGCATACCCTGGGTATCTTTGCTATTTTTTTTTCCATGTGTTTGTGGTATCTTGAGTTGATAAAGTCCTGTAGGATAAAGATATGGATATCCTGGTCTGTAATCTCTCCTTTGGTTATGGGAAGGTGTATCGTCCTTCCACAAAGTAAGATAGAAGTAAGGAGTGTAACTTCTGAGGCAGACTTATAAAAAGCTTCTTCGTGTGTGTGTGCATGTGTGCGTGTGTTGTGTTCGTGTTCATGTGCACGCATGTGTGCACATGTGCACATGAAGTTGACACCTGGAGCCACCATGCATAATGTCTGACTCTTCTGACATCATGGAGACCATTCTCTATATGGTCTCCAAGCCATATGGAGAAACCACACAAAGGTGTTTTGGTCGGTAGTCCCAGTTTTAGATTCATCCCATTCTAGGGGCCAGAGATATGAATGTGTGTGCCTTCAGTTGCTTCTGGACTTTGTATAGTCACCCCTACCCTTGGATCTTTCTAGCTGACGACCTGAACATCATGGAGACCCACAGAAACCATGAACAAAACAAATTGTCATTTTAAACTGCTAACTTTAGGAGCAATATTTTTTTTAATGAAAGAATAGAAACTGAAGTATCAGTGATGGTGAACAATAAAATATAACTATAAAGGTTAAATAACTTAATTTTTGAAAAAAAGCAAAACAGAGGGGCACCTGAGTGGCTCAGCTGGTAAAGCATCCAACTTCAGCTCAGGTCCTGATCTCACAGTTGGTGGGTTCGATCCCCGCATCAGGCTCTATGCTGACAGCTCAGAGCCTGGAGCCTGCTTCAGATTCTGTTTCCCTCTCTCTCTGCCCCTGCCTACTTGTGTTTTTTTTTTTTCTCTCTCTCTCTCAAAAATAAACAAACATTTAAAAAAAAACAAAACAGAATATAAAGTCATGATTGATTTCTTAAAGAGAAAAATAAATTTTTAATGGAAAAAAATGAATATAATTTTCAGATTCCACCAAAATAAAATTATGCTCATTTCTTCTTTCTTAGGCAGCAATCCAAACTATAGAAATATTGTTTCTTTCTGAATGTTAAATCTATTTATGTGGAATATCTATCTATTATGTGGAAAAATCTCAACAGTGTGCTTCTAAATCTACATATTAAACATTTATTTTGAATGAACTAAATTTAAGAGTTGAGATAAACTGAAATGTATTTGTCAATGTATTTGCCTTATACATGTATTTCAGACACATAGTAGGTTTTTTGTTTGTTTATTACTTAAATAATCATTCTTCATTAAAGCCAAAATTTCTGCTTTCATGAAAGAAAGTTAAAGAGCCAAGAGGAGACATCTGAAAAAGTTAGTTCAACAGTACACACTTTTGTTATGGTATTGGCTATTGTTTTAAGTTTATTTATTTGTTTTGAGAGAGAGAGAGAGAGAGAGAGAAAGCATGTGTGCACACACACACAGAAGGGTCAGAGAGAGGGAGAGGAAAGAGAATCCCAAGTAGGCTCTGTGCTGTCAGCTATAGCCCCACGTGGGGCTCGATCCCACCAACCATGAGATCATGATTGAGCTGAATCAAGAGTCAGATGCTTAACTGACTGAGCCACCTAGGTGCCCTGATACCGGATATTTAAAATATTTTTCAAATTGCTTTTTCCACCGTAATTTGTATTACTATTATCATTTGATTGTTTTTACCCAAACCTATATATTCTTTCTATTTTCCATTCAGAGCAAGATTATTTATTGGCTTATAAAATTAAGATTTTGAAACAGAAAAATAACAATTATATAATTACTTATTAGTATTTTAAATCATTGCAATTTTTTTCTTTATGAGATTAATATGTATCTTTTTTCATGTTAAAAACATGGATAGAATACATAACTAACAATGACCAAAAGCCATACTACAAATTTTAAGCACTTCCTCTTCTACATAATTTCCTTTTTTCCCTCTATCTCTCTCCCCCACCCCCCACATAGGGAAATTGGTTAAGTGATTTTGAAATTCAAATTTGAACAGCACTGAAAATAATCACCTTTACCTAGATACTTGGTACTCATATTCCAAACCAGATTTTATTTTTCAGTCTTACCATTTTCCAGTGTTTCTACAGAAAATCTATACACATTTTTCTTGGACTTTCTGGATTTTGTGCCTGGCTTGGTGAAGTAAAACAGCAGAATTTATCTGCTTAAATGAGCTCTTTTCTTTTATTGTGAATTTAAAACATAATAAGAACATTTATTCTCATGCTTGGCAAATCTTAATGAATAACTTACAAGTGTGGGTCCAAATAAATAGATACTGTGGTTAAAAAAAAAAGTCTTCCCTACTCCAAACTTTTACTAATATTAACCATTTCTTGACTTGACTTTTCTATAATTTGGTAATGAGGGAAAAACTAGGTTATTCTTTGGAGGGGTGTTAAGCCTTGTTTTATAAAATGTTGTATTTTTAAGGGCAGTGACACATATTTGTGTCTGTTTCATAGAATCAGAGAGATGTGACTTGGAAGGGAACATATAGGTATTCTATTACAACGTTTTCATTTAGTTGGAAAAGCCGCATGAACAAATTGCATGGTCGGGATGACAATGTGAACCTGGGAACTGGCTTCCTAACGCACCAATTGGGTGATTTTCCCATTAACTTATTTACCAATTTTTCCAACTGAATTCATTTTTGACAAAAACACTTCACAGTTTCCTAGGTTCCTAGTTGTGCCTTATTTATAAAGACTTGAGGAGAAAAGCAAAGCCAAACCTCCCAAGAAAAAATAAACAATCAAATGAACAAAACAAATTAACAGGCAAATTAATTGTAAACATGTCTACAAACCAGAATTAGGGGGATAAAAAGGAAAAAATAAAGTTCTGCCTTATTTTTCTTTGAAGAGGATTAAACTTTCTACAGAAAACTGAGTGTGGGGCACCTGGGTGGCTCAGCCGGTTGAGCGTCCGACTTCGGCTCAGGTCACGATCTCACGGTTTGTGGGTTCGAGCCCCACATCGGGCTCTGTGCTGTCAGTTCAGAGCTTGGAGCCTGCTTTGGATTCTGTGTCTCCCTCTCTCTCTGCCCCTCCCCTGCTCATACTCTGTCTCTCTCTCTCTGTCAAAAATAAATAAACATTAAAAAATTAAAAAAAAAAAGAAAACTGAGTGTGGTAGATTATTTTTTTAAAGTGTTGTATGGCCTTTGTTCTGCTGTGAAATTCTCAGGGACGTGTAGAATCAAATGCTTGTTTGGAGGCTAACTTTTGATCAACTGTAAAATTTGTGTGGGAACCAAGTCAATCACAAGATCCCTTTCAACTCCCCAAATCTTACTTATTAAACAAACAAATACCCAAAAAAGGAACCCACATATTTTTTTCAATATAGTTTCTCAGAGATTTGCCAAATGGACAGCTACAAAATGTCACTTCTCAAATATTACAGCAGTAATGAGTAGGAGGTTACACAAAGGAAAGTAAATGCCAGCACTACTTAATATTAAAAATTGAGTGATCATTAAATCAAAAAAGAGATTTGGATAATGAACTTACTTTTAGATCTCAATCATTCATACATTTATTTTTGAAATTGCCCCCATCATTGACATTTTATTTCTCTGTAAAATACACTGGGTATCTAATTAGAAATTTGGCTATGCTCAGTAAACTTTAGCAAGCCTCATTTAAAATATCAGAGCTTATTATTATGCTCAGTATATTCTAATACACTTTGAGATGTCAATGGAAATCTTGCTGAAGAGACAGGATCCTGCCCATTGTTTCATAGTGAAAATGGGGTTGCGATATTGGTTTCTTCGCATACATTCCTTTAAACAACTATTTAAATTTTAAAAAACCATCTCAGATTTCAATTAAGCTTTAAATTGAAAAATGAAATCTGTAGTTTACTGAGCCATCCCCAGTGGAAGGTTGGATGGACAGATGGATGATGGATAGAAATGTTATCGCTAATTCCCTTAGTCCATAGTGCTATATGTTTCTGGGCGATTCAGAAAAAGAATGAAAAACAAGCAGATTTGCAAAACAATGCCATTTAATTTAAAGTTTAATTTTCCTCCAAATTTTTGTTTGGAGATCTGAACACTACTAGTTTAAATGAAAAAAGTCAACAGTACCACTGTTTTCTTCCTGACTCCAGTTTTCTTAATGTTTTCAGCATGCTTTAATGCTACTGGTACCAATTTCTACCTTTGTTTCCTTACACAGATCTTGCCGGTTGCAGTTTACCCATTTATTTCCCATTAATCTTTATGTAGTAACAAATTGGCAGATGACAGATAAGCAGGCAAAGAGGAGAGAAGTTCCAAAATGTTATTTTTGCTCCACTCCTAAGTAGTAAAAAGGAGAAAGATACCACATTCATCTTTTTGATATGAATACTTTTTTTTTCACTCCTAGAATGAGAGTGTACATCCTGCTTTATTTGAAAAAAAAAAAAAGTTTCCCTGAGGAATAAAAGAATTGTAGATAAAGGAAAATATATCACACTTCATAGTACTTGTAGCTAGTTCACTGTAGCCACCTATTCTTATAAAACTAGTCTTCCAAAAATCTAAACTAAATTTACTGACTGCTATGGCTATTCTATTACTGGTTTTTTTTTTTTTACATTGTTAATTAGTAATTTTTTCCCAACAAATGGCACAATAAAGAGTTAAAATTTAAGTATTTCCAAGGCTTGGAAAGAGCGGTGGCTTATTTGGGGATTGTGAGATGAATTGGCCTACGTTTGACACTATGGTTCTTAAGTTTGAAGTAATTATAAGACATTATAATATTTTTAAAGCATCATGTAATTTGTATTAATGTGATGCATCATGTAATTCTTCATCTCTTTATAGTAATTTCCAAGATATCAGAATGGTTCAAATTGATGGTTCTTTTTTTTTATCTTATTGTCTAACCCTTATTATGACCTAAGATAACACAAAATGGTATGTGTGTATGTGTGTAGAACCCCAAAGACAATAAAAATCCATAAATCAAGGGGCAGTTTTCCCTTGTAAGAGACACTTTGCCCAAACAGATTCTAGAAAATGGGGAAGGGAAGGCACACTACAGTGCTTCTGAGTTTGCCCCTCAGCTGTTGCTGAGTTGAGCGTGCCTGCCTGCTTGCCTTTGGACACAAATCTCACCGATCAAGAACATAGCTTGAAATTCTTGGACTGCTCTCCTTAGTACGATAGAGCTACCTTCCTTGAATTATTCTTCTTTCACAGAAATACTGTTTTCTTAACTTTTCTCATATCTACCTTTCAAGGAAACATACCTCCTATTCACATAATTTGTTCATCCTCCAATCCATCCACAGAATACATTTACAAAAATAGGTGTTTTTCAGTCTAGAATAAAAATCCCACAGGACTTCACAAGGATATTTGATATGGAAAGTCCCATACAGCAGTCTAGGAAGAATAAAGACGTAATAATTCTGTTCATCTTTCAGATTTTCTCAGTAATGTGAGTGGAAGACATACATTTTCCTATTTGTCATTGAGGATCAATCCTTTCCTAAGTATCTAGCCGGTTTGAATTGCAGTGACTCACATTTATATGTCTCTCTCTCTCTCTCTCTCTCTCTCTCTCTCTCTCTCTCTCTGTATCACACACACACACACACACACACACACACACACACACAAATACATAAATCTCACGGATAAAAACAAATTCTCAAAGACACATTGATCTAAATCAAAGTGCAAAGAAGCAAGTTGTTTATGAACTGCAAGAATGTATTCTTTTTAACCCTATATAATTAAAAAAAAAATCAAAGTTTACAAATCAGGAAACTTCACATAAAATTCAGGATATTGACTTTTTTTAAAGTTCATATGACCTTGTTACATCAGGATGACATTCCCAAGCGGCAAGAGATGGATGAATCTGAAAGTGATGCATCCTTTTGACTGAACGTAAGCTCTCCATTTTGACATTCTCTCCATCACTCACACAAAGTGTGTGTATGCCCTTCCAACGAGCTACTTGTCACTTTTACCTTCCAGGTCCCTGGAACACATGTTTGGATTATATTAGAGTGATCTGGAGACGCAGAATTAATAATACGTGTGTGTGTGTGTGTGTGTGTGTGTGTGTGTGCGCGCGCGCACGCACACGCGCATATATATAATTGGCTCATGCGATTATGGAGGCTTACATGATTCCTTTACATGTATACAAAGGAATTAGCTTACATGTTACTGTGGCTGAGTAGTCTTATGACCTGCCTTCTGCAAACTGAAGACCCAGGAGAGCCAGTTGTACAGTTCTAGTTCTAAAGCACAAGAACCAGAAGTGGTGGTGTAAGTTCCAGTCCTACTGGAGGAGAAGAGCAATGTCCCAGCTTGAAAACAGAGAAAGCAAATTTTCCCTTACCTGCTTTTTGTTCTATTCAGAACTCAAGTAGATTGTATGAGGCCCACTCATCTTGAGGAGGACAGTCTACCAATTCAAGGATTAATTGCATCCAGAAACACTCTTGAACCACAGCCAGAATAATGTTTTACCAAATCTTTGGGCAACCACTGGCCCCATGTTAACACATATAATTAACCATCATAAGTCCACATCTCATTAACTTGGCACTCGTACACATATCTTGAAACCACACTTAATTTGCTATAAAGACAATGATAGGGTCATAGTTCCACCTAACATGATACAACTATCCTGTGTCCAACCAAAAACACACTAACCCCTTCCCCAGGAGGAGGTAAAGTCCGCAAGTAATGTTCATTCTCCTCAACTTAAGTACTACAATATTAAATACTATGATGTAAAATTTGTAATATTAAAATATTATAAGTTAGTACATGATATGATAATCAGCAAATTGCTAATTATGAAAATAAGTCAGTACATCATATATTATATGATAAAGGAATAAAACACGGAGGAAAAACAAAGCTATATACTAATAAAATATATCCTTATATATTATATAATATTAATATATATTATTGATTATATTAATACATGATTAATATGTCATATATATTAAAAGATATACAAGAAACATTCATAACAAAATAAGAAGATTTGACAATTAGGGTACTCATTTCGATAACTCATTTCTAGTCACATGGTTGTAGTTGGTATTTATAATGCCTTTTACTACTATTCATTCTGCATTCCCTTTGCCTTCAGCAGGTCTTTTAATACTCCATGGTTCTTTACCTAGCAATGTGACCTAAACCTCATTTCTGAATCTAGACCAACAATAGTTCTGCCTGGTCTGAGTTATTATAGCTTTTTAACTCAATCCCTGGGTGTGGTAATACTAAGAGACACCCCAAGAGATCTCTTGTATTCCAGACATACTCTTCCTTACCTCATTGTGGAATAGCAGTCCATATTTTCCCATGGTGTTCTGGATTACCCCATCCTGCACATTGACTTCCTTCTTTGCTTGTTTAGTTAGAAGCATGAGGAACCTGACGTGGCCAGGCAGCAGTCTTAATTTTCAGTTGAGCAGAATCATTGTTGTGTCTCCTAGTGGAAGCAGAACTCCATCCTCTAGGTCAGCAGAGCAAAGGTCATGGCAACAGGAAGCAAACGTTTTGTTAGTGGGTCACTAGGAGTAATTGTGGTGTCACTCCCGTTTCCACTCCTTGATTCCTGGACCCATGAATCCTGGTTATGGGATTAACACCACCACATATTTGACTCTGATTTGAGCATAAGCAGCCTTTTGAAGAGCATCCCTGCAGCCTACAAAGTATTACCACCTAGCTGGGGCTGTAACGGAGTCTTCATAAGGTCATTCCAACTTTCTACTAAGCCAGCTGTTTCAAGATGGTAATATCAGTGAATTTCGTGAGCATGAGTCAATGCCAGACTTCTTTTTCTATGAAGTGAGTTCCTTGATCAGAAGTGATGCTGTATGGGGTACCATATGGTGGATAAAGGCATTCTGTAAGTCCATGGATAGCAGTTTTGGCAGAAGCATTGCATGCAGGGATGGAAAATCCATATCCAGACTAAGTGGATATCTTGGTAAGAACAAAACACTCCCATTATGTAATGGAAGCAGTCCAGTGTAATCGGTCTGCTACTGGGTATGTGGCTTATCACCCTGGAGATGGTGATAAGTATGACCATGATAAGTGACAGTATGGTGTCATACTGGGGACTTAGTATTGGTCTCTGCTGCAGGAAGTTTGGGCACTCAGCAGTGGCTGTAGCCAAGTTGGCCTTGGTAAATTGAAATTCATGTTGTTGAGCCTATGCATAAACCTCCATCTATACCATCATGGCCAGTTTGAGCCCATTAAGCAATGACAGGAGTGGCTAAGACAGACTGATATCCATAGAACAGAATAGGTCATCCTTTCTACTTGTTTATTAAAATTTCCTCAGTTAAAATCACCCTTTGGTGACCATTCATGGAGAACATGAATATCTTCACTTTTTTGTTTTTGTTTTGTTTTGTTTTTTTTTGCCCATGCAGTGAGATCTATCTACATACATCTTTGTCAAATTTCCTTGTCACAAGTTTTTCAGTCATGATTCTTCTAGGTCCCTGATCATTCAACCAAATCATTTCCCTTAGCTTATAAATCAGTATGTAATCACCTATGTCTGGTCATTTTTCCTTCCCTGTGACCAGCAACCAAGTGTACCACTCAAAGTTCTGACCACTGAGAAGATTACCTTTTGCTATTGTCATTCTAGGTTGTCCCAAAAAGCATCGCTAGTATTCACTGCAGTTGTCCAACATTGTGCAAGTGGTGTCCACATATCACGCAAATCCATCTCTGTAACAAACTTAAGTTTTCTCTTCCTGTCAACTAATGACAGGCAACACCCTATCAGGGCATAGGTATAGGCCAGAGGAGAGAAGACAGTGTAGCAAAAGTGGTGACCATGGGCATTTGGGCCATGTCATATAACTTTCTGACCTTCAGAACCTGCTTATGTCCAATCCAAGATATGCCGCTTACATTTGATGATGGAATTTTGTTGTGTATGTCCAACTATATGGCTTGGAAGCCCAGATAGCACTGCCCAGTACATAATGGGAAGCTCACGTCACGTGGTCACTTGGTGGCTCTTGATCAAGCATTCTGTCTCTACTGAGGCCCAGTAGCAGGCCAAGAGCTATTTATCAAATGGAAAATTGTTATTTGTGGAGGATTGTAGGGCTTTGCTGTAAAATCCTGAACGTCTGTGGTGCAAGTCACAACTGTAGGTGCTTACCTAAGGCTCCAAACAGCACCCCAGTCTGCCATTGACCCTTCAAACACCATTGGATCTCCTGGATCATATGGCCCACGTGGTAAAAGCAGCTTTCACAGCATTTTGGATATGTTTCAGAACCTTCTCCTTTTCTGTGCCCCACTCAAAACCAGTCACTTTTCAGGTCACTGTTAACTGAGCCAGGATAACAAACCCAAATAAGGAAAATGTTGCTTTCAAAATCCAAAGAGTCCCACTAAGCATGGTAGTTTTTTTGTTTATAGGAGGGGTCAAATGTAACAACTTATTCTTCACCACAGAAGCAATACCTTGACATCCCCCATGTGGTAACAATCATTGGATCTGAGCAATGGTGTACTTTTGACAGTGCTTAAGCTTTCCGTTTATACCCTCTCCATCATTCACATAATACACATGTATGTCCTTCTAGTCAGCAACTTGTCTCTTACCTTCCAGGTATTTAGAACATAAGTTTGCAGCCAAGTCTTAATCTAACCTATAAGGGGAAAAAAAATCTTTCTGTTTGCACCATAATTGGTATATTGCCTTTTTCACAGTGTAATTAATCCTCTGCATCATTCCATAATTATTTTGTTTTTTTTCTTTTCCCTGTCCATCTATGCCTAGATCAAATGATACCTTTACTAAGGAGACTCCTCGTAATGGCTGCATTCTAAAACTACAAAATAAAGCTGCAGTTTTGAAATGACTACTTTTAAACTTGACTTGAGTTTTTAGATAAGTCACCTCTCGTGAAATCTTCACGTTTTGGGGGAAGGAGGATCAAATTTCTTTAATTCTTCTATTTATACATACTCAAGTAAGGTGCCTCATAAATGTAATTCATTTTGCTTACCTCAGTAGTAGTGATTATGAAGAATATGCTTTCAAGTCTATTAAGTTTTACTAAATTCAATTACATTCTCTGTAAAGAGATACCAAGATTAACAGGACTTTTGTTTTCATATCGTATGTTCAGAATTGTAATACCAGTCAGAATAAAGGCTGCACATAATTACTCATGTTTGATTTGAATTCTGAAGGCTGAATATATGCGTGCAAAGTAGACAGAGAGGAGAAAGTGATGTAAGGCAGGGTGTAGTAGCGTGTGCACAGGCGAGGTGATATGAAAGAGTGTCTTGTGTCTGGGAAGGGAAAGTACTTCAGTTACGGCTAAAGTAAATGGTAGCGGGAGAGTGATGGGCAAATGTTTGGTGATGAAATGGAGGGCACAGAGGTATAGCTGCTATCAAAATAATCCTGGCATGTTTTGTTCAGGATACAAAACAGTCTTCAAAGCTTGGTGGTGATGGTTGGCCAAATGGGTTTATAGAGTAGTAACATAATAAAGATGGTATGAAAACAGTTTTACCCCACAATCAGCATCTGTTAGGCACTGCAGAAGAAGGCATCTAGTTGTAGAGTAGTGAATTCACTTGAAGATTACAGACAAGAATGATAGATATGTTACATGAGGATTTAGGAATGGGAACAAAGTGTGCAAGAGAGATTCGACAGTATTTTACAGTTAAAATTGGCTCGCTGGGTATGTAAAGCTTAAAAGTGGCAAACAAGGGTCGCCTGGGTGGCTCAGTCAGTTGAGTGTCCAACTCTTGATTTCAGCTCAAGCCATGATCTCACAGTTTGTGAGATGGAGCCCTGTGTTGGGCTCTGCTCTGACCGTGTGGAACCTGCTTTGTATTTGCTTTGTATTCCTCTTTCTCTCTGCCCCTCTGCTTGCGTGCTCTCTCTCTCTCTTGATAAATATATAAATAGACATTTAAAAAAAGTAAATTTTAAGAGTGACAAACAAAATTGATCAACTGGATGAAAAAAGGAGGATGAGTTTTAAAAAATAACCTGAGAACGTGTATTTATGGCGTTATCACTGAAATAAGATCTGTCTTAAGGCTTAACACGTGCACATACACAACCGCACACACAAACAAGTGTGGCATCTTCCTTTCCAAAAAACTCCCTTTGATTCTTTAATTCATCAACCCCTCTTTGTTAAAAGAAAAATGGTCTCGTCCCTTTCCAAAAGATACTAGGAATCTGTCTCAGAATTACTTAGGCACATGGATGGATTGTTCTGCCTAAAATGCCAGTTTATTAAGTTGCTGCTTTTACCTCCAACCTTTACCCACCTTTCTCATCTTCAGGTTCAGTTGAATTACAGGTTTTCATTGACCAATGAATAAGTGATGAGAAATCGTGAGTGGCATCCTTTCAGTTACATAGAAACTCTAAATCAGAGTTCAAGAAAGCAATCTTTTAAATCATCAGTCACTGACAGTATATCCACATGTTGTTTCATTGTCAAAGAGCCAGACTTTGGCTCTCTTTTATTGACTACATTCCACATATTAGAGGAAAAAGCCATTTATGACTATGGAAGAAGTCTTAAGATGAGAATGATATCCTTCATGGGACAAATATGTAATATATCCACACGAAAATAACCAGTTGATAACAAAAAGAATATAAGTCAAGAGCTCCAAAATGGCAAAGGGTCTTATTTCAATGTAGGCATCACGCCCACGGAGATCACAAAGAATACCAGGGTCTCACTTGAGATTTTCAAGGCAATAATCAGAAAAAAGAGAGAGACAAACACTAGGGGTGGGCCTGTGGAATTCAAACTTTAAAGGGCTATACAAAGGGATGAGAGCAATTTTTGACAAGGTTGAAGATGGAAAGGAAAACAGATATCCCAAAAGTCAAAGAGGGAGAGAATTTCAGCGGATGAGTAATAGACGATGCTTAATAACACATGGAACTAAAAGAAAATGAGTTCTTTAAATGACCCAGTAAACATGACAACTGGAAATGGTTACTAGTCTTAACACAAAAATGAGCAGTGTGGGGAAAGCCATTTGAAGATGTCTCAGAGAGTGTTTTTTGAGTTTCCAAACTCTGTTGTCTGATATGTTACAGTGGAAATGGGTTATGTGGATTATAAAATCATAAAGGTTATGCAAAGTAAGTTAGGAAGTACCTTATAAAGTTTGACATAGACCTTTACCCTACCACCTAGTAATTTCACTTTTAGCAATTTATCCAAGTAAAGTAAAATCACACAACAGCAAAAACATGATCACACATGTTCATAGTAGCTTTATTCATAATAGCAAAAAGGGAAAACAGCCCCTGAGTCTGTCAACCAGAGAATGAACTGTGGTATATTTATACAATGAAGTAAAACACAGTGATAGAAAGGAAACAAAACAAAACAAAACAAAACAAAACAAAACAAAACAAAACAAAAAAACACTGATACAGGTTACACCATAAGTATATCTCAAAAACATTACACTAAGTGAAAAAAGACATAAGAGCAACTATTGTGTGATTCCGTGTAGGTGAAGTTTTATACAAACTCAACTAAATGATGGTGATAGAAGTAAGAACAGTGTCTGTGTCTGTGGTGGTGAGAGATTGACTGGGAAGAGACCTAGGGAGTTTTCGAAGAATGGAATTATTCTATATTGTGGTAAATGTGTGGGTTGTATAATTATATGCATTTGTGAAAACTCATACAATTGTCTACTTCGCACTTGATAGTATGTAAATTATTCTTTAATCAAAGGCAAAAAGAAACCTAATTGGAGAGGGAGAACACAGGTGAAAAATGATATTATAGAAGGTTATCTGCGTTGAGAGGGGGTAAAGACAAATATCTAGAGATGAGAGACAAGGCTGAGGAAGAATTGTTTTAAAATAGTGTGGGGGCGCCTGGGTGACTCAGTCAGTTAAGCCACTAACTTAGGCTCAGGTCATTATCTCACAGCTTGAAGGCTCATGGGTCCAAGCCCCACTTTCGGCTCTGCACTGACAGCTCAGAGCCTGGAGGCTGCTCCTGATTCTGTGTCTCCCTCTCTCTCTCCTCTCCCCCCTGCCCCATGCTCATGCTCTGTCTCTCTCTCTGTCAAAAATAAATACACATTAAAAAACAAATTAAAAAAAATAATAAAATAGTGTGGAAGTCTTGTACATATTAACATAAAAAAGAAGATTGGAGAGGAAAACGTTAGTTTTAAAGAAAGGGTAGGGGCACTGGAGGCTCAACCAGTTAAATGTCTGACTCTTGGTTTTGACTCAGGTCATGATCTCACGGATCCTGGATGGGTTCAAGCCCTGCATCGGACTCTGTGCTGACATGGCAGAGCCTGCTTGGGATTCTCTCTCTCCCTCTGTCTCTGCCCCTCCCCCTTCTGAAAATAAATAAATAAACTTTAAAAAATAATAAAGGGTATTGATAGAGCAATATCCTAGAGTAGGTGGACAGAAATTGGATTAAAGTTACCAAACATGTTTTACTTTTCTTCTTCAAAGAGCCACAAAAGAGACAGAGCAGGCTCAGATTTAGGGACTTAGTCCTATTAATTTATAGTGGGTTACATAATCAGTCATGAGAATAGACTAAACATAAAAATTTCATTATTTGGGCCCCACGTTGTCCTCACAAGGATAAGAGTACCTCTGGGGCTCTGTAATTGACTTCTAACAAGGCAGATTATTTTGATCATGTAAGAAATATAGCTGAAATGGACTCTACCCGGAACTACTGCTTTGGTAAGGACCAAGCAATGGCAATGCTCCTCTAAAATTGTTTTCATAGAGGAAAAGTCAAGCACTGCCAGAAGCTTTGCACAGGAATTACAGTGGACTGTGAAGACCGATATAAACCAAAATTGCCAGATGCATTTGGAAAGAGCTAACAGATCAGAATATGAAATGTTAACTCAAGTATGAACAGTTTCATCCGGAATTTGATGAAAAAATACTGAGTATCTGTGAAACAACAGAAAGCAAATGAGAAATACCTAGACAATCAGAGAAACATTTGGGAAAGTGACTTCATTTGGGAAAGTGACTCCATTAATTTTGGAACCTAAGGGAATATATTTGGCCAAAATTATTACGGGCAAATGAATGGGGAGAAAGCAACCCATGTATGTTTGTGCAGTGCTGTTTGGAATTCGCGAATGTATGAGAATCACTAGAAAATCTTCAAGAATAATACTGGTTTAAATAATGGTGATAGTTGAATACTCCAAAAACAAAGCTCTGAAGTGGCTTCATTGAAAAGTACTTGCATTTGAAACATGGATTAAGAAACCTCATTAAGGAGGCCAAATGGAAACCATCTGAGAGTAGAATAATGGAAATGGGAAATAGCCTCAAAAAACCCCACAAAAATGTAGTAGGAAAGAAACTTACATGCTTATATTATACATTTGGTCTTGTTGAGAGTATATCTGTCTATATTGTCATTGAAAAACTCTGGCAGTATATTATTGTGTAAAATTCCACTTTTTAATAAACACCTATTTAAGTATTATTATTATTATTATTATTTTAATTTTCCCATTTTCTCCCAGTAAAATAGACTTATTAGAATTCTATAGATACTTTGAAGAGCGCCTGGGTGACTCAGTCGGTTGAGCGTCCGGCTTCGGCTCAGGTCATGATCTCGCGGTCTGTGAGTTCGAGCCCTGCGTTGGGCTCTGTGCTGACAGCTCAGAGCCTGGAGTCTGCTTCGAATTCTGTGTTCCCTTCTCTCTCTGCCCCTCCCTCACTCACGCTCTGTCTCTGTCTCAGAAATAAATAAACATTAAAAAAAATTAAAAATAAAATAAAAATAAAATAAAATTCTATAGATACTTTGATTCTCCTTTTTTTCCCTCTTACTTGTGACATATCAAGCTGTTTTTAAAATACAGATAGAAATAATGCAAAGACGCAGAATTTCATTATTTTTTTTAATAGAGGATACCATGGTATATAAACAGCCTTATTTTTTATTTTATTTTATTTTATTTTTTTTTTTTGGTCTTTCCAAGCCACCATGAATCTAGGTGGTTGGCTTAGTCTGCTAGGGCTACCATAACACAATACTACAGACTGGGAGGTTTAAGTGACAGACATTGATTTCTCAAAGTTCTAGAGGTTTCAAGTACAAGAGCCAGGTGTCAAAAGGTTTGGTGTTCCCTGAGGCCTGTCTCCTTGGCTTGCAGACAGACATCTTCTCTCTGTGGTCTCATGTGTTTCATCTGTGTGAATGCATCCCTGATGTCTGTCCTGTTCTTATAAAGACACGAGGCCTACTGGGGTAGAGTCCCACTTTTATGTCTTAGTTTAACCTTAATACCTCTTTATAGTCCTTATCTCTCTCTCCCTCTTTTTTTTAATGTTTATTTTTGAGAGAGAGAGAGAGAGAGAGAGAGAGAGTGGGGGAGGGGCAGAGAGAGAGAGAGGGAGGCACAGAATCTGAAGCAGGCTCTAGGCTCTGAGCTATCATCACAGAACCTGACGCAGGGCTCGAACCCATGAGCCACAAGATCATGACCTGAGCCGAAGTCAGATGCTTAACTAACTGAGCCACCCAGGTGCCCCTAGGCCTTATCTCTAAATGCACTCACACTGGGAATAAGAGTTTCTACGAATTGTGGGGAGCGACATAATTCAGTCTATAACAAGGATCATGTCATGTCCAATCGTGGGGACCCTATAATACTAACAACTGGGTGGTGACCTGGAAGGCTAAGGAATAGTTAGTTCATCCAGATAATATTAAGACAAGACCTCAGGTCCTAGACATGTGGGATTAGCCAGTGTGCCTTCATGAGTGTATCCTTTTACCTCTAACCCCATGAAAGTGAACCATGTCAGTCTATTTCTCCTTCTCCTGGAGAGTTGACCTTTGTGATTTCTCCAGATATTATATGAAAATGAACTTCCACAACTTAAGTGTCTCCTACTTAGAGAGGGAAGTTTTCATAAAGCAAGAAAGCCAGCCCTAAGTATTTTGCCTTATTGCCTTTTGGGCTGTGAGATCCTAATAGAATTGGGGTTGCCTTATCCTCATGACTGTAATATGGTGGGGCTAGAGGAGACCCAATCAGATCTTGTTTATTAGTTTTAGACTTTTTGTTTTTTGGTAGATATCCCCATATACTCTGCCTGTTCCATCCCTCAAATGAAGAAGGCAGAATAGAGAAGGAAGGAAAAATCCAGATTGATCTGGCTTGAGATCTGAATGGAAGGTAAAGTGGATCCTAGACTTTGAGAAGGTTGGCTCTAACGCAGAGCTTTTCAACCTTGGCACTAATGACATTTGGGGCCAGATGATAGTTTCTTGTGGAGAGACTGTTCTATACATTCTAGGATATTTAGCAGCATCCCTAGTTTCTACTCACCAAATGCCAGTAGTGTTTTCTGTCATGACAACTAAAAATGTCTCCAGACATTGCTAAATGTCCTTTGGGGATGAAATTGCCCCCGGTTGAGAACCACTGCTCTAAAGGAAAGAAGAGAAATTGAGCAGTATCACAAGAGTGGTGTAATGTCCTGTGAAGTGTTGTGTTTTCAAGTTGTTTTGCTTTGCTTTAGGATGGAAGATGCTTGAGTATATTTAAAGTTGGCAAAGTAACTTCTAATTATCCATGGAAGGTTGACTGTATGTAATTGCCTCCTTGTTCTCCTGAAGCCTCACTAAAATTACAGTGATAATAAAGGGTCAAAAGAGATACACACATACCCAGAAGGATAAAGGAAATAGTAGAATAGACATGAACAAATGAGCAATTTAAATCGATTTTTATTTTTTAAGCCAGAAAGGAGATGGAGTGATTACTGAGGTAGCAGACCAGAGGAAGCCATAACTTAAGTTTCCACAGAAATATGTTTAATTTACCACCCAAACACCAGAAGGTCAAAGGTATCTCAGAAAGTATGTGTAATACACAGAGATAAAAGTGGGAGAATTGATTGAAAGTTTGAAGTTGGAGTGATTTGGTTTACATGTTGTCTCTCCACCTGTGCTCAACCACTTGTACTTGACCAGGGGGTTACTTCCCAAATTCCAATGAGGGGATTGAAGTCCTTCTCCTACTCCTAGAACAAATGAATCAGTTGGAATAGCTCTAATTTTGAACATATGAGGCTTAGCAGAAGGCTCAGATATGCAAATACAGGATACATAATAATATTCGTTCTCTGTGTTGGAACCATAGTTACCTTCTTTATCTGACATCTAGGAATATTGTGTCTGGAATTCATCCCTTCAGGCAGAAATTGGACACTTGTGATAACAACTTCATTAGTCAAATTGTTGTAAAACTAGACTGAAAAAATATGCTTCTTTAAAAACAATAGAAGTTGGGGTGTCTGGGTGGCTCAGTCTGTTAAGTGTCTGACTTTGGCTCAGGTCATGATCTCATGGTTCATGAGATTGAGCCCTGCATCGGGCTCTGTGCTGATAGCTCAGAATCAGCTCAGAGCCTAGAGTCTGCTTCGGTTTCTGTGTCTCCCTTGCTCTCTACCCCTCCCCCACTTGTGCTCTGAATCTGTCTCTCTCTCAAAAATGAATAAACATTAAAAAATAATCATTAAAAAGTAAAAACAATAGAAGTTATTTCTCACTTATGTAAATAGTCCTTAAGACTCTGAAGTTGGTGGTATGCTCTGTTCTACACAGTAAACCCCAGACACAAGCTGATGAGATTCTCACATCTCCAACATGTGGCTTCCAAGTTTGCTGTGGGCACGGACATCTTGACATAAGGACAAAGAATATGGAGAATGCTTTAGGAGCTTTTGTTAATTTAGGTGGGGAATAGTGCATATCATAAATAAATACTGCTGATAGTCATGGGCCACACCTAGATCAGAAGCCTGATATATGTAGTCTTGCTATGTACATCCAGAAAGAATTAGGAACAGGTCTAGGTAAAGAAATAGTTCTTCTGTTTTCCTGACAATATTTTTTAATCAATAAAAAGTGTGAATGGATCGTCACACAATTCATGCTTCCATTGATTCATCAATTTACTTATTTCAAAAAAATGTACTGAACTCTACCTATGTATCAGTTTCTATGCGAATTCATGGATGAACAGGGCATGATCCCTGTTTTCATTTCAACTTGAACTCTGTTGGAGGGGACAGAGAAGTAAACAAACAAACAAATATCATGCTTTCAGATAGCAGGTTCAAGGTAGCATGGTCAAAGGATAAAGAAAGGCAAGTCGAATAATTTTTTAGATAGGATGGTCAGAAAGGTTGCCCTGAGGAAGTGACATTTGAGGAAAGATGAAGTCTGGAAAGGAGAGCATTATGTGGATATATGAACAAAGAATATTCCAGAAAGAAGGAACAGCAAATTTAGAATCCATGAAGTAGAAACAAGAATGATGTCTTCAAGGGAGCAAAAAGCAAGAGAGAGAATACCAAGAGGAGCCATTGAGGTAAGCAAGGGATGCCTTCTAATCATAAGGTGTTTGAGTTTTCATTTAAATGTGTAGAGAACCACTGAAGGGTTTGAGCAGGGTTATGAAATGATCTGATTTATCTTTTAAAGGCTGATTGTGGCTACTACAATGGGGCAAATGTAGAAAAAGTAGGGATAGAAGAGAACGTCACAGTGATCTGGTCAAGAGCTGACTGAGATTTGGACTGAAGTCATGGCAGAGGTTGACTGAACAAACAGGGCATATTCCACCAGAGAGAGGTTACAGAAATTTCTGGGCTTAGAGAGCTAAAATCTAATGTAAAGCATAAAAAAAAAAAAGACTGTAAGAAAGATTTCCACTGGAAAATGGATTTGATAGATTATCTGATATGTTTATATGTCATTTAGACTGTTTTCATCAAAGATGTACTCCCATTGTTCTTAATGCACTTGTTTGCATTTCAAAGCAAAAGAAGAATACAATTCTTTTAGTGAGTTAGGATTGCGAATTATATTTTGTCCATCTCCTGATAAATTTTATTTTTATCAGGTGAAGAAGATGTCTTTAAAAAATGGTATTGGTGATCATTGTGGGATCAATGTCAACTCTATAGAGCTTGGGTGCCAAGCATCAGTAACTGTATTTGTTATATTTCACAAATGATTCCTTAATATAATCCATTCTCAATTTAGCTTAGGAGCCACAGAGAAAAAAATGGTTCTATTTAAAATTTATTTCCATAGGTGAATTGGCCTCGTTACAATTAAAATAATGACATGTAGACATCTCAAAACGGTATCTGTGGATTAAAGATGTTTATCCAACAATGCGCTGGTAAGGAATTCTGAAAAATATATCAAAGGTAGATACTTATGAAGTGACCTGAAACTTTCTTGAGTTGGAATAAAATTATAACCTATAATTATAAAAAACCTTGAAAAGATTAGAGGTAATTATGGCTTCTGTCATTCATGGGATTCCTTATATCTAAATTCACCAATCTAAATCTATACTGAAATTTGATGGCAAAAATAAAGCAAAATTCTCAAAATTTAATAAATCTCTTATCTCAGTCTCTGAATATGTTGCTAGTGAATGTACAGAAGACCCAAATCATAACTGAAGGTAGTTGAGCAAAAATAGCTTTTAAATGAAATTCCTGCATTTAGCCATTTTTATTTAAAGAACTCAGAAAATTACAAATAATTTTTAGGGCTCCTATTGTATTATCCATTCTGTAGACAAAACCATAATAATGCTACCATGAGTATGTAAATTCTAATACCACTACTAGAATGAATACATGTTTGGTTAGCCCCTAGGCATTTGGCATCATCTGAGGCAGATCTCAGCAGAACAGGGAAGCATTACACTGAGTTTTGGTCACCTGTTTTAAATAACTTCTAATTTTTTTTTTTTAATTTTTTTTTCAACGTTTATTTATTTTTGGGACAGAGAGAGACAGAGCATGAATGGGGGAGGGGCAGAGAGAGAGGGAGACACAGAATCGGAAACAGGCTCCAGGCTCTGAGCCATCAGCCCAGAGCCCGACGCGGGGCTCGAACTCACGGGCCGCGAGATCGTGACCTGGCTGAAGTCGGACGCTTAACCGACTGCGCCACCCAGGCGCCCCCAATAACTTCTAATTTAATTTGACTTCACCAAAACAACATTTCAATCCTGTCATTAGCAAGAAAAAGAGACAAATATAACACAGAACGACATCTGTGGAATTCTTGATAGTGGTTAAGAGACTTACTTAAAATTCTAAACTATATAAAAATTAAGATCGTAGAAATAATAGAAGTCACAGAGAAACAATATGTGTGCAACAAAATTTATTCAAATATTTTCGCCTTGCTAGTGTTTTGGTGTTTAATAATGATGCTGTTCTACCCGGGCTTTCTCTGTCTCAGAAATGTCTACTTCTCAACAGTTGCCTCTTTCATTTCCGCTGTATTGAACTAATTGATAGACACTATTTGTGTGTACCTACAATATATGTACATCTGGGAGTAAGAGTCAGTTATTCACCTTTTGAAAATTTTTTCACAAGCTTTATAATTATAATAATATGTAAAATTAATATTTACATTGTCAGAGTTGTATAGGATAATGATATGCAAATAGGAAATTATAAACTAAGAATTGTTCATATGTAATAGTATATTTAATTGGCTTTATTGCTTATGGAATGAGATGAGACTTATCTGGGAAAGATAATAGATTATAGTACGTTTCCCGTAGTACTGATAAACCTGTGCATTTGGAAGACGTGTTAAATGCATCTGCTAATAACCAAATATGAAATAATGGGATGTGGCAATATCCTCTTAAGTAAAAACAGAACACTTCTCGATAGAAGCTGTAAAAGGTTAGGTCATTAAATAATTTGTTAAAATATTTCACTAGTAAAATAATCTATTAATAGAGATTAAAATAAGTAGGATCTGGAGCGCCTGGGTAGCTCAGTCAGTTAGGTGTCCAACTTCGGCTCAGGTCATGATCTCATGGTTCGTGAGTTAGAGCCCTGTGTCAGGCTCCGTGCTGACAACTAGGAGCCTGTTTTGGATTCTCTGTCTCCCTGTCTCTCTGCCCCTCCCCTACTCGTTCTCTCCCTCTCTCTCTCTCTCTCAAAATAAACTTTGAAAAAAAAATAGGATCTCTTTTTTAAGATCCATTTACCTCTACTTTAATGAAACAGATAAAGTTAAATGTTATCACAAAGGTTTAGTTGATCTCCTTATATTTGCCATAGAATATATTCAGTTGTTTGTGGAGATACGTGTGGAGAGAATAGCAGTGTTGTAAACTCTAGCAAGGTGGTCAGTGCAATGATGAACGTATCAGTGGTTCTCTATGTGGGCTGCACATTAGAATTGGCTGTGCCTGCTATGATTTGTAAAGACCAATTGCCTGGGTTCCACCCCCAGGGATTCTGACTTAATTGGATTGGGAACCCGCCAAGACAAATATGTTTTGTATGCTGGGTTAGTCACTGGCAAGTAGCTACTTTTAATAACCCCAGTTTTTAAAGAAAAAAAATAAAAATTTAAAAAAAACCCTTAAATCATACAAAATTGGAAAACTTCTGACATAGTTTAACAAGGTGTACAGAGTTAGAATACAGATCTGTTAAATCTGTTAAATATTTTTTATTTATGGAAATATGCAAATTGTTAAAAAGAAAACCATATGTATCTCTTTTATACTGTTAGCTAAAACGATCACATCAAAGCTTTTATAATATGCTTATAAGAAATTTATGTGATACGTCCAGTTAAAAACCTCCCAAATGCCCCCCTTTCAAATATATGGTTAAATTTTATTTTATTTTGCTTTCTTAAATATTTTACATGCTCCAAAAACCAACTACTTGAACTGACCCAATTCTCTTGCCATAATTTTACCTTTCTCCATGTAAAGTTATCTTTGAAGGTAATTGTACAGATGAGTCCCGGAAGGTTTCCTGAACTGTTTCCCCACTTTGCCCATCAAATGAGGCTCAATTACACTCAACAGGAGGAATAGGTATGTGTGTGGTTTGGTGCCCAAGCAAACAATACTTAAGACATCAATTGCTCCCTTGGCTTGGGCAAATGGTGGGCAAAAGTATGCAAAATAGCTATCAGCTTTCAGTGAATTGGGAGACCTAGCATTTGCTCAGTCACCTTGTCATTTACCTATTTCCAGAGTCACTAGATGATGATAATGTGTTTAAAGAGCCAAGCCTCTAACCTTTTTCTCTAAATCAGATTCTCAACAGAGGAAAGGTTAAGATGGGTCTATCAAAATCATGTGAATATATGTATTCATTTTTTTTAAGACAAACTCAAAGTCCCTTTTAGCAAACACCTTCTTCATCCTTAAATATGTCACCCTTGTTCTTAGACGGCTAAATTGTAAGGGTTAAGATGGTCACAACTACATCAAATCATTTAAATCACTCTATGCATTCTGGTATTCTGGTGACAAGATATTTTAATAGGAGCTCTGAATGCACTTTCCTTTATAAAAAGTAGGTTTCAGATTTAGATAGTGTCTTTATTCTAATCATCACTTGACCTCAGTGAACCCTCGTCCTTTATTGCAGTAATGGAGAAAATAGTATCTGCCATTTAGGACTGGTTTAAAAACTGAATAAATAACATATATGAAATATTAGGTCAACAACAGTTACTTAAAATACATTAGTTCTCATCACTTTCACTTCCCCCCAAATTCTAGAGAAATGTAAAGAGGAGCCCCTGAACCTGGACATGAGTGCAATAGGACCTACTCTTAAGTCTTACAGGAAAGCAGAATCACACAAGTTGAAAGTTCTGCTTACACATCATTGGTGACTGGTTCCATTTCTCATAGTAGGAATCAAAAGCATAGTTTGAGCAAGAGTTCATGCCTTCTGTCTGTTTGCCATTTAGAAAAAGTGTTCTAGGGTTGCCTGGGTGGCTCAGTCGGTTAAGGATCCAACCTTGGCCCAGGTCATGATCTTCTGGTTCATGGGATTGAGCACTGCATCGGGCTCTGTGCTGACAGCTCAGAGCCTGGAGCCTGCTTCGGATTCTGTGTCTCCCTCTCTCTGTGCCCCTCCCCTGATTATGCTCTCTCTCTCTCTCTCTCTCTCTCTGTCTCTCAAAAATAAATAAACATTTAAAAAAATTCAAAAAAGAGGGGTGCCTGGGTGGCTCAGTCGGTTAAGCAGCCGACTTCGGCTCAGGTCACGATCTCACAGTCTGTGAGTTCGAGCCCTGCGTCGGGCTCTGTGCTGACCGCTCAGAGCCTGGAGCCTGTTTCAGATTCTGTGTCTCCCTCTCTCTCTGGCCCTCCCCCGTTCATGCTCTGTCTCAAAAATAAATAAACGTTAAAAAAATTTCAAAAAAGAAAATAAAAAAGGAAAATGTTCTTGATACCAAAATTTACATTTTTTAATGTTTATTTATTTTGAGAGAGAGAGAGAGAGAGAGAGAGGAGGGCAAGTGCATGTGCAAGTTGGGGAGGGGCAGAAAAAGAGGGGAGAGAGAAAGAGAATCCCAAGCAGACTGCACAACCAGGGCAGAGCTCCAAGCAGGGCTCGAAACCACGAACCATGAGATCATGATCTGAACCGAAATCAAGAGTTAGTTGGTCGCTTAACCAACTCAACCACCCAGGTGTCCTTCTATTTTTTTAGATAGATGATTGATAGATAGATAGATAGATAGATAGATAGATAGATAGATAGATAGATAATAGAGAGACAGAGAGAGAGAGAGACAGAGAGAGAGAGAGACAGAGAGAGACAGAGAGAGACAGAGATAAGTATATCTAAATCACCTTTTATTGCTACCCTGAATCTAAATCTCCGTCCCTCTTTCCAAAGAATCCTTACCACAAGCCTAATTTAAACCTTCCAATCCATTTTGAGTGCCATATACATACACATTTGGTATATGTATGTATGCATACTGATAGGTAATGTTATTGTTTTTGTGTGTGTTTGCATATTTATATTACATAAATATGTTCAACCTTCATCTATCATTCCACATGTTAATGTTAAACTCAGTATTACATTTTGAAATCTTTTATGGATTGAATTGACTCCTTGTATTTGCTGTATACTATTTCCATTTTACATGTACTAAATTTTATTTATGCACTTATCTAATTATGAGGATTTAACTTGTTTATTATTAAAGGTTATACTCCTGAAAATATGCTTATACAATACAGTTCTCCTGGTTCACATGTAGGGACATTTCTCAATAATATAAAATCATAAATAGAATTGGTAGGTCATTCAATGAGCTATGGACTCTATGTTATTATTTCATTGTCTTTGAAAATTTGTTACAAGTAAATTTGAATTACACTTCTTTGTAATATGTATAACTTAGATTTCTGTTTTACTGAATTTAGTAAAATATCACCCTAAGATTCCTGTGGATAGTAGCATATACTTCAGAAATAATGGGAATCATCTTGAATCTTTACTGCGTTTTCTAACTGCATTCACAAGGTCATACATAATTTTTTGACTTTATTTCTAACAATGATGATACATCCTTATACTTTGACTTTGGAAAGCAATACATGCAATTATGTTTCAAGGTTAAGTGTATGAGATTCTTCAGCCTATTTCAAAATAGAGATTGAAAATCTAAGAACAGATTAATGTTTCTAAGCATGCACAAAGCCTATAACATTGAAAAAAAAGTCAACTTCCATGTTTATTCAGTTTAGAAACCATCAGGCTTTATATCTTAGTTGAAATATTAAAATTATACTGAGCCCCAGTTTGCTCGTTATTCTTAATATTTAATATTTTAGTATATCTTTATCCTATTTGGTCTTCAAGCCACTGAGGATATACTATATTCTGTTCCAGTGCCAAGATCTCAGTACCATGTAGGTATTCCTAGGATGTGGTCACTGGCCTTCATGAAACTTACTGTTAAAAGGAGAAGAAGGATGTGTTTATAAATAAAGTCAGGGAGGATATGCAGATAACTTAAAAAAAAAAGTACTTAATATAGGTGGAGTATGAAATTCTCCTGAACAGGCAAAAGCAGATGAGAGCTTTGCAACAGCCTATCCCACACTCTTACTTTATGGGTGAGGTCCTTAGTCTCTAACAGATGCAAAAGCTGGTATACAAGTCTCCTGGGACAGGAAGTACATGTAAAAAAAAAAAAAAGAGTTCTTTTTTAAAGTGCCACCTGAGATTTATTTTTTTTTATTTTTTTATTTTTTTAAATTTTTTTTTTCAACGTTTATTTATTTTTGGGACAGAGAGAGACAGAGCATGAACGGGGGAGGGGCAGAGAGAGAGGGAGACACAGAATCGGAAACAGGCTCCAGGCTCTGAGCCACCAGCCCAGAGCCCAACGCGGGGCTCGAACTAACGGACCGCGAGATCGTGACCTGGCTGAAGTCGGACGCTTAACCGACTGCGCCACCCAGGCGCCCCGTCCTGAGATTTAAACAAAACAAAACAAAACAAAACAAAAACTAGCTCCAAGGTGCCAATTTATAGTTTGGCATTTTAGGGAAGGAATCATAACAGTGGTGATCACAGTGTTTTTTCCATGAAATGCAAAGGAGATTTAAAGACTGTTAATATCTTGTCTTAGCTACCTGTTTTTGGAATCTTAAGTTAAAACAATACAGTCTTATGCTTCTGTGTTCTTAGGTTTGAAAATTTGAAATAATTCTCTTGATGAGTAGATCATATCAGTTGAAGTGAATCATAATTATAAGGGGATCAGGCTTCCATAGTCTTTCTATCATTCAGATCACCAGATTACAGTTTCAGGAAGTGAGATCACCCTTTACCTTAATATTCCAGAAGCTACTGAGTGGTATTGGTGCTCATATACCAGACGGATTGGTAGACACTCTGTTAATGCAAACGTATTTTGCATTCGTTTATCGTCAAGAAAGGAAAAGAGCAATTTACTTTAAGTGCCCATGAACAACCAATGGAAGGCCATATGACATTTTTGAATACCAAATGAAGTTATTTTGAACCATCATATTTTCTTTTTTTTTTCCTTTTTTTAAAAAATTTATTTACTATGTGAGAGAGAGCACGCTCAAGCATGAGTTGGGAAGGACAGAGAGAGAGGGAGAGAGAGAGAATCCCAAACAAGCTCTGCACTATCAATCAATGCATAACCCCATGTGGGGCTCAAACCCATGAACCCGTGATATCTGAGCTGAAATCAATCGTCGGACAATTAACTGACTGAGCCACCCAGGCGCCCTGAACCATAATATTTTAATAAATAGCAAATGATTCTATAATGGGAGCACCCTAAACATTATTTTGATTAATTCTGTTATAATACTGTGAGTGTTTATCCACAGTATCTGTATATTGTATGCCATGGAGCTAATCTTGTGATTTTCCAACTAGATTATGAGATATAGTTCTATGCTATGAGGTTGTGATTGCAAAGCTAATATTTCTGCGCACATTGATTCAAACTCTAGGAAACAAAGGACATTTATATAGCAGGATTGAGTAGATTGAACATATCCCAACATTTCTAGAACTCTGACAACAGTGCAGTGTAATTTTATATTGCTTACTGCCTTTGTCCTATCAACCATTCTGTACTGATTGTAGATAACATTGATTTTCCTATTTTTTTTCTTCCATTTAATAGGACCTGTTGCCTCACACTTACCTGCACTTATGTCTGAGCCCTCTAAATGTGCTTCTTTTGATCTCAGTGATGTATGAGTTTCCATGAATGGTAGCAGTCTATGCCTAATAATTATCCACACAAGTGCTGTTTTAAAAGTTATTAAGTGTCATGACAAATATTAAATTTATTATTCGAATTCTCCATTTATTTTTTGCTATTCAAGCAAGAAAAAAAATTACTACAGTAAAATTCAAAATAGATGGCGTAACAAAAATTTAACTGAAAAATTTCAACTGCTTTGACTCTTAAATGTACTAGTTATTTAAGAGCATGATTATTCAACTTACTGTAGTTTGCTTCATATGGAATGACAATAATCCTGTTTAATACCACTTGACAAAGTATCTACTAATGTTAAAATGAACTTTCTACCTCTATCTTATGTGCCAATGAAAATCTTGACCAAGCAAGAAATCCAGGCATAATTTATTAGCTGCAGACTTTAGCAGCAGTACCCAGTGACCATGAAAACATAAGAGAATGCCAAAAAGATCAGAAAATATAAAGATATATGCCAAATTTGGTTGTCTCACGTGCTATTTGCAAGGAAAAGCCTTAAGATAATGAGTTTTCAGCCTTGTAAATCTCAATGTAGAAAAACCCCATTATAATGTTACTTCTAAGAATTTTGTTCCGGCATATGATCGAAGGAGAAAAATGTCGTGAAATACTAGATTTTGGTGAGAAACATAAATTTTTAAAAAGCACAAATAGTTATTAAATTTAGGGTGCAAACTAAAAACATCTAAAATATCATGTCATAGAAGCACTAGTGCGTCTCAGTCGGTTAAGTGTCCAACCTCGGCTCAGGTCATGATTTCATGGTTCGTGAGTTCAAGCCCCACGTTGGGCTCTGTGCTGACAGCTTAGAACCTGGATCCTGCTTCGGATTCTGTGTCTCCCTTTCTGTCTGCCCCTTCCCTGCTTGCGCTTTGTCTCTCTGTCTCTCAAAAATAAAATAATATATTAAAAATAAAATAAAATATCAGGTTTTAGAATTTTGGTATCTTTGTTTAAATGGAATAGGGCATATTACAATAACTTTTGAATTTATGTTTTTTTTAAATTATATATATGAATATACATATATACATATATATATAATTTACACATATACGTATGTGTAAATATGTACATGTATATAATATACACATATATACGCATATATATATATATAATATATACAGGTATACCTGTATCTACATATGGATATAGATATTATTTTATTTTACTTTATTTTATTTTATTTTATTTATTTTATTTTATTTTATGTTATTATTATTATTTTCACTTCTCCTTTCCAATCTAGAGGTCCTTGACCTCATTTTTCTTGCCTTATTGTACTGGCTAGACACCTCAGAGTGGATATCCTTGCTTTGCTCCTGATCTTGGGAGGAAAGCACTCATACTATTAAGTATAACGTTAAGTGTGTGTTTTTCTTTCTTTTTTTTTTCTTTTTTTATATTAAATATAATTTATTGTCAAAATGGTTTCCATACAACACCCAGTGCTCATCCCAACATGTGCCCTCCTCAATACCCATCACCCCCTCTCCCCCACTCCCCATCAACCCTTAGTTTGTTCTCAGTATTTAAGAGTCTCTTATGGTTTGCCTCCTTCCCTCTCTGTAACTTTTTTTCCCCCTTCCCCTCCCCCATGGTTTTAGTTAGCATGGAAGCAGAGCAATTGCATTTATATTTGTTCATATCAATCCATAAAATTCGAACGCTAAAAAAGAGTAATATACATACACGAGATATTTGCTCAGCCTATGCCCATGAGGATGTTGTTGATTTTGTTTTAAAATAGTGTTTTATGGACTTTATTCAACCAGGTAAAAGATAGCAGAATTAACTATCCTGCTGAGTCAGGGACAAAGTGAAAATCAAGGTCATTTTTCAGCCTGTGTTTCCTAGCATGTCAATTACTCTTTTTGCTTTGACACAAAGCAGTCAGAGCTTTAGTGCACAACCCGGGATTGTGGGCACCCACTCAGTCATAGCCTCCAGGCTGCTGTCTGGAAAGCTGTCTCTCTTTACCGTTTGCAGTCAATACAACCATGAGCAATTTTTAATTAGAAAATGAAATATTTAAATTTAAATTGCTCCCAATTGTTTTTATTCTACCAGAAATGTGTTTTTTTTAAAGTCTAGAAATCAAAAAGCCACATTTTTATTCTCTCCCAAAGTTAGCATTTATCAATGAATAAATAACAGTATGTGTTCTTATTTGCAGCCTCTAACAAAATATAACTTTAAGGTCAGATGACAGTAGTAACTGAGCATCTCTCGAGTATTATTATCTGTGAGACTCTGTTTTAAGAGCTTGAGCTATACATATATATATTGATTTAATATTGATTAAATGTTTGATATTCATATATTATATATCATATATATTTATATAATTAATATTTAATTTTGATTATAGTGTATATTATGATATACGTATTAATTGATAAGTTGTATTATCAACTGTAATTTAAACTTCAAAACAGCACTTAGAGGTAGTCATGATTAGAATCTCCATTTTGCGTATGAGGTCAATAAACAACAGAGGAATTATTATAAGTCGTTTAAGTCATGTAGCTGCTAAGTGGTGGATTTGAGCTGCCATCTTTCTCACACTAGAAGCCAGCCCCCCCCCCCCCCCCCCTACTACGGGACTTGCGTCTTCATTTCCCCAGGAACAACAACAAAAACCCCCTGAAACACTAATTAATGAGCTCAGGTGAGCAGTGTAAAAGAACAGCCCACAGCCACCGTTGGGAATTATAGGTTACATTTAGGATCCCACAACAATTTGCAGGTGTTTTTCCTTTTTTTTTTTTTTCTTTCTGTTCTTTTTTTTTTTTTTTTTTTTTTTTTTTTTCCCCCCGGAGGAAAAGTCATTTGTAAATTCTTCCTCACAGCAGGCTTTTGCATTTCAGGTCACAGTGCTTGGCGCACCACAGAGATAAAAAGTCAACTCTAAATTTTCAATTATTGTATTTAAATATATCTGTTCTGAATTCCACTAGAATCCCAACCTCGTAGTGAATTATAGAGGAGCTTTTTACTAGAGGGGGGAAAACCCACCTCATCTTGTATTAGTATAGTGTTTCCTGTTTACTTTGTTTCAGGGTTTCACAGTAGGTTACATCAGGGAAGGGAACGTTTTGTCCCTCTCCTCATTTCCGTTCAAAACTTCTAACCCATAATAACACTAGAGGAATTTAGTGATTCTAAGCTAAAGTTACCATCAAGAGGGATGATTGTGGGGGCACATTGCAGATTCTAAAGTGAGTTTACTAAGGTTTAAGATCTTGCGCACCTACACAAGCTGTCTCACCTGTGGTGAACTGCTTAGTGTCTTTGTGCCTCAGTTTCCCCATCCCATGTAAAACTGGAATAATAGTATCTGCCCCTATGGGTTCCTAGGTAGATTAATGAGCTAATTCATGTGCAGTATTCTGGCATTTAGTAGACTTTTTTTATTAGGGTTCATTGTCATTATCAACCTCAATATCATCATCATCATCATCCAGTTCTTTTTGCTCACTTTTGTTCATATGATCCCTTTTTCTTTAGAAATAAGAAAGCAGCTTCAAATAATTATTATAGGCAGCCTCCTTAACATAAAAGAGTGATTTGATATCAAAATCACGATTATTTTTCAATTAAAAATATAATACCCCTTTACCAAAACTTTAACATTGATAGTTAAAGGATGCCCTGGCCTTTGAATTTAGAAATTAAATCTGTTCTCTAAACTGATTAGAGTTTTAAAAATGGCAGAGTGGGGATTGCTTCTTACAATTCATTTTATGGTTAACACAAATAAGGGTTCCCTAGGAGCAAAAGACATCCTCTAAAACTACCATCATTTGAGAGGTTTGAACTGCCTTAATAAGAGCTGACACATTAATTAATTCAAACCTTACCTCTTGATTTTAACTCCTGGCATACAGAGCTCAAGACATAAGTTTGCCTCTAAGTTGTCAGTGCTATTTAAGAATCCTGTGTTTAACAGTCAAAACTCTGGCATCATCTTCTGGATATTTTACATTTGGATCATATCAAACCAGTGAACTGCCGATGGGGTTGTGAGCTTGCTTGGATGCCAACCCATGACAGTCTACTTACATGCTACCCTTTCATGCAAATATGATGTATTAAGTGCTTTCTGATGTTTTAGAGTAGATTGATTTAATTTCTTACAAGAACAATTAGAAAAATGAAATCAGTTTAATATATTCAAATCCAGGTTTGATCCTATTGGGCATTTGACATTTAAAACAAGAGAAGGGCACCTACGTGGCTCAGTCGGTTAAGCATCCAACTTCGGCTAAGGTCATGATCTCACAGTTTGTGGGTTCAAGCCCGCATTGGGCTCTGTGCTGACAGCTTAGAGCCTGGAGCTTGCTTTAGATTCTGTATCTGCCCATCCCCCACTCACATTCTGTCTCTATCTCTCAAAAGTAAATAAATGTTAAAAAAAAATTAAAACAACAAGAGAAAAGGAGTCTGGCAGATTTTTTTTTTTTTTTTTTTTTTTTACATAAATCGTCCCCTCTCTCAGAGAACAGTAACACCAACACCCTCCATCTGGGTTACCAAATCAGAAAACAAGGCATGTACTTTTTCCTAATTGTCTATAACTAACCCAGCAACAAATTGTAGCAATTGGACATCCTGATTATCGTCATAATTGTAACTTCTTTTCAACTGCACTGGTATCATTATTCTATTCCATAGTGTCACCATGTCATACCTGGATCCTTGTAAAAGCCTCCTGTAGGTGTCCCCACCATCACTGCTGTCCCTTCCAGTCAGTTCTCCACAAGGTAGCTTATGATCCTTAGAAAACACATCTGTTTTTAACCTTCCCACCTCCGTTCTCTTCTGTTTGGACCCACTGTTCATGCTGCTCCCGTTCCTGCTTTTAAAGGTTCCTCAAAACCTGCTCCATGCCTACATTCCCATTGCCTACTCTACTTGGACTAGATTGCTCTATTAGTTTTTATGTTGCTTCCTGCCACAGTGCTCTTTGCCAAGAGCAAACCCTTCCATTCCTCTGTGTCTAGAAAACTCCTAACCACTCTTTGGAACCAAGCTCCATCACCACTTCCGTGCCTTCCCTGGCCAACCCTGATCAGATCACATCCCACTGTTAAATGTTCTTACAGCATCATAAGTCTGCACATGAAAGTGTCTAATGCAGTTGTGCTTTTTCACTGAATTAAGTGACTATTTCAATAGCCTCACTGTACATTAGGCTGCTGAATCTTTGAAAGCAAGAGCCAGGAATTATTATTGGTTTTTACTCACCTCTTTTCCTGTAATTCCTCACACCTGGTGTAAAATACAAATTCAAGGGGCATCTGGGAGTCTTAGTCGGTTAAGCGTCCAACTCTTGATCTCAGGTCAGGTCTTGATCTCAGGGTCGTGAGTTCAAGCCCCACATGGGGTTCTACACTGGGTGTGAAGCTTACTTAAAAATAAAAGAATAAAACACCAAGTCAGTGACTGCTTTTTAACTGATTGACAAAGTGAGGGGAAAAATGAAATTTTCCTCTTTGTCTGCTATAGAGCTCTCAGGTTACAAAAATTAGCAAAGGATGATAATTTATCATCCTCCTTATTCGTGGAAAGTAGTAAGCAGTAGTTATATTTTCTCCACTTCCCATTTAAGATGGAGTTTACACTGTATTCATGCTTGAATCCCATCATGCAGGGTAGTGATTCTCACATGGCAGACATTGAGGATGTATTAGGTGAATAAACAAATAGATATTATAGGAACTAACTAATTTTCTAAGAGTAACATTAAAATAGAACTTTATAATTATTTGTGCCAGGTAGTGGAGTATAATATTAATCGTCCTGCTCTGAGTGTTATGTCTAAGAGAAACCCTGAACACTTTGCAAACTTCTACCCTCCAGGAGCTGTTATCCTGATTCCAGGGAAGGGAGCCATGTGAAACAAAGGCTCAAGTCCAAGTTGGTGATAGCTCTAATTAGACCACATAATCACTAAATTACATAACCATGAAGGCATGCCATGCTTCTAAATCTGTAATAGCAATGTATCCATTACAATCGGATCCAGAGAAAATTGAAACTGTAGTGCTATTTGTTGAGAGGCAGAAGTTATGAGAAAAACTAGTCGGAACATTTTTTTTTTTAAAGAACATGCTTACTGTAAGAGTGTTCCAAAATTTAATTCTCAATCAGACTATAATGTAAGTATAAGAAACAAAAAGTACAGGTCAAAGGATGATCACAGATGAGGCAAAACATTCTGAAGGCGGTGGAGAGCCATAGAAGGAGAAAACAAGAGTGAGACATGCCCGAAATTACCTTCTGGAGAGGCAGTCTGTGTGCCAGAGTGGAGAACGTATCAGAAGGTTAGAAGAATTTTTTTTTAATGTCCAGATAACACAAAGTGAACTATAGATTTAGTGCAATCACTATAAAAAATCAACTGGCATTACTCACAAAATTAAAAAAAAAAACATTCTAAAAGTTGTGTGAACCACCTAAGACCCTGAATATCCAAAGCAATCTGGAGAAACAAGGATGAAGCTATAGATATCACACTTTCTGATTTCAAACTATATTACAAAGTGATAGTGATAAAAAAAATATGGTATTGACATAAAAACAGACACATAGATTGATAGAACAGAGAGTTCAGAAATAAACACATGCATATATAGTCAATAAATTTTTGACAAAGTTGCCAAGAATACACAATGGGAAAAGGACAGTCTCTTGGTTAAATGGTGTTTGGAAAACTGGACAGCCAAAGGCAAAAAGGGAAGGGAAAGGAAGGGAAGGAAGGGAAGGTAAAGAAATAAGGGAAGGGGGCGCCTGGGTGGCGCAGTCGGTTGAGCGTCCGACTTCAGCCAGGTCACGATCTCGCGGTCCGGGAGTTCGAGCCCCGCGTCGGGCTCTGGGCTGACAGCTCAGAGCCTGGAGCCTGTTTCCGATTCTGTGTCTCCCTCTCTCTCTGCCCCTCCCCCGTTCATGCTCTGTCTCTCTCTGTCCCAAAAATAAATAAACGTTGAAAAAAAAAAATTTTTTTAAAGAAATAAGGGAAGGGAAGGGAAGAGAAGGGAAGGATAGGAAAGGGAAGGAAAAAAAAGGAAAGGAAGGGAAGAAGGAAGGAAAGTAGGAAGGAAGGAAAGAAAAGAAAGGGAAAAAGGAAGAGAGAAAGGAAAGAAAATGGACCCCTTTTCTAAAACCATACATAAAAGTCATCTCAAAATGGATTAAAGACTTGAACATAAGACCTGAATGCCAAACTCATAGAAGCAGAAAATAGAAAAGTGGTTGCCAGAAGCTGGGGGTGGTAGAAATAGAACTCAGTAAAAGGGTACAAACTTTCTGCTATAAGGTGTGAAGGTTTGAAGATCTAATGTATAACATGGTGTCTAAAACTGATAATAGTGTATTGTATGAACAGAGTTTTCTAGAGAGTAGAATGTAAATGTTCTCATCAAAAAAAAGGAAGTAAATATATGAGGTAGTGGATGTGTGAATTAACTTAAGAGGAGGAATCTTTTCAGGATGTATACCTGTATAATATCACATTGTACACTTTAAACATCTTACAATGTTATTAGTCAGTTATACCTCAGTAAAGCAGGTGGGGGTGGGGAGGGGAGGAGAAGCAGTTCACTTTGAAGAGGTGTATAAGCCTACTTTATGAATCAAGGGAGAGAAACGATGAGAACCAGAAGGAAGGATTTTGAGCTGGGGTGAAGGGGATCAAACAATCTTTAAGTGATAAAATTAATAGAACACGGTTTGTGGTTGGATGTACAGCTTTCTGCCTTGGTCAGCTGGGTGGACAGTTGTACCCTTCACTTGGATGTCAACTGAAGCAGAAAACACCTTGAACAGTGGAGTGGTTGAGATGTGTTCTGCTTGAGATGCTTCCTTACAGATGGATAAAAAAGCCCTCCTCCTGTGTTCCCCCAGGAGCTCATACTTATGCATCTTGTTGCAATGTGTGCTTTTTATTGTAACTCTCATTTCACAAACGTGAATTATTTGAAGAATTCACTCACTGTTTTCCAAGTGTAGACTAGAGTGCTTTGCATATAGTAGGCATTCAGTAAATACTTTTTTAACAACTGGAGGAATGCCACTCTTTGAATGAATGATGTGGCATGCGGATAGGAAATCATGAAACTTAAGGCCAAGATTAGGACTGGAAAGAGTCTTGTTGTTTTTTCTTTCTGACTCATCAGCAGGTAAATGTTCATTACAGGCAGTTGTGAAAGTTCAGGAAATTTTTCAGAAATGGAAAAAGAAATAGTTGAGTTGGAGAATAACAACCAAAAAAATAGTAAATAGGGAAATTTGAGTTGGGGATGTTAATTGGAAAAGTAGGCTGAAAAGGAAAGTCATAAGTAAATACATAGCCACTTCGAAATCTGCATTTTAGCTTAAAAATAGAGTGTATTTTTATTTGCCAAACTTTTGAAGTGGGGTCAAGGCCTTTTCTAGTGAAATTTTATTTTTTTTTCACTGAAACCACGCTTAGAAAGGCAGTGTTTATCATTTCCAAATTTAATGTCTTTAAAATAAAGTAAAAATTTTTAAATATTCTGGAGCAATCTGTGTGGAAAATTAAAAATTCTTTATATTCTCCCTGAAAGTTTCATTTCACAGTTCCTATGCTCACCCAATTTGGCATGCTGCTTTCTTTTTGCATTTATTTCTACTTTATTTCTCAAAGCTTGCAGCATTGATACACACACGAACGCACGCCCACATCATGTGTTTTTTGAGGCAATATTTAATTAAGTTACATAATTACTAGGACAAATGCCACTAACTTAAACAAGTTGGTTACAAACAAAACTGAAGCTTGGTAACCATTCATCCTGGTCAGTGGGAGTAGAAATGTGCAGGTGCATTAGAAACTTGCATATTTGCCAACTAGCAGTAAGATCCAGTTGTACCGGAAAAAGGGACAACTTGGACAATTCAAGTCACTTAAATGGATCTTGGTTAAGAGGGTTTCTACTGTTTTTTAAATGTTATTTCATTGACCTGAGATGGAGGAAGTGAAATTAAAGTACACGTCTTAAGCAGAGGGCAAAGGAAGCCGGGAGCTATAGTGAGCTGATATAAGGGAAAACAAACAAACAAGCATTTAATGTACGGTTCAGTGGGATCTTCTTAATACAGGCTAGCACATACAAAGAATCGAATTGTTTTAGGGCTTTATTTGGTGCACTTACGGCCAAAAATTCCAAAAATTCAGAATGATGTTTAAAAAATTAAAATTCTCCTTTTCTTTTCCATATCCCATTTTTCAAAGCTTTTTCTTATCTTTTCAAAAACTTATAAAAGCCTATTTTTTTTTTTCTTCCAAGTTTTTATTTAAATTCAAGTTAGTTAGCATATAGTGTAATATTGGTTTCAGGAGTAGAAGTTAGTGATTCATCATTTGCATATAACACCCAGTGCTCATCACAAGTGCCCTCCTTGGTGTCCATCACCTATTTAGCCCATCCCCCCACCAAACACCCCTCCAGCAACCCTCAGTTTGTTTTGTATAATTAAACGCCTCTTATGATTCGGCCCCCTCTGTTTTTATCTTTTTTTTTTCTGTTTCCTGCCCCTATGTTCATCTATTTCCTTCTTAAATTCCACATATCAGTGAAATCATATGTCATTTGTCTCTCTCTGACTGACTTATTTCACTTAGCATAATACACTCTAGTTCCATCCACATTGTTACAAATGGAAATATTTCATTCTTTTTCATGTTGAGTAATATTCCATTGTGTATGTGTATATATACGTGTGTGTGTGTGTGTGTGTGTGTGTGTGTGTATCACATCTTTTTATCCACTCATCAGGCCAATGGACACTTGGGCTATTTCCATAATTTGGCTATTATTGATAAGACTGCTATAAACATTGTGCCCCTTTGAATCAGTATTTTTGTATCCTTTGGATAAACACCTAGTAATGCAATTGCTGGGTCATAGAGGAATTCTATTTTTGTCTCTCTGAGGAGCCTCCCATACTGTTTTCCAGAGTGGCTGCATCAGCAGAAGTGTCCCCCTTTCTCCGCATCCTCGCTGACATCCGTTGTTTCCTAAGTCATTAATTCTGTCCATTTTGACAAGGGTGAAGTGGTATCTTACCATGGTTTTGATTTGTATTTCCCTGATGATGTTAAGCGTTTTTTTCATGTGTCTATAAGCCAGTTGTATGTCATTAGCCATTTGGAGAAATGTCTGTTTATGTCTTCTGCCCATTTCTTAACTAGATTACTTACTTTTTGGGTGTGGAGTTGGTAAGTTCTTCATAGATTTTGGATGCTAGCCCTTTATCCAATATATCAGTTAGAAATATCTTCTCCCATTCCATAGGTTGCCTTTTAGTTTTGTTGGTTATTTCCTTTGCTATGCAGAAGCTTTTTATCTTGATAAAGTCCCAGTAGTTCATTTTTGCTTTTGTTTCCATTGCCTCCGGAGACTTGTCTAGTAAGAAGTGGCTATGGCCAAGGTCAAAGAGGCTGCTGTCTGTGTTCTCCTCTAGGATTTTGATGGTTTCCTGTCTCAGGTTTAGGTCTTTCATATATTTTGAATTTATTTTTGTGTATAGTATAAGAGGTGGTCTAGTTTCATTCTTCTGCATGTCATTGTCCAATTTTCCCGACACCATTTGTTGAAGAGATTGTGCTTTTTTCCACCAGATATTCTTTCCTGCTTTGTCAAAGATTACTTGGCCATATCATTATGGGTCTATTTCTGGGTGCTCTATTCTGTTCCATTGATTTATGTGTCTGTTTTTGTGCCAGTACCATACTGTCTTGATGATTACAGCTTTGCAATACGGCTTGAAGTGCAGAATTGTGGTGCTACCCACTTTGTTTTTCTTTTGCAACATTACTTTGGTTATTCAGGGTACTTTCTGGTTCCTTACAAATTTTAGGAGTATTTGTTCCAACTCTGCGAAAAATGCTGGTGTCATTTTGATAGGGATTCCATTGTATGTGTAGATCACTTTGGGTAGTATCAGCATTTTAACAAATTTGTTCTTCCAATCCATGAGCATGGAACATTTTTCCATTTATTTGTGTGTTCTTCAATTTCTTTCATAAGTGTTCTATAGTTTTCAGAATATAGATCTCTTACCTCTTTCATTAAGTTTATTCCTAGGCATCTTAATGGTTTTTTGTGCAATCGTAAATGGGACTGATTCCTTCATTTCTCTTTCTGCTGCTTCATTATAGGTGTCAGAAATGCCACAGATTTCTGTACATTGCTTTTATATCCTGTGACTTTGCTGAATTCAGGTATCAGTTCTACCAATTTTTTAGTGGACTCTATTGGGTTTTCTACATAGAGTATCATGTTGCCTGAAAAAGAGTGAAAGGTTGAATTCTTCCTTGCTAATTTGAATGTCTTACTTCTTTTTGTTGTCTGATTGCTGAGACTAGGACTTCCAGTACTATGCTGAACAACAGCGGTAAGAGTGGACATCCCTGTCATGTTCTTGACCTTGAGGATATTAGCTGTGGGTCTTTTGTATATGGCCTTTATGATCTTGAGGTATGTTCCTTCTAGCCCCACTTTCTTGAGTGTTTTTATTAAGAAAGGATGTTGTATTTTGTAAAATGCTTTTTTTTTTGCATCTATTGAGAGAATTATATGGTTTTTATCCTTTCTTATATTAATAGGTATATCATGTTGATTGATTTGCAGGTGTTGAACTACCTCTGCAAGCCCAGGAATAAATCCCACTTGATTCTTGTGAATAATTATTTTAATGTACTGTTGGATTTGACTGACTACTATCTTGTTGAGAATTTTTGCATCCATGTTCATTAGGGATATTAGTCTGTAATTCTTTCTAGTGGGGTCTTTGGTTTTGGAATCAAGGTAATGCTGGCCTTGTAGAATGAGTTTGCAAGTTTTCCTTCCATTTCTATTTTTGGAACAGTTCAGAAGAATAGGTATTATCTCTTCTTTATTTTTGGTAGAATTTCCCTGGGAAGCCATCTGGCCCTGGACTCTTGTTTATTGGGAGAGTTTTGATTACTGATTCAACTTCTTTGCTGTTATGGGTCTGTTCAAATTTTCTATTTCTTCCTGTTTCATTTTTAATAGTTTATATGTTTCTAGAAATTTATCCATTTCTTGCAGATTTCCCAATTTGTTGGCATATAATCGCTCATAGTATTCTTTTAAAATTGTTTGTATTTCTGCGTTGTTGGTTGTGATCTCTCCTCCTTTATTTTTTGTTTTATTTATTTGGGTCCTGTAGCTTTTCTTTTTTGCTAAATCTGGCTAGAGGTTTATCAATTTTGTTAATTCTTTCAAAGAACCAGTTCCTGCTGATCAAAAAGGATTTAAATAATATAACAGAAAGTGAATTTAAAATAATAGTCATAAAATTAATCGCCGGGCTTGAAAACAGTATACAGGACAGCAGAGAATCCCTTGCTACAGAGATCAAGGGACTAAGGAACAGTCACGAGGAGCTGAAAAACGCTTTAAATGAAATGCAAAACAAAATAGAGACCACCACAGCTCGGATTGAAGAGGCAGAGGAGAGAATAGGTGAACTAGAAGATAAAGTTATGGAAAAAGAGGAAGCTGAGAGAAAGAGAGATAAAAAAATCCAGGAGTATGAGGGGAAAATTAGAGAACTAAGTGATACACTAAAAAGAAATAATATACGCATAATTGGTATCCCAGAGGAGGAAGAGAGAGGGAAAGGTGCTGAAGGGGTACTTGAAGAAATAATAGCTGAGAACTTCCCTGAACTGGGGAAGGAAAAAGGCATTGAAATCCAAGAGGCACAGAGAACTCCCTCCAGACGGAACTTGAATCGATCTTCTGCACGACATATCATAGTGAAACTGGCAAAATACAAGGATAAAGAGAAAATTCTGAAAGCAGCAAGGGGTAAACGTGCCCTCACATATAAAGGGAGACCTATAAGACTCGTGACTGATCTCTCTTTTGAAACTTGGCAGGCCAGAAAGAATTGGCACGAGATTTTTAGTGTGCTAGACAGAAAAAATATGCAGCCGAGAATCCTTTATCCAGCAAGTCTGTCATTTAGAATAGAAGGAGAGATAAAGGTCTTCCCAAACAAACAAAAACTGAAGGAATTTGTCACCACTAAACCAGCCCTACAAGAGATCCTAAGGGGGACCCTGTGAGACAAAATACCAGAGATATCACTACAAGCATAAAACATACAGACATCACAATGACTCTAAACCCGTATCTTTCTATAATAACACTGAATGTAAATGGATTAAATGCGCCAACCAAAAGACATAGGGTATCAGAATGGATAAAAAAACAAGACCCATCTATTTGCTGTCTACAAGAGACTCATTTTAGACCTGAGGACACCTTTAGATTGAGAGTGAGGGGATGGAGAACTATTTATCATGCTACTGGAAGCCAAAAGAAAGCTGGAGTAGCCATACTTATATCAGACAAACTAGACTTTAAATTAAAGGCTGTAACAAGAGATGAAGAAGGACATTATATAATAGTTACAGGGTCTATCCATCAGGAAGAGCTAACAATTATAAATATCTATGCGCCGAATACCGGAGCCCCCAAATATATAAAACAACTACTCATAAACATAAGCAACCTTATTGATAAGAATGTGGTAATTGCAGGGGACTTTAACACCCCACTTACAGAAATGGATAGATCATCTAGACACACGCTCAATAAAGAAACAAGGGCCCTGAATGAGACATTGGATCAGATGGACTTGACAGATATATTTAGAACTCTGCATCCCAAAGCAACAGAATATACTTTCTTCTCGAGTGCACATGGAACATTCTCGAAGATAGATCATATACTGGGTCACAAAACAGCCCTTCATAAGTTTACCAGAATTGAAATTATACCATGCATACTTTCAGACCACAATGCTATGAAGCTTGAAATCAACCACAGAAAAAAGTCTGGAAAACCTCCAAGAGCATGGAGGTTAAAGAACACCCTACTAACGAATGAGTGGGTCAACCAGGCAATTAGAGAAGAAATTAAAAAATATATGGAAACAAACGAAAATGAAAATACAACAATCCAAATGCTTTGGGACGCGGCAAAGGCAGTCCTGAGAGGAAAATACATTGCAATCCAGGCCTATCTCAAGAAACAAGAAAAATCCCAAATACAAAATCTAACAGCACACCTAAAGGAAATAGAAGCAGAACAGCAAAGGCAGCCTAAATCCAGCAGAAGAAGAGAAATAATAAAGATCAGAGCAGAAATAAACAATATAGAATCTAAAAAAACTGTAGAGCAGATCAACGAAACCAAGAGTTGGTTTTTTGAAAAAATAAACAAAATTGACAAACCTCTAGCCAGGCTTCTCAAAAAGAAAAGGGAGATGACCCAAATAGATAAAATCATGAATGAAAATGGAATTATTACAACCAATCCCTCAGAGATACAAACAATTATCAGGGAATACTATGAAAAATTATATGCCAACAAATTGGACAACCTGGAAGAAATGGACAAATTCCTGAACACCCACACTCTTCCAAAACTCAATCAGGAGGAAATAGAAAGCTTGAACAGACCCATAACCAGCGAAGAAATTGAATCGGTTATCAAAAATCTCCCAACAAATAAGAGTCCAGGACCAGATGGCTTCCCAGGGGAGTTCTACCAGACGTTTAAAGCAGAGATAATACCTATCCTTCTCAAGCTATTCCAAGAAATAGAAAGGGAAGGAAAACTTCCAGACTCATTCTATGAAGCCAGTATTACTTTGATTCCTAAACCAGACAGAGACCCAGTAAAAAAAGAGAACTACCGGCCAATATCCCTGATGAATATGGATGCAAAAATTCTCAATAAGATACTAGCAAATCGAATTCAACGGCATATAAAAAGAATTATTCACCATGATCAAGTGGGATTCATCCCTGGGATGCAGGGCTGGTTCAACATTCGCAAATCAATCAACGTGATACACCACATTAACAAAAAAAAAGAGAAGAACCATATGATCCTGTCAATCGATGCAGAAAAGGCCTTCGACAAAATCCAGCACCCTTTCTTAATAAAAACCCTTGAGAAAGTCGGGATAGAAGGAACATACTTAAAGATCATAAAAGCCATTTATGAGAAGCCCACAGCTAGCATCATCCTCAATGGGGAAAAACTGAGAGCTTTTTCCCTGAGATCAGGAACACGACAGGGATGCCCACTCTCACCGCTGTTGTTTAACATAGTGCTGGAAGTTCTAGCATCAGCAATCAGACAACAAAAGGAAATCAAAGGCATCAAAATTGGCAAAGATGAAGTCAAGCTTTCGCTTTTTGCAGATGACATGATATTATACATGGAAAATCCGATAGACTCCACCAAAAGTCTGCTAGAATTGATACATGAATTCAGCAAAGTCGCAGGATACAAAATCAATGTACAGAAATCAGTTGCATTCTTATACACTAACAATGAAGCAACAGAAAGACAAATAAAGAAACTGATCCCATTCACAATTGCACCAAGAAGCATAAAATACCTAGGAATAAATCTAACCAAAGATGTAAAGGATCTGTATGCTGAAAACTATAGAAAGCTTATGAAGGAAATGGAAGAAGATTTAAAGAAATGGAAAGACATTCCCTGCTCATGGATTGGAAAAATAAATATTGTCAAAATGTCAATACTACCCAAAGCGATCTACACATTCAATGCAATCCCAATCAAAATTGCACCAGCATTCTTCTCGAAACTAGAACAAGCAATCCTAAAATTCATATGGAACCACAAAAGGCCCCGAATAGCCAAAGGAATTTTGAAGAAGAAGACCAAAGCAGGAGGCATCACAATCCCAGACTTTAGCCTCTACTACAAAGCTGTCATCATCAAGACAGCATGGTATTGGCACAAAAACAGACACATAGACCAATGGAATAGAATAGAAACCCCAGAACTAGACCCACAAACGTATGGCCAACTCATCTTTGACAAAGCAGGAAAGAACATCCAATGGAAAAAAGACAGCCTCTTTAACAAATGGTGCTGGGAGAACTGGACAGCAACATGCAGAAGATTGAAACTAGACCACTTCCTCACACCATTCACAAAAATAAACTCGAAATGGATAAAGGACCTGAATGTGAGACAGGAAACCATCAAAACCTTAGAGGAAAAAGCAGGAAAAGACCTCTCTGACCTCAGCCGTAGCAATCTCTTACTCGACACATCCCCAAAGGCAAGGGAATTAAAAGCAAAAGTGAATTACTGGGACCTTATGAAGATAAAAAGCTTCTGCACAGCAAAGGAAACAACCAACAAAACTAAAAGGCAACCAACGGAATGGGAAAAGATATTTGCAAATGACATATCGGACAAAGGGCTAGTATCCAGAATCTATAAAGAGCTCACCAAACTCCACACCCGAAAAACAAATAACCCAGTGAAGAAATGGGCAGAAAACATGAATAGACACTTCTCTAAAGAAGACATCCGGATGGCCAACAGGCACATGAAAAGATGTTCAGCGTCGCTCCTTATCAGGGAAATACAAATCAAAACCACACTCAGGTATCACCTCACGCCAGTCAGAGTGGCCAAAATGAACAAATCAGGAGACTATAGATGCTGGAGAGGATGTGGAGAAACGGGAACCCTCTTGCACTGTTGGTGGGAATGCAAATTGGTGCAGCCGCTCTGGAAAGCAGTGTGGAGGTTCCTCAGAAAATTAAAAATAGACCTACCCTATGACCCAGCAATAGCACTGCTAGGAATTTATCCAAGGGATACAGGAGTACTGATGCATAGGGGCACTTGTACCCCAATGTTCATAGCAGCACTCTCAACAATAGCCAAATTATGGAAAGAGCCTAAATGTCCATCAACTGATGAATGGATAAAGAAATTGTGGTTTATATACACAATGGAATACTACGTGGCAATGAGAAAAAATGAAATATGGCCTTTTGTAGCAACGTGGATGGAACTGGAGAGTGTGATGCTAAGTGAAATAAGCCGTACAGAGAAAGACAGATACCATATGGTTTCACTCTTATGTGGATCCTGAGAAACTTGGCAGGAACCCATGGGGGAGGGGGAGGAAAAAAGAAAAAAAAGAGGTTAGAGTGGGAGAGAGCCAAAGCTTAAGAGACTGTTAAAAACTGAGAACAAACTGAGGGTTGATGGGGGGTGGGAGGGAGGAGAGGGTGGGTGATGGGTATTGAGGAGGGCACCTTTTGGGATGAGCACTGGGTGTTGTATGGAAACCAATTTGACAATAAATTTCATATAAAAAAAAAAAAAAAAAAAAAAAAAAAAAAAAAAAAAAAAAAAAAAAAAAACAAAGAACCAGTTCCTAGTTTCATTGATTTGTTCTATCATTTTTAAAAAATTTCTGTATCATTTATCTAATCTATATGATTTCCCTTCTTCTGCTGGCTTTAGGCTTTATTTGCTGTTCTTTTTCTAGCTCCTTTAGGTGTAAGGTTAGGTTGTATATTTAAGACTGTTCTTGCTTCTTGAGTAAGGCCTATATTACTATTTATTTCCCTCTTATCACCAACTTCACTGCATCCCAGAGGTTTTGGACTGTTGTGTTTTTATTTTCATTTGCTTCCATGTATTTTTTTTATTTCTTCTTTAATTTTCTGGTTAACCTATTCATTCTTCAGTAAGATGTTCTTTAACCCCCATGTATTTGTAGTATTTCCAATTTTTTTCTTGTGGTTGACTTCAAGTTTCATAGCATTGTGGTCTGAAAATATGCGTAGTATGATCTCTGTCTTTTTGTACTGGTTGAGGCCTGATTTGTGACCCAGTACGTTATCTGTTCTGGAAAATGTTCCATGTGCAGTCAAAAAGTCTGTGTATTCTGCCGCTTTAGGGTGAGATTCTCAGAATACATCTGTCAAGTCCATCTGGTCCAGTGTATCACTGAAAACCACTGTTTCTTTATTGATCTTCTGCTTAGATGACCTGCTCATTGTTGTAAGTGGGGTGTTAAAGTCCCCTACTATTATTGTAATATTATCAATGAGTTTCTTTAAGTTTGTTATGAATTGATTTATATATTTGGCTTTTTCCAAGTTGGGGGCATAAATATTTACAGTTGTTAGATCTTGTTTGAAAGACCCCTTTATTATGATATAGTGCCCTTCATCTCTTATTACAGTCTTTGACTTAAAATCTAAGGCATTGTAAGTATGGCTACTCCAGCTTTCTTTTGATATCATTTAACATGATAAATAGTTGTCCAATCCCTCACTTTCAATCTGGAGGTGTCTCTGGGTAAAAAGAGTCTCTTGTAAGCAGCATATAGATGGGCTTTTTTTTTTTAATCTACTCTGATATCTTATGTCTTTTGATTAGAATACTTAGTCCATTTACATTCAAAGTAATTATTGATAGATATGAATTTAGTACCCTTGTATTACCTGTAAAGTCACTGTTCGTGTAGATAGTTTCCTTTTCTTTCTAGTCTTTATGCTTTTGGTTTCTTTTTCCCACTCAAAAGGTCCCGTTTAATATTTCTTGCAGAGCAGTTTGGTGTTCATGAACTCCTTTAGTTTTTGCTTGTTTTGGAAACTATCTCTCCTTCTATTCTGAATGACAGCCTTACTGGATAAAGTATTTTCAACTGCATATTTTTCCCATTTATTACATTGAATATTTCCTGCCACTCCCTTCTGGCCTGCCAGGTTTCTATGGACGGGTTCTTCTGCTAACCTTCTGTCTACCCTTGTAGGTTAAGGACTTTTTGTCCCTAGCTGCTTTGAGAATTCTCTCTTTATCTTTGTATTTTGCAAGTTTCACTATGATATGTCTAGGTGTTGATTTGTTTTTGTTGATCTTAAGGGAAGTTCCCTGTGCCTCTTGGACTTGAATGCCTATATCTGTTCCCAAATAATTCTCAGCTATAATTTGTTCAAATAAACCTTCTGCCCCTTTTTCCTATGCAAAAGTCTATTTGTATATATATTTATATCTTCTTATGACTCTGTATCTCCTTTACATTTAAAAAAAGTATAATTAACATGCAATATTTTATTAGTTTCAGGTTCACCATAGTGATTTAATATTTTTAGACATTATAAAATGATCCCGTTATAAGTCTAGTTACACTTTGCCACCATCCAAAGTTATTAAAATGTTACTGCCTATATTCCCTATGCTGTGCATTATATCCCTATGACTTCTTTAATATAATTGGAAATTATGTGTCTGTTTTCAATTGGAATTTTATGTAGGAAATCTCAGTAAAGATAGATAAGTTGTTGGTAGTTACAAAGGTCTTTATAGCTCTATGGTACTCCACTGTTTACATATAGTATAATTCCTTTAACCAATTTCTCATTGATAGGGAACATTTCTGTTTTCCATGGTCAATTCTGGTTTATACATGATACCCTTGCATCATCGTTAACAGCTCTTCATTCATTCTCAGGATTGTCCTAGTTCAGATGATAAATTACATGGTCACCCACCTACATATAAATTGTTAATTTCTATATTATTATTATTAGTCACAATTACTGAAATACATTTTTTAACCTTTCACACTTGTGAGAATATTTCTGAGAAAAACAATTGTAACTTGAACTTCTGGATCAGAGAGTTGTGCCTTTAATTTTTGTGAATATTACAAATTACCTTTTAGGAAGTCCATACTAATGTATACTTTTAAGAGTAAAACTGTAAATCCCAGAGGAATATTAATTAAATATAAGTAATTACCATGTCCTCCATGACCTGGCACTTCCCTACTTCTCTGATCCCATCAGATACTATCCTCTCTATTCATTTTGCTATTACCACCCTATTGTCAATGGGTTAAGAATACCTCTGCCTCAGGACATTTGCACTTGCTATCCTATCTGCCTGGGACACTCTGACCCAAATGTTTATGTAACTTGCTGTCTCACTTAATTTAAGCTTCTGTTTTATAGAGGTATGTGCTGATCACCTTGTGAAAAAATATTGTTCTATGAATCACCACCTATTCTTTGATTCTGATGTATTTCTTTTTATCAATGTGTTACATATAATTCTGTATTTGTTCTCCTTATAAAAATTAACTTCCTGAGCCAAAGGCATCTTCTATCTTGTTTCCTGCTATTTTCTCATTGCCTAGAAATGTGCTTGGCATGTGGATGAAACTCAGTAAATATGTGTTATCAAGTGAATAAATAAAAAGTGTAAGATTGTACTTGTTTCCCACACCAGATATCATCAAATATTATTATCTTTTGCCAATTTGATAACAACGATATGTTGTAATTATAATTTGCTTATCTTCAATCATGAGTAGATTGTGCAATTTAGTGTATTGAAGTGATTTTAATTTATTTTGTTCTGTAAGTTTTCTCTGCAGATATTTTGTTAGCCAGAATACTTGAGTTAGTGACCAGAATTTAAAGCGAGACCAAGAAGCATGGTTGTGTGACTTTTCTACTGTATTCAGCTGTCTGGGTGCAGAAATGCAGTAGACAGATTGGGATGTAACCTGGTAGACAAATGCAAAGCAAGAGCATTGGGTAAAGTACATCCAGTGGAGTGGCTACAATGATGAACATGTAATATTTTCTGGATAAATATGAAAGTGAGAGGGGTGCCTGGGTGGCTCAGTCCGTTAAGCATCCGACTCTTGATTTTGGCTCAGGTCATGATCTCACAGTTCCGAGGATTGAGCCCCACATAGAGCTCTGCGCTGACAGTATGGAGCCCGCTTGGGATTCTCTCTCCCCCTCTCTCTGCCCCTCCTCTATGCTCTCTCTGTCTCTCAAAATAAATAAACTTAAAAATGAAAGTGAGAGATTTGGAGGAGAGGGTTTTGAACACAGAAAAGTTTGTAAGATCAATCCATTCTAGGTCTCAGGAGAGTCAAATAGTTGCTCTATTTTTTTTTCAGAAATTCTCCTAAAAAATCTAATAAAACAGGCAAGATACTTCTATTTAAAAAATGCCAATGTGAAGATTCAACTTTATGGATGAGTGGCATGATTTTAGAGAGGCTCAAGCAATTTAAAGATTAATCTGGAACTACTCATTAAAATACGTATATTCATGACCCCAGGGATCTAGTAGCTAGTTCTCTATTACAGTATCATTCCAATCAGTATCATTCTCAGGTGGCAGATGTTTGGGTCAGTCTGAGAAAGTCGATGGGTAAATTCATAGGTGAAATATGGTGGATGCACATCAGAACACAAATCACGTCTCAGCTAACCGCATTGGTTGACACGTATTGTGCTGTTAGGTACCTCTAATGCGTCAGCTCCATGCCCATTCCTCAGTAATTTTCTCTGTGATGCTGTAACTAAGATGCTACAAACTACTTTCCCCAGAAAGGCATCTTTCTTTCTTAGATTCTGCCAAGAGGAGGCATTAGAAGAAGTTATCAGGCAGAGATGAAAGGAAGTTGAAAAGTTCTCCCTTATCCTGTTTTCTTGAATATCCTATGGTTGTCAAAATTGCTGCCACAGCTGCCGTTGGGTCCACCCCTAGCTTCTAGGAGCATCCTCTTTGTCTGAGTCCCCTCAGAGGTATCAGCAGTTCCTGGAAGGCACCACCAGCAGGGAGGTCTGAGCTCCAATAACATGAGAGCCTTTCCTCTAAGTTCTTAGATTTCTCTTTCCTTTTGTTGCCCAGCCCTAAATTTTGTAATGTCTTGCTATAGCTCATAGACATGGGTTACCTTTGTTTTTTTCCCTTTGTGTTTTGAGCTCTCCAAAAGGGTTGCAACTAACTTCCTTTATGATATCCCTTCTACATGAAATGAGTCCTGTAGTATTTCCTAAAACAAGTGTGTATTCAAAACTGGGTTGACGAAATTTGACTACTCTGAGCACCTTGTGTAAGTGGAATCGTATGGTCGCAATGTGAATGTCCTTAATGCCACTGAGTTGTACACTTACCAGTGGCTCAAGTGGTAGATTTTATGTTATTTGTATTTTACCACAAGAAAAAAAAATTTCTGAGTGAGAAAGAAAAATAAATTTAAATCACAACATAGTACATTTGTATAAGTTACAAATATAACCATGCAAAATAATTCTACATAACTCTCCCAAAACATTCCCATTCAGGCAAAGTTTCTCAGCGACAGCACTCTTGACATTTGGAGCCAGGTAATTTTTTGTTGTGGGGGCCAGAGGCTGTCCTATGCTTAACTGGGCATTTAGCAGCAGCCCTAGCCTCTACCCACTAGATGCCAGTAGCACCTCCAACCAGTTGTGATGACCAAAACCATTTCTGAACGTTGCTGAATGAGTGTCTTCTGGTGGTCAAAGTCACTGCCCTTCTCCAGTGATTTGGCACCACTGCATTAGGGAACGACAACAAATTGTCCAATTTGTGAGTTGGGAGGAAAGGTGGTTGCTTCTATCTTTTCTTCTTTGGGATTCATTTGCTTTCAGATAGTGTTGTGCACTGGCGTGTTCTTAATTTTGTGGTAAGTCTAATGGTGAAGACTTTGCCTCCAACGTCGTCAGTGGATTTTCAGTGCTAACTATGGGCCAATACCAAGCAGTCCACCATTTTCACATACTTGAGCAACATTCACCAGCTCTCTCTGGTATTTTTATTTCAATATGTCCAACTCTTGAATTTCTCAGTGTTATTTTTTTAGCTCCTTCACACCTTAGCTGATTCATTGGGCTGGGTAGTGAGATATGAACCAGATGTGGAACTGAGGTATTCTTCTCAGTCTCCTTGCTGATTTCTCCCTTTCAGTTTTCCCTGTTTGTGATCGAGTGTCACAGGGCTCTTTAAGCACTACCAGTATTTTCTCTGTCTTCACTCATTGCTTACATGATCCCATCAAGGCATACACCTTTCAATGCGGTCTCTTTGATGAAATCTGATATATCTCTGTTGAATGAAGTCTAGTCTTGCATATCTAATTAGCCACTCAAGATAATCACTTGGGCATCCACTTAATATATCAAATGCTACATATCTGGAAATAAACTTCTGATTTCTACTCCACCAGCTCTCTCACCCAACCAGCTCTTCATGCAATATGCCCCATCATAGAAAGTGTAGCCTCCATTCTTAAGCCAAATCTTTTTAATTCTGCTCTTTCTTTCTTCTTCCATAGCAGGATATTACACTATTCTGTTCCCTTATCTTCAAAATGTACCCAGAAATTTCACGACTTTTCACCGCTCTCGCTAAGACTACTGTGATCCAAGCCACTGAATCCCACAGCCCCTGATTATCCCTGCAATCGCCTCATTAGATTCTCATTTCTACACCAAACCGAGTATGATTCATTTAAAATGTAAGTCTTACAATGCCATCTATAACCTCAAACTTTCCAGTAGCTTCCCATTTTGCCTTCATTCGAAGTAGCAGCCGCTGTCTTCGCTGTGGCTACAAGGTTGTGTGATCTGCCTCCTCTCCGCCTCTTCAGCCTCATCTCCTTCTTGTTACTCCACTCCAGCCATTCACTCTGCTTCTCTATGCTTTCTGGTTCCTAGGCCTTGAATACACTGTTTCCTGACACCCCAGTGTTCTCCCGTCCTTCCTTCAGTTCTCTGATCAAATGTCGCTACCTCAAAGAAATCTGTCTTGACCACTTTATCTTAAGTTTTCCACCTTCCCCTCTCTTGCCTCTCTCTCTTTGTTCCACTAATCATAACCTAATATATTATATATTTATATCTTCATAGGTATATTTTATTTTTTCTCCTATAGCATTTACATTTCATGAAAGCAGAAATGGTGTTTTCTTTACTGGTTGCTGCCTTGGGCTGTAACAATGCCTGCCATGAGCTCCCAGCTCATATTTGGTAAAATAGTAAATAAATGGACCTCACGAAATGTGTTGAACAGCACAGATAGACTTAATTTGAAATTGGAAATAGGTTAGGCAATGGAAGTGCAGCCTAGGGTATAGTAGTCATGTAGTTAATTTAATAAAAGTGATCTTTTGACCTATTTACAAGACTTCTAAGCAGCAAAATCAAACTTATTCAATAGTTGGCCCAAGAGTATACACGGAAACAGTGGTTGCAATTATAAGAAGAGTCTGATAAACTAATCACAGGACTGTACTAATAGATGGCTGATTTCCTCCCCAAATGGTGATGGTCAAACTTTGGTCAACCACAGACTTAAAAACTGAGAAGTATAGAAAGCTGGAAAAATCTGGGATGGCAAAATCCACTTTTTTCCAGCTTCATGTTTTCATGTAGAACCTCACTGGTCTTGTTGTTCTCTGCCTCCTTGCACTTTTCTACAGGATGTGTGAATGATCTGATTCGTGTGGCTTAGACAATTTCCTGCTGCTTTGTCTTTGCAAGTTCAGGAAAGCCTGAGCTTTGACCTGCTCTAGACCTTTCGGTAAGACTAGCAGTAAAATCTTCATCCTTATAAGGAAAGGACTGTGGTTTTTTTGAGGGCAGATATGTCTATTTCAAGGATGCACCATTAACAAATCTATACAGATAACATTACTTAAACATTACTTAAACACATATATAATGTGTTTACATTATGCATGATCAGTGATAAAGGGCTACTTGGATCTCCATTTGCCTGTTTGAACATTTGTCATTCTCAGTCAATGCAAGAGGGAGACCTGTGCAATTCATTGCTCCTTCATTCTAACTACTTCACACTTTTGCTTATTTACAGTGGATTCGCTGTCTATATTGTGCAGGTTTGAGAAAATTTAAGATGATTTATGCAGGAGTACTCAAAAACCATTTTTCTTCAAAGAAATTTAGGAATATCCCCTGTCCAGTCTGGGTGTACATCAGCCTAGGCATATGGTAGCAAAGTTAAAATGACCACTCCTCACCTTTGAGAGCCTTCCTGAATCCCACAAGTTTTTACGATGACTACACAGTTCTATGATGCCCCATCCCTATCATACACTTAAGAAAACTGAACAGATGTAGATCATTTCACTAAAAATAAACACATAAACTTGGTATGCTGAGATCATTTAATCAATTATAAATTCCTTTTATCTGCTGTTATTCTTATTAGAATAAATGTGATAATTGTAGTCACCACAGTAAAGAGCCATTCTCCTGCACCTGTAGGTTAATTGTTATCCTTTGAGAAATTTGAAAAAAAAAACCCCACAAACTATTACTTCCAGACAAGCAAAGTTGGTGTGTGGGGGGATCGTTTTGTGTAATTATTTGCTCATGTTTTTAGACATAGATTTTTTTCCTGTAAGTGATGGTATTAGAGTTCATTATAAATGAGGACATACCCTGGCAGTATGAGCCACCAATCCCACCCAAGAAAAATGAAAACATATGTCCACATAAAGATGTGGATGTGAACATTCATACCAGCTGTCTTCTTAATAATTCAATCCTAGAAAGAGCCCAAGTGTTCATTAATTGGTGAGTGGATAAACAAATTGTGGTATGTCTATGCTCAGTAATAAAAAGGTTCAAACTATGGACACATGCAACAACACAGGTGAACCTGGAAAATATTTTGCTAAGTGAAAGAACTGAAATATAAGATACTACATACTTTATAATTTCATGTATATGACCTTGTAGAAAAGATGACGGAAAGAAGATCAGAGATTATGTGGGGATAGGGTCAGGTGAGGTAATAAACTGCAAAGAGGCACAAGGAAAAATTTTAGGGTGTTGGAGATGTTCCATAGCTTGATTATAGTGGTGGTTACGTGATTGTATATAATTACCAAAATCCACCTGAAATGGGAATTTTATTGTCTGAAAATTTATCCTCAGTAAATGTGGACTGATATATAGAATTGGGAGTTTTGGAGAAGGGAGTAAGAGCAATGTTTGAAAGAGTAAGAGTGGTTATTTTTTTTTTTATTTTATTTTAAATTTACATCCAAATTAGTTAGCATATGGTGCAACAATGATTTCAGGAGTAGATTCCTTGGTGCCCCTTACCCATTTAGCCCATTCCCCCTCCCACAACCCCTCCGGTAACCTTCAGTTTGTTCTCCATATTTATGAGTCTCTTGTGTTTTGTCCCCCTCCCTGTTTTTATATTATTTTTGTTTCCCTTCCCTTATGTTCAACTGTTTTGTCTCTTAAAGTCCTCTTATGAGTGAAGTCATACGATTTTTGTCTTTCTCTGACTAATTTCACTTAGCATGATACCCTCCAGTTCCATCTACATAGTTGCAAATGGCAAGATTTCATTCTTTTTGATTGCCAAGTAATACTCCATTGTATATATATACCACGTCTTCTTTATCCATTCATCCATCGATGGACATTTGGGCTCTTTCCATACTTTGGCTATTGTGGATAGTAGTGCTGTAAACATGGGGGTGCATGTGTCCCTTCGAAACAGCACACCTGTATCCCGTGGATAAATGCCCAGTAGCGCAATTGCTGGGTCGTAGGGTAGTTCTACTTTTACTCTTTTGAGGAACCTCCATACTGCACCAGCTTGCATTCCCACCAACAATGCAAAAGAGATCCTCTTTCTCCACATCCTTGCCAACATCTGTTGTTGCCTGAGTTGTTAATGTTAGCCATTCTGACAGGTGTAAGGTGGTATCTCATTGTGGTTTTGATTTGTATTTCTCTGATGATGAGTGATGTGGAGCATTTTTTCATGTGTTGGTTGGCCATCTGGATGTCTTCTTTGGAGTGTATTCATGTCTTTTGCCCATTTCTTCACTGGATTATTTGTTTTTTGGGTGTTGAGTTTGATAAATTCTTTATAGATTTTGTATACCAACCCTTTATCTTATATGCCATTTGCAAATATCTTCTCCCATTCTGTCGGTTATCTTTTAGTTTTGATGACTGTTTCCTTTGCTGTGCAGAAGCTTTTTATTTTGATGAAGTCCCAGTAGTTCATTTTTGCTTTTGTTTCCCTTGCCTCCAGAGATGTGTTGAGTGAGAAGTTGCTGCGGCCAAGATAAAAGAGGTTTTTGCCTACTTTGTCCTCGAGGATTTTGATGGCTTCCTGTCTTACATTTAGGTCTTTCATCCATTTTGAGTTTACTTTTGTGTCTGGTGTAAGAAAGTGGTCCAGGTTCATTCTTCTGCATGTCACTGTCCAGTTTTCCCAGTACCACTTGCTGAAGAGACTGTCTTTATTCCATTGGATATTCCTTCCTGCTTTGTCAAAGATTAGTTGGCCATATGTTTGTGGAGAGTATTTTTTTAAGTGTGGACATTAAAAGGAATATTGAAGACCCAGAATGCAATGGGGAGTAAACAATAACTGTTTTCATTTTTCTTCATATATGCTTTCCCAACTATCCTCCACTCTCTCTTTAATCACTTCTTAAGCATATCCCATTGTTTTCAGGATTCTTTCAGTTATGGGAATACTTTGATTTTTATAATACAGATGCAGTTTAAATATTAAAGACCTAGTATCTTGAATTTAGGTTTGAATTCACATTCATTTCAATTCCTCTGCCCCCCGTCCCGACTTAGGTCTGACATGTGGCTAAGAGACTCAACATGGGGAAGGGTGTAAGGTCTGTATTTAGCTCTCCTTTTCTTCCTCACTCTGCCTCTCTTCTCCCCTCTCTTCTTTTCCCTTCTTTCTTAGATACAGTGAAGATAAAGAGGAGGGATGGGGAGAAAAGGGCAAAAATATGTATTTATCATATGACCCCTGGGTCTCTCTCTGTGTTGAACCATCTTAAATGATCACCTGAGATTTTCTCATGAGTTATGCATCCCTGATGTGTGCAATGCATTCTCTGCCTGATCTACGTGGAACACCCTCAGCTTTGGTTCCCAGGGCTCTCTCTCTTACTTTGTATTGCTTGTATCCCCTTACCCACAGGCTACCTTCCAACGCAGAGTTTTTTCAGGATGGTTTGCAGCCTGGCTAACTTCCATGAACCCCACTTGAACCAATGGGAAATTCCCACACTTTGCTGTGTCAATAGTTGGTATACAGGTTTTCCTTGTAACCTTCTCCCAAATCTCTCTGCTATTGCACACTGTTCCAACCAACATTGTGCCTTCTGAATTCTGGTGGGAAGCAAGCACCTGTCCCCAAAGTCCAGGGTTAAGGAGGACAACCAAACATACCAGTTTTTTCTTAATAAACTTTCCATCCTCAACCTCTTCAGCTCAAATGGAAGACCCAGTGCAGGCCGGCTGATTCAGCTACTTTGCAAACTGGATGTGAGATGCCCATGCAGTTTCCCCCACCTCTACCAATACCTCTTCAGGGGAATGCAGTGGAGGGAGTGGAGAAAGAAGAGAAACACTTACCTGTCTCCTCTACTTGAAAAGGATGAAAAAAAGCATTTTCCCTCTAAGCCTTTAATTAGCTTTACTAAAGGCTCAAGATCACTGATGAGGTGAGGATCTCAGGAACATCTTATCTACCTCTGAAAAGCCCTGTAAGGCTGTTAAGCTCTGAAGTCTGGAAGCTCCCTAGCTGCTGTGCAGGACTGTTTGCTGTCAATTCAATGTCTGCCCATCATCCTCGAGTTTTAAAGGATGAAATCTGGGAGCCATATTTCCCAGAATCCTTTGCCAACACAGTGTGTGTTTGACTCTGCCAATCACAGATACTGTGGAATCAGGGTGGGAAACTGAAGAGAGACATAGCTGTGGCTCTCTAGTGAGACCATGGGTAGGTGTGTGGGTCTTGGCAGGAGGCAGGAGAGAAGTTTTCCAGCACCTTTGGGCATCCTCCTCCTTTTAATGCTGTGGGCAGATGGAAACTTTGATGGCATTTTCCCTATAATCCCTGCCCTTCCCAATTTGCTTGTGAGCCAATAATAGCCTTCTCGCATAATAGTCTCTCAGCCATTCCAGTAGCTGTGAAGTCTTTGAAAACTCTTAAATCTCTTTTCCTCCAAATTTTTAGAGTAGCTTTTTCTTTCCTGCAGAACACTGACTGACACAGCAACTCTCTTTAAAACGTAGAGACACTTATCTCCTATTTTTCTCTGTTTAGAAACTCAACCTGAAATTCTCAGACAATGGCATCTGGTTACATAGCCTCGGGGAAAATCAAAACTTTATAATCCTATTGTCAGTTACAGGCAACAAAGATACGGGTAAAAAATGTTGATGGAGTCAGGCCAGTGTCCTGTTGTGGGCTCCAGCCGGAATATGTCACAGTATTAGAACTCTTTGTTTAAAGGTTTGGAGAATGAGTGAAAGCTCTTGGGCACACATTGGTATTTCCCACCTTAACTCAGTTGACTTATGTATGTTAATAATACTATTTACTCAAACTTTTCTTCCTCTAGAGTCGTAACTAGACAGCTCAGGTAATAGGACCTTCTCTGAGGGATAAACAATAAAGGGAAGGAAGAATTTGTTCAGAGGGCTTCGTGAAAAACAAGAGCATCATTCAGAATATTTGCACAATTACCTCTAGTTGGGAATCACTAAAGAGAATTGGAGTGTCATTCAGGACACCTGTCACTCTGATAGTCCAACAACAGACTAATGGCCCAGCATTTATATTAGCTGTTGCCTCCTCAGAGTCAGGCTTCTGTTGTTCAAACTGGCAGCCTCAGATTCTTTCTGGCTCTGTTTTACATTATTTGTCTCATTTCTCTATCTGTTCTCCTCTTTCCATCAAGTCTTTTACTTATCGCATTCTTTGTTGCTACATGCTGAATGTTTCTACAGAGCTCTCCCTTCAACTAGAAGAAAAGGGAGTAGATATGATTGGTTCAGTTGGTAACTTTTCAGCGTAAAGAATTTGGGAACGAATCATCATTCCCAGTCACTCTAGTGACTAATGGCCAGCCCAGCGTTAGCTGCTTTTAGTCAGTCATCAAGTCTCATCTACCTGTCTATCTGGGAAAGGAGGTCCATGAGGCAACATGTACGGTGACTTAGGATATGGAACAATCTAGGGGTTATTCATAGAGGGTGTGAGTGGCTAGAAAATGAAAACCAATAAATTATCAAAGTTAGAGAGCAACTACATTTATGTAGTTTCTTTTATGACAAGGTTTTTTAACCTCTAGCAATCGTAGAAACCAAAAGCTACAAGCTATAGTTCCTTGATACTCGGGAAACATGAATTGTGTGATGTCTCATGTATTTAATAAGAGCCTTTTGGGGGAAAAACTGACTAGCAAGTTCATTTGATATAATATATTAGCTGATTTCAGAAATATTGACATGCTAAAAATAAAGACATTTGGATTGCATAAATATGATTCTTTTTTAGTGGATATGGGTCTATATCAATGTGAAAAATAAGAAGAGGAGATCCCACAGAAAGCCAGCTCAGTGTTCTTTCCACAGCAGCTCCAGGGATCATAAAATTGATTCCATTGGATCCGATGGGGAAAATGAGCAAACTGGGGACAAAATTATTGTAAGCTTTAACTCAATTAACCTTTAAACCAATGCTATAATAGCAGATTGCTCCCTACTATATTGTAAGTCTGAAAAATGAGTAAAACGGTGCCTGGTGATAGGAGATCGATTCTTGCATGTTGTAAGGGTGATGGTAGAATATCTGTAAATACAGCTCAACATGTGTTTATCCCTGGTTGGTTTTGTACACAAATAGAAGTAATCTAAATATAAAAGGACATATGGTTCTCTAAAGTTATTAAATATGTACAAAAATGCAATATTGAACTAATTTAAGAGCTCTAAATATGAATTGAAATCATTCTGACAAAAGCTGGTTTCTCTTTTTGCATGTTCTCTGTTGTAAAAACAAACAAGCAACAGCAATCTAGGGGAGCCTGGGTGGCTCAGTTAGTTAAGGGTCTGAGTCTTGGTTTCAGCTCAGGTCGTGATCTCATGGCTTGTGGGTTTGAGCCCCGCATTAGACTCTGCACTGGCGGCCAGCACAGAGCCTGCTTGGGATTCTCTCTCTTTCCCTCTGTCTGCCCCTCCCCCCTCTCAAAATAAATAAATAGATATTTTTTTTAAAAAAGCAATAGCAATCTAATAAAAGAGTCTGGAAATTCTTCATGGAACATAAGGGGCCATGAGAGGTTGTCTTCTACTGCTTGCAGGGATGGTCATTAGTAGGTCGGGCTTTTCTCTGCTGGCAAGTATGGTGCCCAGGGTAAGCTTTCTGTCTGTATTTAAAATGGCCGTGCATGTTCCGTACCTTCTACTTCTCATCTTGTGCCCCTTTTCTTCTTTGGCAGTCATAACAGAATGACCTTGAGGAAGTTTTGTCTGGGCCTTTAGACCTCTGTACCTTACGAAGTGCTTACTTTTATAGTAAATAATGTGACTTTTATAAGCAATTGTGAATAGTTGTATACAAAGCAATTTATGTGCTGACCAATTTTGTATCACCTCCTTTGAAACTCTATTTGTATGTTGAATATAACAATTAAAAATTGCTTTTTAGGGGTGCCTGGGTGGCTCGGTCGGTTAAGCGTCCGACTTCGGCTCAGGTCATGATCTCACGGTCCGTGAGTTCGAGCCCCGCGTCGGGCTCTGTGCTGACAGCTCAGAGCCTGGAGCCTGCTTCAGATTCTGTGTCTCCCTTTCTCTCTGACCCTCCCCCATTCATGCTCTGTCTCTCTCTGTCTCAAAAATAAACGTTAAAAAAATTTTTTTTAAAATTGCTTTTTAACAAGGTTAGCAACAGTTTTAGAACACTTAGGGAGTGCTTCTTACATGACCAGCACCTTGATAAGACATTTACAAGTATTATTCCTTTTCACAGAAGAGAGAACTAGCACTTAGAGATTTTATGTAAATTTCACGTGATCATACAGTAATGAGTGAGAGATCTAGGACCTGAATGTAAAAAAGCCTGACTCTGGCATGGGCAGTCACGGTGTCATACACACTTTTCTGACAAGACACCAGATTTGGTTGTTTGTTTTAGTTCATTGCTTGCATACATTGGTGAAAATTGCTATTATTTGTAAATAATTGTATTTTGGAAAATATGCGAACCAAATATGTCTGTCTTCTGCTAATAATTCTGCTTTAAAATAATATTAATCCATTTTTAGGTTAACTAAGTATAAGTGATTTATACAGATGCTTTTTTGTTTTTAATAAGCAGAGTACAAATTATTGAATATTCATTCATTTTTCATTTAAAAACACATTAAAAATAATATGTAAGGAATAGTGGTTGCACATAATTCCTTTTGTTACATGCATTTATGTGTGTGTTTGTTTGTTTGTTTTTAATGTTCATTGATTTTTGACAAAGACAGACAAGCTGCGCAGGGGAGGGGACAGCAGAGAGAGAGAGAGAGAGAGAGAGAGAAAGAATCTGGAGCAGGTTCCAGGATCTGAGCTGTCAGCATAGAGCCCAACATGGCTCTAACCCACGACCCAGAGACCATGACCTGAGAGCCTAAGTCAGATGCTTAATGACTGAGCACCAACGGGCATGCTTAAGCATTTAGATGTGAAAGGTTAGGATGCCTCAGGCTACTATTGTGTTTTGGCCAAAAGTGAGAGAGAAGACAAGGGGAGGGGAGGGCAAGGCAGGGAAGGGGAGGAAAGGAGAGAAAGATGGAGACATGGGAGCAGCTGTGGCAAGATTTTAACAAATGATGAAACTGCTTAAAGAGTAGGTTGCATTTTATTGTGCTATTCTTTCAATTATTCTGTAGATTTGAACTATTTCAAAATAAAAATAAAGTAAATGTATAGGAAAGGAAAAATTAATGCATATGAATAGCTTTTTCCTAGTTTTCTTTAATTTTATAATATGTATATACAGTCAAAAAGCATATCGTGGGCACTGTTATTATCATTTATAAGTATGATTTCAAATTGGGCTCATTAAGACTACCATCAGAATGAAAGACAAAATATAAAAAAATATTAAGGAGAATAAAAATTACATTTAGGTCAAGAAGGTATGAGGCAAGGGAGACCACTGAATATATTAAATGATAATAAATATAAGATGTTAAACATTAGATAAATATATTAAATTGGAGATATTGTTATAATAATGAGATTTTAATCATCGTGAACAAGTTTATTCAGAAATTTAAGGCCAGAAAAAAAACTGGAATTTATTTTAACAAATGTTTCTGGAAAATCTTTCATGCAAAACAGAAATGCGGGGCACCTGGGTGAGTCAGTTGGTTAAGCATCTGACTTAGGCTCAGGTCATGATCTCACAATTTTAGAGACAGTTCTGTCTCTGTCTCTCAAAAATAAATAAAACATTTATAAATAAATAAATACTTAAGCATGCCTCTTCCCAAAATAAAGATCTTCTCCTGTAAAAGCACATCACTACTGCCTAAGAAAATCAACATTAAGTCAATAGCATCAAATGACATACAGATCATACTCAAATGTCCTCAGTTTTCCCAAGATGTCATTTATAGATGGTGGTGGTGGTTTCAATTCAAGGACCAAGCAGGATTCACATGGTACTTTTGCCTCTTATGTATCTTAAGTCAACTTCCTCATTTGTTCATTTCATTTATTTATTTGAGTGGTCTACTTAGATTACCCCACAGATGATTCTGTGGCCTGAGTTCTTCTGACTGCTTCCAGAAGATAAAATTCAGGCAACCTCACACCACATGGGTGATGCTCTGCCCCTCAAGAGGCATATCAAATGAGGTCATGCCATCATTGGCAAGGCTGTGTTTGACCATATGATTAAGATGGTGACAGCCAGAACTCTCCTTTTAGAACTCTCCATTTGAAAAGCATGTCTTCTGACTCAGTCCTTCCCTGATAGCCTTTCACTGAATGGCTTTCACAACCATTGTTGATCCTGCCTACATTCATCATTTTCCTGGAAATAACAAAATGGTGGTACTCTATTTTTATAACCCCCCCTTATTTTTATTAGCTGGCATTGTTCCTTAAAGGAGAGGGTTTTTTTTCTTTTTTCTTTTTCTTTCTTTCTTTCTTTCTTTTTTTTTTTTTTTTTCTTTCTTGCCAGGAAGGTTTTCTAGGTTCTCTATGAACTTTCCTTGTCCTAGATAGGAAATTTCCAATTCTTTCCCCATAAACCAAGACTTCTTTTTGGAGATAAATGGAATTTGATAATTGGAATTAGATATGCTCTTTACTTTTGAAATGTCATTGCTTTCATGTAGTTTCAGGGCACAGGATAAGAAAATGTGCGTGTGCGTGTGCACGTGTGTGTGTGTGTGCACACGTGTGTGTGTGTGCACACACATACAAATGTATACACACAAAAATCGCAAGTTCATACTGATACTTTCAGATCAAATCCAACATCATTGGATTCTTCTGTTTGTCTTCATTTTCTATTCTGTATCTTTATCTTCCTTTCCCATACTTTCCCCACAACTTCAATATATTTACTTTTTTGCTCTCATCCACAATTTATAGAACATAGGTTTGGAATTAAAACACAACACTACTGGGGCGCCTGGGTGGCTCAGTCGGTTAAGCGTCCGACTCTTGATTTCAGCTCAGGTCACAATCTTGCGGTTTGTGGGTTTGAGACCAGTGCCAGGCTCTGTGCTGATGGGATTCTGTCTCCCCCTCTCTGTCCCTCCCCTGCTTGCTCTCTAGCTCTCTCAAAATAAATAAAAATTTAAAATAAAAATTAAAAAAAAACACCCAACGGGGTGCCTGGGTGGCTCAGTCGGTTAAGCGTCCAACTTCGGCTCAGGTCACGATCTCATGGTCCATCAGTTCAAGCCCCGCTTCGGGCTCTGTGCTGACAGCTCAGAGCCTGGAGCCTGTTTGAGATTCTGTGTCTCCCTCTCTCTCTGACCCTCCCCCGTTCATGCTGTCTCGCCCTGTCTCAAAAATAAATAAACGTTAAAAAAATGAAATAAAAAAAATAAAACTACTAAGCTTACTAAGTAGAGCTCAGGACTTATTTTATTATTATTATTATTATTTTGGTGTATACATTTATTTTTCTCTAATCCACAAAAGATAGGATATAATATACATTCTTCTGTACCTTGATTTTCTTTTCTTTCCCTTTCTTTCTTTTCATTTCTTTCTCCTTCTTTCTTCCTTTCTCTTTCTTTTTCTTTCTTTCTTTCTTTCTTTCTTTCTTTCTTTCTTTCTTTCTTTCCTTCTTTCTTTCTCTTTCTTTCTTTCTTTCTTTCCCTCTCTCTCTCTCTGTCTTTCTTTCTTCAACTTAAGAGAGCCTGAAATTCTTTCCATGTTGATTGATGTAGTCTTCGTATTTCTTAAAGTTGCTTAATACTTCATTTTCTGGATTTTCTATAATTCAACTAGACTGCAGGGAAGTCTTTGGTTGTTGTTAATATTTTGCTATTGAAAATAATGTCACAGCGAATAACTATATGTGTATGTTGTTTCATATTTGGAGAGGTGTATCTTCAGGATAAATTCCTAGAAGTGGGATTGCAGGATAAAAGGGAAAACATAGGTGATCTCTTTGTATAATGTTACATTTCTCTTTATAGAAGTTGCACCATTTTGAACTTTCACCAGTAGTGTATGAAAATATTTATTTCCCCACAACTTTTTTATTTTTTGCCCCACTGGTTTGTAAGAAATGGTATCTCATTGAGATGTGAATGTGAACTTCTTTCAGCATGCATTTTTCATTTTTTTCATTTCTTTCTTTTTTCTTACTTTTTTTTTCAGGTCTATACAGGCTATACAGGCACACTTTTGGTCTCTTAAGGTCCTTTACTTATCCTTTAGAAAATACACTAACTTAAGAAAATACTCTTGTGAGAACAATATAATACTATTCACATAAAGCTTTTTAGAAGGTTTTTTTTTTTTTCTCCCAGAGGTGGTACAGTTGAGGAAATAGCTTCCCTAATATGTTGTGAATTGACTAAATAGCATTAAAATATTTAATAAATCCACAAATGATAATCCATACATATCCAAATATTAAGGTTATTCATTCAAAATTGAAATGCTTAGGATTTCTTGCCAGTAATAAAGAATTTCATATACAATGTTAAATATTGTAAATATTGTTAAATATTGCCCTTCCATTAAGCATTTGTCTTTAAAAGCAAATTTATACTCACCACATCATCTCTCACTCTCTGCTCTAATTTAATTCAGACTACTTATGATTATTGTGAGCAATTATTTTTAACAATTTCTTTCTAAATCCCATATGGTAATGATTAAAACTTGAAAGCTTTCAAAGAAAAAAATGCAAAAAGAAATATTTTAAATAAGTTTACGAAGCCTGCTTTGGGCTCTGGTTGTCTCTTTATCCTCCATGGAGCCCCCATGCAAAGTTCCCCAGTGGACTCATTTCCTTTTCAAATGAGTGAAAAATTCTTTTTATTCCCCTCAGCTTCTTTTGAAAAGAAAGACTTTATTTAAAATAATTGATTTATTTTTGAGACTACAAAATGCTGACATTTAGACCCTCATTCCACAGAAGTGGTGTATTGTCCCTAACTTATTTTCTGCTGCTTTATAAACTCAGTTTTGAATCATTCCGATAATTATTTCACCTTTACTCTGTTGCCTCACATTTTAACATAAACCTTTCAAGATGTGAGGTGTGAAGCTGCAAGAAATAAATATTTATCATGAAAATTAAAAATCATAACATCCATCCCATTGATTCAGTTGATTTTCAGAATTTGTGCTCTTCATGAAATTGTCTCAGGGTGTAAATGGAAAGTTAAAATACCAAATATGAAATTCCCAAACTGGAGTAAAACCAGAACAGCCTCATTAAAAATATTTATCCAAATCCATTTCCTGAGGAAAGCATAAAAAACAAAAAATATTGGAAGTAAAAATAAATTCTATTATAAACGATAGATTTTTCAGAATGAAGTTGACTCATTACTTCTTTCAAGCGTATATCTCACGACCACAAAGAGAGGAAACTGTTGAAAAACAACATGGGTGGAAAACTTGCTACGGATCCTGATGGCTTTTATAGTGGCTACATTATCGTGGCTACAGTTTTCCCACAAGGAGTCTGGATTTTCTCACTTCAGGATTGAAAGGAGTAGTCATGATCTTAAAGGAATTACAAGGTGTTTTCATTTTAAAACTCAGCGAGAAAATTAGGCAGAATTATAGCCATACTAAATGTGCATATGTTATTACCATGCTCTATTTTGAATATTTGGTGCAAATATTTCAGGACCCAGGGCTTTGTAACCACTGGATTACTTTCTAAATTTGTAAATGGGAAGTTTTTATGTGTCAAAAATATAAGGATATTAATTAGAAGCTTAAAAGTGATGTTTACTTTATTTTTTTATTTTTGTTTTTAACGTTTATTTATTTTTGAGACAGAGAGAGACAGAGCATGAACGGGGGAGGGTCAGAGAGAGAGGGAGACACAGAATCGGAAGCAGGCTCCAGGCTCTGAGCCGTCAGCCCAGAGCCCGACGCGGGGCTCGAACTCACGGACCGCGAGATCGTGACCTGAGCTGAAGTCGGACGCTTAACCGACTGAGCCACCCAGGCGCCTCTGATGTTTATTTTAAAAACTAAAATAACAATGGTATTTTCATTAGAGTATTTTTGCTAGTTATACAATACTGTACTAAATATTAACATTTAGTGGACATATATTAAATTATGAAAAGAAAAAATAGAACAGCCGGGTATTAGTGCTAAGTATGATACGGTTAACAAATAATTAATGCCATCTAAGTATTATAAAAATGTTTGCTTAAAAACTGCATAAATGTATTCTTTTCTCCTTTCGCTATTAAGATATAGTTTAATAGTATCTCTATGAAATAAAGTATGTATCTTTGTAGCCTTTGAAATTGTTTAAGGGCTTACGTTGTGGTCTGGTTTCATATTTATTTGTTTGTTTGTTTAAAGGTTTTTAAGCTTATTTATTTATTTTGAGAGAGAGAGACTGCGTGCTCAAGCAGGGAGAGGAGGGGCAGAGAGAGAGAGAGGGAGAGAGATGAGAGAGAATCCCAAACAGGCTCAGCACTGCCAGTGCAGAGCCCAGTGCGGGACCCAGTCCCTGACCCAGGTCAATAGTTGGTCACTTAACTGACTGAGCCACCCAGGTGCCCTTGTGATCTTATATTTTTAAGTGATCAGCTTCTATAAATATTTGGTAAATATTTGAAAATAAATTTCATTCTATTTTTTCAGAAAACATTAAAAGTCTTGACAATTAGTGTAACATTATTAATTCTTTCATTTAAGAAATTCTGTATATTGTCAGTTTGATCTGCCATGGTGTGAGTTGTATGATAATTAATTACTTCTAAAGACTTTGGGTTTCTGCGTCATAAACAGATGAGAAGTATTCACTCCCATCCTTATAATAAAAAAGCCCAGACCAATTGAAAATCAATAATTACTTTTGGCCTATCATTGAACAGATGTCACAGGGCAAGCTGAAATCCCAAAACTTAGATACACAGTCACGTCAAGGAAGATGTAGCTCTGGAAATGTGTTTACCTGGAGAAGAAACTGTGGGAATCCTTAAACTGTTAAGAATATTTGAATGGTAATTTTGAAAAGTTGCTGGAAGTTGAGTGCACACCAGCTTGAAAGTAAGACACTTCTGGGCTTGGACTGCACTCATTACAGGGCACCACAGTTATTCAGGATTTTACTCCAGGAACTTACGTCGCTCTCCTGGTGAGAATTTGAGGAAGATTCTCTGATGGTGCTAGTTGGGAGGTGAAGAGAGCAGCCATCTTGAAACCAATTCAGAATCTTTTCTTAACAAATGCCTAATATCTAGGGAAAAAAGAACTCATAAGAAGACAGTGTTGAACACTTTTCTCAGTTAGAGGAAGGGAATTTGGCTTCCCCTCTAGCTTTCTAGTTTCATCTAAAGAAATCATCATCATCATCATCATCATCATCATCATAGGGGACAAAAGTTCAGTAAAATAGATAAGGAATATTAAAGTCAGGAGAGAGAGAAACTAACAATGTTTTAAAGAAGTCAGACCTCTGAAAGAGAGAGAGAGGCATTTGTGAAAGACGCACCCAAGACACAGGGCCACATAGATTTTCACTTAATGACAAAATTATGGAGTGCTCCCCCTCTTCCGTATCCTACCACAATACTGACAAGCTTCGAGTAATCTGACTGGATTACAGATGAAAGAGGTGCAAGATAGTGACTCTCTGAGGAACATTAATTTAAAATTAATAACCTAAGCTTTCATCTTAGGAAACTGGAGGAAGAAGAACAAATTAAACCTAAAGCAAGTGGGAAAAAAATAACATTATTAGAGAAGAAATCAAAGAAATTAAAAACCAGGAAAAACAATCAAAATAAATGAAACTAAAAGCTAGTTAATAAAATTGCTAAGTCTCTAGCCAGGCTAACCAAGGAAAAAAGAGGAGACATACTTTGCCAATATCAGAATTGAAAGAGCATAGTCACTACTGACCCCATGGACAGTAAGAGGAGAATAAAGTAATACTATGAAAAACTGTATGCCAGATTTGATAACTTAATGGCATGGGTAATTCTTTGAAAGAAACAAACTGCCAAAATTCACTCAAAACGAAATAGATTCATTAGACGGCCCTATTAAGACATTTAATTAGTACTTAAAAAATTTTCAAAAAAGAAAACATAGGGCCCAATTTGGTGAATTCTACCAAACATTTAAAGAAGAAATAACTGGGGCGCCTGGGTGGCTCAGTCGGTTAAGCATCCGGCTTCGGCTCAGGTCATGATCTCGTGGTCCGTGAGTTCGAGCCCCACGTCGGGCTCTGTGCTGACCGCTCAGAGCATGGAGCCTGTTTCCGATTCTGTGTCTCCCTCTCTCTCTGACCCTCCCCCATTCATGCTCTGTCTCTCTCTGTCTCAAAAATAAATAAACATTAACAATTTTTTTTTAATAAAGAAGAAATAATACCAATTCTACACAATCTTTTCCAGAATATAGAAAAAAGGGAGAATATCCTCTGACTCATTTTATTAGGTAATCATTGTAGTAATAACAAAAACAAGGTAAAGACATTCTAAGAAAAGGAAAGTACAGACCAATGTCTCTAATGACCATAGAGGCAAAATCCCTTGACAAAATGATAACAAAACAAAGTCAGCAAGGTAAGAAATTAGAAGATAAATAAATCACCTCCAAATGACATTCATCCAGATATGCAAGGCTGCTTCAGCATTTATAAATGAATCATGTGATTAATCATATTAACAGAATGAGTAAGTTACACTTGCTGATTAAATCAACAGATGCATAGGAAGCATTTGACAAAAGTCAATACCCACTTATGTAAAAGAACTCAAAAACTAGGAATAGAAGGGAACTTCCTTAAGCTAATAAATAGTATATAGGGAGAAACCTAGAGCTAATATTAGCCTTGACGTTGAGTGGCTTATGACTTTTCCCTACCTAAACAAGTATATCTTCTCATCACTCTCTTCAAAACTTTACTGAAATTTTAGTTATTGCAATGAGGCTGAAAAATAAAAGACATAAACACTAGAAGGAAGAAATAAAATTCTAGATGACATGATTTTCTATGAAGAAAACACCCAAAAGTTCTACAAAAAGAACTCCCAAAGTCTTCAATTACTAAACAAGTATTGGAAGGTTGCAGGATACAGTTAGCAAAAATCAGTTCCTTTCCTATGCCAGCAAAGAACATTTGGAATTTGAAATCTGCAAAAAAAGTATCATTTAAACTAGCACTGCCCTCCAAGATGTCCTCCAAAACTTAGGAATATCATAAATATGTACTGCATCTGTATGTGGAATGTTGCAAATCACTGATGAAAGCAATCAGAGATCTAAATAAATGAATAGATATTCCATATCTATGTATTAGAACTCAGTATTGTTAAGTTTTCAGTTTTCCCAAACTTATCTGTACATTCAGTACTATTTCAGCAATTAACTGTATTAACAACAGTATGATGTTCACAAAATGATAAACACACCATTTAAAATAAGAGAACACATCGCTCGGGCATATATCCATACAAATAGTCAACTCCTCCCTGAACAAAGGTGCAAAGGCAATTCAGTGAAGAAGGGATGGTCTTCAACAACTGGTGCTGGAACAATTGGACATCAATATTTTAGAAAAAAGGTCCTAGATGCAGACCTCACATCTTACACAAATATTAATTAAAAATGAATCAAATGCCTACATATAAAATTTTAAACTTGAAAATGTCTACAAAGAAACATAGGAAGAAATCTGTATGACCTAGGTTGGGTGATGTGCAGATAGATGAGTGGTTGATTCCACGGGTGAAGCAGAAATATACAAGATGAGTCATTGGGCATTTTGTCCTGCCAAAACATAAGACCGTACTCAGAAAAAAACAACAACAACAAACAGTAGAGGGTATGTGGAAGGGACACAGGAACCAATTAAAATTGTTCTCAGTTGTTCCAAACTGGAATAATTTGAGCAATAAAATAGATATGGTAGCATTAGATTATAACCCAAAGCATAAAATAAATATACACGAACTAGGCCAATATAAATAAGTGAGTGAATAAATAAATGTGTGAGACAGAGTAGCCAAGGTAGCCACTGCCCCTTCAAAGAGGTAGAGAATAAAGTTCTACCCCTTGTGTGTGAAATGCCTGTAGTGACTTCCTAAAAGAGTGCATCTTAGGGCATGTGGGGGGTGCAGTCCGTTAAGCATCCCACTCTTGATCTCAGCTCAGGTCATGATCTCAACAGTTCATGAGTTCAAGCCCTGCAGCAGGCTCTGTGCCATCAGATTCTCTCTCTCCCTCTCTCTGCCCCTCCCCCACTTGTTCTCTCTTTCACTCTGTCTCTCTCTGTCTCTCCCTCCTCCAAAACAAATAAATCAACTTAAAAATATTTTTAAAGAGCATATCATGGAAAGAGAGAAGAAAATATGTTTCACGTGGAAAAACAAAAAACCCAAACTAGCAAATAATACCTCTCTCTACCAGGAAATAAAGACTAATGTCATCAGATTAAAGTCACGTTAATAGCACATACCCTTGATAAGATGCGATGAGAATAAGAATTTACATCTGTGCTCTTCCTCCCCAAATTCATAATCACTCTGTAACCATGAGAAAAACTTCAAACAAGCCCAAACTGAGAGGCACTTAACAATATATTTGACAAATACTCTTCAAAACTGTCAAAGTGACAAACAAAAGGAAAGTCTAAGAAACTCTCATAATCTAGAGAGGCCTGAGGAACTAAATATAATGTGATATCCTGGATGGAATCTTGGAACAGAAAAAGAACCTGAGGCAAAAACTAGGGAAATCTGAATAAAATATCAACTTCAGTTAATAAAAATGTTTCATTAGTTGGGACAAATGTACTATAGTAATTTCAACAATAGGGGAACCTGAGTGTGAGGCCTATGGGGAGTCTAATAATCCTCCAACTTCTAAACTTCTCTAAAATTACAAAAAAAGTTATTTAAAAATTGTTTCATATATATATATGTATATATATAGTGTGTGTGTGTATATATATATATATAAATATATATAGTGTGTGTGTGTGTGTGTGTGTATATGTTAAAATGAAAACGATAAAGATTGTTTCCATCCATTTGTCACTCCTGTAGTTTCTTTTTAATATTATTCTATATGCTGCATAAATATTTTCATTGTAAATCCCAACGCGTATCAATTTATATTTCCTAATTTGTCTGTATTGATATTCACAGCATTGAATTCAAGCTTGTCTTTATCTTAATCTTTCTTTGCTTGATTTAGTCTTACCAAATTTCTTTAAGTTTAGTGTCCACTAAAAGTGTCTTATAATAATGGTATTTTTTTGGCATCTTAATGTAATAGACATTGTAGAAAAGAAAAACCCTTTCAGTCCTATAGTAATGAGTAGCAATTTACTTACCAGGAACAATAATGCTTAAAACTGTTTTAAGGGATCTTTCACATTAAGACAAACATAAGAATATGGAATTACGTATATTATATACATGATGATATCTTAGGAACCTTTGAGAGAGAATTTTTTTTTCTGATATTGAGAATTAAGTTTGGATTTGAGCATCCCAATATTTTCTTTTGCCTTAACCTGAGAGCACAGTTTCTAAAGTCGTTAAATTTTCTAATGATATCTTTCTGGAAGCATTTTCAGGAAGTGTCTTCACTTCATGGAGCTATATGTTCTAAGTATTTTTACAACATTGTGGCAAAAGGATTAATAATTATTTCTTTGGGGCGCCTGGGTGGCTCAGTCGGTTAAGCGTCCGACTTCGGCTCAGGTCACGATCTCGCGGTCCGTGAGTTCGAGCCCCGCGTCGGGCTCTGGGCTGACGGCTCAGAGCCTGGAGCCTGTTTCCGATTCTGTGTCTCCCTCTCTCTCTGACCCTCCCCCGTTCATGCTGTCTCTCCCTGTCTCAAAAATAAATAAACGTTAAAAAAAATTTTTTTAAATAATAATTATTGTTTCTTTGTTTTTCAGGGAGAGGGGAAATGTACCCAGAAACTAGACCAGTATCGAAATTATGAAATCCACACTCATGCAAAGCATGACAAAATTCTATTGCTATAGCTATAATGTCACAAAATAATTCATGAAAAACCTATGAGTGGGATACCTGGTTAGATCAGTCAGTTAAGCATCCAACTCTTGATTTCAGCTCAGGTCATGATCTTGCGTTCATGAGATTGAACCCCACCTCAAGCTCTGCACTGAAAATGCAGAGCCTGCTTGGGATCCTCCCTCTCCCTCTGTCTCTGCCCCTCCCCTGCTCGTATGCATGCTCTCTCTTTCTTTCTCTCTCAAAATAAATAAACATTTTTAAAAAAGAAAAAAAGAAAAAAAAACATATCAGGAAGGTCTTGGAGATCTGAGGTAAAGTTGGTCCACTGTATCCTATATGGGCTTATATAACATATAGTCTTGAACTGGATATCCACTTATTTCATGTATGTATATTTTGTAACTCCTTAAGTAAATAATACAGATTAGGGTTGATACATACATTTTTTAATCCCACATATTATATATTTAGTAAATATTCAATAAATAGCCATATCATATATTCAGTACAGATTTGGAAACAATAGTTGTGAAGCTTAATTCAAAGGTAATAGTTACACAGTATCATATTCTAATTCTAAAATGTTTTCACTTGCTTGTATCAGAGCTACTAATAAAAAATTTTAAATGGCTGATATAAATGAATCATGAAATGTCCAAAGAGCAGAACCTCTAAAAGACCAGTAGCAAGTAAAATAATCTACAAACCAGATAATTGACAAACTAGATAAGCAACTGCAAGAAGATGTTTGTGAATCATTAATGCTTGACTGTAATAATCATAGATGCCTTCATTAAAATATCTTTTTAATGATCAATTTATGTTGTCTGACAAAATGCATACCTAAGTACTAAAATAAATTCCTAACTAACTTCCCTCTGGAAACCAGTTTCTACATTGCTACCACATTGCTCTTCTAATTTTAAAAGCTTTCATCATTCGTGAGCGTAAATCAGTTGAGGGATTGCTATGTGCAAGACACTGTGCCACAGTTTAGGAAAAATAAAAAATGTAATAAGACATAGTTCCTGGCTTTATTAAAGTAGTCTAACATTTTCACGTCAGCCATTTTCTAGGTAACTCTCAGTGCTTCATCTGTAATATGTTGATTATAACAGTACCTTCTTGGCTAACTCATTTAATCATTCATTTGTGTACTCAAGTTGTTCAGGTTTTTTGTTTTGTTTTTTTTTTTTTTTGGGGGGGGGGGTTTGTTGTTGTTTGTTTGTTTGTAGCACTCGTATATTCCAGGCAATGTTTTCTTATTCTGAATATAACAGTAACTGAGAAAGATGAAAATTTTGACATTGGGATATCTATGTTCTAGTAAATGAAACAGACAACATTCAAACAAGCAAATAAATATACAATATAATTTGAGGTGGAGGTAAATTCTAGAAGAAAATTTAAGTCAGGCAAAGGATTAGATACTGAATACTATTTTTTGAAAGGGGGCTTCCAGAGGCCTCTCTAAATGACTACCTAAGTGAGATGAGGAAGCAAACAATAATCACTTGTGTGTAAGGAGCATTTCAGGCACAGCCAACAGAAAATGCCATGGCTCTGGAGATAGAAACAAGTTTGGTATGTTATATTAATTGTTCGAGGAACAAGTGGGAAGTCAGGAAGCAGGAGCAGAACGAGTGAGAGGAGGAAGAGTGGGAGATGAACCCGGACCCAGGCGGAGCCAGACCCTGGAGGGCCTTATGAGCTGTGATTAGGAATTTAGATAGTCTAAATATATGAGAAAGTCACCAAAGAGTTTTGAGAAGCTGATCTCACTTTTTCTAAAGATAATTATTGTTGATATGTGTACAGTAAGCCATAAGTAATAAATATATCACCTGGAGTCCTTGCTAGACACAAATGCCAAGCTCAAATTCACTACTTTGTGGAGAGTTAAATAAAAGAAATGATCATAAAGACATAGGGAATTAGCAAACTATAGTGCATTAAAAGAGGGCCAATAACTGGGAGCTTTTACCAGTCCTGGGTCCGAAAGCACAGAGGAAAATAGCAGATGGCAATGGGGAGAAACATCTGTGTTTGTCTGATCAAAGTTGAGACTTAAATTCAGAAACTGGTCGACCTGAAGTCAGTCTGCATCCGAAGATCTCAAGAATAATCTCTCCTCTATCTCCCCTCCCTGTATCAGGCTCTGGTTGATGCTCCACCCACATATCCATTGCCAAAGCCAAATGAGATCTAGAGTACAAGGCACCCTGAGGATACAGTCCATTCCAGTCAGCTCTGAGAGGCACAGGGCAGGGCAGAACATAGTGGTGAGTAGACATTTGTGTGACAAGAAAATGGAAGCAATCCAGTACTGGAGCGGTATAGAAAGAAGAGGGCCTCGTTATGAAGTTATGCGTATCTAGGCGAGATATTTTGGTAGCTTCAATGAACATGGTAAGAATGTAGGTGCTAAGAAATGGTGAGGCATTTTCACGGACGCAGAGCTTACTGATTGTAAATGTGAAACAAGAATCAAGGATCACTGCTGGTTTTGGTTTGAATAGCTGTACAATAGGTGTATGGTGTGCTATTTGGTGAAAGAAGAGGGAAAAGAGGGGGTCTAGGAATATACTTTGGTAAGGGAGAGAAAGAGAGGATCTCCTTTGAATAGATTAACTTTAAATTAGACATCCAAATGGAGGTTCTGAGCAGGTGGTTGAATATTTTAGTCTGAAGCTCAGCAGAGAGATTGGAGATGGATATGTAAATCTTGGAGTCACAAGCACATAGATAGTATTTAAAACCATGGCAGTGAGTATAAATAAAGAAGATAAAGAGTCCAAGGTTGGGACATTATAATAATTAGGGATTGAGAAGGGGGAATGATCTTGAAAGAGAAACTGAGAAGGAGCATACAGTGATGAGGGAGGAAAATCAAGTCTCAGAGATAGGAAAATAAAGAGCTTCAAGAAGAAGTGTTTTTAAAAGTAAAGAGAGCAGTGCCTAAAATATAGTTGGAATGCCAAAAAAAAAAAAAGTTACCTACTATCATTATCACAAAAAGTCAGACTTCAGATTTAGCTAAATTATTTTGAATGCAATTTCTGGTCCTTCCTGGATGCTTTACCTGGGGCTACCTTGCTAAGTATCAATTTCTTCAATAGTAAAATCGTGCGGACTCGGGGGTAAGTTCTTTCCTCTTGGATTATAGCAGAGTGCAAATAAGATTGCAAATGTAAATATGTCATTTGAGTTTTATAAACAACTTTCCAAAGAATTCAGAAAAAGTACAACTTATTTCTGATTTGAGAATTAAAAAAGAATTTTCCGTGGAAGTTGCCTTTGGGATGAAAAAGAATAGAATTTGCCAAGCAGTGGGGGAAAGAAAGACTTTCGAGCATAGGAAAGAACATAAGCAAAGACCTAGCATTTAGAAAGTATGGGACTCATTTTGGAGAATAGCAAGTTGTGATGTTTTCAGGAAATTAGGTGTGAATAGTGGATAAGTCTGGGGTCATATGTTAGAAAAAATCATAAATGACAGGCTCAGAGATTTGGGATTTTATATTGTGGACAGTAGAAAAAGCATGCATGATTCTTGAGTATGTGATTAAGCTGGTCAGAATGGGCTTCATAGATGAATATAGCCGTGGTGAGTAAGAAGTCTTGGAATAAGGAATGGTGGATGTTTCGTTGGCTATACAGTTAAGTCTATAAACATTTTATTCATTCATCATTCATTTAGGGGAATAAAGTGCCTTACAAATACATCTCACAATTCATTGAGTACATGAGTGCATATCAAATATATAGCCTCATTTTTCCATGTAGGCAAAGAGAGTCTTGAATCCAAGCCTTCTCCAGATGTTGTTATGAAAGTTCCTCATTACCTGATGGAACCAGAATACTAAAAAGGTGCCTGTAGTGCCCCATGCCTGACATGGTATAAAAGAAAAAAAAAAAAAATATATATATATATATATATATATATCATTCTTGTTTGGATAGGATGAAGACAGCACCATGCTATTCTGTTAATATATAGTAAGCAGTGTCTAATTGTCCCAAAAGATTAATATTCTATGAATCTAGTTTAGTCCCTGCCCATGATATAAGACTGATAGAATAGAATAAGCCACTGATTTAAAATGTAGTTTTTGTGCTACCATAGATTAGGAAATGCTAGAAAAGTCACTTGTCTTAATACGGGCTCGTCTATACAAAAAGAATTAGGTTAATGTTCTTATAATAGACTCTCAATAAAAAATGATGTGTGTATACATACGTATATATTCATGTATATATGAATTATATATACATATACAAACATATATACAAATATATATGATGTGTGTATATATGTACATATTCATGTATATATGAATTATATATACATACACAAATATATATATATATATATATATATACATTTATATATAATTTAATTCAATGTTTCTCAGTCTTAATCATGGAATCCTTTTAAAATGTAAAATATAGAAACATTACTGGCACTAATTTACTGCAAATATATTTTGTGAAATGTGGCTCTAGACATTTCTTAAGGCCAGTTAGATCAAGGAAAGTACATGGGACTTATACTGATTTTATATCATGGCTGTACTGTTTATCAGGTAATTGGCTCTGACCTCCTAACCTAATCTATATGACATTCCATTTGTTCATTTACAATATGTTGGTTACTATTATCTGTTCTGCCGGATGTTCTTAAAGATAAGACTTAATTTACCAAAATCACTAACTGGAGTGTCGGATGCTTACATGGCTGCTGTAACAAGCAGCCAATAAGGACAGATATTCTTATCCTTCTTACTGTATTTAGTCAAGTTTAAGTGCATTGCTTTTAACCATCATATGAGAGGTTAAAAATTTATGTATGACTATTTTATGCCTTTACTGACTTACAATTCATATAGCATAAAATAGACCATTCAAAGGGTACAGTTCTGTGGATTTTAGTGTAGTTATAAATTTATGCAACCATCACCACATCTAAGTTTTGAACGGTTTCATTATTCCAGAAAGAAATTCTGTGTCTGTTAGCAGTCTCTATCAATTTCCTTCCAAAGCCATCCCTAACCCTAGTTCAACTACTAGTTTACTTCCTGTCTATGTAGATTTGCCTGTTCTTGAGATTTCATTTAAGTGGAATTATAAAATATGTGATGTTTTGTTTCTAGTTTCTTTCACTTAGGATCATGTTTTAAGTCTCACCTCTGTTTTTGCATATGTCAGTATTTTATCTTTTTCTTTTTTTGCCAAATATTCCATGGTTGGCTATACCACTTACTATTAATCCATTTATCCATGTGTCTATCCGATGATAGACATTTGTCTTGTTTCCACGGCATAGCTGTTATGAATAACACTGCTGTGAACTATCATGTACAAATTTCATGTGGACACATGTTTTCATTTTGCTTGGTCACATAGTTTGATTAGAATTGCTGGGTCATGGGATAACTCCACATTTTTTTTTAAAAACCGCCAAGCTGTTTCCCAAAGCATCATGTCATTTTACATTCTCACCAAAAAAACAGTGTATGATAGTTCTATTTTTTCCATATCCTTGTTAACATTTGTTACTACCTACTTTTTTATCATAGCCACCCTAGTAAATATGAAGTACTATTTCATCGTGGTCTCAATTTCCATTGTCCTAGTGACTAATGATGTTGAGCAAATTTTCATGTGCATATAGGCCATTTGAATATCCCCTTTGGAGAAATGCTTATTGAAATTCTTAGTCTATTTTTAAATTGTTTTTTTTCTTTTTATTATTGATTTGTAAAAATTCTTTATACATTTTGGACTGAAACCCCTTGTTAGATACGTGATTTTAAAATATTTTCTCTTTATGGTGTCCTTTAAAACACTTTTTAAAAAAATTTTGGTCAAGCCCAATTTACCTATTTTTTCTTGGCATTTGTATTTTTGTGTCCTAAGAAATCACTGCCTATCCCAAAGTCATGATGATTTACATATACATTTTCTGCCAAAAAATTACAGTTGTTTTTGTTTGTTTGACAAATTTAGGTGTATGATCCAGTTTGAGTTAACTCTTTTTAAATATTATGTGAGGTAGGTGTTCATTCGTTTTCAAGTACGTATCTAACTACCCCTGCACTATTTGTTGAAAAGACTCATATTTCCATATTTCAACACCATTGATGATAGTCAATTGATGATAAATGTATTTATATTTGGACTTTCAATACTATTCCATTAGTCTGTTTGTCTATGCTTAGGTTAATACCGTACTTTCTTGAGAACTAGTTTTGTAGTAAGTTTTGAAATCAAGAAATTCCGAGTTCTCCAGTTTTGTTCTTTTTCAAGATTCTTTTTGGCTTTTCTGATTTCTTGAATTTCCATATCAAATTTAGGATCCATTTGTCTATTTGCACACACACAAAATCTACCTGGGATTTTGAAAGACTTTTTATTAAATCTATAGACCAATTGGAGAATATTATTATCTTAACAATACTATTTTTTTCCTGACCCACGAGCATTGTACATCTATTTATTTTAGTTTAAAAAAAAGAGTTCTTTCAACGATTTTTTTTTTTTTTTTTTTTTTTTTTTTTTTTTTAGTTTTTAGTATCTGAGCCTTGCACTTCTTTGATTAAATTTATTCATAGATATTTTTGGATACTATCATGCTTGGAATTCTGTTTTTAATGTCATTTTTGAGTTGTCTATTGCTAGTATAATGGAATACATTTTGTAGTATGTAGAAATACATAATATATAGAAATGTTGTATCCAGCAAAATTGTTGTATTTTTTTTATTGGTGTGTAGTTGTTTTTTGCTGTTGCTGTTTGTTTATTTTTTTGTGTTTTTACTTCTTTTCTTATGATGTCTTTGTCTAGTTTGGGTGTTGGGGTAATACTGGCCTCATAGCATTAGGTGGAATGTTTGGAAAAGTTGTTGAAGAATTAGTATTTGTTCTCCTTTAAGTGTTTGGTAGAATTCATTAATGAAGCCATCTGGTCCTGAATTTTTTATAGGAAGTATTTTAATTACTAAGCAATCTCTTTACTTTTAAGTCTATCCAGATAATCTATTTTACTTTGAATCAGTTTCCATAGTTTTTGTCTTTCTAGAAATTTTTCATCTAAGTTATCCGATAGTTGTTCATGGCATTTCTCATCATTGTTTTTTAATCTCTGCAGTCTATGTAATCTCTCATCATACCCCTGTTTTCATTTTTGATGTTAATAATTTACATCTTCTCACTTTTATTCTTGGTCAGTCTAGCAGAGAATTTGTAAAATTTGTTGATCTTTTAAAGTAAGCAACTTTTGGGTTTGTTGTTTTTCTCTACTGTTTTTTTATTTTATATTTTATTCATTTCCACTCTAATCTTTATTATTTCCTTCTTCTGTTTGTTTTCACTTTAGTTCATTGTTATTTTCCTAGTTTCTTCATTTGGAGGATTAGGTTATTGATATAAGATCTTTTTTTTCTTTTTTAATGCAGGTAGTAGCACATATAAATTTCCATTTAAACACTCCTTTGGCTGCATCTTATCAGTTTTGGTAAGTTGTGTTTTTAGTTTTAATTCTTCTCAAAGTATTTCCTTATTTTCCTTGTCATTTCTTTCTTGATCCATTGCTTATTTGGTAGTACATGGTTTACTCTCCACATACCTGTGAGTTTTCATAATTTTATCTATTGTTTGTTTCTATTTAATATCTTGTGGCCAAAAAACATACATTTTTTTGTTTCAAACAATTAAATTTATTGAGGTCTGTTTTATGGCATATATGATCTATATGCTGGATAATTGTTCCTGTACACTTGAAAAGAATGTGTATTTTGCTATTGTTCGGTAGTGCTCTATAAGTGTCTCTTAGGTCTAATTATAGTGTTTTTCAGGTCTTCTATATCCTGTTGATCTCCAACTGCTATCTGTGAATTGTCTATTTCTCCCTCAATTCTGTTTTTGCTTAATGTAATTTGGAGAGCTGTTTCTAGGTATGTGTGTGTGTGTGTGTATTGTCGTCATAATCCTTTTATCATTATGAAATTGCTTTATCTGTAGAAACATCTTTTGTTTTAAAGCCTATTTTGTCTATTTTAATATAGCCTATTTTAATATAGCCTATTTTAATATAGCCATTTCAGCTGTCTTTTGGCTAATATCTTAGTTTATCTGGGCTGCTATAGCCGAATTACACAAACTAAGTAGCTTATAAATAACAGAAAATTTATTTCTTACAGTTTTGGAGACTGGAAGTTTGAGATCCAGCATGCTCAACTGAGAGTTCCGTTTTGGTTGCAAGTTTATTGTAGCCTCGCATTAAGGGAGAGACTGAGGATTTTTCTGGAGCCCCTTTTATCAGTCATTAATCCCATTCATGAGGGTTCCACTCTCATGATTTGTGCACCTTTCAAACACCTGACTTATTAATACCATCACCTTTGAGGGTTAGGATTTCAACATGATTTTTTAACGTGAATTAGGGAAACAAACATTCAGACCATAACAGTTACTACTTGGATACTGTGTGTGTGTGTGTGTGTGTGTGTGTGTGTGTGTATAGCTTTCAAAAAATTCGTCTTTTAACCTAGCATGTATCTCTTGTGTAATTGTATCATGTTTGTTTGTTTTCTCCATTTTTCCAATCTCTATCTTTTGATTAGAGTCTTTAATCCATTTATATTTAATGTAATTACTGAGACGATAGCATTAGCATCACATCAACCATTTTGCTATTTGTTTTCTATATGTCCTATGTGGCTTTTGTTCATCTATTGCTTGATTATGACCTTTAGTGTTAGATATTTTTTCATATGTTGTCTAAAAGTTTTGATATATGTATTTAAATACATGTATTATATATACATATATATATATATATATATATATATATATATATATATACACACACACACACATATACACACATATAGTTTTTATTTAGTCATTTTCTCAGTGGTTGATCTGTGGATTATAATTAGCATATGAAATTAAAACAATCTAGTTCAGATCAATACTAACACAATCTCAACAGTATATCAAACTTTGACCAATATACCTTTTTTGTACAATTATTGTCATGTAAATTACATCTTTATATATCATAAGCCTGTGAGCACATGGTTATAATTATTGCTTTATGTAGTTGATTTTTAATGAGATAGGAGAGTAAAAGAATTACAAATGAAAGTATATTTGTGTTGTTGTTTTTTTTTTTATATTTACCTGTGTAGTTACCTTTTACCAGTTTCATTATTTCTTTGTGTGAACTTGAGTTACCATGTAGTTTCCTTACATTTCAACCTGGTATTTCATGCAAGCCTATTAGAGATAGATTCTTTAAGTTTTTGTTAATTTTGAAGGTCTTCATTTCCTATTCATTTTTTGAAGTATAGTTTTCTGAATATGGAATTGTTAATAGGCAGTCTTTTTATTTCAGTACTTTGAAGATGTTGCTCATCTTCTGGCCTCCTTGGTTTCTGGTGAGAAGTGAGTTAATCATACTTCTTTTTTGTATTCAATAAGGCATTCTTGCTGCTTTCCAGATTTTCTGTTTGTCTTTGCATTTTAACATGTCTAGGCCTGAAATTTTTTGAGTTTATCTTTCTTGGAGTTCATGGAGGTTTTTGAATTTGTAGATGATCATCTTTAATTACATTTGAGTTTTGAGCTATTATCACTTCAAATATTCTCACTACTCTTTTTTTTATTTCCTTTCTGGGACTGCTGTTATGTGTGTTAGTATGCTCGATGGCTTTACACCGGTCTCTGAGGTTCTGTTCAGGTATCCTCACTTCTCTTCTTTCTGCCCCACTTACTGGATAATCTCTTTTGACACATTTTGAAGTTCACTGATTATTTCTTTTGACAGTTCAGTTATGTTATTGAGCATCACTATTTTGTATTTTGGTTATTATACTTTTCAACTCCAAGTTTCTTTTTGGCTAAGTTTTGTAATTACTATTACTTTATTGATATTGCCTATAATGAAAAATTGTAATTGTACATTACATTCTAAAGTAAGCCCTCTTTTAGTTCTTTGAACACATTTATGGCAGCTGATTTAAAGCCTTTAACTACCACTTCTAAAATTGGGGCTATATAGAAATATTCCATCAACTACTCTAATTTCTTTTATATATAACATACTTTTCTATTTTTTTTGTTTTATGTTTTTTATTTGATGTTGAAAACTGGACACTTCAGATAAAGTAATATAACGACTTTGCTATCAGATCCCTCCTCACCCACCGCCCCCAGGATTTTTTGTGGTTGATGTTCTTTTATGTTGTTTTTGTTCATTGTGTTATGTGTTCCTCTTTTATTACTGATTGTTTGTTTAGTGATTCTTCTGGATGAATTCTGTGGATTTTGTATTCCCTGCAGTGTGCAGTTACTAAAATCTACTAGAATCTTTTTAAGTTCTTATGTTAATTTTAAGCCTAACTTCTTGGGTCAGCATTAGGTTAGTATAATTTTATAAGTGATTACTTAGAAGATTTTCTAGGGGCCACCTGGGTGGCTCAGTTGGTTAAATATTTGACTCTTGATTTGGCTCAGGTCATGATCTCATAGTTTGTGAGTTTGAGCCCTGTATCAGGCTCCACACTGATAGTGCGGCGCCTGCTTAGGACTCTCTCTCTCTTCTTCAGTCTCTGTCCCTCCCCAACACACTTACACAGGCTAACTCTCAAATTAAACTTTTTTTTTTCTTTGAGAGGAAGATTTTCTAAAATTCTTTACCTTTGTGTTTTTCACTCTGTCAAAGGGATGTGTGTGAGAAAGCATGCTTTCAAACTTCAGGCCATTTACAGCACTGCATTAACTTCCATTTCTTGCTTACATAGGGCCTCAATATCTGCCGGAGATGTATGGGCCTTCTATTTCCTCTGATCTCCTGGACATACACATAGCCTTGTCCATGTGCACAGCATTTTAGATTCTTAGGACTATGTGAGAGTTTTTCAGAGTTCCCTATGGTAATCTAGTTCAAAAGTATTTCCTTGTAAAGTCCTGGCAAAGATCTTGTTTGATAGCCTGAAATCACAGCCTTACATACCAGTAATATTGCCAGCAAATTTTTTATTGTTTTGGTAATGTCCTGGCAATATGAACTTTCTTTACCCTCTCCCTTTGCTGAACTTGGAGTCAAATCAAATAGTCATAACACTCCAGAATAGATCTTTTCCAGAGACCTACAAATTTGGACATAATTTTGACTGTGCTCTGGTGATGGGACATTTAACAAAATTCAAAATGCTTTTAGTCTTTCTTTTGGCTGAAAAACATTTTTTTTATGATTACTGTGTAACTATGGTATGGATGAAGGGGATTAAAACATCACAAATCTTCCTGTCTTGCCAAGGTTTGGTAGTTTCTTCTTCGCTAAATAATTTCCAGCATGTTCTGTGGCTTTGGATAATTTCCAGAGTTCTAAGTTATTAGTATTATTTCTTTTGCCAGTATTTACCCTATTGTTGTGGGAGAACTATGACTGAGATCCTCCCTCCACCATTCCCAAAGTCAGTCTTCCATCAATTGTTTTTAAAGGTCTCTTTATTTCCTTGGAAACTTTCATATTGTTATCTTATATTATTATTTATGAGTCAAACTCTCCACCTTGTATAGATTTCGTCTCAGTTCTAGAACTGACAGCATGCAGGTGGTACTAAAAAACATGTGTATCTCCCCTTCCATTTCATACCTGGACATGTGAAATCAGCTGAAAACTATACCTAAAGAATAATAGAATCAGGAGTATATATAAGTTGTTGGATTGCATATATTTGCATATTTTCAAATCTTGAGTATTACAAATGTTAATGATTGCTATTAAATATATTAAGCATTTGGGGCGCCTGGGTGGCTCAGTCGGTTGGGCGGCCGACTTGGGCTCAGGTCACGATCTCACGATCTGTGAGTTTGAGCCCCGCGTCGGGCTCTGTGCTGACAGCTCAGAGCCTGGAGCCCCTTTCGGATTCTGTGTCTCCCTCTCTCTCTGCCCCTCCCCTGTTCATGCTCTGTCTCTCTCTCTCTCAAAAATAAATAAACGTTAAAAAAAATTTTTTTAAATATATTAAGCATTGCTATAATATAATTTAAAAGAGAGAAAAAAAGATTCTTATACTTTTAAATATTATGCCCAAGTCTATGTTATCACACAAACCAAAGTACAAATGGTCTGTATAAGAGAAGGAAAAAAAAAATAGATGCATGCTAAATAGATGTACTGGTGTTTTATCTTGGGTTTCTGTACAAGATGGGATATTCCATGCTAATTAGGACTGATTCTCTGGAAGCAGGATGTTTAGTAGCGGCCATTGTTATAGCAGCCGTGCGCAGGTCAGTGTCAAATGATAATTTTCCTTTCAGCCAACACAAATGACATGGGGGTTTGGAGGACACCCCATTTCTCCACTGGCCCTGAATGGTGCTTATCTAATGGTCTCTTACATATGCAGATTAATATGTGATTAAGAAGAGAGGGGTTGGTTTGGGGCTGTAGGGCTCATTTTCACTTTTTTATGGAAATGGTATAAACCAAAGAGTGTATTAACTCATCATTAATATATCTATGAGACAAGTTTGAAATATGGTTATTAATAAAGGTTTTTACTTTGATATTTTCTTCCTTTATGGGTTGAGGAGGTCATTCTGCTGATAAGTTCATTTTTGGAAATTACTTAAAACATAAAAAGTAATGATTGAGGGTTAAATGTTTTATAGTATACACTGGGTCTTACCCTTCTAATACAAAATTTGAAATGTTTACTCCCAAAATTCTTGGCTTACCAAGCTTCATAACATAAAATTAAAGACTTTTATAACATTATATAACATGTCCGTAAAAATAATTCAGTTATTATCAGAAAAAAATTGCATACACAGTCAAGTATATATGATAAGAAAAGAAAACCTAAGAAGAAATGGTAGTACGTACTTCCAAAATCCCGGAGACAATGGTGTCACAAAATGCTAAAACAAAAAATGTAAGTTTTCGGTATTAATAGAATACACTGTAAAATATGAATTTGGTTTGTTGAATTGATTGAGAATCCTCCAGATAAAGCATTTCAATTATGTAAACTATAAATTCATTGCAATTAATCTTTTTTTTTAATCTGTCTAATGGTTTGATAATCTTTCTGCACTTATTGGACTTAATCAGATCAGGCATCTGGTCTTCTTGAAGGAAATGGCCCTTTTATATTGAGATTTACAGTCTCTTGGCTGTATGCCTTTAAGAGGGCTTATAGGCACCATGAACTTTCTTCTGCAATCTCTGTCAAAATCCTTTTTTGGAGAATTGATTGACTTTTGCCATCAATCATACCTTCCAGTAATCATTTCATATAAAATTTATGTGGTTATAATTTCTCTTTTATTTAAGTGAGTCCGAGAAGCATCTTTCCTAACTCCTGCTATTATACTCCTCTAAAAGACACATCTTCATCCTCTACGAGATTATCTGGATCTGTAGTTTTCAGGGGTGTTTCGTACTTATTTTTTTCCCTATGATTTGCTTCTGCATTATTTAGAATTAGTAAATTACCCTGTAGCAACAAACAACCCTAATTTTAGTGACTTAAAACTGCAAATGTATAGTTCCCTCCTTAAGTTACATGTCCTTTGTACGTGGGCAGAAGGATCTGTTCATTATAATCATCCAATGGTATAAGGTGACAAGTCAGGGACAGCCTTGAATGCTGCTGATCACAGTACCAGATGGAAAAAATAAGTTTCTGGAATATCTCACAGAAACAAATAAATAGCCAGAACAAACACACTCCCACATTCCTTGTTTGGAACCAGTCACTTGGGTTTGACTGCTTATATGGGGTATGGGGAGTGGTGGAAAAGTGCAATTCGATGATATACCCTGAAAATAGAGGACTTTTAAATATTCAGGGGTGGGGAGAGAACAGTATAATGTGTATTAGAGTCTGAGTTCACTGGAATACATGCGAGTGTAAATTTGGAGAAAAGCTAGATCATTTAGGGAATATCTCAGGACATTTGATTTTTAAACTAGCGAAGACTTTTAATTTAGTAAATGACTTACAAATCCTCTATGTTCTTACTATGAACTTATGAATTTCCTCAACTCTTAGGTAAGATTATTACCTTTAGTCAGAAGCTATTTGGACTGTGTGCCATATAGCCTTAGATTTTCAGGTGAAAATAGCCAGGAAGCACTGTTTTCAGGTCAAGTAAGAGTATCAACACAGTTTACCTTCTAGATTGACACCTCTTTAATGGAATATGGATTGTGGAGAATAATATGGATAGCAAGGCAGGGTAAAGAGAAAACAATGGATTTTCAGTTTTCCTGGGAAAGTATGAGAGATGGAAAGGAATTTGTCTAATAAAATGGGAATGCCCTTGGAAAAGGAGAGGTTATTACATCTAGCTATGGCAAAAGAAAGAGAGAGAGAGAGAGAGAGAGAGAGAGAGAGATGGTTCACTTTCCTTATCACTTTAATTCAAAAAGTGAAGATCTACTGTAAAGCTTATAATTATTACATTATTATGGGCCAATGATTTTATTCTCATCAGTTTTCATGAATCTGGTGTGATAGGATCATTTAAGATTTAAAATACATAATCATACTGAAGAAAGAACAGATTATAGACAGTTTCAACATGAATTCTCTATTCTCTCCCACTTCAACTACCCTATCCAAAGCCTTATAAAGAAAAAGCATCATGGGGCGCCTGGGTGGCGCAGTCGGTTAAGCGTCCGACTTCAGCCAGGTCACGATCTCGCGGTCCGGGAGTTCGAGCCCCGCGTCAGGCTCTGGGCTGATGGCTCAGAGCCTGGAGCCTGTTTCCGATTCTGTGTCTCCCTCTCTCTCTGCCCCTACCCCGTTCATGCTCTGTCTCTCTCTGTCCCAAAAATAAATAAACATTGAAAAAAAAATTTAAAAAAAAAAAAAAGAAAAAGCATCATATATAGTATCAGTATATACATACATACAATACCTGGAATGTAACTCATAAGTTTCCAAATTATGATATATATTATCATCCTGGTGATAGATGTTTGTTGGTATGTACAACATGAAGCTTGTTATACAGAAATTGAAGAAATAGGGAGCAAAGGAGAGAAAAAAAATATTAAAGTTTAGTGTTTTCATGTCAACCTGTCCCTGCAATCACTAATGGAGAATCATGTTTCCAATTATTTTGATAAATCTACTTTACCTTTATAACCATAGCAACATTATCTCCCCATAACAGGAAAGAATTTCCATTTTCATGCCTGTAAGGGTAAGGATGACAAAGTGGTGAGAAAGGAGAGTTTTGCTTAGCTTTGATCTTGACAGAGCTAAGCAGAATCTATTGGAAAGTGAGTATAAATAATGCTATGCTATCATCACTGCTGATCTGGGAATTAAAAGTGCAACACTTGTTGCTTCCTTAGCCTCCCTTAAAATAATAGCTTTGGCCTTTTCACAGCCAAAGGAAACTTAATTGCAAATACTACAAGACATTTTCTTCTATAAATCTGTTTTAATGTTAAGGCGCAGAATTTTGTTTATATATCAGCAATTGGCTATATTCAGTTGTAAAAAAAAAAAAATACAGATTACCTTATGGAGCTTGAATAGACAATCTATAATATCTTGTTATCTAATTCTTTCATGGATTCTACTGTAATCAAGTCATTGCAGCATAAAACTTATGATAACAAAATACTATAGAATGTTACAGAAATAATTGGATAGTAGAAAGACTCTAATACATGCGTCCACCCAGTAGATCAGTCTGGGTCCCACAGTAAACACACAGTAAACACACAGTAAACTCTTAGAAAATTTTACTTACAAAGAGATTAATTACAAAGGATAGTTCCTGGGAAAGCACGTGGTCGGGTCAGTGTGCGGTGACCTGGGTCTTCCACTCCTAGGGCTCTGGAGAGGACAGGCCTGAACAGTGTCAGTAGCCTTGAAGAAAACCATGAACTTTGGTTGAGAGACAGAGTCAAGGTGAGCCAATCTCTTTGGAAAGGAGGTAGAGGATAAATGCCCTGGCCTCTCTGCTCTCCTCCAACACTCCAAACTTCTGTCAAGAGCCACCACCTATCCTAAACTCTAACCTTGGCCCAACCTCAAAAGAAGTCAACAAGAGGACCCATTTGCTATGTAGTGGACACATACACATATAAACACATACACATACACAATTTCCATCTCTTTCTCACTCTCTCCTCTTTACACATTAAGGAAGTGAGCTCTAGTGTAGTGAAAATGTGAACTTGGATAAGTCACTGAACTTCTCTGAGTCTCTGATTTCCACAGCCACAAATAGGAATAATCACACACGATTCACAGAAATTTTTAGACCTTAATGATAAATATTTTGATATAAAATTTACCTAGAGTTCATATTATAGCAAAGGCCACATAAATAACTGTTCAGAATGGATAAGGAGTGAAAGTGGAAACAGTATGCCAATGAGATACCTCATATTGCATTGTGCTCCCTTGATGGACAACAGAGATTACAGCCATAATAATGAATCCATAACTGCTGAATGAGTTCATTGTTCATTACATTTTAAACTTAGAATACCTATACTTTCTTTCTTACCTACTCCCAATATTTTTGAAAACTAGTTCTAAACTTTAACCTGGCTTTCTGTATTTGGCAAGTTCTTTTCATTATATCCCTAGTGTGTGTTTACAATCTTCCCATGCAGAGATCAAAACTGTTGAGAATTTGGAGATAAACACTGTGAATTGACTTTAAGAAATTCAGAGGCCATTGAAGGAGACACACAAATGAGTACACCCTTACCACTCAGTATTGTTATCATTTATAATATTACTATTTTTTTGTTGACAATATGATGCCTGATGTAGTTATATAATACCCCCACACATTAGACTATTTATTTCAAAAATATATTGTATTAGTATAGTTTATTATACCCTAGAGAAACGTTTTCCATGTAATTTCTGAGAAAATGACCAAGAAGATCCAACTAGAGTTATTTACAAATATAGAGTTTATCATCATATAGTGATATCAGATGATTATCCCCAGATTAAATATTTATGGAGAAATATGTATGGCTATGTGTGGGAAGGGAAGTTTTATTTAACACATATTGTACTCTAGAGTCCCAACCTAGAGAGGGAGTGAAGGAATGGGTCCAGGGGGATACACATGCACTCAAATATTGAAAATTCATTCTAGTTTAATTTTTTTTAATTTCAGAATCTCATTCAATTTTAAAATTGTAATTCCGGGGCGCCTGGGTGGCGCAGTCGGTTAAGCATCCGACTTCAGCCAGGTCACGATCTCGCGGTCCGTGAGTTCGAGCCCCGCGTCGGGCTCTGGGCTGATGGCTCAGACCCTGGAGCCTGTTTCTGATTCTGTGTCTCCTTCTCTCTCTGCCCCTCTCCCGTTCATGCTCTGTCTCTCTCTGTCCCAAAAATAAATAAACGTTGAAAAAAAAATTAAAAAAAAAAATAAAAAAAATAAATAAAATTGTAATTCCATGATTTCTAAGGAGAAATGTTTGAGACTATTTAATACTTTAGAAAACATTTTAGTAAAGGGATAAATATTAATAAGAATCTAGATTATATATTGGCTCCTTTTGCAACATTCTTACTGTTTCTGGAAGTGTATGAAAGACATGTTTGTTGGGGCATTTGAGTGGCTCAGTTGGTGGAGCTTCTGACTCTTGACTTCGGGTCAGGTCATGATCCAACGGTTTGTGAGTTCGAACTCTGCATTGACCTCGGCACTGACAGCACAGAACCTGTTTGGGATTACATCTCCCTCTCTCTCTGCCGCTCCCCTCCTTGTGCTTGCTTTCCATGTCTCTCTCAAAATAAATAAAAATAAAGTTAAAAAAAGAGGGGTTCCTGGGTGGCTCAGTTGGTTGAGCATCCGACTTCAGCTCAGGTCATGATCTCACAGTTTGTGAGTTCGAGCTCCGTGTAGGGCTCCTTGCTGACAGCTCTGAGCCTGGAGCCTGTTTCAGATTCTGTGTCTACACCTCTCTCTCTGCCCCTCCCCCACTCATGCTCTGTCTCTCTTGCTCTCAAAAATAAATAAAACATAAAAAAATTTAAAAAAGACATGTTTGTTGATTCATCCATCCATATAATTTGCATTCCCAGTGTATATCCATTTCACAATATTTTCTAAAACTCACAATTCAGTATTTTTTTATTTGTTTATTGTTCATTTGATGAATGCTTATTTTATGCCAGTTAATAGGAGTACAACAGTGACTAGCTCTACAATGGGCTTTTGAAACATCAGGGATAAATCGCTGTCCATGGTTCTTAGCAGACAATGAAGGGATGACTGATACCTTTCACTTAGTTACTTAACTTCCTGTACCATGCCCTTGGATGATATAAAGAACTTTTTGTCCTGTTGAGTCCAGACATAGCCTCGGAACTGTTCACAAAACAATGCCTCAAGCAGCCACTATCAATTGATTAGAGTTGTCACATGAGATGAAATCTATTTGTCATTATTAGGCAGATAAATAGTATTATCCTGTTGGAAAAAAAAATAGGCAGAATGTAGCAATAACTCATTCCCAAAACAATATTAAATTGGTATGACAATGAAAGGAACATAGTACAAACCTTTAGATATAAGTTTTGTGTGATTTTTACCTTTCAAAAGATTGAATATGTTTCCAATAACCTTGTTAAATACTCTGTGAAATACTTAACTGGTTTGGATATAGTTACATCCCACTATACGTAACACAGGTTTGTTGTTGCTATTTTTTTAATGGTTCTGTTGTTGTTTGTTTGTGGCGCTTTTGTTTGCTTTGCTTTTTGTTTAGTTGTTACTATTCACATTTCAGGAGTTAGAGAGCAAGCTTAAATTTATTTAAGTCTATAAGGAAAGAGCATATGATGAACTTGCACTTTTAAATAGTTATAAATGGAAGACAAATATGGTTAATATTGTTTCCTGTAAATAGAGAGGTTTAAGGAAATACGGGTTATATTAGGGGTATATCGGCTAACGAGCACTTGTCACAACATGAAAAGGGTTGTATGTCTGTCTGCCTATCACTGGGGTTGTAAAAATTCCATTATTTTGCTCGAATGCTCCGATATAGTAAGACCTTCAAGGTACATTGAATGTTAGTATATTTTAATTCCTGAGTGTATTAGATGTGTTTTTCTTTGTACCCCAGAGAAAGGCATAGAAACAACTTTAATTCATGTGGTGTTAAATAAAACAAGGTGAAACCGATACAGTGTTTATAGAATAATTGAACCCAAGAATATTAGTCTTTGAGAGTTTGAGCTAATCATGACAAATGGTTTGTACCTCCCTGCCCGTGGAAATTGGGGAATAGGTCAAGAAACCATTACTTAGAATGCAAAAGACTAGGGAACAGACTCGACTGGACCTAATCTGAGTTTCATAGGAGACACGCTGGGAAGAGGGTTCCTGTGGAATATAAGGGTCATTGTAAGAGTAGATGGATATAGGGGTAATTTTAACACACAAAATTCAATTTATGAACCACTGGGAATCTAGCATTACAGAATGATGTGCCCCATAAAAATTAAAGTTAATATGAAACACAATTTATTTCTGCCTTCAGTGCTATGAAAAGAGAATGATATGCAGAGAGTTAATATCCTTATACGGATCCCCACCTCCACTACCCATACCTTTCTTTGCTCATTTGGGGCCAATAAGAGAATACCTTATACCAAAGCATGTGTCAATCCTGTAAAATTTAGCTCCAGGAGTGAAGAGGATTGGAGTACAAATCAAACCGTACTAATTGTGTTAATGTGCTTTCCCTACTGGCAAGATACATACTGTGCTTAATTGACTACTATTCTGCACATTGTAAACTGTGGAGTCTTTTATATAACATCTCAATGATATGCACAAACAATTTTAGCCATTTAATTAAAATGAGACTCTCTAACTATGGTTATAAATAAAGTATGGCAGATTAAAGACGGTCACAGATTCTCTGATGCTCCACCCATGCAAGAGGGACAGTCTGTGCCCCTCTCCCTTGTCTTGATTCTGGGAGGTCTCTGAGACTGCTCTCAACAATCAGATTCAGCAGAAATGGTGCTGTGCCAGTTCTTGGGCCCAGACCGTCAGAAACTGGCAGGCTCAGTTCACTTGGAAGGCTCATGTTTAGGATACTCCCTGTCAGAACACAGCTGCCATGCTGGAAGAAGCACTGGCCACGTGGGAAGACCACATATTGGTGCTCCAGTAATCAACCCCAAATAAGAGCCTAGCCAAAAGCCAGCATCAACTGCCAGTCATGCAAGGGAGAGATTTTGGACTTCTAACTCAGTCAAGCCTTAAAGTGACTAGAGGACCAGCCTACATCTTCCTTCAAATGCATGACACATCTCAAGTAAGAACTCCCCAGGTGAGCTCCGTCAATCCGGAAAACCATGAGACATAATAAATTATTATTATAAGCTACTATGTTTTTTTTATTATTATTAGACAACAGTAGAAAGGTAGAACTTCAATGAAAAAAATAAACATCAGAATGATCAACGTTTCATTAAATCATTTTTTTTTCTTTCCTTGACTTTAGATAAACAGAGTAATAGCTGTGTTCAGCAATAGTGTGGTAACTATCTCAATGTTGATATTCCCAATAGTTAGAACTGCAAAATGATGATGAAATATAAGCATATTCTCATTTAGATACTAAAAAGGACATTGTAGAGAAGAAGAGAAATGGCTGCCAGATTCTGCCTCCCTCTTGCCTTTTCCCCTCCCCCAAACACACAGATGTACTCAGCCAGGAAACTAAAGGCAATGGAATGTAACTGGCACTGGTAATGCTGATATATTCTTTTTTGTGCCAAAACAGTCTCTTGGCTATATCCACAGTACTGTTGCCCAAACAGAGGATCTTCTGTTTTAGGGCTGAGCATGGCAAGGATTCCAGTCTCTTGCCTTCTTCTTCTTTTACCATTTAAATTAGAAAACATTTCCATATTTTGCTTTCTAAAGAATTTTGCATGAATGGAAATGATACCTGTATTTACAACTTATAAAAGATAATCGATCCTTGAAATGCTGGCTACAATTGGCAAAGTTATATATCATTCTGGGACACTGATGTAAATAAATGCCCTGGTCTTCTTACTAAAATGCTCATTGTTTTCATTAATGCTTTCACCCTTTGGGACCTTGTTTTCTTCTCAATGGTGTTTAGAACACTAATGCACCATGTGCTAAAATCATAGCCCTTGGTGCTCAGAAGCATAAAGCAGAAATAACAGGCTGAATCAGTACTGATCTTGGAAAACACAGTCTGCTTAGACAGAAGTCTAGAAGAGAAAATTGGCAAGAATGAAGAAGTCAGACAGCTTCATGGAGAGCATCTCAGTGGGAAAACCACTGAGGAAACACATAAGATTGAAAGCAAATGATGGCAGGGTCTTTTTTCCATGGAGATATTTGAGAAGTTTGATGCCCGTCTGTCTGGAATACTTGAAGACTGCCTAGATGTGGCAAAGATATACTTCATCTTTGGAGATCCCTTTCAGTTCTATTATTCTTTGCATTGTGAACCAAGTCTTTTTTTTTTTTTCTCTTCATCACTGCTAGCAGGAACCAAAAATACGTTCCATTCATATAGGCTACTAAAAAATAATAGAGTTGTATCTGGCTCATAGTTGTTGAAGCTTTGTCTGTAATTACTAATAGTAGTTATTCAGTGCCTGTCACATCAGATTTTAATTTAACCTTAACTCAAATATTCTGAAGAAGAATTTCAGGCGACTTCAAATACATTGAACAAATACATACACAGGACAGAAGAGGAAATAAAATGCCATTGATAATATTAACATTTCCAATTAATAGCTTCATATTTGGCTATATATGCCCAGAGAGTAGGCAAAAAGGTAAATTTAAGAGAGAACATAATTCTTATCTGATAGAAGCAATATACCTTGGAAGTACAAATATTCTTTTATTTGGTGTAAAATGTTGCATGTTGTCAATCCTTGGGACTTTGAATGACATGATAGGTAATATATTTACATCAGCTTATATCATATGAAGAAGCAGTTTTTTATACTTTTATAAAACTAGATAGAAGAAATTCTGGGGTGACAGAAATGTTATGAACTTGGTTTAAAATAAAACTGTATTTGTACTTTGGTTGTCTTTCTACTTGTCTGAACTTGGCCAAGTGACATCTTGTGGAAATTATTATTTTTATTACCATCTTGTTCATCATCGTCAGTACTACAACTTGTATTTTCTACCCAGTGCAAAGCCTATTACCACAAGTAAAGATTTGGCGATTTTCAAAAATAATTAAGACTTTGTGATAGGCAGAGGTTAAGAATCCCATTTTTAATTTTGAGCCAAATCAACTTATCATATTCATTACTCTTAATTCCTTCAGAATCATCAAAGTGTAACGTAATCAATTTTATGTCACTTTTTTGTTTTACATAATCCCAATACAGATTTATCAGCCTAATAATTCCATAAGTGCCCTAAGTGATAAGTGTAAAATTATCACTTGCTTTCTAGTCTGGATTATAATTTAATCTATCAATTTGACAGATAACCCTTCTGTACAAAATATGTTACCAAAAAAATCTCTTTTTAATGGAATTATTATTTTCTTTATAACAAAAAACGTGTCTTTCTTTTCTCATTATTCTTCAGGCTGCCTAGAAAAGGATTAAGCTCAAGATTAATAATAGGTAAATACTTGGTGACTTATTGTAACAAGTGCTTAAGACTGATCATTTTCACTCTATCCCTCACTGCAACTCAGACTTTATAAGTCCAGAAAAGACTGATCATTGGTCCTTGAATTGACTATAATGTTAGCACCGATAAGACACCAATATAGAATTTAGGATCTATGACAGTCCTCTGGTCTTTCAAGTAAAAGAAGGGAAGGAAAAAGCACGGTTTTCAGTGTGTGTGTGTGTGTGTGTGTGTGTGTGTGTGTGTGTAATATATATCATTACAATTAATGCTTTATTAAATAAAGTAATTACATTTAATTTGAAGAGGCAAAATTCTTTGGCCGGGTTATTTGTTAGAGTAAATTTGAAACTGGGAAAATATCTCCGTTTAATTTTGTCAGCATAAAACTAGAACTAGGGAAAACTGGCCCAAAAAGAATAATCTGACCTAAATAAACTATGGTGAAGAATTCCTGGAATTACTCTGTTAGTGAAATACGTTTGGTTTTAATCACACAGATGAAAATTATACATACAAATATGTGGTATTGTTTCATATTTTTTAAGACGAGATGGTTATATAAACAGGTTCATACTAAAGATGTTGTTTTGCAATTTACTTTTGTTCTTTATACTATATCTTCGAAATATTTCTATGTAAATTATATAGAGATAACTTTCATTCTCTTTTTCTAATTATAAAGTTTATATTGTAAAGTTTAATAATCTTAAAAATACAGCAGTGTAATTTTAGAAATTAAACTGCATGCAAAACCACCCCATCAGTTGGTTTAATATTAAAATATCACCAACACCCGGGGCATCTGGGTGGCTCAGTCAGTTGAGCATCCAACTTCAGCTCAGGTCATGATCTTGCTGTTCCTGAGTTTGACCCTACATTGGGCTCACCACTGTCAATGTGGAGCCTGCTAGAATCCTGTCACCCTCTCTGTGCCCCTCCCCCACTTGCTCTCTCTCAAAAGTAAACATTAAGAAATAAAAACATAAAATATTACCAACACCTCGAATAACACTATTGTGTCTTTCTCAGTCAAGATACCCTAAAGGTAACTACCATTCTGACTTAAATTATTATAGTTTATTTTAACTGATTTAAAAATGGATTTGTACTGCACTTTTGTGTCTGAATTCTTTTGTTTAGCATTACTTTGTGATTTTCCCTCATTATTGTGAGAAGTAGGTTTTTTTTTCATTTCACTATAGTTTTTCTTTATATGAGCATGTAACCACATATTACACATTTTGTTTGTGATGGATATTTGTGTTGTTTATATTTTTTAGCTATTATACATGAAGCTACTATGAATACTCCTATAAACATTTTTAGTGGGCAAAAGTATTCATTCCATTTGAATATTTACACAGAAGTGTAATTGCTAGTTTGTTAGGTAAGCAGATCTGTAGCATTAAGAGATACTGCCACAATGTTTTCCATGGCATTTGTACTGATTTATATTCTCTCAGTAGTGGATGTGAGTTCCAGTGGCTCATTAAACTAGTTTTTCTTTTTCCTTTTTTTTTTTTTACATATAGTCATTCTAGTGAGAACATAGTAATATTTTAAGCAGTTTTGATTTTAAATACCCTAATGTCTTATGTTATTGATAACATTTTCTTTTTACATTGGCCATTTAGAAATCTTCTTTTGTGAAGTGACTTTTTTTAATCTTTTATCTTCTCCCCTCACCACCAATAGCTGTCCATCACTGTCTTAATGACTTCTGGGAGATTATCACACGTTCTATACAAGTCATTCTTAGATATAGATGCAAATATATTCTTCCTCTCTTTGATTTGCTTTATGCTCTCTTAATTGTGCTTTAATGATTAGAAAGTTTCTTTTTACTGTTTTCATAATAATAGTTTTTGTTAAAGAAATCTTTGCCTGCATCATGGTCATGGAGAGATTTCCTCTTGTTAGCTTCTAGAAACTTCATTGTTTAAATTTTTATTGTTAAGTGTCTGATCCATGTGGATGTACAATTTGAGTGTGGTTCGATGTTTTCCCATATAGACAGCCAAATAATCATCTCATTTAAAAAAATAATCATGCCAGTTTGTAAACTGCTACACAATACTCCGTAGTAAAGATCCACACTATTTTATATGTCAATTAATGGAGATTTTAGTCACATTTTTTCCTATTGCAGACACTGTGGATATAAACATTCGTGTTCATGGCTCTATGTCTACATATATTTGTATTTACCAAAGTAAATATGAAAAAGTGGAAATAGTAAATCAAACTTAAGAATATGTGAATTGTTAATACTTTATATCATTGTGACCTCATTGTGACCTCTAAATCTATTGTAATAAATTGTACTACCACCAGAAACATGAGCATCTCCTAGCTCTCTCTTAGAACTTGACCAGAGCATGTTTTTTTTTTTCTCAGAACTCACTCCTCTAAAATTTTTATTTATGTTGTCTTTTATTTTTAAGGGAAAATGTATTTGAAAGATGACAAGTTTTTCTGATCTCCAAGTGTGAGGAATGAATTTAGTGATGTTCCATACAGATATCATGATGGAACTTAATAAGTGTAGACATTTTTATATATAAACATTTATATAAAAATATTGGAGGGGGGGTGCCTGGGTGGCTGTCGATTGAGCATCCGACTCTTGATTTTGGCTCAGGTCATGATCTTGTGGTCGGTGGGATTGAAGCCATATCGGGCTCTTCACTGGCAGCGTGGAGCCTGCTTGACATTCTCCCTCTCTCCCTCTCTCTCTGCACCTTCCCTGTTCACACATGCTCTTTCTCTTTCAAAATAAATAAATAAACATTAAAAAACATATTTTGGGAGCACAATACAAAAGTAAATTAAAACACACACCATTCTGTTTTATAGAGAGATGTTTCTGAGAGACATCATGATTGAAAGTCAGCTCAGTAATCTGAATATGGATTCCTTTACACATTACATTTGCCTAGTATGAGGCTACTTGGGCTCTTGCAGAGTTTTGCACCTTATGCACACGCAGGTATTAATTTATTTACTAGAAAGTCTTACAGTATGCCTACAGGACTTCCATTTTCTGCAAACTTACTACCCAGCTTCTGAAAATCAAAGGAACCTCGAAGACAGCAAGTGCAACTATCAATGATCCAAAACTGCAGAATATCTTGGAAACAAAACATAATACATTTCAGCATACATTTAAAGTGAAAGAAATTGTCACCATTAACAGAACCAACACTGAAGGCCATGCTAGAAGTGGAGAGTCACGAGGAGAATGTGGAAAATAAGAGAGGGCAGTCAAGGCCCATCAGTGGTAGAAAACAAAGTCATCTCCACAAAGAGAGAGTCTTATTTGAAATGAAGACATAGCTGATGAAGCAGAGCACTGGTTTCCAGAGAACGTAAAAGGAAGAGGTTTGAAAATGCAAAAGAGGCAGATTTTAGAAAGCACTACCACTAAGCACAGGAAGGCTGGATGATAAATGGGAAAAAATAGAAATAAGTGGGAGGAATGAAAGGTCCTACAAAAGCTAACAAAACAAATAACATGAGATCAAAAGGATACTTCAACTCTTGAAAAAACAAAAAACAAAAACAATGGCATCTGTCAAAAAACTACACTTTGCTCTACCAACAAAACCAGAGCATATTTGAAGCTAGAAACCTTGTAAGCTACTCAAAGCTTTCCTGTCTTTTTTTAAAAAAAAATTTAATGTTTTTATTTATTTTTGAGACAGAGAGAGACAGAGCATGAGCAGGGAGGGGCAGAGAGAGAGGGAGACACAGAATCTGAAGCAGGCTCCAGGCTCCGAGCCGTCAGGACAGAGCCCAACACAGAGCTCGAACTCACGGACTGTGAGATCATGACCTGAGCTGACGTCAGACGCTTAACCCACTGAGCCACCCAGCAGCCCCTAACCTTTCCCGTCTTTAAGGAATCACCTGTTTTCACTGATGCAACAAAATCCAAACACCGTGTATTAAAAAGAAGATCTTGGGCAGTATTCATACAAAGTAAGCATCCAATGAAAATTGATAATGTGAATTAAAAGTTAGATGAAAAATGTCTTTTCAAAATAATTGCAAAGACAACAAAACTATAGCACAGCACTGTGACTTGAATTATGTACTCATAACATGAATTTGAGGATAATTCAAATCAAATTCAAAAAAGAAAACAATGGAAATGGGAAACTATGAAAAAAGAGTTGATCATTTAAGGAAAATCACTGAAAAGATTGTCAAAACTGCCTAATAAGTGATGGCTAAAATGCAGGTTGTCAATAAAGATTAGCTGTGACTGAAAAGCAATACGCAAGTGGTAGAGGTAATGTGGTTACAGGTGAAACAAAATTGGCCATGACTTGTTAGTTGCTGAAACTGGGTGACAAGTATGGGGATTCATTAAAATACCCTGTTCATTGTTGAAATTAAACACTTCATCATAACTTAAAAAAAAAAAAAAGCAACTATGTAAGTGATGTTCTTACTTTCCATTTCATTGCATGAGGGTACACATTTCCATTTATCCCAATATGATTGATGCTGACTTTGATCACCTGTAAAATACTTTCTGTCCAGTCTTTCCATTGTTCAAGTTAACTTTTCCACCTTTGTAATGATTACGTCACCTTTGGGACAATCTATACTTGAGAACTCTGTTAATATCCTGTTTCTTTCTTCTTTTCATCCACCAGTGACCTATATTGGTTACTCTTACATTAAAGGTTGCTTAATCATGATTTTCTAATTTTATCATTCGTTCTACATTTTTGAGCTAGAATTCTGTTCCAGAGAAGGGTTTTCTTTTCCCTTCCCTGTGTCATTTACCTCTATATATCATTATGGTCTTCTTTTCCTTTTTTCTAGTGCAATGTGTCAAAACATATTACCACTGTTACTCTTTTTTTTTAACGTTTTATTTATTTTTGAGACAGAGAGAGACAGAGCATGAACGGGGGAGGGGCAGAGAGAGAGGGAGACACAGAATCGGAAGCAGGCTCCAGGCTCTGAGCCATCAGCCCAGAGCCTGACGCGGGGCTTGAACTCACGGACCGTGAGATCGTGACCTGAGCTGAAGTCGGCTGCTTAACCGACTGAGCCACCCAGGCGCCCCTACCACTGTTACTTTTTATGATGTTCAAGGTGTCCCGTATTTGGTCAGTGGTTTCCCTCTTGAGTCTTTGGAAAATTCTCAGTGACTAAGTAGACAGTATGTTGCCATACTTTGGTTATATCAAGTAAAATTTCTGACCATTTTTTTCAGCCTTGGCCTGTGTAACAGTAATCTCCATGTATATTAGTAATATCTGTATATTATTACAAGTCACTATTCTTGTTGAACGTAAATTAAGAGCTTCGGGATAGAGAAGAGACTCCTAATCATTGAGTATAGTTACACCATTTTTTTCTTCTCTTAGAACAAGTGAATGGAAATTATATTTTTTTAGGGATACTCTTCAATCCACTGTAACTTGCATTAAAAATAAATCATGCCAGGGTGCTGGGTGGCTCAGTTGGTTAAGCATCTAACTCCTGATCTCAGCTAAGGTCATGATCTCATGGTTCCTGAGTTCAAGTCCCATGTCAGGCTTTGTGCTATCAGTGGGAGCCTGCTTGGGAGTCTGTCTCTCTCTCTCTCTGCCCCTTCCCTGCTTGCACTCTCGCTCTTGTAAAATAAATAAATAAACTTAAAAAAAAACCAATGCAAATGGTTATTTGCATAAACATTTTCTTGACCTATGTAAATTTGTGTGAGCTTGTAAAGATTACAAACGTACAGGTCAGTGAATTTTTGTAAACTGAACACACCTGGATAACTGACATCCAACTGAAGAAACAGAACATAATCAGAAAAAAAAAAACAACAAAAAACATGCCTCTTTTCATTCATGACTAACTACAATCCTGAATTAGAGTCCTATACATTTGTTTTTTTTCCTGTTTTTGAAATTTGTATAGCTATAACATACAGTTTAAACTCTTGTTGTCTTACTTCTTTCCCAGTATTATATTTTTGAGATTCAGTCCTAATTCTATAAGGAGTTTCAGGCTGTTTATCATTATTATTATTATTATTATTATATAGTTAACCATTATCTGAGTAAAATATATCTATTTTTTAAATTTTTGATTGGCGTTAAAGGAATTTCCCGTGTGTCTTACTATGAATAATAAGAATGAAAATATTTGTGTTATCCCTTTTGTTGACCATATATTTGCATTTCTCTTGGGTATATGTACCTAGGACTGAGTCTGATGGGTAAATAATCATATATGTTTAGATTTGTTAGACACTGCTAAGTGGTTTTCCAAAATGGGCCTAACATTGTGTACATTCACCAGGAGTGTGTGAAAGATCTGATTACCTCCTCCTCCAAATTCTTTTCTATACTCAGTTCGGTCTTTTTCTCACTGTTTCTCTCAGTGTTTCTTTCTCTGCTTTTGTCTCTTTATTTCTTTCTCCTCCTCCTTCCCAAATCTTCTGCTTTTACTCCTCTCTGTCTTTTCCTTTTCTCCCTCATTCCCTCACTCTCTTTTTTCTTGTTTTTCTCTTTTTTGTTTATTTTAGCCTTTCTCTTCTGGTATCTTATTATGTTTTAAATTTGTACGTGTCTCGGTATTTTTCATTTGGATCGCTACCTTTGTGTAGTTCCTATGAAACGTTTTGTCATCTTCTTTTTTGGACTGTATTTTTTATTAATTTTCATGCTTATACATTCTAAATATAGCACAAACAACTACCTTATCCATGCTGTGGCTTGCCCTTTTACTGCATAATGGTGTTATTTGCTGACCAGTATTCCTTATCCTTAATATAGTTTAAATTATCAGTCCTGGGGCGCCTGGGTGGCGCAGTCGGTTAAGCGTCTGACTTCAGCCAGGTCACGATCTCGCGGTCCGTGAGTTCGAGCCCCGCGTCGGGCTCCGGGCTGATGGCTCAGAGCCTGGAGCCTGTTTCCGATTCTGTGTCTCCCTCTCTCTCTGCCCCTCCCCCGTTCATGCTCTGTCTCTCTCTGTCCCAAAAATAAATAAACGTTGAAAAAAAAAATTAAAAAAAATAAAAAATAAAAAATAAATTATCAGTCCTGTATTATTAGTACATTTTATGTTCTGGTTAAGAAATATTTGTGTTTTCGAAGTCATAAAGATATTCTCTCTTGTTTTCTTCCAGAAATGTTACTGTTTTGTCTTTGCATTTAGGCATATATTTCTAGAACTTCTGCCTATGATGTGAGATGGGGTAAATTTCATTTTGTTTTCACATGATTATCTATTTGAGCTAACACTAATTATTGAACATATATTTTTTCCTCATTGCATTAGGTTATCAGATTTGTTTACTGTATGCTTAGACTGTTGTTTCTGGACTCTTTACTTTGCCCAATTGGTTTATTTGTCTTTTGCTTCAATACTACATCATTTCAAATACTAAAGCTTATATTTGAATGTTTATTTATTTTTGAGAGAGAGAGAGAGACAGAGCATGAGCATGGGAGTAGCAGACAGAGAGGGAGACACAGAATCTGAAGCAGGGTCCAGGCTCTGAGCTATCAGCACAGAGCCTGATGTGGGGCTCAAATCCATGAACCATAAGATCATGACCTTAGCTGAAGTCAGACGCTTAACCAACCGAGCCACCTAGGCGCCCTACAGCTTTTTAATAGATCTTGGTGTCTGGTAGTGTAATTCCTCTACCTTTGTTCTCTTTTAAGATTGCTGTTCTTCATAAGAGACTGTTAAAAACTGAGAACAAACTGAGGGTTGATGGGGGTGGGAGGGAGGGGAGGGTGGGTGATGGGTATTGAGGAGGGCACCTTTTGGGATGAGCACTGGGTGTTGTATGGAAACCAATCTGACAATAAATTTCATATATTAAAAAAAAAAAGATTGCTGTTCTTTGAAACACCCTGTCCATTTACACACACACACACACACACACACACACACACACACACACACATTCACACACACACACACACACACACACACACACACACACCTGCTGAGATTTTTATTAGAATTAAGTTTACCCTACAAATCATTTTGGGGTAAAATTCAAATTTTTATCAAACTGTGTCTTCCAACCTAGTCACTTGTCATTGTCACCCTTCATTTGTTTGTCTCATAATTAATGTTTTCTAAATTTCACTGTAGAGGTCTTTCAGGTCTACTAGATTTATTTCCGCATTTCTGATGATTATTGATGCTATTAAAACTATCATATTTTCAAAATGCAATTTTCCAGTTGTTTAATGATTGCATGGTAGTACAATTTATTTTTGCATTAAGCATTTAATATCAAGATATCATGTCTAATTATGAAGTCCGCTGCCAGCATGGTGAATTGAGGAGGTTGACAATTGTAAAAGTGGAAAAAGTTATAAAATACAAATATTTTAGTACTCTGGAATTCAATCTAAAGCTCACCATCGAGTGACAAGCATTGATTTAAAAAATGACTACATTTCAGGTAAGAAGGGCCCAATCCCTGACATTTTTGTGCAGGGCTTTTCTCGTCTCCCCCAGCTTATTTGCATAGAAGTTCTACCATGGGAGGATGACCTATGAATATATTTGCCACCAAAGAGGGCATGTTTTATTTGGACTGCGTCATGTGAGGTGGCAACATCCATGACAAGGGGACAAGGAAGGACAGTGGCCTCTATCCTGTGATCATGGGACTGCTTGACATACATAAGAGACCAGTGGGCTCCTGACCGGCTCAACCAGAAGCCGTGTGTGTGTGTGTTACATAAGCTGTTTGTAACTGCCAGCTACTTGCACACCCCTGGCAGAAGGAGCCTACGATGCCCAGAGGAGATGCCAGACAGCCCAGCGGAAACGGGAAGCAAACTTAAAAGTGGCCTGAAGTTTGAATGTGTTCCCTGGCCCACACTCAGATTCATCAGCAGATAGGGGAAGCTTTCCTGGCTTGTAGTGTTCGAGCCCAATCTCTGACCAATTTTTGGCTGCAAACTAAGCTATATGGACCTTTGGGGAGTCCGGCTTAGAAGCCAAACAAAAGAAAAAAAAAAAAAACTTAGCAGAAGCAGCAGCAGCAGCTGCACATTGCTCCAGCAACACAAATGGACTCCTGATATAAAACCGGTGCACAATGCACAGAGTGGCTTTTGAGGAGTCTGAAAAGTAACCCTGTCGGGGAAGTTGAGGAAGAAGACCAACCATTGAAGCACCACTGACCTGACGGTGAGATTGCTGTTGTTTGCCTCCTGTATTTCTGGCCGGTGAAGAAGTGAGCACTGGGCAACATGCAGAGAAGGCTCAAGGAGAAGCCCCTAGTTCTGGCACAAATGATGTGAAGGGCTGAGCTCTCCTAGCGCTCAGAGAGATTGAGGGGCCTCCTCTCATTTTCCTCACATTTTCCCTGCACCACCTCCTGTCCTAGGCCCTCCTATAGGAGCCCTGGCCACAGTTGCAGCAGGAAACTACAGGAGCCCAAACTCAAAAAGAGGAGCGTCTTCTGTTCCCATTGCTGTGGGATCTGTGTTACAAAAACGGCAGGATCAGACCCCATTGGTTTGTTCTCTCTTTCTCTCTCTCTCTCTGTCCTTCTCTTCCCACTGCTTGATTTGCATTTTTTATCCTTGTAATAATACATTGCATTTTTATAATGTAGTCTAACTTTTCTTCTTTTCTTTTAGTAAAAGAAATCACAAAATATGTAACACATATACTATAGGATTCTATTTATACAAAGTTAAAAACAAGAAAGTATTTAGGGAAGCATTCTTGGGTGATAAAATTATAAATAAATTCAAGGAGCCAAGTGCCATGCAAATTGTGATAGAGCTTAGTGGGGAGAGGATCATCATTGGTCATCATTGGTGAGCCCAACAAAAAATGAAAATGGGTGAGGAGCTCCAGGGACATGGTTTAATCCCCTAAGCCATATATCTACTAAGATACTCAAAAGCCGGGAGCAAAGATAATGTTTGTCTTCTACATCCAGTATTTCAGTATAGTGTGGGATGGAAATCTGATGCTGAATATACAATATTACATATGTGGAAAGAACAAAACATCTTCCTCTGCATCATACATATCTGTATTAAAGTTTTTTTATTCCCATTGAGTAATTTATCCTGATTTCTATGATCCCTTTGGAATTTAAAATGTCACCCTTGTTCCACCCTCTGTGTGCAACTGTTGGGTTTGTATGATTAACCCACCATCCTATGTATCTACTTTCAGTTTACCAGACATTCTCAGTGAGGTTTTCCATTCTGAAATATGCTTTAACTTACCATCACATATAAGTTGCATGGCTCTCAGATGCTATACAATTTTACCTATATTCTTGTTTCACTTCTTGGTGAGATGCTGAGTATCCTTTGTGGGAGCTTAAGTTTCCTCATTGCCTATCATTACCTCCTCCAGTGTCCTTAGTGTCCTTTTTAGATAAATATTTAGATAAAAAAATGTTTTTGAGAGAGAGAGAGAGAGAGAGAAAGAAAGAAAAAAATGAGTGGGGGAGGGGCAGAGAGAGAGAGAAAGAGAGACATAATCTGAAGTAGGCTCCAGGCTCTGAGCTGTCAGCATAGAGCCCGACCTGGGGCTCGAACTCACAAACGGCGAGATCATGACCTGAGCTGAAGTCAGAGGCTTACCCAACCGAGCCACCCAGCACCCCATAAAGAAATCTAATTATATCTACCATTTATCAACTACTTACTGTAAATGTTACGCACATCATCTCTGTGATGCTTAAAGCAAATGAGGTCAGTATTTCATAGATTAAGAAATTGAGATTCAAAGAAGTTGAATAACTTTGCCAAGATCAAACAGATGACATGAAATACTTGTATTTTAGATCTGTTTGCCTCATTCATTCATTCATTTTATGGGTTAGTTATCATGCCAGGTATTTGTGACCCACCAGCAATGGGAAACATCTAGGGTCCCTTCTCTCACAGAGCTAGCAACTTACATAAGGACTAAGATATAAACAAATGACACCAAAGTAAATGTGCAATCACAAGCCCCATCTTTATGTTTCAAAAATATACAGCAAATGAAGTCACCTGCAGTAGAGACTGCTAACTGCTTGTGCAGAAACTCACATGTCTAGAATAACCCTTTGCATTATGCAATCCAACTCTTCATGCCGGCAGTGGCACAGCATCTGTTGAGGTGGGACAAGCATTTCTGTAAAATTAATTTTAGAATGATGATTTTATCAGAGCTCTACCTCACAGGATGAGGTATTAATTAGTGCTCAGTAACATCAGTCAGAACTTCAGTCATCCACAGACGTAACATTGGTCCTCAGTGTAATGAACAGACTGAAGGAGACCGCAGAAGCCAAGTTCTGAAAGGCTGTTCATGAAAAATTGATTTAATTGATTTTTCATGTTTGTGTTCTAAGACAGTAGCTCCCAGCTTTTTTTTTCCAGTAAGAACATTCATTTAATTTTACACAGTCCACATCATTAAAAATGTATTTCTGATAATTTTGGATTGAGAAAATTAAACTCTAAATGCTTTTGTGGTATCAGAAACAACAAAAATTAGTTTGTACTGTATTAATTAGTAAAGCATCTTGATACGTTTAAAAACATAATATTTGTTTAGCCTCCAGGTACTATTATAAAAAGTTTCCTGGGGGTTATGCGCCCAAACTGTGGGTTCAAAATGCTATGTCTACAATACTTTCAACTTGTGTGACCTGAGGGAGATTACTAACCTCTCTGTGCCTCAGTATCTTCATTTGTAAAAATGGTTATAGTAAAGCCTATATACCTCATAGAATTTGTTTTAATGTTTATTTTTTTTTTATTTTTGTGAGAGAGGGTGAGCACAAACTGGGGGAGGGGCAGAGAGAAAGAGGGAGACACAGAATCTGAAGCAGGCTCCAGGCTCTGAGCTGGCAGCACAGAGCGGACATGGGGCTCGAACTCAGGAACCATGAGATCATGACCTGAGCCAAAGTTGGCCACTTAACCAACTGAGCCATTCAGGCACCCTACTTCATAGAATTGTTTTAAAGCTTCATGACACGTGTGTGTGTGTGTGTGTGTGTGTGTGTGTGTGTGTGTGCAAATGTGTATACGAATGCATGCACTATGCTTGCATGTGTTAAACTTTTAAATGAAGTAAATTATACACTCAGAAAAGTCCAATTGGTTTTTTTTCTCAGCCTGATGAATCTTTACAAACTGAACCCACCTGTGTGATGAGTATCTCTATCAGGGAATCAAAATCTTCAGCTCTCAACAAGCATCCTCTTGGCCCCTTCCAGTTACTGTCCCCTCCCTAGGTGACCACCATCCTGACTTCTAATGCCAGAGATTCACTCTGCTTGCGTTTATACTTTGTGAAAATGGTACCGCATCTGTATCTGGCCTCATTCCTTCATTGAGTTCCATCCGCAATTTTAAGTGTATTATAGATTGGCTATTTCCGTGGCTGTACAGTGTTCCACTGATTGAATCTTGTGGAGCTAAATGGTATAAATGGCAAAAAGTGCTTCCACGAACGCGTGACTAGAAATGCTCACAACGTTTCACTGGTAGTAACCTACATGCTGGTAGGAGCTTTTCAATACATCAGCACCCAGGCAAGTGAAGGCATGACATCATCGTTATTCATTCTCTGCAAAGGTGGAGGGGACACATGGAAAGTAGCGTGACATCAGTGTTAAGAAACACATCCTAAACCCCTATTTAATCTCTCTAAGCTTCAGCGTTTGCATCTTTAAGTGGGGATAATAATAACACGTCTCGATTAAATTATGTAATAAGCATAAAATGCTTTGCACTAAGAATTGTATAAATTTTACTTAAACTATCATCATTGTACTTTGGCACATTTGTATTATATATGTTATGTATTCTATCTAATATATTTCACATTATATAAATATAAAATTAGTTAAATCAAATGTACACTGCATGTATTTTATGAACAAACTATAAATTCATTACATTATTGAACTTTAAATATATATTATACATTTATGTAGGTCATATTAATATTACTATAGTTAATAAAATAATAAGATTAACGTGTCAGTGATGTAGGCATTCCATTAGAATATAGTTTTTGTGTAACTTTTTATTCCCCTGGCCTGTGCAGAGGCTGTCTCAGTATGTGAGACTATAGTACTGTATTCCTCAGTATTTATTGAGGACTACATAGAAAAAGCACTTCAAGACCCTGGGAGAGGTACAGTGGGTCAACCCCTGTAGGCCACTCTGGGCATAAAGAGAACATGAGGGCTGAGGTACCAAAGATGCAGCCATGTGCTGACTGGAGCATGCCTGGGCACCCACCACTGCTTTTAGTGGTTTCCCTGGGTGCCCACCACCACATTTAGTGGTTGTGACTAGGTCTGCAACCCCGACCCTCCCCTCTGGTTGTTGAACCCCTCTCGCCACTCAGGTTTGAGGATGGATATGCAATTGGAAGCCATACTCCAAGTGGAGCTAGGCCTTCCAAGTCCACCTGCCAGAGATATTAAAAGAACAAGGAAATCTTCACTACCTCCTGAGACCAGAAAGATGCCTACAATTTTGTGTAGGTCAGCAAGTTTGTGGCTAGAGGACTGGATGAATGTGTGATGCTAATGAGTGTGGACTAGACGGTGAAATGACCATCTCTCTAGGCTGTATCTGTATTAGATACAGGGGCTACCCGGGCACCGTTGTTCCTAAGGCCCCTTTATCTTCACAGTAGGGATGCTAAGGCTGGCGCCACAGTGAGATCCTTCCTTTTAGACAAGATACCTGCAGGTATTCACAGAAGAGGGCTTTAGGGAACGAAGAGTGCTACTGACTTTACAGGAAGCATTTTCTGTGAGTTCCCATAAACTTAGAAATGGATGATGCTGCCTTAGACTTTCCCTTCTTTGTTGTGTTAACACTTTCTGCATAATACTTGAAATTGTCAAGTAAGTCACTCCAGTGGTGATGTGTGTACTTTTTTGAGGGGACGTGATGAAAATAGAGTGTTAGGTATTCAGATTCCCAGCTTTTTGGAGTGGGATTAAGATTCAATATAAGACTAAACATTTCCAGAGAGCCTGGCAGGCTCAGTTGGTGGAGCAGGAGAATCTTGATCTCAGGGTGGTGAGTTCAAGCCCCATGTTGGATGAAGAGACTACATAAGAAAAGAAAGGGGGGGGGGAAGAAAGATGAAAGAAAGAAAGAAAGAAAGAAAGAAAGAAAGAAAGAAAGAAAGAGAAAGAAAGGAAGGAAGGAAGGAAGGAAGGAAGGAAGGAAGGAAGAAAGGAAGGGAGAGGGAGAGAGGGAGGGAGAGAGAGAGAGAAAGCAAGGAAGCAAGAAATGACTGAACATTTCCAAAAGACAACCGTAGCATAAGAATCATTAGCAAATGGATCATTTTTTCCTCAAAATGAAATCATATGTATTATAATTAAAATGTAGATGATGTAAGCCTTATTAAAATAACAATTAGTCATTCAGTGAGCAAGATGTTTTATGTATTGTTTTCAAAGCCTCATGGTATTCCCAAGAGGAAGTTATTTTTAGCTGATTTTGGAGATGGAAAAAAAAAGATGTAGAAAGTTTGCCACATTTGCTAAATACCAGGGTCTTGGATAAACCATTTCTAGTCCAAGAGGATACTAGACAGAGAGGTTTTCAAGAGGACTGAGGAGGCATTGATAGTTGTTAAATCATTCAGAAGCATACATCAAAAGATGAGTTTGTCTGGTGTTAACAATCAAGTAGTAAACAGGTAGGAGAAGGGTATGGAGGTAACATTTAATTACAATATTTCACCCTGACAAATACACACACAAGAAAGAAGTAGACATGATCTTTAATTATTTTTTTTATCTATATATGATTTCAAATGGAGGAATGAGACTTTTTTTAGAGTCATTATATCACCTGTAACTAAATTCAAAAAAAATTTTAAAGGTAAATTTAAATTTAAAAAATAATTAAAGTTTAATTATCAGTGCAAATCCTTGGGTGCTCTCTAGAGAAATCTTACATAGATCATCACTGATGCAGTGAGTATTTCTTCTGAGTCCCCACCACTAATTGAGTATGTGTACTCTTCCTTCCTGTTTCCATTAGAAAGAGAAATTAGTCATTCCTAGAATTTCCTTAAAGCACATACACGTGTCAAGTTTATAGTTCAAAGTGTTCTATACTTTACTTTCTATAAAGAAAAAAAGCTATGGCTTCAGATTAGTTTGGAGGAAGACACTCAAGAAACAAAATTTAAAAAAAAAAAATGAAAATAACTAAAAAAAAAAAAAAAAAGCCAAAGAAGCCTAGAAGAAAGCAATAAAAGACAATGCATGTTGGTCAACCACGTTGTATGGTGACAGGATCTGTGCATTCAGAGAGAAAATATAAGGCTGGATAATTTTGGAAATCTTCAAAAAATGCACATAAAATGGCCCTTACTGTTCTAGATGCGCAAAACATGAAACGAAATGAAGTAAAATACAGTATACAAAGATAAAGGAATGGAGAAAAAAATATCATGTAGGTCTATCTGGGAGCAGGACGTCCATGTGGTTGAATTAGGCTTGATTAAGTAATGACTAAGTCTGCCATACAGAGAAGATTCTACTGTGAAGTACTTTGAATGCCTTAAGGATTAGTTTGACTTATCCTCTAGTGTGTTTTATTTAAGAACATCTGGTGAACACTGAATAAGAAAACCTGCGTTTTGCCATCTATTACAGTTGATCCTTGAACAACACGGGTTTGAACTGCACAGTCCCACTTATATGCAGATGTTTTTTTGACAAATCCGCTATAGTACTATAAATACATTTTCTCTTGTGATTTTCTTAATAACATTTTCTTTTCTCTAACTCACTGTCGTATAAGAATACAGCCTATGATACATATAACACATACAATATGTGTTTGTCAACTGTTTTTGTTGTCAGTAAGGCTTCCAGTCTACAGTATACTCTTAGTAGTTAAATTTTTAGTAAGTCAAAAGTCATACATGGGTTTTTGACTGCACAGGAGTTGACACCCCTAACCACCACATTTCTTCAACTGTGGTACGTTTTTACTTTGAGCAATTCATTTAATTTTCTGCTTTCTAATAAATTATCTCTAACAGTGGAATAGCTGCAAGACTTTCTACATGGTGGGCCATATGGACAGATGAGGAAACAGAAGCATGATTGCCTGACCTTCACGAAGTTCCACAAACTAAATGAAATAATATGTGTGAATTTATAACACGCTGTGAAGAATAAGCTAACATAAGTCGACACAGATATATGCACTGTAAGTTAAGCATTATCAGGTGGAACGACCTGTCTAGCTAAGTTTTTGAAAGGAGAAACACCGACATCGCCTTTGAATTTTGCTTTGAAGCATTCTCTTGTGAACTGGCATCTGTCAAAAAGCAAAATTATCTTAATTAGATTTTAGTTCACCAAAAAGGGAGTATGTTTGAAATTCTCATTGTGACACTCCCCAAATTATTGCAGAAAAAAACAACAAAAGGCAATCAGATGAGTGGTATCACAAGCATAGTGATTGTTTACAGTTCTTTAGAAATAATTTCTAGTACAAGCATTTACAAAAAATTTTTCCCTAGGTACATGTAGTATTTTGCAGAGTATATATATATATATATATATATATATATATATATATATATAATGATTATGGTTCTTAGTTACTCCCCCAAAACTATTTTCTCTAGGCATGATCATCCTTTGGAAATTGAGTTAAAAGATATGGAAGAAACAGTATTAGTGATTTGTTTGAGGAATATATGTCATGTTGTAATCAAAACGGAGTTGAAAAAAACAAATAGATGTCAGTGGCAGTTCAGTTTCACAGAAAGTGAGGAAGGATTCCCTCACAGAGTCCCCTGTTATGTAAGTTAGATTAATAAATATAGCTCTGAGAAGTGAAGAAAATTTATACAAATAAAAACACAGTAGAAAGATGAACCACCTTCCAGTCCCTACCCAATGTGAGTGGACTAAATAGCCAATACAGGTGTTCGTTTATTGTTTGTTTGTTTTGCTTTGCTTTTAGTTTTTTTTTCATTCTTTTTAATATTTATTTTTGAAAGAGAGAACACATGAGCAGAGGAGGTACAGAGAGAGAGGGGGCAGAAGATCTGAGGCAGGCTCTGGGTGGTGGCAGAAAGCCTGATGTGGGCTGAAACTCAGCAACTATGAAATCATGACCTGAGCAAAAGTCAGATGCTCAATGGGGTAAGCCACCCAGGTGCCCCTGTTTTTTGTTAATTTTTAACACCAAGATGAAAATGTGATATAGTGATCAGGAGGAACTTACTTTCTCTGCAGAATGAACTATATGTAGACAATGGTGTGTAGAAAAGAAGCAGGGAGACAGAGTTTGACATTTAGCACATGGCTTAAGTATGAACAGTCTACTTAGGAATTTGCTTTTAAAAAAAGTAATACACAGAGAAATCAGTTGCTCATCATCAAACAGCTCACCTGAAACAGAAAGAGCCTCAGACCTGTTAGAGATGAGGCTCTCAGTAGATCAGGTACTGGGTCACAAAACATCCCTCAATAAATACAAAAGAAGTGAGATCATACAATGCACATGTTCAGATCCCAACGCTATGAAACTTGAAATCAACGACAAGAAAACATTTGGAAGGCCTAGAAATGCATGGAGGTTAAAGAACATCCTACTAAAGAATGAATGGGTTAACCAGGCAGTTAAAGAATAAATTTAAAAACATGTGGAAGCAAATGAAAATGAAAACATGACAGTCCAAACTCTGGGATGCAGCAAAGGCAGTCCTAAGAGGAAAATACATTGCAATCCAGGCCTATCTCAAGAAACAAGAAAAATCCCCAATACAAAACCTAACCTCACACCTAAAGGAGCTAGAAGCAGAACAGCAAAGGAACCCCAAAGCCAGCTGAAGAAGAGAAATGATAAAGATCAGAGCTGAAATAAACAATATAGAATCCAAAACACAGAACAGATAAATGAATCTAAGAGCTTGTTTTTTGAAAGAATAAACAAAATTGATAAACCCCTAGCCAGACTTCTCAAAAACAAGAGAGAGAAGACCCAAATAGATAAAATCACAAATGAAAGAGGAGAGATCACAACCAAAACCACAGAAATGCAAACAATTATTAGAGAATACTATGAAATATTATATGCTAACAAACTGGACAACCTAGAAGAAATGGACACATTCCTAGACACCCACACACTACCCAAACTCAAATGGGAAGAAATAGAAAATTTTAACACACCCATAACCAGTGAAGAAATAGAATCAATTATCAAAACTCTCCTAACAAATAAGAGTCCTGGGCCAGATGGCTTCCCAGGGGAATTCTACCAGACATTTATTTATTTATTTATTTATTTATTTATTTATTTTTTAACGTTTATTTATTTTTGAGACAGAGAGAGACACAGCATGAACGGGGGAGGGGCAGAGAGAGAGGGAGACACAGAATCTGAAACAGGCTCCAGGCTCTGAGCGGTCAGCACAGAGCCCGACGCGGGGCTCGATCTCATGAGCTGCGAGATCGTGACCTGAGCTGAAGTCAGACACTTAACGGACTGAGCCACCCAGGCGCCCCTCTACCAGACATTTAAAGCAGAGTTAATACCTATTCTTCTCAAGCTGTTCCAAAAAATATAAATGGAAGGAAAGCTTACAGACTCATTCTAGGAAGCCAGCATTACCTTGATTCCCAAACCAGACAGAGACCCCACTAAAAAGGAGAATTACAGGCCAATATCCCTGATGAACATGGATGCAAAAATTCTCAACGAGTTACTAGCAAATCGAATTCAACAGTACAGTAAAAGAATTATTCACCAATTGAAGTGGGATTCATTCCTGGGCTGCAGAGCTGGTTCAATATTCTCAAATCAATCAATGTGATACATCACATTAATGGAAGAAAGGATAAGAACTATATGATCCTGTCAATAGATGCAGAAAAAGCATTTGACAAAATACAGCATCCTTTCTTAATAAAAACCATCAAGAAAGTCAGGATACATACCTTAACATCATAAAAGCCATATGTGAAAAGCCCACAGCTAAAATCATCCTCAGTGGGGAAAAACTGAGAGCTTTTCCCCTGAGATCAGAGACACGACAGGGATGTCCACTCTCACCACTGTTGTTAACATAGTGTCGGAAGTCCTACCCTCAGCAATCAGACAACAAAATGAAATAAAAGGCATCCAAATTGGCAAAGAAGAAGTCAGACTTTAACTTTTCACAGCATGATACTCTACATGGAAAACCTAAAAGACTCCACCAAAAAGATGCTAGAACTGATACACGAATTCAGCAATGTTGCAGGATATAAAATCAATGGACAGATACCGGTATCATTTCTATACACCAATAATGAAGCAATAGAAAGAGAAATAAAGATATCAGTCACATTTATAATTACAGAACCATTTATAATTGCAGTCCCATTTATAATTAAGAACCATAAAGTAACTAGGAATAAACCTAACCAAAGATATAAGAGATCTGTATGCTGAAAACTATAGAAAACTTACAAAAGAAATTGAAAAAGACACAAAGAAATGCAAAAATACTCCATGCTCATGGATTAGAAGAACAAACATTAAAATACCAACACTACCTAAAAGCAATCTATACATTCAGTGCAATCCTAATCAAAATTACACCAACATTCTTCTCAGAGTTCAAACAATTCTAAAATTTGTATGGAACGACAAATAACCCCGAATCGTCAAAGTAATGTTGAAAAGGAAAACCAAAGTGGGAGGCATCACAATCCCAGACTTTAACCTCTACTACAAAGCTGTATTCATCAAGACAGTATGGTATTCGCACAAAAACAGACACAATGGAATAGATTAGAGAACCGCTAGAATTGGATACACAAATGTAAGGCCAACTAATCTTTGCTAAAGCAGGAAAGAGTATCCAATGGAAAAATGTCTCTTTAACAAATGTTGGGAGAGCTGGATAGCAATATGCAAAGAATGAACGTGGACCACTTTCTTACACCATACCCAAAAATAAACTCAAAATGAATGAAAGACCTAAATGTGAGTCAGGAAACCATCAAAACCCTAGAGGAGAAAACTGGCAACAATCTCTTTGACCTCAGCTGCAGCAACTTCTTATTCAACATGTCTCCAAAGGCAAGAGAAATAAAAGCAAAAATGAACTATTGGGACCTCATCAAGATAAAAACCTTCTGCACTGCAAAGGAAACAGTCAACAAAACTAAAAGGCAACCAATGGAATGGGAGAAGATATTTGCAAGTGACATATCAGATAAAGGGTTAGTATCCAAAATCTATAAAGAGCTTACCAAACTCAACACCAAAAAACCAAATAATCCAGTGAAGAAATGGACAAAATACATGAATAGACATCCAGATGGTCTACAGACACACAAAAAGCTGCTCAACATCGCTTATCATCAGGGAAATACAAATATAAAACCACATTGAGATACCACCTCACACCGGTCAGACTGGCTAAAATTAACAACACAGGAAACAACAGATGTTGGCGAGGATGTGGAGAAACAGGAACCCTCTTGCACTGTTGGTGGGAATGCAAACTAGTGCAGCCACTCTGGAAAACAGTGTGAAGGTTCCTCAAAAAAATAAAAATAGAATTACCCTAAGACCAGCAATAGCACTACTAGGAATTTATCCAAAGGATGCAGAAATGCTGATTTCTTGGGGGCACATGTACCCCAATGTTTATAGCAGTGCTATCAACAATAGCCAAGTTATGGAAAGAGCCCAAATATCCATCAACTGACAAATGGATAAAGGAGATGTGGTTCTTATATACAATGGACTACTACTTGGCAATGAGAAACAATGAAATCTTGCCATTTGCGACAACATGGAGGGAATTGGAGGGCATTATGCTAAGTGAAATGAGTCAGGCAGAGAAAAACATATATCATATGTTTTCCCTCATGTGGAATTTGAGAAACTTAACAGAAGACCATGGGGGAAGGGAAGGGGAAAAAATAGTTTAAACAGAGAAGGAGGCAAACCATAAGAGACTCTTAAATACAGAGAACAAACTGAGGGTTGATATGGGGTGGGGGAAGAGGGAGAACGAGTGGTGAACATTGAGGAGGGCATTTGTTGGAATGAGCACTAGGTGTTGTATGTAAGCAATGAATCATGGGAATGTACTCCCCAAGCCAAGAGCACACTGTATATGTTGTATGTTAGCCAACTTGACAATAAATTATATTTTAAAAAGAGAGAGGAGAGAGAGAGAGAGAGAGGAGAGAGGAAGAGAGATGAGGCTCTTGGAAGTTCTCTTACTGCAATTCAAGGAGAAAAATCATTAATTAACACATTTTATTAATAGCCAGTTAATATCTAGATAGTATTTTAAATTGATTATATAGATCTTGGATATCACTTGACCTAGGAATTAATTCATTTTTAGTTCAATTCTCAGTAAATTTAATAAAAATACAGAGAAGTATACAAATAAAAAAAGAATCTGTGATGATGTTCTCTATTTTATTCTTGATATTTGTTATTTATATCTTCTTTTATTCTATATCAGTCTTATGAGAGGCTTATTTATTTTACCTCTTTAGAAACTAACATTATGGGGCGCCTGGGTGGCGCAGTCGGTTAAGCGTCCGACTTCAGCCAGGTCACGATCTCGCGGTCCGCGAGTTTGAGCCCCGCGTCGGGCTCTGGGCTGATGGCTCAGAGCCTGGAGCCTGTTTCCGATTCTGTGTCTCCCTCTCTCTCTGCCCCTCCCCCGTTCGTGCTCTGTCTCTCTCTGTCCCAAAAATAAATAAACGTTGAAAAAAAAATTAAAAAAAAAAAAAAAAGAAAAAGAAACTAACATTAATTTTTTAAATGTTTCCTACTGTGTTGATTGTATATTTTACATATTTTCTGCATATCAAATTATTGGCTACTTTTTTTTAATTAAAAATAAATAAGTTTTATTTATTTATTTTGGGAAAGAGAGAGAGCTTGAGCAGAGGAGGGGCAGACAGAGAAAGAAAGAATCCCAAGCGGGCTCCACACTCTCACTGCAGAGCCTGATGCAGGGCTCGAACTCATAACCGTGAGATCATGACCTGAGCCAAAACCAGGAGTTGGATGCTTAACCTACTGAGCCATCCACGTGCCCTATCAGCTTCCTTTAAACAGATAAATTAACTCAGCTAATTTTTCTGGATCTACTAATTGACATGATGGAGTGAGCCATCTGGAACATCAACTGGACTGGACATCCAAAAGGGTTCATTCCTATGTGCCAGGGAAATCTGGGCTCAACTTGGACTCAAGGAGGCCATGTCCCTCGGTGTCTCTTTCCAAATAGTCTTAGGGCATCCTCTGCTCTACCTGGGTCCTCCACAGTGTCTCTCTAGATGGTATTTCCAGTGGCGTGTTCGTAGTATATTTTGCATAATAGATCGGGCTTCCCAAAGCATGGGGCAACTAACAGGACCTTTTAGGTCATAGATATTGAAGTGGTACAGGGTCACTTCTGCCTCATTCATTTATGAAAGCAAGCCATAGAACTCTTCAAAATTCAGTGGAAAGTGATTTCACCAGGACATTAGTAACAACAGGAGTGGTTCTTTTGGGATCACCAAAGTATCCAACTACAATACTTAATTTAGCTGGATTCTACTAGCTTTAATATGTTTTCTGTTTATTTCCGTTAGTCGTACCATTTGTTTAAGTTTTTTTTTTTTTTCTGATGTCTTTTGTAAGTTATTCTTGACCTATGAGACACACAAACACACACAGACATGCATACAATTTTTTTGGTGATTTTCACAGATTTATAGTTTAATTCCATATGTGGCATAATGTTTTTCTTTGAAAACTGTTGAAAATTGCTTTATGGACCAATATGTGTTTATATTGGCCAATGCTCCATGTTCCAGTGGGAAAAAAATACACTCTGAGTTTCTTAGGCACCTTAAAGTTCCTAGGCCAGTTATGTATTTTATATTCAATTTTTTATATCATCATTCATATTTGTCTGTTCTGATATTACAGGAGAAAGACAAAAATCTCCAAATACATTTCTGTATTTTCCTGATTCTCTTATACTTAGAGATTTACTATTAAGTACATTCAAATTTAGAAATTTAGAAACCTCCCTGGATAAAGGGAGTGGGGGGTGGGGATAACCATGTAATCATTTTTAAATGTCTTATTTCTAGTAATTGTTCTTCCTTTAAAATCTACTTTATCTGATATTATATAAGTTACAACTGATTTCTTTTGTTAGTTATATGGCATGTCTTTTTTATATCATTTATTTTACTTTTCTATATCTTTAAATGAACTTGATACATTTCTTATAAGCATCATATAATGGGTTTTGGTTTTTTTTTCAGCCAGTTTAACTTTTTTTGTATTTTAATTGATGCATTTTGTCCATTTACATTTAATGTTATTTATTATTAGTATCTTCATTTTATTATACTGCCTTGCATTTCAGTTGTTGTTCACTTATTTTATATTCCTTTCTCTTTCTTTCTTGTCTACTTTTGGAATAATTTCAAATAAGTAACAGGCGTGACCAGATTCAAGGGGAGTAGGTGGAATACGGGTGTTAAAACATGGAATAATGGTTCAATTAGAACCACCATAGTAACATTACAATATAATGACATGTGTATATGTGCATGTGCATTTCATTATTTGTTTAAAATATTTTTTAAACTTTCCTCATGATATTTCCTCTGTTATTAATTGTATCTTATTCTACCTTGTTTAAAAAGGAATTTTAATGTTTATGGAATATTTGAGTTAGTGGAGTGTAAATTAATGCTTACAACACTTCTGGAAAAATGCAATTACCCCCACTAACTTCAATTATCTTTAATTACTATTGCCCATTTCTGCCTTTTGTTAATGTTTCAGTGCATTTTATTTCTACATATATTTTAAACTCTCAGACATTTTTTATTACTTTTTATACTATCGGTATGCATACATATTTACCATGTCATTTTACTTCATTTGTTTGCATTTCCATGCGTGTTTCCATAATCATTATTCTACTGCCTTAAGAACTCCTATATTCAGCGTTTTTAGGGTTGATTTTCTCGGTTTTTTATTTGCTTAAAAATGTGTTTATTTCACGTGACTTTTTGGAGTAACAATTGCATGCATGTTATATGTTTTAATCATGTATAATATTTCTATATTTCTCTCATTCTCTTCTTTATGTTTTCCTCTTTTGTTTTTTCTGTATGCTTTTATTTGAATGGTTTCTATTGATTTCTATTTCTATTTACTAACTCTCTTTTTAGAAGTATTTGGATTGCTGCTCAACTCATCAATTTGGTTCATAATTTCAGTTAATACATTTTTTTCAGTTCTAGAATTCTAATTCAATTTTTTAAAGATTTTGTTCTCTGTTGAAATTAGCCACTTTTCTCTTGATTTTGTGGACATTTTTTTAAATTTTTTAAATGTTTATTTAATTTTGAGAGAGAGAGTTAGTGGGGGAGGGGCAGAAAGAGAGGGAGACACAGAATCCGAAGCAGGCTCCAGGCTCTGAGCTGACAGCGAACAGCCCTATGCGGGGCTTGAACCCACAAACTGTGAGATCATGACCTGAGCTGAAGTCAGACGCTTAACCAACTGAGCCACCCAGGTACCCCTTTGAACATATTAATCACAGTGTCTATCATGACTTTGTTAAATTAGCATTTTTTAAAAATAACATTTGTTAAGGGAGTCACAGGGTGCTGGATGGTGAACCTGATTCAATAAAAGATCACAAAAGATATTGAAGTAGAGAAGTTTACTCACAGTTCCTAGAGCAAGTAACTAACTGGCATGTCTCAGGGGGCCACACAAGGAGGTCAAGGCATGCAGGCAGAGACACAGAAAGGACCTGAGCTACATGTGTCATTAGGGTCGGTCCTTAGGTGGAATGTTTTATATTTGTGAGCTAAGGACAGATTGGTCAATTCACATCTAAAATGAAAACATTTAGATGAGTTCCATGGGGGCCTTATTAGAGGTGCCCAAGGAGAAGGCCCCGGGAGGTATGGGAGACTGTTGGCCACAAAGGCTGTTGGAGAAGTCCTGTCAGGAACTCATATTTGCCTGTGACTCTGCAGACTGTTATCTAGGACATGTGGTAACATGAGGAGTCAGTGTCACTGGAAGGCTCCCTACAGACTGCTTAGCCAAACAAAATTGATGACTAAGAGCCAATACCAGGGTGTAGCTTGGTTAAACTCTTCACAGAATATTAAAAATCCACATCTCACATCTCTGTACCCCAATCACCTACAATTCTTTCTATAAGATAGTCTGATGCTGTATATTGGATTGGAATGCTTAGTAATTATGTTTTAGTTGAGAACCCAGTTTTGCTTTAGACAGAAAATTAGAATATAGAAAAATTACCTTTCACCAAAAAAGGATTGAGCTCATTCAAAGCTGCGTTTCAGTCTTTGTAAGAAATTAATTTTTGTTTCCCTCTCACTCCTACTGTAGAGCTCTTCAGGGTTTCTGTGAAAATCTCAGATGTTTGTCAGGGCCCCTGGTCTTTGACTAGTCCTGAATTACATTTCGTCAACTTGTTGGCACTATGAAACTATAGAAAGCTCTACTTAGCTTCTCACTTTTGGTCTGGGGAAAATATGGACGAGTATCAGAATGAAATATTGCTTTTCCATTGACTCAAGTATTTGGGCCTCTCAATTCCTTTCTGTAATTTTTGTTTTGTTTTAATGTTCCAAACTGATTTTTAAATATGCTTTGGAAGTTTTATGTCTGTTCTTATCAGGGATATATTTCTGCTTCTGGCTATTCTCTTATATTTAGACATGGTAGTTCTTCATTCTTTTTTTTTTTTTTTTTAATTTGCTCCAAATAACATTTCTTTCTTCATCTGCCTATCTTAGAAACAATTATATAATTAAATAGTTATATTTTTGACAAAATGTATTTGTTTCTATAAAAGTCTGCTTTCCTTTCTGGTCTCTATTTATTTAAAGTTTATATTAAATTCTTCATTTACTACCAAATACAATTTCTATTTTGATGGATTTTTCTCAAACTGTATCCAGATAATCGCTAATGACAAGGTAAGGCTCCATAGACCTTGCTTTTATTATTTTTTTTAATTTTTTTTAATGTTTATTTATTTTTGAGACAGAGAGAGACAGAGCATGAACGGGGGAGGGGCAGAGAGAGAGGGAGACACAGAATCGGAAGCAGGCTCCAGGCTCTGAGCCATCAGCCCAGAGCCTGACACGGGGCTCAAACTCACGAACCATGAGATCGTGACCTGAGCTGAAGTCGGATGCTCAACCGACTGAGCCACCCAGGCGCCCCCTAGACCTTGCTTTTAAATTCCACTCAAAACTTACAATAAGTGGGCCCCCTGGGTGGCTCAGTCGGTTAAGCGTCCGACTTCAGCTCAGGTCCTCATCTCACGGTTTGTGAATTGGAGCCCAGCGTCAGGCTCTGTGCTGACAGCTCAGGGCCTGGAGCCTGCTTCACATTCTTTGTCTCCCTCTCTCTCTGCTCCTCCTCTGCCCACACACTCTCTCTCTCAAAGATAAGTAAACATAAAAAAAAATTAAAATGAAGTTTATAAGTATCCAAACAGAAATCGAAACCAAAAACTAAACAGTGTGTGGTTTTTGTTTTTCTCTTTGTTTTTCTTTTTCCTTCTTCTTTTTTTTCTTTTTTCATCTCTCAGATTGAAATTTTGTATGCAGGAATAATGTTTCAAAGTATATCTGACTTTTGAAATGAATGCTAGGATAATTATTTCACATGTTATAAACTGTCTATTGTATCACTGAACATTCAAACAGAAAGGACTTAAAAACTCATCAACTCTGACAATACACTAATGAGGAAATAGAAGTCCTTAGAAGTTCAGAAATATCTGAAAGTTCAATCATATTTGAAAAAGAAAGACCACATAGAAACCCTAAATTTGTCTCACTATTTACACCAATGTGGAATTCTATTTGAAACAATAGACATGTCTATAGAATCATTTCATATTGCCTGCATTCTCACCTTGTTAAAAACATGTAAAAATATTAATGTATATCTAAAGTATTTCTTTCCATGTGCTCATACTTGATTTTTAAAATGAAGAACTGAAATTATTAAAAAGAATTACTGAAGATGTGCTAGAAAATAATTTGTGGCCCATTTTTAAAATGTAAGTAAATGAATTGAAACCTTTTTAAACTAAATTAACATTTCCAAACAGTCTTGCTTGAAAGAAAACTTACTGCACAGCTTAATCAAATGAACTTTTCTTTGTGTCTGTCTCTCATCTGTATCTTGCTGAGCTGAGGATATTTTATAAAGAGCAAAAGCATCTTGTATATTGTGGGGGGGCAAGTATTTAACGAGAAATGCTAAAGGAACATCCCTGTATATGTGTTGGTTGCAGAAAATTTTTCAATATTCTGTTCCATTTCTCAACATCTACAATATAGATGACATTGGGAGGTATCTTTGTATAAAATAAGTGTGATCATAAAATTAAATCATACTTCATCTTAGTGATTTTCTGTACTGTTTTTTTTAACGTTTATTTATCATTGAGAGACAGAGAGAGAGAGAGAGCATGAGCATAGGATGGGCACAGAGAGAGGGAGACACAGAATCTGAAGCAGGCTGCAGACTCCAAGCTGTCAGCACAGAACCCGACGCAGGGCTCAAACTAACAAACCTGAGCCAAAGTCAGATGCTTAACCGACTGAGCCACCCAGGTGCCCCAATCTTAGTGATTTTCAAGTCAATACTCAATTTAGCATTATGTCTAATATTTTTTAATTTGTACCACTATACATTATGACTAGATAAAATTAAGTAGCAATGTAATTGTGTGTATTTTGAGTTTGGCATTTTTTTCTGAGATCTGAGTTTTGTAACATATCCAGCATTCTCCTGGCTTTTCATGTTGTCAAGCTGGTCATATTAAGAAATAGCTCTTATTTGTGATTTTAACTTTTGACAAGGATATGCAGTTATCTGAAAACAAAGTGCAGCCAAGGTCTCCTCTCTCCTATTTTATTTGTCTCCTTTTTAGTGTGTAAAAGAATGATCTGTATGATTGGATTCAGTGATTTCTTCTCTTTTGGCTTCCTCAGCCAACTTCCTGGGAGTTACCTTCCTTCCTTCCTATTTTCTATGCTTCTGTACTTGGTTATGAAAAGAGAAGAATTAGATTATCACATTAAAAGACAAAAGAAGTCTCTTAATTTTCCTTTCAAAAGTATGAACATCTCACACTTCTTAGTAATGAAATGGGGCAAAAGCTACAAATAATACGGAAATGCAACTTGACAAAGAAAATCGATCCACATTTTAAAAAGAGACTCTAAAAATCACAGCCACCATTGGCCAATGTGCAATTTTGCTATATTGTTTTACTTAAATTTTATAATGACTTTCAAAATCCCAAGCAGAATGTATCTGTTGTTTTTAGTTTTTTGGGATCAGTTAGGTTGAGAAACTCTGGGTTTTTACATCATTCTATTTCTGAACGCTTTTCTCACAAAGATCCTATCTATCCCTTGTGATTTGATGGGTCAGGCTTGCTTGAAACTGCCTGACACTTTTGACAAGCTATGCTGGCATTACTTGTTGAGCTCAATCCAGAACACTAGGAAAACATAGAAAGCATTTAGTTTCTTAAGTATTCTCTGTTAGGTGCTGATCTTTTCTTATGCTCATCCACAGATTTCAGGATTATATGCCAGATTTGCTTTGCTCTTTGACCATTGGTACTTAAATTAGGCCATTCAGGAGAAAAGTAAAAACAAAACAAAGCAAAAGAAAACAACAACAACAACAACAACAAAAACAAAACACTCCCAAACCTCTTCAACTATCTGGACCCTTTTTTCATTTGTTGATTTGATGAATACTTAGGTAATTATTTCATCCATGTTAGAGTATCTATGTTTTTTAAAAGCACTCTATTTATGAAACCAAAACCACCACTTCAAGTGGCACATGTTTTTGTTGGCTTATAAGAGACACTACTATTACAAAAATACCACTAGCCTTGAAAAAAGATGTTATTAAAAGGTAATAATAATTTTCTAAGACTTGAAATAACTCTATCGGTAGATTTAGTGCAACCCCAATCAAAATCCCAGAAAGTCATTTTGTGGATATTGGCAAATTGATTCTAAAGTTTCTATGAAGAGGAAAACGACCCAGAGCAGCCAACACAATATTGAAGGAGACAAACAAAATTGGAAGACTGACGCTACCCAATTTCAAGACTTACTGTAAATGTACAGTAATGAAGACAGTGTGGTATTGGCAAAAGAATAGACAAATAAATAGTTCAATGAAACAGAAGACCCAGAAATAGAGCCACAAGAATATTGTCAACTGGTCTTTGACAAAGGAGCAAAAACAATACAATGAAGCAAAGTTAGCCTTTTCAAAAAATGGTGCTTGAACTAGATATGCAAATAAAAAAAAATAGTACAGGCATATACATCATCCTTTTACAAAAATTAACTCAAAATGTAGGGGCGCCTGGGTGGCCCAGTCGGTTAAGCGTCCGACTTCAGCCAGGTCACGATCTCGTGGTCCGTGAGTTCGAGCACCGCGTCAAGCTCTGGCCTGATGGCTCAGAGCCTGGAGCCTGTTTCCGATTCTGTGTCTCCCTCTCTCTCTGCCCCTCCCCCGTTCATGCTCTGTCTCTCTCTGTCCCCCAAAAAATAAATAAACGTTGAAAAAAAATTAAAAAAAAAATTAACTCAAAATGTATCACAGACCTAAATGTAAAACACAAAACTGCAAATTAGTAGAAGATAACATAGGAGAAAATCTAGATGAACTTGATATGGAGCTGACTTTTTATATATAACACCAAAGGCACCATCCATGAAGAAAATTATTTAAAGATGTCTGGTCTTCAGAAGATAATGTCAAGAGAATGAGAAGACAAGACACAGACTCGGAGGAATATTTACAAATAACATATTTGATAAAAAATATACAAATAACCCTTAAAACAATCCTTAAAACTTAATGAGAAGAAAATAATCTAATTAAAAAATGAGCCAAAGACCTTGATACCTCATCAAAGAAGATATACAAATGGCAAATAAACATATGAAAAGTTGCTCCAAATTGTATGTCATCAAAAATATAAGTTAAAACAATAGATGCTACTACATGTAATAGAATGCCCGAAATCTAGAACATTGGTTGGTGAGGATGTGGAACAACAGGAACTCTCATTGATGATGGGAAAGTAAAATAGTACCCACTTTGAAAGACAGTTTGGCAGTTGTTTTTTTTTGTTTTGTTTTGTTTTTCAAAAGAAGATATTTTCTTCCAATAATCATAGTCAAAAGGATTGAAAATTTATGTCCAAACAAAAGTCTGTAGCACAGATATTTATAGAAGCTTTAATCATAATTACCAAAACTTGGAAACAACTAACATGTCCTTCAGTAGGTAAATTGATAAATGAACTGTGGTACATCTAGACAATGGAATATTATTCAACACCAAAAAGAAATGAGCTATCAAGCCATGATAAGACATGAATGAAACTTAAATGCATATTACTAAGCAAAAGAAGCCAATATGAAAAGACAACACACTGTAGGATTGTAACTGTATAATCTGAAAATTGTCTGAAAAAGCATGGAGATATGAAAAGATTGGAGTTGATTGGGTGAGGAGGGAGATCGATAGGTAGAACTCAGAGGATTTTTAGGGCAGTAGAAATACTCTGTATGATACCATAATGGTGAATACATGCCATTTATACATTTGTCCAACCCTGAGGCAGACTATGGACTTTGGGTAATAATAATGTGTCAGTGTAGGTTCATCAGTTGTAACAATTGAACTCTCTGTTGAAGGGTATTGATAATACAGTAGGCTATGCAAGTGTGGGGTAGGGAATATATGTGGAATCTCTACCATCCTCTTAATTGTGCTGTGAATTTAAAGTACTCTTGGGGCGCCTGAGTGGCGCAGTCAGTTGGGCGTCTGACTTCAGCCAGGTCACGATCTCGCGGTCCGTGAGTTCGAGCCCCGCGTCAGGCTCTGGGCTGATGGCTTGGAGCCTGGAGCCTGTTTCCGATTCTGTGTCTCCCTCTCTCTCTGCCCCTCCCCCGTTCATGCTCTGTCTCTCTCTGTCCCAAAAATAAATAAACCTTGAAAAAAAAATTAAAAAAAAAAAAGTACTCTTAAAGTATAAAGTCTTTCAAAAAAGCAGTTTCTACATTCTACATGAATAGTAGAGGCAAGATATGAATGGGTTTCAACTTAGAAACCATTAACTTAATATAGACTCCTATATGCATAAGACATGATATATAAGCCTAAAGATAACCAGAATTCAAAAACTCATAATAGATATGCAAAAAATAAAGAGAAAGGAATTCAAGTATATCACTAAAGAAAGCCAGCAAACCTTGAGAGAAGAGAGCAAGAGAAGAAAGGAACAAAGAAGAACCCCCCCCAAAAAAAAAGCCCATAAAACAACTAACAAAATGTCAGTACAATATCTATCAATAATTACTTTGAATGTAAGTACTAAATATCCCAATCAAAAGAAATAGGGTGACAGAATGGATAAAAAAGCAAGACTCATCTATATGATGCCTACAAGAGACTCATTTCAAACTAAAAGACACATGCAGTTTGAAAGTGAAGGGACAGAAAAGCATTTATCAAGCAAAGGAAGTGAAAATAAAGCTGAGGTAGCAATACTCATCACAAAAAAACAGACTTTAAAGCGAAGACTATAACAAGAGACAAAGAAGAACACCATATCATCATAATAGGAACAATCCAACAAAAAGATAAAACAACAGTAAATATTTATGCATCCAGCATGGGAGCACCCAAATACATAACAGCAACTAATGACAAACATAACAGAAGTAATCGATAGCAATATAATAATAACAGGGGACTTTAACACTCCACTTACATCAATGAATAGATCATTCAAATAGAAAATCAACAAGTAAACAGTGGCTTTGAATGACACATTAGACCAGACAGATCTAACAGATATATTCCAAACATTCCACCCGAAAACAGCAGAATACGCATTTTTTTTTTCAAGTGCACATGGAACAGTCTCCAGAATAGAGTACATTTTAGGCCACAGAACAAGTCTCAACAAATTCAAAAAGAGTGAAGTCATGCCATGCATCTTTTTTTAATTTTAAATATTTTTAGCATTTATTCCTTTTTTGATAGACAGAGAGAGATGGTGTGAGGGGGGGAAGGACAGAGAGAGAGGGAGAGACAGAATCCAAAGCAGGTTCCAGGCTCTGAGCTGTTAGCACAGAGCCTGACGCAGGGCTCAAACTCACGAACTGTGAGATCATGACCTGAGCCGAGCTTAACCAACTGAGCCACTCAGGTGCCCCTCCATGCATCTTTTCTGACAACATGCTATGAAACTAGAAATCAGTCACAAGAAAAAATTCTGGAAAGAACAAAAATTAAATAAGATGCTACTCTGGGGCACCTGGGTGGCTCAATAGGCTAAGTTTCTGACTCTTGGTTTAGGCTCAGGATAATCATCTCATGGTTTGTGAGTTCTAGCCCCACATCGAGCTTCATGCTAACAACTCAGAGCCTGCTTGGGATTGTTTCTTTCTCCCTCTGTCTCTGCCCTTCCCCTGCTTGCTCATGATCTCTCTCTGTCTCCCAATAAATAAACAAAAATAATAATTTTTTTAATAAATAAATCACATGCTACTAAACAGTGAATGGGTCAACCAAGAAATCAAAGAGGAATTCAAAAAATAGGGGCGCCTGGGTGGCGCAGTCGGTTAAGTGTCCGACTTCAGCCAGGTCACGATCTCGCGGTCCGTGAGTTCGAGCCCCGCGTCGGGCTCTGGGCTGATGGCTCAGAGCCTGGAGCCTGTTTGCGATTCTGTGTCTCCCTCTCTCTCTGCCCTTCCCCCGTTCATGCTCTGTCTCTCTCTGTCCCAAAAATAAATAAACGTTGAAAAAAAAAATACATAAAGACAAATGAAAATGAAAACACAATGGTACACAATCTTTGGGATAAAGCAAAAGCTGCTCTAAAAGGGAAGGCCTACCTCAACAAGCAGGACCAGTCTCAAATAAGCAACCTAACCTTATACCTAAAGAAGCTAGAAAAAGAAAAAGAAAAAAACACACCAAACCAATAGAAGGAAGGAAATAAGAAAGATTAGAGCAGAAATTACTGAAATAGAAATAGACAAACAAAATACCACAATTGAACAAATCAGTGAAACCAGGAACCGGTTCTTTGAAAATATCAACAAAATTGATAAACATTTAACCAGACTCATCAAAAAAAAGTGAGAAAGAGAGGACTCAAAATCAGAAATGACAGAAGATAATTAAAACCAACACCACAGAAATACAAAGGAGTATAAAAGAATATCATGAAAAGTCATATGCCAACAAATTGGACTTTAGAAGAAATGGATACATTCCTAGAAACATAAATTCTTCCAAAACTGAACTAGGAAGAAATAGAAAATTTGAACAGACCAATTACCAACAATGAAATTGAAGCAGTAATGAAAAAAACTCCCAACAAACAAAAGGCCAATACCAGATAGCTTCAAAGGTGAATTCTACCAAACATTTAGCGAAGAGTTAATACCTATTCTTCCCAAACTATTCCAAAAAAGAAAAGAGGACGGAAAGTCTCCAGAATCATTCTGTGAGGACATTACCTTGGTAACAAAACAAGATAAAGACACTACAAAAAAAAAAGAGAACTACAGGCCAATATCTCTAATGAACATAGTTACAAAAATCCTCAACAAAATATTATACCAAATCCAATGATATATTAAAAATATCATTTGCCATGATCAAGTGGGATTTATTCCTTGGATGCCAGTGTGTTTGAGTATTCACAAATCAATCAGGGTGATACATTGTATCAATAAAAGAAAGGATAAATGCCAGATGATCAATTCAATAAATGCAGAAAAAGCATTTGTACAAAGTACAATATCCATTCATGATAAAAACTCTCAACAAAGTAGATTTAGAGGGAACGTATGTCTACATAATAAAAGCCATGTATGAAAAACCCACAGCTAGCATCATACTCAGTGGTGAAAAACTGAGAGCTTTTCCTCTAGTATCAGAAACAAGACAAGGATGTCCACCTTCACCACTTATATTCAACATAGTATTGGAAATCCTAGCCACAACATCAGACAAGAAAAAGAAATCAAAGGCATCCAAATTGATAAGAAGTAAAACTTTCACTATTTGCAGATGAATAATACTCTATATAGAAAACTTAAGACTCCACCAAGAAACTACTGGAACTGATAAATAAATTTAGTATACAAATTCAGGATACAAAATCAATGTACAGAAATTCATTGAATCTCTATACACTAATAATGAAGCAGCAGCAAGAGAAATTCAGAAAACAATCCAACTTACAATTGTACCCAAAATAATAAAATGTCCAGGGATAAACTTAACCAAGGAGGCAACAGATCAATACTCTGAAAACTATAAAGCATTGATGAAAGGAATTAAAGATGACACAAACAAATGGAAATATATCTCATGGTCATGGGTTGGAAGAACAAATATTGTTAAGATGTCCATACACCCAAAGCAATCTACAGACTGGATATGATCTCTATCAAAGTATCAACATTATTTTTCACAGAACTAAAACAAATAATCTTAAAATTTGTATGGAACCATGAAAGACCCCAAATGGCCAAAGCAATCTTTAAAGTGAAAAATAAAACTGGAGGTAATACTAGCCCAGATTTCAAGATATACTACAAAGCTGTAGTAATCAAAACAATATAGTACTAGCACAAAAAAATAGACACATAGATTAATAAAATAGGCACATAGATCAATAGAACTAAATAGAGAGCCCAAAAATAGAGAGCCCATACAGTTATATGGTCAATTAATCTTCAGCAAAGGAAGCAAGACTATGCAATGAGAAAAGATAGTTTTTTCAGCAAATGATGTTGGGAAAACTGGACAGCTACATGCAAGAGAATGAAACTGGACCACTTTCTCACACCATACACAAAAATAAACTCAAAATGGATCAAAGATCTAAATGTGAGACCTGAAACTATCAAAATCCTAAAAGAGAGCACAAGCAGTAATTTCTCTGACATTGACTATAGCTACATTCTTCTTGATATGTCTCCTGAGGTATCGGAAGCAAAACAAAAATAAACTATTAAGACTACATCAAAATAAAAAGCTTCCACACAGCGAAGGAAACAATCAACGAAAGTAAAAGACAACCTGATGAATAGGAGAGGATGTCTTCAAATGGCATCTCTGATAAAGGGTTAGTATCCAAAATATAGAAAGAATTTATACAACTCAACACACACAAAAATAGATAATCCTGTTAAAAATGGGCAAAGACATAAGCAGATGTTATCCAGATGGCCAACAGACATCTGAAAAGATGCTCAACATCACTAATCATCAGGGATATGCAAATAAACTACAATGAGATACCACCTCACACCTGTTAGAATGACTACAATAAAAAATATAAGAAACAACAAATGCTCGCAAGGATATGGAGAAAAAGGAAGTCTTGGGCACTGTTGATGGGAATGCAAAGTGGTGCAGCCACTGTGGAAAATGGTATGGAGGTTCCTCAAAAAATTAAAAATAGAATTACCATATGATGTAGCAATTCCACTACTGAGCATTTACCCAAAGAATATGAAAACACTAATTTGAAAAGTTGTATGCACCTGTATGTTTATTTTAGCATTATTTACAATAACCAAGATATGAAAGCAACCCAAGAGTCCATTGATAGATGAATGGATAAAGAAGATGTGGAATATTACTCAGCCATAAAAATGAATGAAACCTTACCTTTTGCAGCCACATTGGATCTAAAAGGTATAGTGTAAAGTGCAATCAGCCAGTCAGAGAAAGACAAATACCATATAATTTCACTCATATGTGGAATTTCATAAGAAACAAAACAAAGGAACAAGTAGAAAAAGAGACAAACCAAAGAACTGACCATTAACTATAGAGAACAAACTGTTGGTTACCAGAGGGGAGGTTGGGGAAGGAGTAGATGGGTAAAAGAGTTGATGGGTATTAAAGAGCACACTTAACATGATGAACACTGAGTAATGTATAGAATTGTTGAATCACTATATTGTACTTCTGAAAATAATATAACACTGTATTTTAACTCTACTGGAATTCATTTTCTAATTGTATTATAGAAATTTAAAATTAAATACATTAAAACAAAGGTTTAAAAACCCTGGAAAATTGAATATTATAATGTGGTAATTCTAGAATCAGATTCTCTCTGTTCCTCAAAGCTTACTTTTTTTTTTTAATTATTTTATTATTTTATTTCCTTTTCTTGGAATTATTTAGGCTTTTATTTGTGTTTTATTATTGTTTTTTAAATTTATATCCAAGTTAGCATATAGTGCAACAATGATTTCAGAAGTAGATTCCTTAATGCCCCTCACTCATTTAGCCCATCCCCCCTCCCACAACCCCTCCAGTAACCCTCTGTTTGTTCTCCATATTTAAGTCTCTTATGTTTTGTCCCTCTCCCTGTTTTTCTATTATTTTTGCTTCCCTTCTCTTATGTTCATCTGTTTTGTGTCTTAAAGTCCTCATATGAGTGAAATCATATGATATTTGTCTTTCTCTGACTAATTTCGCTTAGCATAATAGCCTCTAGTTCCATCCATGTAGTTACAAATGGCAAGATTTCATTCTTTTTGATTGCCGATACTCCATTGCACACGTGTGTGTGTGTGTGTGTGTGTGTGTGTGTGTGTGTGTGTCTGCGTATACCACATCTTCTTTATCCATTCATCCATTGATGGATATTTGGACTCTTTCCATACTTCAGCTATTGTTGATAGTGTCGCTATAAACATTGGGGTGTATATGTCCCTTCAAAACAGCATACCTGTATCTCTTGGATAAATACCTAGTAGTACAATTGCTGGGTCATAGGGTAGTTCTATTTTTACTTTTTTGAGGAATCTCCATACTGTTTTCCAGAGTGGCTGCACCAGTTTCCATTCCCACCAGCAGTGCAAAAGAGATCCTCTTTCTCCGCATCCTTGCCAACATCTGTTGTTGCCTCAGTTGTTAATGTTAGTCATTCTGACAGGTGTGAGGTGGTATCTCATTGTGGTTTTGATTTGTATTTCCCTGATGGTGAGTAATGTTGAGCATCTTTTCATGTGTTGGTTGGCCATCTGGATGTCTTCTTTGGAAAAGTGTAAATTCATGTATTTGCCCATTTTTTCACTGGATTATTTGCTTTTTGGGTGTTGAGTTTGATAAGTTCTTTATAGATTTTGGATACTAACCCTTTATCTGGCATGTCGTTTACAAATATCTTCTCCCATTCCATCGGTTACCTTTTAGTTTTGCTGATTGTTTCCTTCACTGTGAAGAAGCTTTTTATTTTGATGGGGTCCCAATAGCTCATTTTTGCTTTTGTTTCCCTTGCCTCTGGAGACATGTTGAGTAAGAAGTTGCTGCAGCCGAGGTCAAAGAGGTTTTTGCCTGCTTTCTTCTCGAGGATTTTGATGGCTTCCTGTCTTACATTTAGGTCTTTCATCCATTTTGAGTTTATTTTTGTGTATGGTGTAAGAAAGTGATCGAGGTTAATTTTTCTCCATGTTGCTGTCCAGTTTTCCCAGCACCACTTGCTGATTAGACTGTCTTTATTCTTTCCTGCTTTGTCAAAGATTAGTTGGCCAAAAAAAAAAAAAAAAGATTAGTTGGCCGTACGTTTATGGGTCCATTTCTGGGTTCTCTATTCTTTTCCATTGATTTGAGTGTCTGTTTTTGTGCCACTTTTTTATTGTTAAAAACTTTAGCTGTTCATTTATTTAGTGACTTTCCCAAACTGTTTTTGAGAAGACCAGTTTTTTCCTTCTCATGTTTTTTTTTTTTCAATTTCAGGTTTATTGAGGTATAGTTGATGTATAAAACTAAAAGATATTTACAGTTTGCATCATCAGCGTAGGGAATATAGTCAAAGATACTATAATGGCTTTGTAATGGTGACACATGGTAGGTACACTTGTGTGAACATAGCATAGCATATAAACTCGTCAAATAACTACATTGTACACCTGAGACTAATGTAATATTTTATGTCAATTATACTTTAATTTAAAAATAAATAAGTAAGGGGCACTTGGGTGGCTCAGTCGGTTAAGCATCTGACTCTTGACTTTTGGCTCAGGTCATGGTCTCACAGTTGTGAGATCAAAGTCCACATCAGGGTCCACACTGGGCACGGAGCCTGCTTAAGATGCTCGCTCTCTCTCTGTCTCTCTCTCTCTCAATAAATAAATACCTACCTACCTACATACATAAGTGTAAAAAATAATGAAGTGTATATTGTGTTGATTTGATATACATATACACTGCAAAAAGAATCATCCCATCTAGTTAACACTAATCCAGAAAAGACTGTATATTGTCACAAAGTCTCTCTTTCTTTAGCTTGTGTTCAGCTAATAGTTTTACAGATATTTCCTTGAGTGCCAAGAACAAAGAAACAAAAAACAAAAAGGAAACATTTCTCCTGTTCTTTGCAGGTCAGCTCAGCTTGACACTGTACTTCAACACTTAGCCAAGCTTGCACTCAGTCTCAGTAGAATAGCCAGAGGTAAAAGCTGAGGATCTTTTAGATCTTTTCTGACTATGTATCTTGCTCTAGGTATGCATGTGGCTTTCTAAATTTCCTAGTATACATGGGAACTTTTGATTGCTCCAGTATACAAAAAAAAAAAAAAAAAAAAAAAAAAAAAATCTCTCCCCTGTTTTTCCTCTGAGGCTTTAGCTGGTTTATGTCTGTCTAAATAGTAATCTTTTGCCCCGGGTGGTTACAGGTTGTTAGTTATCCTATAATGGTCTTGAGTGATGTCTGTCACTTCGACTCTTAATTCCTCATTAAATGATACAGACAAGTGCCTTGTGTCACTCCTTCATATTGCCCTCAGTTTAGAACAGATACATAGTAATTTTTGAATAAGTCTGGCTCTGTCCCATAAGAGCCAAGAACCAAATTCTCACACTGGGAATGTGACTATTTTCTTCACTTCTCTTAATGAGGCAGGGTAGGGTAGGGCAAAAAAAATCCACAAAGCCTCCCTAACCATTTTGAAGTTGACTTTTTCTTGATCCACTGCTCACTTGTTCTCTGTAAACCTTTGGCTATTTTCCAGAGTTATGATAAAGTAGGTTCTTAAGTTGAGATAAGATAGTAAATGACAGGGACACCTGGTTGATTTAGTTGGTTGAGTCTCCGACTCTTGATTTTGGCCCAGGTCATGATCCCACAGCTTGTGGGATTGAGCCCCACATCAGGCTCTGCACTGACAGTGTGGAACCTGCTTGGGATTTTCTCTCTTTCTCTCTCTGCCCCTCCCCCACAATGTCTGTCTTTTTTTTCTCTCTATCAAAATAAATAAACTTAAAAAATAAAATAAGTGTACAGGAACCAAGATTGCATTGAACTCTTAGTTGACTACCCATCAATAGCCTACCTAAAGAGATTGGGCAGGCCAGTAGGGAGGTTGCAACTTCAAGGGAGGAATTTCAGAATTCTCTATTTTTACTCTGGTAGTACACTTTTTCCATGGAGAAATGGGTATGTGGGTTGTTTTCCTTTAGTGAGAAGGTCTTCATATGTACCCTTAAGTGGCATTATTACTGATACATATCTTAAGCATAACAAATAAGGATAAAAAAACTGCCTGAAACAGCAGAGTATAAAGCTAGGATTTAGGAAATCACTTCATTATAATATATGCTATTAATACATACATTTGTATGTATTTTCCATTGATCGTAAATGGGCCATTCATGTGTAAAAGAGAATGAGAGAGAGAGAGAGAGAGTGAGAGAGAGAGAGAGAGAGAGAAGCTAGTATCCACTTGGCCTAAGAGAGCTGTCAGGGAAGATAATGAGACCAAATCAAGCGATAGTCTATATGAAAGTAACATGCCAAGAACCCTGAGCTTCCTATTTCTGTATGAACCTCTTTTGTATTAAACCAGTACTTTTCTTAATTTTTCACTAAAATTACTCTAGAAGAGCACTCCTCACATGACAAGGCACAGGTGGGTGAGACCAAGCAGAGTTGAACTGCATAGATTGTTGGCATGAAGTACGTATGCTTTATTTAAGCAGTTGGCATGCTTATACACTAAAGTCTACTTTAGTGTCTCTGGAAGTTCTTATTTTGACTATCATACAAAAATTTACTGTAAAGTGTCAATACATAGTAAAAGGTTAATACCTTTGAGTCACTAAAACTAAGATGGGTAAACTCTAACATAATTTTGCCTTGGTGATTTGCCCTAGGACTTGATGTGAGCCTTTAAGCTACTTACTTGTTTGTTACTTTTAATTTTTTCCAACAACACATTTCTTGCATATGTCAAATACCACCTTTGTACTTCCCAAACCAATGAAAAAAAAAAAAAAGGAATCTGAGGCTAGATAAGCCAAAGAGGAAAGTCTTCTCATCAAAGCTCTGTAACTATTAAAATATTAATTGCTGTAACGATTTGTCAACTCGACGATGGGTACAGCATATATTTGGTGAGTTCTCTTTTATGAACATATTTGTTATATGAGTAACCATTCTTGATTTATGAAAATAAAACCATATTTTAATTTCTGTAATTAGTAAATTATGTTATTCTTAGACCTATTGGTGTTAGAATATTTAAACTGATCCTCATGCCCAAACTATAAATATTCTAAAAATTATTCTCATTGGTGAGAGTATTCTCAAATCTTCTTCACTTACTTAAATAACCATTTTTGATCCCTTTCAGGTTAGTCATGTTTGCCTCTAAAGATAATTAAACTCTAGTTGAGCTGTTTTCATATTCAATTAAAATGTTGTGAAACTTATCTATATCTCATTTTTCAATATTTGGCTGGAAATATGAAGAGATAACCTGTAAGCCTATACACCAGTTTTAGAATCATTGTGTGAAAATGAACCTTTTATCTGTGTCTCTCCATAAACAGCTAGTAGAGAGATGTAATTATTCTGCTTTTGAGGTTCTCAGCTAGTGTTCATGAACCCATTATCTCATCCAAATATTTGTGTCTACCATGTACCTGGCATTTCATCATACAGTGGACATATAAATACAAGCCAATTAAGGCTCATTTATTCAACTTATTCCAGTTTGCCTAAAAGCAATTTTTAAAAGGTAAAGATCTTTATTTCTTATTTAATGGTATCACTAGAAAGTTTGTAGAAGTTTCCAGGCAGAGCAATAGCAATTTCATGTAGTACAAAGGAGAGGTATGTTTTATTTTGGGTTTTTTTGGCATAGTTTAAAATTTTTAGAAATGTTTATTTATTTATTTTTGGGAGAGAGAAAGCAGAGGAGAGGCAGAGAGAGAAAGAGAGAGAATCTCATGCAGGCTCTGTACTGCCAGTGCAGAGCCCAATGTGGGACTTGAACCCACAAACCAGGAGATCATGACTTGAGCCGAAGTTGGACACTCAACCAACTGAGCCCCCCAGGTGCCCCAAGATATGTAGAGATATGTTTTGATCACCCCCCTTTATATTTACTTTGTGACTTAATTATTTGTACTCCCTTTGAATGAACTGTATATAATTTTGAAGTCAATTATAAGTAATTTTCTGTGGTATGTTTTTGTTAGCAAATACTAGGAGTAATTTCAGCAAAAAATTGTTTCTTTTATTTAATTATTGCCAGAAAAAGATGACTCATGACTGATTACTAGACAAAAGTTTTTTGTCCGATATTAAACAAAATTCCACATAGGGAACATATATCACTGTGTTTCAGGAAGAGGTAAAATCGTTGTTTCCTAATTAGTAAAAAATGAGAGCTAATTCATTAGAATATTTGAATATATGGTATATGGCTAGTAGATAATTGGTTTGGAAACATTCTACTCTAAAATTCATTTGCTGGTTCTATGAAGCATCAGTTGTATGATCATGTTGAAGTGACATCTTAAGATGTTGGCCCAACTAATTTGTCCCTTTTTTGACCCATATAAATTTTGGGACCATGATGACCATTTCTTCAGAAAGTACTTTATTAAAGCCCATTACTGGCCAGCAACCAAATACCTTGCTTAGGATCTTAGTCAGCAACACAAACTATCTGCACCGTGGATTTGTTGGACAAACTGTGACCTTTAAACATTTGCCATTGAATTCTTCTCCAAAATGGAGCTGTAAGGAATAGCATTATGGAGGATTGCTTAGGACATACCCATGCATAGAGCATAATCTAGAGCACTGTTTCCTAAATTGTATACAACTGAACTCTAATAACTTTATCTACTAAGACATGGTTTTTCTAATGAAAACAAATAAGAAGGGTTCAACAATGAAACAAATTATAAAGCTAATATAATGTTGCATTACACACAGATAGGTTGCTCAAAGAAAGGTATTTGAGAGCCCCACATATGCTAATGTGCATTCTGCAGCCTAAAAAAAAAAATGTAAGGGGCTGAGTTTCACAAACCAGTATGTATGAACCATCTTAAGATACCAGTGTTCTGTAGATTATGCTCTAGAAAGAGTTTTAGGTGTTCTAAATTATTCCCTTACATTAAACCAGAATGATACTTGTGGACCCCATTAACCTGAAGGTCATAAAATATAATTTTATGCAATTACACATTGGTATTCTTATTACCTACCCCAGAGGATGTTGGAGTTGCTAAAGTTCCTATTTGTTAGCTAACAATGTGCCAGTCACTGAGTTAAGTATTTAACTAAACTTAACTCAGTTTTTCTCCTAACAGCCTGGTAAAATCATGCTACTTTCTCCCACTTTACAGAGAAATCAATGAATTCTTAGTTGGTTAAGTAGCTAGGTTGTTCTAAAGCCTGGGTTTAATTCTAAACACCATGATACCGTGCATCTGCCCTCACCATGCAAAATATGTGTTGGGCGGGGGGGGGGGGGGGGGGGGGGGAGGAATATCAAAGACATTGCTCTTTTGCTTTGAATCTTGTAACTTTCCCTTTCTGCTTTGCTCTCCATGAACCTCAGAATCAAATTTGGAGTTCACCTTTATTAAATATATATTGTCATGTAATTTGCCTTCCTATGGGATAGTCTTGCCTTTACTTTTATTTATTTTCTCCCATACTTTTAATTCCAATTTTCTCATTATGTGTTCTCTCACTTTTTAATCTATTTTGGTAACAGTCTCAAATCTTAGATAAAAAAGTAACTATAAACAAATATATACATGTATTGTTATTCATTAATTAAATTAAAGTTCATGTTCGCATTATTCATGTAATATTAAAACTCAATAAAATGTATAAATAGGGGCACCTGGGTGGCTTTAGTTGGTTGAGCGTCCAACTCTTGGTTTTGGCTTGGGTCATGGTCTCATGGTTCATGAGTTTGAGACCCTCATTGGGCTCTGTGTTGGCAGCATGGAGCCTGCTTGGGATTTTCTCTCTCCCTCTCTCTCTTCCCATCTGCTGTTCAGGCTGTGTCTGTCTCTCTCAAACGAATAAATAAACTTAAAATAAAAGTAGAAATAAATTAACTTTAAAAACATTGTCACAGGGGCGCCTGGGTGGCTCAGTCGGTTGAGCAGCCGACTTCAGCTCAGGTCATGATCTCGCGGTTCGTGGGTTCGAGCCCCGTGTCGGGCTCTGTACTGCCAGCTCGGAGCCTGGAGCCTGCTTCGGATTCTGTGTCTCCCTCTCTCTACCTCTCCCCCGCTTGCACTCTGTCTCTCTCTCTGTCTCTCAAAAATGAATAAATGTTAAAAAAAATTTTTTTTACATTGTCACAAAATTTTGGGAAGATGAGCATTCAACTCAATCTTTATTTGAAGAAATATTTAAGACTAGAGAAAATGTGGTATGCTATGCATATTTTCAACATTTATAGTTGCAAGTTTATCATATCAGGTAAACCATTGGATCGTTTACAAAGACAAATGTAAAATCTGGGTTTTCTGAGATATCCTGGAACATTTTGTGTTAAAAATATTTTTTATGCTTCTTCCACCTGCAAATGATTTGTATGCCAGGTAATTGCAAACAATTGCTGCTAGCCCCTATGATTTCGATGACAGAGCCAAAAATGTCAGAGAACACAACAATCGTTTCAAATGAAAATGTCAAGATATCCATTAGAGAGGCATCGGAGGCACATGATGAATGTGAAAAGGTCAATGTTCTACAATGCTGCCATTGCATGTAATGCTGCTTTTCTTTAACTTTTGATGAGGTACATATTATTTGCACAACCTGAAACATGGTCCAAAAGCAGACAGTAGGAAATATGGTTCATGAGTCATGGTAGACTGGAAAACACACCATATAACAGAGTTTGCCAGTTTCTCATAACTGTGCCTAGAATATGCAAGGTCACAAGCGAAATCACCATGGATAAGAATGTGCCGTCAGGAATTAGCGTTTTCCCTCGGGCTGACGAATGTTTGGTGTATTTTCAGGGTATAACCAGATAAATCCTCTAGTGCTATGTTTCCATGAACTTCATCCCCTACAGCAAAGGGAAGTTTGCCTCACTTTCCTTATCACGTTTGTGCGCCTGAAATGCCAGAAAATACCTTGCTACCTTAATTTCAACGTTACTGCTTCCAGAATGATATTATGGTCCGCCTTTTTGTTTTCTTTAGTCAATGAATGCTTTGTGTATTGTGAAAAAAAATGGCTCTAAGCAATTAAGATGTTGAAAAGAGCTAATATAGCCCCCCCACCAACTGGTATCAAATGTAAGAAACTCATTCTCTTAACTAGTAATTACCGAAAGGAAGACAAGAAGAAAGTGAAACCTTCATTTTTACAGAAATCAAGTCAGTACAAATTCTTTCCCTGTAATTAGTTTTACAAATGTATTGTGAATGACCACCATTAGTATATCAACATGGAACATGTTTTTTCAGTAGTAATAACAAAAAAGACACAGTGGTCTTTTTTTTTTTTTTTTTCCTTTAAGCGTTGAAAGAAAAAGCTGCCAAATATTTTCTTCCTTTCATTTGAGGATAGATGGAAAATAAAATTAATTTTTAACTTAAATTCAGTTGGTTTCAATATAAAACAAATTTGGAAGACTTTTCATTTAGTCTCAAATGTAAGTATTTATCATTAATTTGGTTATTATATATTTTGATATTCAAGTTTAATTATATACAGATATGGACGTGTATCTCTAAATAGCAACTGTAGTCATAATGGAATTATGTAAGTTATATTTATATTATCTAAAATGTGATATTAAAACATGACAATATTTTGGTGTGCTGGGTATTTCCATATATGAAAATGTCTTCTTTTTTTCCCAAGGGCCTGATTTAGTTTTCTAACATTTTAATACATTTGACATTAAGCTTTGTAAACTTGGTAAGGTTTTTTTAGACTCTGAGGTTTTCATGTGTAAAATGAGGCTGTTATGAGTGCTTTTTTTTAATTAAAAAAATTTTAATTTTATTTTTGAAGGAGAGACAGATCATGAGTGGGGGAGGGGCAGAGAGAGAGGGAGACACAGAATTTGAAGCAGTCTCCAGGCTCTGAGCTATCAGCACGGAGCCCAGTGCAGGGCTCGAACTCACAAACCATGAGATCATGACCTGAGCCAAAGTTGGACGCTTAACTGACTGAGCCCCCCGGATGTCCCCTATTATGAGTTCTTATATCAAAAGATTGCAATGAAAGATAATATATGAACAACATTTAATACTGTGGTGGCACTTAAGTGCTCACACACTTAATATTTAATAATAGTAAATACTATTATTGTTGCTGTGTTTTGTATTAAATAAGAGACACTAAAACTGAGAAATAGTAGATATTTGGAGACCACATTTTTTTGCTCCCTGGTGGTATCTTACAGTTTATCCCTAAATCCATTGGGTCACCATGGCCCAGGATTTGGTTCTCAGTTTATAGCTCTCAAAGCTGGTTTTATTTCTTTGGTTTCCAAAATAGAATTTAAATTCTAGAAGCTAGAATCAAGTAACCAAACTCAAAAGGGACAGATTTAAATATAAGAATGTCTAAATTACTTAAAATGATGGGAAAATAGCAGGATCCTTAACATCAGTTAATTGCAGTGGGCACTTACATCTTTTGAATAAAATGGCATGTAAGATCAATACATGGATCAGAAAGCATCCCGGTTAACACCAAAATAGATCATTTAGAGGTTGGACTTTTTAAAATGCTAATTCCATTAAGCCGGAGCATCTAGATACATTATTTCTCTTCATCCTCTGCATCGAAAGGATTCTTATAACACAAATATGAATATATCATGTCCAGATCCAGAACACCTTTTTTCCTGAATAATATTAAAATGTTGGACTGATGAACATGCATACAAAAGTCATCAAGATACTAACCAACCAGATCCAACAATACATAAAAAGAATTATTCCCCACAGCCAAGTGGGATTGACACCTGGAATGCAGGGCTGGTTCAATATCTGAAAAACAATCGGTGTGATACATTGCATCAATGAAAGAAAGGACAAGGATCACATGATCCTTTCAATAGATGTAGAGAAAGCATTTGACAAAATACAGCATACTTTCTTGAACCCTCAAGAATGTGGGGATAGAAGGATTGTACCTCAAGATCATAAAAGCCATATATGAAAGACCCACTGCCAGTATCATCTTCAACAGGGAAAAACTGAAGAGCTTTCTTTCTGAGGTCAGGAGCACAACAGGGATGTCCACTCTCACCACTGTTACTCAACATAGTATTGGAAGTCTTAGCCTCAGCAATCAGACAACACAAAGGAATAAAAGACATCTAAATAGGCCAGGGGGAAGTCAAACTTTCACTCTTCGCAGATGACATGATACTCTAAATGGAAAACCCAAAAGATTCCACCAAAAAACTGCTAGAATTGATGCAGGAATTCAGCAACGTCCCAAGGTATAAAATCAATGCACAGAAATCGGTTGCATTCTTATACACCAATAACGAAGCAACAAAAGAGAAATCAAGGAATTGATCTCATTTACAATTGCACCAAAAACCATGAAACACCTAGGAATAAACCTAACCAAAGAGGTTAAAAATGTATGCATTAAAAACCATAGAAACCTTATGAAAGAAATTAAAGAAGACACACTAAAAAATGGAAAAATATTCCATGCTCCTGGATTGGAAGAACAAACATTTTAAAATGTCAATACTACCCAAAGCAATCTACATATTCAATTTAATTCCTATCAAAATAACACCAGCTTTCTTCACAGAGCTAGAACAAGCAATCTTAAAATTTGTATGGAACCAGAAAAGACCCCGTATAGCCAAAGCAATCTTGAAAAAGAAAACCAAAGCAGGAGGCATCACAATCCCAGACTTCAAGCTGTATTACAATGCTGTAATCATCAAGACACTATGATACTGGCACAAAAACAGACACTCATATCAATGGAACAGAATAGAGAACCCACAAACGTATGGCCAACTAATCTTTGATGCAGCAGGAAAGAATATTCAATGGAATAAAGACAGTCTCTTCAGCAAATGGTGCTGAAAACTGAATAGCAACACGCAGAAAAATGAAACTGTACCACTTTGTTACACCATACACAAAAGTAAATTCAAAATGGATGAAAGAACTAAATTTAAGACAGGAAGACATCTAAATCCTAGAGGAGAAAGCAGGCAAACACCTCTCTGACCTTGGCTGCAGCAACTTCTTACTTAACACGTCTCCAGATGTATTTTGTTTTGTAAGAGAAACAAAAGCAAAATGAACTATTGGGACCCTATCAAAATAAAAAGCTTCTGTACAGCGAAGGAAACAATCAGCAAAACTAAAAGGCAACCAATGGAATGGGAGAAGATATTTGCAAATGACATGTCAGATGTTAGTATCCAAAATCTATAAAGAACTTATCAAACTCAACACCCAGAAAACAATCCGGTGAAGAAATGGGCAAAAGACATGAATAGACACTTCTCCAAAGTAGACATCCAGATAGCCAACTGACACATGAAAAAATGCTCAACATCACTCATCACCAGGAAAATACAAATCAAAACCACAATGAGATACCACCTCACACCTGTCAGAATGGCTAACATTAACATCTTAGGCAACAACGGATGTTGACAAGGATGCAGAGAAAGAGGATCTCTTTTGCACTGCTGGTGGAAATGCAAACTGGTGCAGCCACTCTGGAAAACAGTATGGAGGTTCCTCAAAAAAGTAAAAATAGAACTACCCTATGACCCAGCAATTGCACTGCTAGGTATTTATGCAAGGGATACAGGGATGCTGTTTTAAAAGGGCACATGCACCCCCATGTTTATAGCAGCACTATCAACCACAGCCAATGTATGGAAAGAGCCCAAATGCCCATCAGTGGATGAATGGATAAAGAAGATGTGGTATACATATACAATGGAGTATTACTTGGCAATCAAAAAGAATGAAATCTTGACATTTGCAACTACATGGATGGAACTAGAGGGTATTATGCTAAGCACAATTAGTCACACAAAAATCATATGACCTCACTCATATGAGGAATTTAAGATACAAAACAGATAAACATAAGGGAAGAGAAGCAAAAATAATATAAAAACAGGGAGGGGGACAAACATAAAAGACTCTTAAATATAGAGAACAAACAGAGGGTTGCTGGAGGGGTTGTGGGGGGGTGGTCTAAATGGGTATGAAGCATTAAGGAATCTATACCTAAATCATTGTTGCACTATATGCTAACTAACTTTGGTGTAAATTAAACAATAAATAAATTTTTAAAATGTTGGATAAATATTGCCACTTTTTTTCTATTCTATGTTCAATTCCCCTACTGCTCTTCAGTAGCATCAAAAGCACCATTACATCTTGACAGAATATAGTGGGCAGAATAATTGTCTCCAGAATATGTCCACATCCTATTTTCCAGGATCTATAAGTGTATTAACCTATACAACTGAAGGGACTTTGTAGATGTGATTAAATTAAGGACCTTGAAATGGGGAGATTTTCCTTGAGTATCTGGTTGGGCTGAGTGTAGTAATCAAAAAGGTCCTTATAAGAAGGAAGCAATAACATCTGAAAGATTTGAAGATGCTACCATGCTGGCTTTGAAAATGAAGGAAGGGACCATGAGCATAGGAATGCAGGCAGCCTGTAGAAGCTTGAGAAGGCAGGTTCATAGATTCTCCCTTTTGCCTCCAGAAGGAACGAATGCAGCCCCTCCATCACCTTGATTTTAACCAGCAGGATCATTGCAGATTCTGACCTCCAGAACTATAAGAAAATCAATTTGTGTTATTTTTAAGTTACTAAGTTTGGGGCAGTAGGAAAATAATACACAGGAAAAAATAAGTCAGTCCTCTGCTCAAAACACTCCATGGCTTTCTGTATAATTCAAGGTAAACGTGAAAACCCCCATTATAGTGGCTTAAAAGACCTATGAGGTCATGACTCTCTCCTTTATATCTCTTTCCTTTATATCTCCTTTATATCTCTCACCTCATTTATAACTATTCTCTCTCTTGCTTTCTCTCCTGCTCTCTTACTTTTCCTTGCCAGACACATTCTAGTCGTGTCTATCCCTCTATCTAAACAGATCTGGCTCCAGCTGCTCATATAATTCATATCCTCAATAATTTCCAGTCGTTATCACATTCATAAAGGCATTTTCTGACCTGAGTGGGCCATAATCTATCATGGAAAAAGTCCTAATTCATTACCCCTACCTGACTTTCCAAATTATCACTCTCTGCTTATCTCTTCTCAATAGTGTTTATTATATTCCAGCATAGTAATTTGCTTTTTTAGCTTGTGCATTAAATTGCTGAAACCTCTGATGGACCAAGGGGTTTTAATCTGTTTTATTTAATGCTGTGTCTCCAATTCTTGACACACAAGATGTACTAAGTAAATATTTCTTGAATGAATTAAATAACACACTAGGATAGAATTTTTATATGAGTAATTACATTAAATTGCAATTCTTCAAGACTAAATTGACCTGTATATCTTGATAGAGATGAAGGAAACAATATGATCTTATTAGCATCATATTTATAAACTGTATTTATATTTACATTTTTAAAAAATTCTTTCTTACATTAAATTCATTGATCTTCAGAATAGACATACAAAGTGGGTATTATCTTTTTATTCACATTATTGTTTAGGAAGTCGAGTTTCAAAAAGTGTAAAATTTGTGATGCCTGGGTGGCTCAGTCAGTTCAGCATCTGACTCTTGATTTCGACTCAGGTCATGATCCCAGGGTCATGGGATCAAGCCCTGTGTTGGGCTCCGTGCTAAGCTTGGAGCCTGCTTAAGATTCTCTCTCTCTCTCTCTCTCTCTCTCTCTCTCTCTCTCTCTCTCTCTCACTCTTTCTCTCTCTCTTTCTCTTTCTTTTTTCTCCCTCCCCCCCCCTCAAAAAAAGGTAAAATTCTCTCAGAATTAAATAAGAGTATTATCTTAGATTGACTTTTCCAATGTCCTCTGCTCTTTCTTTATCAGATAACTTTCAGTTGGTTAAGTCTGCATCTGGCCAATTTCATCCATACTATTGTGCCTTTATTAGCTTCCATTTCCCAGATAACCAGGAAAATGTTCATGTGTTTCTAATAAATTATGAGGTATTCATGTATTACCATCAAGAGAAATATCCCAACAAACCAACTTGGAGATATTTACCCAGAAGGAATGAGAATATCTATTCATATAAAAACATGTACCTGGCTACCCAAATGCTCATCACCTGTCAAGTGGGTAAACACATTGTGGTATATCTATAAAAAGGAATACTACTCTGTAAAAGGAATGGACTATTGGCACAGCTTACAACATGCATTAATCTCAAAAGATTATGTGAAATAAACTGAATTTAAAAGGCTAGAAATTTTATCACGGTTGTATTTAGTGTGAATTCTAGAAGATGTTAGTGTTCATAAATTAACTTAGTTTACAGACTTAGTTTAAGAAATTCTGTATTTTGGCCTTTCGCTAGTCTTTTGTCATTTTAGGAAAGTCAGTCATACTCTCAGCTTGTTAATTGGTAAAATGAGAATATTAAACTATGTTTATAAGATTTCTTCTGTATTTCTGATAGAAGGACCCTTGTCACTTGACTCAGAACACTTACAGTTCCGCTCTGAAACACGTGATGGTTAATTTTATGTCTCAACTTGACTGGGCCACAGAGTGCCCAGTGCCAAACCAGAGTGGTTGGTTAAACGTTATTCTGTGTGGATGAGATTAACCTTTTAATTTGTGGACTGAGTCAAACAGACTGTCTTCCCCAGTGTGAGTGGGCCTCACCCAATCAACTGAAAGCCTGAATGGAGTAAGAATCTCATTAAAAAAGAGTTACTTCTGTCTGCATGACTGTCTTTGAGCTTGAATATTGGTCTTCTGTCATCAGATTTACTAATAATTAAAGTCTCACTATCAGCTCTCCTGGCTCTCAGCCTCTAGACTAGCACTAAACCTGTACCACAGCACCTCCTCTGTGTCTCCAGCTTGGGAGCTGTAGATCTTTGGACATTTTAGCATCAATAATTGTGTGAGCTGATGCCTTTTAGTAAATCAATCAACCTCTGTCCTTCTCCTTCCCCCTCTCTCCCTCCTTCCTTCCCTCCATCTTTCCCTTATTTCTACCTCTATCTCCCTCTCCATCTCTCTCCCTCTTTCTCTCTTCCCACTCTTTAGATAGATAATTAGATTTAGATGTAGATAATATGTAATACATACATATATATATATATATACACACACATATGTATCTTTATTATATGTATATATCTTCTATGGGCTCCATTTCTCTGGAAACTAAGATATATATATATATATATATATATATATATATATATATATTATTTTTTTTAATTTTTTTTTCAACGTTTATTTATTTTTGGGACAGAGAGAGACAGAGCATGAACGGGGGAGGGGCAGAGAGAGAGGGAGACACAGAATCGGAAACAGGCTCCAGGCTCTGAGCCATCAGCCCAGAGCCTGACGCGGGGCTCGAACTCACGGATCGCGAGATCGTGACCTGGCTGAAGTCGGACGCTTAACCGACTGCGCCACCCAGGCGCCCTAGCACAATTGACATTTTAAAGTTGTTTGTTTTTTTTTTCCTTAAATGACTTTTATCCTCATACCTTTCTTAGTATTATTCCTTTCTCCACAGGCCAAGGACCCTACTGACTTCTTAATTTTGATAAACTCATCTGTATTCACTTAAAGGAAAAATAGCACAAAAATTATTCTGTAAATGAATAAATATTTTAAAAATCAATATATAATTATTAGCATCTGAGACAACCTTGAGAGATTATTTATCAATAATATTTTTTTATTTCTTTAAAAGGCATGCCACATTAATGAGCAGTTTTTATTTAAGCCCCATGAAATACTCAGTGATGGGAGTCAGTGATAATTATGTAAGAATAAATAGGAGACACTTGAAAAAAAAATGTTCTGTAATGGAGTTCTATTTATAGCAAAAAACCCAAAGATTCAGGTCACATTAAATTATTCCTTTAATGTGTGATATCCCAGGTATGAATTTACCCTTCTGCCTCTAAAACATGATCTGCAAGAGGAATATTGTCCCATAAGACAATGAAAATTCAGTTAGCTTCTCATCAGGGTTAGTAATCTTCTGCTTCCATCAGTAGCATTAGGAGTGTTTTCCATCTCCCTTTCATTCTAAAGTGTCTCTTTGCCAAGAAGTGGCTGTTGTTATTCCTCAAAAACATTACGAATGACTCGTTTATTTGGCAGAGAATTCACCTTTCTGCCACTCAAGTGGATCTTCCTTTACAGGGGTACTTAGAGACGATTGTGTGGCAAAGGCAGAACAGATCTTCAGGTTCTTTTAGAAATTCTCCTAGTTTACCCATCGAATCTTGTAGTGCTTTCCCAAGGAATGCATGGTTGAGACTTTCAAATAAATAAACACAACTCAAAATTGTTTTCTACTATGGTACATTAATTATAGCACCTAAGAAATTCCATACTGTTCAGGATAATTATGTATCACTAAGATTTACTTACTTATTTATCTCAGGGCTCAAACAATCTAATTATTAGAAATTACTGTGGAATATGAGGGGTTTTTCCCTTTAAAAATCTGTATTTTATGGGTGCCTGGGTGGCTCAGTCGGTTAAGCGTCCTACTTAGGCCCAGGTCATGATCTCGTGGTTTGTGGGTTTGAGCCCCGCCTTGGGCTCTGTGCTGACAACTGAGGGCCAGGAGTTGCTTCAGATTCTGTGTCTCCCTCTCTCTCTTCTCCTTCCCCACTTGTGCTCTCTTTCTCAAAAATAAATGAACATTAAAAAATAATAAAAATAGGGGTGCCTGGGTGGCTCAGTCGGTTAAGCATCAGACTTCAGCTCAGGTCATGATCTCACAGTTTGTGGGTTCGAGCCCCACATCGGGTTCTGTGCTGGCAGCTCAGAGACCGGAACCGGCTTTGGATTCTGTGTCTCCCTGTCTGTCTGCCACTCCACCACTCACACACACTTTCTCTCTCTCTCAAATGTAAATAAACTTTAAAAAGTTTAAAAAATATATAATAATAATAATAATAATAATCTGTATTTTACAAAGCTTAAGCTTTTAAACATATATCACACGTATATGATAACAAATAAAGTATGTGTGGATGTTTCCTTTCCCCAAATATATTGAACTAAAACTATGCCTTGACCATTAGTCATCTCCAAACACATACTTGAATAAAATTAAATTACAACACATCATGCATACCTTGGCACTGAGTCTACATTTTTTTGTTTTTCATGTTTGGCTTCTTATCTTACATATGTTTAATGAGTTAATACCTTACTCAAATTTATTTTCATTACATCACACAACTAACTCGAGATCATTAGAAGATTTTTTGAAGTCAGAAACAAGTGGACTGGAATAGCTGGGATAGATCTGCTTATTATTCTTTCATACAACCGTGACCTTCAAGAGCTCCTGGTCTTACATCCTGCATTAGAGAGATAAAATCTCTCAGGACACTCCCTATTGTACTTGACTAATATTTTGCTCTGAACTTGTACCAGTGATACTTTAAAAAATATGATTGTTAATCTATCTTTATATGAAGTAAAGTATTCTTTTCACAAAATACTTAGGTCTTTATATGCCACTATCCATATAATTTTCTCAAAAAATATCTTGAAGTTCCTTGTCAATTTATTTCTTTGCTACATTAGAGATTTTTTTTTAAGTTGGACATGTGGGTGACTTACAGTTTTTTTTAAGTGTTGTTGTTGTTATTCTTTATTATTATTATTATCATAAATTTTGTTGGGGCACCTGGGTGGCTCAGTCGGTTAAGCGTCCAACTTCAGCTCAAGTCATGATCTCTCAGTCTGTGAGTTTGAGCCCCATATCGGGCTCTGCACTCAGAGCCTGGATCTTGTTTCGGATTCTGGGTCTCTGTCTGTCTCTGCCCCTTCCCTGCTCGTGCTCTGTCTCTCTTGCTCTCAAAAATAAATAAAACATTAAAAAATAAATAATTTTTTTTTGCTATGGACATTCACCTACACAGCACATCTTTTTATGAACTTATTTTTTTTTTCATTTTTCTTGGATCAATACCTAAAAGTGGAATTGCTGGGTAATAAAGTAAATGTATGTTTAATTTTTTAAAGAGCTTTTGTATTCGTTTTGAGAGAGAGAGAGAGGTGAAAGAGAGAAAGAGAGAGCATGAGCAGGGGAGGGGAGGAGAGATAGGGAGAGGGAGAGAATCCCTGGTGGGCTCCGTGCTATCACTGCAGAGCCTGATGTGGAACTTGAACTCACAAACTGTGAGATTACAACCTGAGCCAAAACCAAGAGTACAACACTTAACCAACTGAGCCACAAAAGCACCCCAATGTATGTTTAAGTTTACAGGCTAGTGTCATACATACTCTTCCAAAATGGCTCTACTATATTGCATTTTTATCAGCAATGTGTGAGAGTTCTAATCTCCCCACCTCCTCATCCATACTTAGTATTGTTAGTCTTTTAAGCTTAGCTCTTCCATTGGGTATATAGTGGTAACTCTGCAATTTTAATTTGTGTTTCTCTGATGATTATGATGTCAAGGATCTTTCCATGTGCTTGTTGGATGTTCTTATATCTGAGTTTTGAAGTATCTGTTCAAATAATTTGACTATTTTTTTTCTTGTTATTGAGTTGCAAGCGTTCTTTGTGTATTCTGAAAACAAATCCTGTTAGACATGTTTACAAAAATCTTCATCCTTACGACTTCCCTTTTATTAATTAACTACATCTTTTGCAAAGCATGTTTATATTTTTTTTTTTAATTTATCCAGCTTTTTCTTTTTTAGTTTCCTTTACTGCATCGTGTTTACATAAAATATTTTACTTAATTCAGTATCAGAAAGATTTCTTCTGGGTCTCTTCTGTAAGTTTAATAATTTTAGCTCTAACATTCAGGTCTTCGATCCATTTTGACTTAATTTCTGTATCTGTGAGATAAAGGTCAAGATTCATTTTTTCCCCCACACCTATTATCAGTTGTTCTAGCACCATTTGAGGAAAGCCCTAACTATTCTTTATTGAATTACCGTAGCAACTGTGCTGAAAAAGAAATTGGCCATGTAATGTCTGTCTACCCGGACTGTCTGTTCTGTTACATTGATTAATATGCCCTTCCTCACACCAATACTCATGGTAATAACCTTTATCTTTGTACTAAGTCTTGAGATCAGATATTTTAAATCCTCAAGCCTTGTTTTTTCTGCAAACTTGGTTCTGCTCTCCTATATCCCTTGCCTTTCCATGTAAATTTTAAGATTGACTTGTAAGTTTTGTCAAAAATATCTGTTAAGATTTTGATTGTTGGGGCACCTTAGTGGCTCAGTTGGTTGAGCAACTGACTTTTAATTCCAGTTCAGGTCATGATCTCATGGTCGTGAGATTGAGCCCCACGTTTGGCTGCTTAAGATTCTCTCTTCCTCTCCCTCTACCCTTCCCTGGAGTTCTCTCAATAAATAAATAAATAAATAAATAAATAAATAAATAAATAAAATAATTAAAAAAATAAAAGATTTTGCTTGAGAGTGCACTGAATATATAAATCAATTTGTGTAGGATTGTCATCTTAAAAATATCAAGTCTTCAAAACTGTGACCTTGGTCAGATTCCAAATTTATTTACTTAGGTCTTCTTTAGTTTCCCTGTGTAACAGTTTGTTTTTTTTTTAAGCATATAGATCTTGGAAAACTTTTGTCACATTTATTCCTCAGTATTTTATTTTATTCTATTATAAATACTGTAGTTTTTTTGAATGTCTTTGGGAAGTGTTTATTGCTTGTATGAAATGCATTTGATTTTGTATAAAGACTTTGTATTCTGGAAGATTGTTAAATTCAGTGATTAGTTCTAATAGGTCTTTGGTACAGTCTTTTGGGTTTTCTATACAATCATGCTGTCTGCAGATAATACAGTTTACACGTTCCTTTCCAATCTGTAAAACATTTTTCTTCCTTGACTTATAGTACTTAACAGGATCTACAGAACAATGTTTAATAGAAGTAGTGAGAGCAGACGTCTTTACGATTTTCCTAAACTTTAGGTAGAAAGTATTAAGTTTGTCATGTTGAGAAGGAGGGTAGCTATAATATTTTCTTAGCTCTCTGTTATTGTGATATGGATGTTCCCTTCTTTCCTAGTTTGCTCAGAAGGTTTTTTATTTTAAATTCAGTTAGTTAACGTACAGTGTAATATTAGTGTCCACTTTGTTTTTTGAGGTATAAACCATATGCGGTCAAGTACCCATTTTATGTACAATTCCATGAGTATTGACAAATACAGAGAGCTGTTTAGTTGCCACCATGGAAATATAACACTGTTCTACCACAACCACCTCTGCATATGCCCTACAATTACCCCATATCCTCATACTCCTTTGTAATCAATCATTCCCCAACTGGAGGCCCTGGCGACCACTCATCTGTTTTCTAGACCTATAGTTTTGATTTGTAAAATGTCATGTAAACGGAATTATACGATGGAGTTTTCAGGCCTGAGTTACTTCACTTAAATTCATTTGCTGCGTTTATCGGTACTGTACTTTTTTCCACATTATTGCTCTGAATATTATTTCACTCCTTTTAGAGGAGAAAGAATGGCAGGCCAAATGTTTAACATTCTTAGGGAGGGGCACCTGATTGGCTCCGTCGGTTGAGCATCCGACTTCGGCTCAGGTCATGACCTCACAGATTGTGAGTTTGAGCCCCACATCGGGCTCAGCTCAGAGCCTGGAGCCTGCTTTGGATTCTGTGTCTCCCTCTCTCTCTGCCCCTACCCTGCTCACATTCTGTCTCTCTGTCTCAAAAATAAATAAAACATTTTTTAAAAATTAAAAAAAAAAATTCTCAGGGATATATAGCTAGTCAGTTGACAAACAAAATATTTTAATTTTATTCTTCATTCTTTTATATATATATTACATATATATAATATATATATTCTTTTTAGCACTAAGGATTCATTACTTTACTAATCCATTTATATGCCTACACATGCACACACACACACTAAATATTATAATATTATCTTAAAAGTCAATTCATTTTTCTTTTTATAATAAATCACATATACACAATAAATAAATTCCATTATCAAAAGCTAAACAAGTCTCTCCATTTCAAGCTCTAAGCATCCACTCATAAACAGATATTTGAAATTGCCTCCTCAAAGAAATTACGTGAGTTCTGAAATACTTCTGAAATATTAAATATAATGATATTACTACTCTTATCCCCATTATGATCCCAGGCTAGACAACTCTGTTTTAGACCCTTGAATAAAATGTGGTTTCTTTAGCTCTTAACAAAATTCATTTTTCATCTGACTCATAATTCATTTATTTTTATGCAATATATTTTTGTGGAGACATAGCTGTTCTTTATTATGTCAAACAATTATTTATCACAGCCTAATTCATTCCAAATTCCTGATATGTTTTCGGTTCTCAAATGCCACTGAATATGCTCATTTTTATTTCCATTGCCATTATCACAGTAAAACCACTGTCATCCCTCACCTGGATTGATCCCATAGTTTCTCACCTGTTATTCCCACTTTTACTCTGTGCTCACCCTGATTCAGGCTTTCATTACATAATATCCAGAGTCAATTATTTAAGCTACCACTCTTGTACTTAAGAGCTGGCAGTGGTTCCACATTGCATTAAGAATAAAATCCAGGGGCGCCTGGGTGGCGCAGTCGGTTAAGCGTCCGACTTCAGCCAGGTCACGATCTCGCGGTCCGTGAGTTCGAGCCCCGCGTCGGCTCTGGGCTGATGGCCCAGAGCCTGGAGCCTGCTTCCAATTCTGTGTCTCTCTCTCTCTGACCCTCCCCCGTTCATGCTCTGTCTCTCTCTGTCTCAAAAATAAATAAAAAAAGTTAAAAAAAAATTTAAAAAAAAATAAAAAAAAAAAAAAAAAAAAAAAAAAGAATAAAATCCAAACTCTTAAATATACCTCCCAAAGACCTGTATGATCCAGCAAGTAGCACATTACCAATCCCAGTTTGAGGCGTTTGGGGGAGGCCTGATTTTCTTCTCTAGCTGTGCTGGCCTTTGATAATTTCAATGTTTTTAAATTCTTTCCTGCTCCAGTGTTTTCTGAAAACATGTTTTTCCTTCTGCCTTTAATGCTCGGTCTCTAGGCTCTTCATTTGATTGGCTCCGTCTGAAATTTCAGGCCTCACTGCCTTAATAAAGCTTACTAATTCTATAATTTGCTTCCGTTGACCACTACTTCTCGTATTATCATCTTCAAAGTATATCATACATAGCAGTTTTATGTTTATCTCCTTATTTGTTGTTTCCTAACCTTCGATAACATGCATTACTGAGGGTTGATACCATATCGGTTGGATTTAGCAATGTGTGTAAAGCTTCTGGCCCAGGGCTGCAATTTTACAAAGCTCTATCAAATACAATGTAATTGATGGTCCTGTAGGACAACTTCAGCACTGAGGGTCTTTGTGTGTATGTATGCGTATGTTTGTGTGTGTGTGTGCACAACCATATATGTATATACTTACGTTAATACCTATGTATATACATAAAGGATTTTTAATGCATTTATATTGAATGAGAGCTTGAGTGAACAGTAATGTGCCCGTTTACTGATGAATGATAACATACACACCTAATTCCCTCATTCCTTAACTTACAGCTATGTACCTCATCATCAGCCACGTAAATTGAAAGACTGTTTGGAAACTGCAGGGTTATGTGTCTGAGATCTCTTATTTTTGAGGTATAGGAAATGCTACCACTTTTTTTTCTTGCTAATTATAGATATCATTTTGTCCATAGGAAAAAAGTAAGGATGAGAAACTCAAGGTTTATCGATTTCCAGAAACATTTCATCAAAGCACCTGAAGTATCATCTGCCATATCATCTGGTTGGAAACCCTGACTTCAAAACAAGGATTCCTCTCAGATGTACATTCACTCTGTTCCAGCATCAGGATCCTCCTATTAAGCCAAGATAGGGGGTTTTTTAAACTAGAGGATTTGAGGATGAGTTGTACACATTGAAGAATATTCAGTCTATTTTCAGAACAATTGGACATTGTCACGTAATCCCACAGGCATGAAGCAGCATAGAGAGAGTAACTGTTGAATAAGTTTATAAGATTATTCATGATCCATTCATAATAAAACATGAAAAAATCAGAGGATACTAATTTCTCTGGTTTTATTGGATTTTTAAAATTGGCACACGTGCACACACACACACACATACACACCTGTAAAAGCCAAAGAGACATGAAAGCATGTATTTAAAGCATCTAGGAATTACAGTTGTTCATTTTCATCACAAGATAATCAATAACCATTGTCATAGGGTCAAAGGAAATCCTTTTATCTCCGTTACCTGACCACAGGACACACTCAGCATTACATTCCTTTGAATCACTTATTTCTTCTGAAATTTCTACCAGTTCAAGCAATTTTCAAGCTTCTCTGTGAAATGCTGTCTCTACAAAGATTTTTTTAATAGAAGATATGCAATCAGCAGTTAGATCTACATTGAGAATGGTTCTATTGTCTGAGACAGGAACAATGATGGATCTGAGTCTGAGACATTTCTCAACTTTAGAACACTAGGAATATCTGAAAATTTGAAATGGGTTCTGAATTACATCATCAAATTTGTAAATGTAGGGTATAATACTTTATTATTGTCTAAAAGGATGGGAGGTTTATTGCTGGGTAGATCCCTAACAAGTCTTGAGATCATTCTACATAAGAAAGATTCAGTAAAGGTAGTGGCTTTGTTTGCTTAGTTAAAAATAGTGGAGAAGCGCTAAGTGTTTTATATGTGCCAGCTCTGTTCTAAGCATTTTTATGGTGCCGTATGTTTAGTTTATATATTTTATCTTTTACTTCTCACAGAAAACCTTTTTTGCATGTGAGAAAACTAAGGCCTAGGAAGCTATATAATTTGTTCAATATACAACACATTAACATGTGGGAGTATGGCATTCAGACATAGAAAATAGAAGCCTACACATTGGTCATCGTTGTATAATATAAAAATGTACCTGTTCCAAGACCTGAGCAAATGAAGATGAAAACTGTCTTTTATCCCAGTATTCTTCAAATGTGGAAGAGGACATAGAAATAAAACCTGTAGATAAACAAAATAAACACACTTTCTATTGAATTTCTATAGTCATAATTATTACCCAGCTTCTTAACAGTGTACCACATAACATGAAGAGAAGGAAGAGTTAAGGAAACTTAAAAGTAGCTTTTTCTGGCTCCATCCTGTTCATAACCACTCATGTTAGCCCATGGCCTCTTTGAAGTTACCAGAACCATATACTGATAACATGGCTTTGCCAAATGATTAAAATCTTCCTTTGCCAAAAAATCTCATTTCACGTTGTACTCCTAAAACAGAGTTATATACATAAGTCAAGTGTAGAGAGAATCAAAGAAAAATGGAGGATGAAAAGAAAGGGGGTGCAAATGAAGTAAGAGAGGAAAATAAAAATGGGAGGAAAGGTTCAATAAACAATACTCCAAACTTAAATCACCTTAAGAACACACGTGACATAAAACAGAATAAATTGAAATAAAATCTACATATATTAAACTTATTACACTGGGTTGAACTTTATTGTATATATCAGATATCAGCAAACTTTTCCTGTAAAAGACAAGTGTGTCACTCTTCTAGACTTCAAAGGCCAGTCTCTATTGCAGTTACACCACTCTGAAGCCAGAGACATGACACAAATAAGTATGGCTGTATACCAAAGAAACTTTCCCCAAAATAGATGGAAGAAAAAAAAAGATAGAGATGGTTGTAGTATTAGAAGGCCCATAAAATTCAAAAACAAACAAACAAACAGAAGGGTGAAGAAGAAAAAGCAGTAGTATAGATTTGATGGCTGGCTGTAGTCTGCTGATCTTTCAAAATAAGTCATCTGAAAAAAAAAGATTTATAATTAATTCTACACTGGCATAGCTCTAGCTTTATTCATTTTATTTATTTTATTTTATTTATCTCATTTTATCTTATTTTCTTTTAAATTGAAGTATCATTGGGGCGCCTGGGTGGCTCAGTCGGTTAAGCGTCCGACTTCAGCTCAGGTCACGATCTCGTGGTCCGTGAGTTCGAGCCCCGCGTCAGGCTCTGGGCTGATGGCTCAGAGCCTGGAGCCTGCTTCCGATTCTGTGTCTTCCTCTCTCTCTGCCCCTCCCCCATTCATGCTCTGTCTCTCTCTGTCCCAAAAATAAATAAACGTTAAAAAAAAAATTTAAATTGAAGTATCATTGACATATAACATTAGTTTTAAGTATGCAAGATATTGATTCAATATTTGCATACACTGTAAAATAATTACCACAATAAGTCTAATTACCATCCATCACCATAAAAATTTACATTTTTTTTCTTGGGGTGATAACTTTTAAGATTTACTTTCTTAGTAGCTTTCAAATGTGCACTGCAGTATTATTGACTATGGTCCCCATAGTTGTGCATTACATCCGCATGACTTACTTATTTTATTACCGGAGCTCTGTACTTCTTGACCTCCTTTACCCATTTGCCTACTCTCAATTCCCATCCCTTATGGCAACTACCATTCTATTTTCTGTATCTGTAGGATCAGTTTTGTTTTGTTTATTTATTTGTTTTTAGATTCCACTGTATACAGTATAAGTGAAATCATACAGTATTTGATGGTCTGAACTTATTTCACTTAGCATAATACCCTTAGTTTCATCCATGTTGTCACAAAGAGCAAGATTGCATTATTTTTTTAAGGCTGAATAGTATTCCATTGAATTTATACTGCTGCTTCTTTATTCATTCATCTGTTGATCGGCATTTAGGTTGTTTCCATACCTTCCATGTGTCATGTCTTGGCTATTGTGAATTATGCTTCAAAGAATATGAGTAGGAATAAATCTGTTCCGTATCTTGTTTTTGCTTTATTTGAATATATACTAAGAAGTGGGATTGCTGGATCATATGGTAATTCTACTTTTAATTTTTTTGAGGAAACTCCCTACTAGTTTTCGCAACGAATATAACAACTTACAGTACCACCAGGACTGCACAAGCATTCCTTTTTCTCCACATTTTCATCGATACTTGTTTTCTCTTCCTTTGTTGACGATAATCCTTCTGACAGGTGTGAGGTATCTCCTTATGGTTGTGATTTGCACTTCTCTGATGGTTAGTGATATTGAGCATCATTTCATGTGCCTGTTGGCCATATGGATGTCTTTTTTTTTTTTTTTATGTTTATTTACTTTTGAGAGAGAGACGGAGTGTGATCAGGGGAGGGTCAGAGAGAGAGAGGGAGACACAGAATCCGAAGCAGGCTTCAAGCTCCAAGCTGTCAGCACAGAGCTTGATGCTGGGCTCGAACTCACAAGCCATGAGGTCATGACCTGAGCCGAAGTCAGATGCTTAACTGACTGAGCCACCAAGGCACCTTTTTTTTTTTTTTAGCGTTCATATGGATGTCTTCTTTAGAAAAAAGAATGTCCATTCAGTTTTCTGCCCATTTTTTAATCAAATGGCATTGTTGTTTTCCTGTTGAGTTATAGGACTTCTTTATATGTTTTGGGTATATACCTCTTATCAGATATACAATCTACAAATATTTTCTCCCATTATGTAGGTTGTTTTCATTTTGTTGCTGGTTTCCTTTGTTGCAAAGACTCGTTTATTTTTGCTTTTGTTGCCTTTGTTTCGGCGTTAAATCTAAAAAATCGGTGCCAAGACTGATGCCGGGGAACTTACCCCCTGTATTTTCTTCTAGGAGTTTTGCAGTTTCAGGTCTTAAATTCAAGTCTTTAATCCATCTTGAGTTGATTTTTGATAGTGGTGTAAGAAAGGCATCTCCTGCTCCATTCTTTTTCAGTGGTTATCCAGTACCATTTTTCTCAGCACCATTTATTGAAGAGACTATTCTTTCTGCACTGTAAATTATTAGCTTCTTTGTCATAAACTAACTGACCATATATATGTGATTTATTTCTGGGCTCTCTATTCTGTTCCACTGATCTATGTGTCTATTATTATGTTAGTGCCATACTGTTGATTGCCAGGTTTTAATATGGTTTGAAATCAGGGAGTGATGCCTGTGTTTTTCAGTTCAATACAAACTTTAGGCTTCTTTTTGTTATTGTTGTGGTTTTTCCTATTTCTGTAAAAAATAGGATTTATTAACCTTTTAACAGTACTGATTCTTCCAATCCATAAGTGTGAAACATCTTTTTCTTTATTTTGCATTTATTCAGTTTTGTTTTGTTTTGTTTTCTTTCATCAACATCTTAAGAGTGTTTATCTGTCCTCAAAGCTGATGTGAGTCTCTTATAGGCCATGTATAGTTGGGTCTTGTTTTTTGTTTTGTTTTGTTTTGTTTATTTGTTTTTAATGCATTCACCCACTTTATGTCTTTTGACTGGAGAATTTAGTCCATTTACATTTAAAGTAATTATTAATAGGAGTAATTAATAAAGCAATTATTAATTAATAAAGTATTTGTTAATTTTTAATAATTAATAATTATATTAATTGTTAATTATATTATATTTTATATTTTATATTTATATATTTATATTATATATGTTTATATATTATATAATATAAATATATTTTGTATTCATATATTATATATTATATAATTATATACAATAAAATATAATTAATTATTAATAAATATATTAATAATTAATAAAGTAATTATTAATATTGCCATTTTGTTCATTGCTTTCTGGCTATTTTGTTATTCCTTTGTTTCTTTCTTCTCTTTGTCTCTTTCTTTGTGATTTGAGGATTTTCTGAAGTGCTATGCTTAGATTCCTACTTTTTATCTTTTGTGTGTCTATTATAAGGTTTTTGGTATGTGGTTACCATGAGACTTGCATCTTTATAACAGTCTATTTTAAGCCTAAAACAACTGAACTTTGAACATATACTAAAGTTTTACATTTTTACTCTCTTTCTGTACAAAATAAACATTAAAAAAAAGAAAGAAAGAATATACTTTCTCCCCCTTTCTCTGTTGCTTCTCCTTTTGGTACTTCTATGTGTATATTGGCCTGTTGGATGCTGTCCATACTTTCCTTAAGCTATCTTGATTCTTTTTAATTTTTTTTTCTTTCTGCTCTTCTGATTGGATGAATCCTACCATCCTATCTGGAGAACCACTAATCCTTTTTCCATTTGACCCTGTCAGCTACTGAAAGCCTCTATTACTTGTTTTCAGTCCCTTTATTGTATTCTTCAGGTCTATGATTTCTGCTTGGTGCTCTCTTATATATTCTTTGTAGAAATTCTCAGTTTATATGTTCATTTTTCTTCTGACCTTGGTGAACATCTTTGTGACTGTTATTTTGAATTTTTATCATGAGAATAACTTATCTTAATTTTCTTAAGAAAATGTGTAGGGTTTTATTGGGTTCTTTCATTCGGAACATATTCCTCTGCTTCTTCATCTTGTTTGACTCTCTGTGTAGGTTTCTGTGCATTAGATAAAATAACCATTTCTCCTAGTCTTGATGGAGTATTTTTCTGTAGATTATCTTTATCCATCAGCCTGAGTCAAGCTCTTTGTTACTTCTCAAATCTTTGTTATTGTCCCAGTTGCCTTCTTTGTTCTTAGTAGCTCTCAGCAGTTGACCTTTTGCCAAGATCTGCCAGTGTCCCAAAGTGGGAGAAAATTACAATCAGCACTTAGATACAGGCTAATTAGAATCCAGGTCCTCAAGCAGCAGCTGGAAACGCATATAGTTAGTCTTTCCAAGGATAAACTGGGAGATGGGCTTTTTTGTCTTCTTCCTCTGTGCTGGACCCAGGTATATAGCCATGAGGGTATGTTTCTGCCCCCTATTAATAACTGCTTCTTTGTTTGCTGTAGTCCTGTGTGATTCCTGGCTGTCAGAGTCAGGTGATCCAGGAGACCATCTATTGTGTCACAGATGCAAACCTAGGGCACCAGACATAGGTATAGGTTCATTCTAGGGAGATGGTGGTGATTTTGAACAGGCTTCAGTAATAAAGCAGGGATGTGTCCCCTGGCTGCTCCAGTCTATGGGGAGGACCCCACAGTCAGCCCCTACATGTATGCTAAATTAGAAGCCTGATCCTCCATCACCAGCTTCTAAAATGTACAAATAGGCCTCTTTTAAAGAAAGATTGGCAGATCCATGTTTCTGTCTGCTCCCTCTGCATTGAGCCTTGTTTCAATATGAATTATATAGGTATTTTCTCATTTATGCAAATTGTAACAGTCAGCTAGTTTCTGGATTTCTTTCAGAGGGAATAGCCCCATTTATAGCTATAGATTCAGTCTGTCCATGGAGGAGTTCAGGAGGCTCCTAAACTGCCATCTTGTACAAGAACCTCTTTATGTTATTCGTTTTAAATGAATGTGGCTTTGTTAAATATTTTTGAGATTTGTGTTAAAATCTATAACTATACTAATGACAATTACTTGGACTTAACTCTCTTAGAGTGTTCAATTTTTCCCATCAATCAATTTTAAACAAGTTTTCACAAAATTATTAATTATAGTATACATTTTACTTGGTCATAAGATGTATCTCTTTAAGTAACTTTTCCAAGAAAATACAAAGATGATAGGTTTTCTGATTTCTTTTTTAAAATTTCAGAATGCCCATAAATTCCTTTCTCACATGAATTACAATATTTTAGTTTTAAAACTCTCTTGGCTATATAGCACTTTTCTTTTCAAAACTTCACAATCTCCACTGTATTGTCTTGTAGATATTTTTCTTCCATAGGATTTGTTTTCTATTCTGGGATTATTCTTTCCTTTTAAGTAAATTTATGTATTGCTTTCAAAATATGGAAAATAGGAAAATAATTAAAAGTAAAAAAAATAGTTGTATCCTCACAATCAGGATAGGATCAATGTTAATAGATAAGATCATTTTTTAAGATTTTTTTAACGTTTTTATTTATTTTTGAGAGAGACAGAGACAGAGTGCAAGTGGGGGAGGAGCAGAGAGAGAGAGGGAGTCACAGAATCTGAAGCACGCTCCAGGCTCCAAACTGTCAGCACAGAGCTTGATGCAGGGCTTGAACTCATGAACCGTGAGATCATTACCTGAGTCAAAGTCGGACACTTAACCGACGGAGCCACCAAGGCGCCCCAATAAGATCATTTTTTAATGTTTATATATTTAATTACTATTACACTATAAATAGTCACTTTTTCCCACTATTAGATTGTGGATTTTGTTGTTTTTAATGACTTATTACTTATTAATCCTATTATATTATAACATAACTAAGCACACCCATATTCTTAGATATTTAGAGTTTCCTATTTGTGATAACAAATGACCTGATGAATGTTTATCCATACCGTGTGTGGGCTTTTCTATTTTCTTAGGACAGATTCCTAGAAATAATCTACTGATTCAAAGGATATGAACCCTTAAGACTTTTTTATACGTAATACAAAATTTATTTACTAAAAGATTATGCTAAATCATAACATCTAGAGCTTGTATAACTGCAATTTTTAGCATCTCATATTGTAATTAATGGAAAGAACATACCATTGCAATTTATCAGGGGCGACTTTCATTATATGATTTTAACATCTTCTTATTTATTTGATTATTAGAGATAGAGCAGTTATACACTTTTTCCTGTGTTGAGTGACTAACTGTATTTCCTCTTTTCTGAATTGCTTTTCCATATAACATCTAGTACAGTGGGTTAACTACTCTGCCTTTTGAGAAGTACCAGAGATGTGCTTTGATTTATATTTAATCAGAATATGTATTTAATTTTTATTTCCAAATAGCTTTAAAACAGGGACTGACATGTTTTGTTTTGTTTTGATCAGGAGCCATAGTTGAAAAAAAGTTTGTGACGTACTGTTTAAGCGTTTAGCATCATGGAGGAGAAATCTAGAAAGAATAAAACTATTATATTTTGGTAATTCACACTTTTTCTACCTGAATGCCTGCAATATGTTTTTGAATTTTCTGAATTTAATAAATCTGTCTAAAATATGTTGGGGTCTTGGGTAGCTCAGTCAGTTGAGCCTCTGACTCTTGATCCCAGATCAGGTTATGATTCCAGGATCATGGGATCAAGCCCTGTGTCAGGGAATCTCTCTTTATCCCTCTCTGTCTGTCTCTCTTTCTCAAATAAAAAAAAAATTAAAACTACATACATACATACATACATATGTACATACAATATGTCTATTGTGTGGGTCTCTCTTCCATAATTTCATCTGGAAAAATGTGAGTCCTCTCATGGCACATATTTAATAATACTATTCAGCTAATTCGCTTTTTCTACATATATTCTATTAATATTTCATTTCACTTATTCATTCTCTCTTCTGTCTTTCTAACTCATATATATACCTATAAATTTTAGGCATAGTTTTGTTCTCTTCAATGAGTTATCACTTCATCATTGTTTTCCTCTTCTTACCATTTTCCTCTGCATTTAATATTCTTCATGTTTCATTTCTCCACATCCATTTTGCCTTAATCTCAGTTATTTGCATTTGCTCAAATGTGGTTTTTTGTTGTTGTTGCCTATAACATTTTTTTTCAGAGCTGTGATTGGCAGAACAATGACCTTCCAAAGGTCATTATTATACTAGCATTGTTATACTACAGCAAAAGGGGCTGTGTAGATATGATTAGTTAGGATCTTAAGATGGGCATCTTACCCTGGGTAGTCCAGCTGTGGTGAAAGACAGAGAGAGAGAGATGTGATGATAGGAGAAGGGTCAGTATGTGATTTGAGTTTGCTGGTTTTGAAGATGGAGGAAGTGGCTGACCACAGACCAAGGATTGTGGGCAACCTCTAGATGTTGGCAAAGGAAAGGAAATAAATCCTTCCCTAGAGTCTCCAGAAAGAAATACAGCCCTGCAGATACCTTGATTTTAACCCATTGAAACTTGTACTGTATTTTGAACCTTCAGAACTGTAAAATAACTGTGTGTGTGTTGTTTTAAGCCACTAAGTTAGTAGTAATTTGTGATGCAAGTAATAGAAAACCAGTACAAGAGGTAAACATTCAGAATTATGGCTCTCTCTTACTTTTAAAAAATTTTTGTTTAAGGTTTATTTATTTTTGAGAAAAAGAGAGACAGAGGGTGAGTAGAGAAGGGGCAGAGAGAGAGGGAGACACAGAATCTGAAGCAGGCTCCAGGCTCTGAGCTGTCAGCACAGAGCCCGATGTGGGGCTTGGACTCATGAACCATGAGATCACGACCTGAGCTGAAGTTGGAGGCTGAACCGACTGAGCCACCCAGGTGCCCTTCTCTTACTTTTTAAAAAACCAAATCTATATAATAATTCTTAAAGGATGAAAGTTTTCATATATGGATCAATCTTGGCCTTATTCACTGTATACCTGTCTGTTGTTTGTATATCTTCTTAAATCGTAATCAGATGCATTTGGTCAAATCACAGTCAAGCATACAGGATATATTTATCCATCCATGGATTATATGTTGGCATCTATATTTACATATTTCATTGGCATTCTCAGCTGATAGACTACATGGAAAATCACAGCTATCTGTGTATTTCTAACCCTAAACCTACATTAGTACTTTTATTTCTTCTTGTTTTTATACCAGTTACAGGATTTTATTGTAGGGACTGTATAGTCCAGGGTGTAATTTGCAATCAATTCTCTACCTAGTTTTGTGAGATTTATAATCTATGAATCAATGTAGAAAGGAAATTACTGATGGGAAGGATGATGAGGAAAAAGATAAGCAATATTTCTGAAAATTAAAGAAAAATAATTCCATGAAAAAGATTAATGTCTGTTGTAGTTTGTGAATGATAGTAGCAATACATTACTTAAACTAGAGCATGTTTATTATAGAATAGTTGAAAATTTCAGAAAATTATAAAAGACAAAATAGAAATTATCTGTTGTCTCAAAGAGAGCTGCTTCCTGATACAATATTGTATAGCCTTATAAACATTTTAATTCATATGAAATCGTATGGTTTTACAATCACATTTGTCCTCTTACTATATTAAATGCATTTCCCAGGATGCCTGGGTGGCTCCGTTGGTTAAGCGTCTGACTTGGACTCAGGTCATGATCTCATGGTTCGTGGGTATGAGCCCCGTTTTGGGCTCTTTGTGGACAGCCCAGAGCTTGGAGCCTACTTTGGATTCTATGTCTCCCTCTCTCTCTGCTTCTCCCCCATTTGTGCTCTCTCTCAAAAATAAATAAACTTAAAAAAAAAATTAAAAAAATATATTAAATGTATTTCCCCAAGTTGTAAGTTTTACCTTGTATTATAGTGACTCTTCAGTATTCTGTTGTATGCATTATTTATGTGGTGAATGTGTGTGTGTGTGTATATATATATATATATATATATATATATATATATGTGTGTGTGTATATATATATAATGTGTGTATATATATCTATATATCTATATATATATATCTCAAATATTTTACATGTAAGATGAGAGCAGTAGTAGAGTATACCTAATTTCTTTTAGATTAGTAAATTTTGTCTATTCAATCTCTTAAGCATGCACAGTTCACAGCGGTCATGCTTCCCAGATTTTTGCAGTAAGTTGACTGAATGACATGTGGCCAAAACATCCAGTGGTAAAATAAGCTATTTCCTTTTTTTCTGTTTAACGTTTTGTTGTTTATAAGTTGTTTTTTTTTTTTTTGTAGTTTGGAATTGAGAGAGATTGTACCAAAAATTAGTAATCAGGTGTGTAATATTAAGCCTAAACTTGTGCAAATTTCTTCTACTTACGCTGTTATCAGGTGGTAGCAATGAATTCCATAATCTTATAATCTAGAGTTAGGTGGCACATGAGAAATTCCTGGCTTACTACTACTCCTTTCTTAGACCTGCGTAAACTGAGACCCAGAGAAGTGTCATAAAGAAGTTCACAGAGCTGTGTGTTAGTAATATCAAAACTAAAATCCGAGTCACTTTTTTCTTCTAGTTTTTTTAGCATGAGCAAGAAAACAGCAACAATGACCAAAAACAAAAAAACAAAAAAACAAAAAAACACGCAGCTGACTTCTACTTATATTTTCTCGCTTATTCATTTCTGTCTGAATCTACCTCCCTTCTCATGGCATATTGTCAGACCGTCTGACCTCAAAGGGCCTTTTCTTTTTGGAAGGAGACGCATGTACCCCCATCGGATTTATGCATGGACTTTACTCCCCTGTTCAGATAGACCTCTTTGTTTCTGTGGTTCAGTGCTCTCCAAATCGCGTGTGGTCAGTGGAATTAGTTTTGCCCATGAGAAAAAGTCCTACTTGTTTTTCACTGTTATACTTTATTCTGTTTATATTTTCTGTAGGTTGATGCAGTATCCAATTTTATTTATTTTTTTTTTAATTTTTTTTTTTTAACGTTTATTTATTTTTGGGACAGAGAGAGACAGAGCATGAATGGGGGAGGGGCAGAGAGAGAGGGAGATACAGAATCGGAAACAGGCTCCAGGCTCTGAGCCATCAGCCCAGAGCCTGACGCGGGGCTTGAACTCACGGACCGCGAGATCGTGACCTGGCTGAAGTCGGACGCTTAACCGACTGCGCCACCCAGGCGCCCCTCCAATTTTATTTTTTAAAGTACAGTATAATTTAAAAATGTGTTTGTTTCAGACTTTTAATTTGGGAGATCATATCTCATTTTTTTTATATTTATTTCACGTCTGTGGTCACTGAGACTTAAATAATTAACTGCTGTTTTGTAAGTCATTTGATGTCAAATAATTATTTTAATCCACTTAGAATAAAGTGTTTTTTTTTTAAGTTTTCTTCTAAAAACAGGAAGTAAAATGTTGATGGGAAAAAAAAACAAAATAAGTCTGTCTCACTTTAGTTTAATGTTATAGCACCCTATTTACTAAATCCTGTTTTGTCAACTTTTGTAACTAACTCCTGTAGATACATCTAGATCACAATGAATTCTTGGCAAATGAGAATATAACATTCTGAATAAAATGGAAAGAAGTGATTCAAGTGAATATAGATAGATAAATAGATATAGATATTGATTTATTGACTGGTGATTTTGTATTTCAAGAGTAAGATTCCTTGCTTCAATATTGATACAATTTCTTCAACCACCTCCATTCAGGCTATTTAGCAAAACCAAGTATCTTATTTCATTTTCATTAAGGATTACATTAAATTACCAAATACCTCATAATAGGCATCTGGGATAAATTACTAATCTTTTACTCTGCTCATTTTCCCTCTAAAGACATTAGCAGGATTTGTTGCAAATTGATGCAGTTATCATTTGTTTAAACAGAAAGTCAGCTAGGGCCTTGCTACTCAAAATGTAGTTCAGTGACCAGCATCTTGACAATGGATATTCAGAAATGTACAGAAAGTATATAGCATCTCCCATATACCAAGCACTAAGCATTAACAAATGCTTATATTTGTTTCAAATAATATCATAAAGAAATGAAATATTACAAATATAGCTGAAGTCTTTTTGAACCTCCTAGTCCCTTTAACCTCTGTTCTTCATATCCCATAGTGAAGTCTGTTATCACAATTCATGTTTTAATTTACATATATATATATATATATATATATATATTCAATGTGTAGTACTGTTTCCGATGTTTTAAATGTTTTACATAAATGATGTGATATTGTATTTACAATTCCATGAATTTTTGTTTCATTCAACATTAGTTTTGAAATTAACCATTTACATGTTTCTATACTATAAACAATTTTTTCTTCTAAGAATTATAAAGTTTTGCTCTTTACATTTATGATTTAGTCCATATAGATTTTATTTATGTAACCTGATATAGAAAAAAAATGTGGTTTTAAACAGACTTTATATTATTTTTAAAAATCTTCTTAACTTAGTCTTTGAAATTTTCATGGCTATTTTATTTACTATTTGCTTTTCATTATTGTTTTCTGCTATGAAGAGTTAAATCATATAGGAAGTTTGTAAAGATTCATGAAGAATTCCTTGATATGTTCATTGAAATTAAATTGGATATATAGATTGGAATAAAACTACTACATTTATAATACTGTAATACCATAAATCCTATTCATGAACATAGTGCATCTCTTCATGTATTGCTTTTTTTAATGCTCCTCAGTAAAGTTTTTTTATTTTTTGTCCATTATATTTCTTGTACAACTTTTGTAGATATAATCTTATATAACTTTTACATACTGTTGCTATTTTGAGTAAGACATTTTACTTAATTATATTTTGTAAGGATTTATGAGAAATAAGAAATGTGTGTATATATATGTATAAATACATAAATATGTATACGTATGTGCAGATACAGACAGACAGTGTGTGTGTGTGTGTGTATTCATGCATGTGTGTGCCCAGAAAACTTGCTGAACTCTCTTCTTTGTCTATGTATGTACAATGTTCTCCTCTGTAAATAATAACCAGCCTCTCTGGTCTTTTCCCATCTTATGACTTTCTTTTCTTTTCTTTTTTAGTATTATTGAATTGAGTAGGACCTCCAGTAGTTAGGTAACAGCAGAGCACCTTGTATTTTAACAATGTCAGTGAGGATATATCTAAAGCCTCACACATTAACATTTTCTATATTTTTTTAATAGAACATATCTTGTAAGACATACCTATCACTTCTAAGATGTACTTCCCTCCTATCTTTACTAAAAGTTACTTTTTAAAGGTATCAATAGTTGTTGAATTCTGTGTTTTTCCTACATGTTCTAAGTTTCTATTTTTTCCATCTAGTTTGTTATTTGGATAAGGAATATTAATCGGTGTACTTATACTAAAATATCATCATATTCTTGAGGTAAGCGTTTGTTTTTTTAATTTTGAGAGAGAGAGAGCATGTGCACAAGCAGGAGACGGGTAGAGAGAGAGAATCTCAAGAAGATTCCACACTGTCAGCACAGAGCCTGATGTGGTGCTCAGTCCCATGAACCGTGAGATCATGACCTGCACTGAAATTAACAGATACTTTTGTTTTAAGTTTATTTATTTATTTTGAGAGAGAGCGTGCAAGTGGGGAAGGGACAGAGAGAGAGGGAGAGAGAGAATTCCAATCAGGCTTTGTGCTGCCAGCACAGAGCCCCACACAGAACTTGAACTCTGGAAACCACAAGATCAAAACCTGAGCCAAAACCAAGAGTCAGATGCTTAACCGACTGAGCCACTGAGGTGCCCAAGATAAATTTTTTAATTTGATATGTTTGTTGCAATTATTGCATTTATTATGATGTGTTTTGTCTGCATTACTGGAGGAGGATGCTTTAATTTAGATGTTAATCATTTGATTGGCTTATAAGTTTTATCTCATTGTATTGTTCTTATCTAGTTTTGGTATTGATGATATAGTAGCTTCATAAAACAAACATGGTAGTTTTCCCTACTTTTTCTATTTTTAGCACAGTCTGTATAGGGCATGATGAAATGATTTATATAGTGAAGTATAAGTCACTTAAAATAATATCTGGACCCTACATAAAATATTTTATTTTGAATGTGACTAGTGGGCAGTGGACAACATATTCCACACTGAAGTGGATTCTGCAATCTAGGGAAAAGGAAAAAAAACACATTAAGTCTGGGAAGGACCACCTTCAGGATCAAAACTAATACAAATCTATACTCAGATTTCCAGAAATGATCCATTCATAGTATGTTTTTTTGTGTATTTATTAAATGAATGTTTCCGTATCTATTTTTGAAAACATTCAAATTGGTATTTATATAGTAAGAATATCCACAAATTTGGAAGGTATAGGTTTAAAAAACACTGGCAAAATGATGCCTGTGAATGGCATGACAGATGTAAACAGAGGAGGCATGATTTAATTAAATTTTGAGAAGTAATTGGAGCCTCATGTAGTCTTAACTTAGCACACATAAAGGAAAAATTGATTTGTGTCTTTAAATATAATTATCTCTTGAAGGAGGAAAAATACTCAAACTTGGAGAATTTCGGGATATACCTTAGACAAATACTTCAAAACTGTTTGACTATCTTTGTTCCATGTCCAAACTTATAAAATAGAATCTGATTAGGCATTTGATTTCCCTGAGACCTGAGATTTGGGAAGGTTTGCCTGGGAAAACAAATGTAACTATTTCATACCCTGTGGAAAAATACCTAAATGTAAATGAACAAGTTATTTTCTGATTTAAAAAGTAATCTGTTGTGGATTTAGATCATGGTAAATGCTGATCAACTCTGCATTACTAATTGAGCTGAAAAAAACTGTCATTTCAATTAGGTTATCAATTCTGATTTATTGGTAATGGCTGCCTGTGTTGATGAGTATTTTGAGGTCAGACTCATCATATGAATGCAGTGATTTATTAGCGATGTAAGAGTGAGATGGGAAAGACGGATTGGCAGTGTAAATATCACAGATTTGCCATCCTTACTTCACTCATTTTTTAACCACTGAGGTAGAGTATAAAAGCAGCCTAATCCAAAATAGTTATATTTGCCTTGTCTTTCTATAATGATAATTATATTATAGCTGTCTATTTATCAAGTGCAATTTAACAAGGGTGAATTTGTAGGTACACCATCAACAAAGATGCTACAGTAATATAGAATCAATTTTCTCCCCACTGCAGAAAATCAATGGATAGTCACAAATGCATTGGTAGTCTCCAGTAGGGAAAAGTACTCTAAGACTAGCACTATAATAACTAGCTTAACTTAGAGAGTTTAACTGAACTAAACTGCATTAACTCTCTATTTTGAACAACATACTTTGCATATTTAACTTTTTTTCATTTTTAAAACTACTATTCATAAACAATAGTATTTTACCCTCTTTACATTCAAGGAAACTGAGGCTCAGAAATATTCACTAACTTATCAAATGTCTGAAATAAGAAGATCGTTTAACTTAACCTGATGAGTTACAATGTTTACCTAAGTCACAAAATTATTAGATATTACAGTCATAATTTGAACCCACTCAAAATGCCACTATAGTCCTCTCTTTCCAGAATAATATAACCTCATCACATAGTCTTCTAGAAAGTCCCTGTGCTTTCTTTTGTTAAAATTCTAATATGCAAAGATATAATAACGATTTTATTCACATATTTCTTATAAAGGTCATAAATTCGCATATGTTCAGAGACCGTTAATACAGAAAGATCACTAAAAAGACCATTTTCTTACCATGGAGTTTTCAAAGAGAAAATGTATGCACTCGTGTGTGTGTGTGTGTGTGTGTGTGTATTATATGTTAATGTATAAATAATGTTATATATGTAGCATGCTAATTCATTTAATTATTTGCAGATTTGGGGTCATTTGAAATGGCAAAGAGATTAGAAAATGTAATTGCTCCACTTTTTTTCAGATCTTTTGTAAACTAAAAGCTGCTCAGGAATAGGTACCGTCTAATTCATCATTTTTCCCAGTACCTAGAAGGCATTGTGTACTTAAAAGCAAAATTTTTGATGAATAAATGAAGAATACCAAGGGTTATCAATAAATTAGAGGTAATAGGACTTACTCTGCAATATTGAAAATATTAAATGAGTGACTGTAAAACACCTCCATAGTGCCTGGAATGTGCATTTATTTTCAGGACTAACTCCTACTTGAATAAAAGAAAGGTGGAATTTAAACTCTAAAACAAGGTTTTTCACATTTTCGTGTGCTTAAGGACCTTGTGAGGAGATTTGCCTTCAGTGACTATTCACAAATATCTCAATTCAAGTGAGTAGCCTAAGAATCTATCTTTTAAACAAGCATGACAGGTGGTCTAGATGCAAGGAGAGCACACACAATATTTTAGACAATATAGCTCTAGAAAGCATTGTTAACTAGACTGAACTGTTTATTTACAGTTTCAGGAGTGGACACTTGGCATAATAATTTTATTTTATTTTATTTTACTTTACTTTTGTATTTTATTTTATTTTATTTTATTTTATTTTATTTTATTTTATTTATTTTGAAAGAGTGCACATGACAGGGAGAGAAAGAGAGAGAGAATGAGAGAGAGACTGAGAGAGAGAGAGAGAGAGAGAGAGAGAGGGAATCTCAGGCAGGCTCCACACTATGAGCGTGGAGCCCAATGTGGCAAGGCTTGAACTCACAACCTGCAAGATCATGACCTGAGCCAAAACCAAGATTTGGACGCTTAACTGAGTGGGCCACCCAGGCGCCCCAGCATAATAATTTTAAAAGCAATAATGTTTAGAAATTTAAAAACCATAATATTTAAAAAGCATATTGCAATGTGTGTTCATAAGCAGATAAGAACCCCATGGAGCTAGACGAAGAGCTACTGAATTATTCCTGTTGATCTGTGACCATCTGGTAATGGGGATTAAGAACTAGCCCTCTCTCCATTAAATAATAATGCATTACCATTACGTTCATCTTCCTTTCCTCCCACACCACCTACACATGATAGAATAATCACTTTTCCCCCAGCTACAATACACAAAAGGTTTTTCAGAAGGATGATTTAGAAAACTTTTAAGAAGGGACTTGTCCCCTTCTCAGGTCTACCATTTCCACCTAATACAACAGTTTGTCAAGTTGCAGGATATGTGAGCCTCGCGCAGAGTACAATCTGAAGCTCAGCATTCACGTTCCAAGTTCAATACTACTTTTCCTTTACAGAGCTCCAGACGCTGCCCAATTTGCTTTTAAAATGTTCAAATCACTTCTCCTATGAAGATTTCTAAGTGCCCTTTGAGTATGAGAGAGTGGACACACAGAGAAGGAAAGAAGAGTGAGAAAATAGGGGGAAAGGAAAAGAAATGATATAGAGAAAGAAAGCAGTTATTCCAAATGACCAGAAGCATTATGAAATGCCTAATGATTTTGTTTTTAGAGTCCTAAGTGCTTCTGATGGCAGAGCTGAAAGTACAGAGATACCTGGTGCTGTGACCCTTTTCAGAACCAGAGCTCGTACTCAACTGTGCTGTCTTCCCTAATACCACTCTGGTGGTCTCCTCTCTGGCTTCTCCCCAGTTATTACAACATCATCAAATTTCCCACATCTGGACAGGAGCTAGGAATCTTTGTTTGCAAAGCCTTCTGTTCAGGGGAAACTTCCCAGTGAAATAGAAAATAAATAGATGTATCTGTTTCTGTATGTGGTACAAACCTGACAATTGAACAGTCCTGTTTCTGTGTAGTAGTTTAAAAGTGGGCTTTTCATGTAAACTCAAGTCACTTCCTTCATTTTTGAGGTCAGCTCAATCTTACAAACTCTGCTTTACTTTAGGAATCACAGGTATTGGTGAGGTTTATGCAAATTAACTCTGATGAGATTGGGAAAACACTTCGTTTTTATAGAACCATTTTTTACTATAACTTTCACCCTCTGACTTAAAACATATGCTCCTTCTGAAAATATTCATTAACCTTTCACATGATGTATAACTAGCTTTATCACAGTGGATTAAAAAAAAATCCCACTTAGAGTTTTGAAAGAGAGACCCAGTGGGAAATACACAAATGGTAAACTCTACCGAAGGACACAAAAAGGCCCATAAAACATCAGAAGGGTTATAGAGGTCTATGGATTTTAATTGCTGTGTGCCATTGGGCCTTTACAAAGCAATCAAGCAGGCAATCTCCAAAGACAGTCCTGCCATAATACATTTAACAATAGAGTTCTCACCCCATCGGCAGACTAGGGTTTATGAAGGTCCCAATAGCAATTAATGACCTTGTATGCTGAGAGGGAGAGAGAGAGAGAGAGAGAGAGAGAGAGAGAGAGAGGAAGGAAAGAAAAAGAGAGAGAGAGACTTAAATGGACTCTCTTTTTGATATGTATTTCTATATTTAATATATATACTATATATGTATACATATAATATATTTCTATATTATATTTCTATACTTAGAAATGATCATTTTAAGAGGAGGAATGTAAAAGTTAGAGTTAAGGAATGCAACGACTTTCATAAGTGTACTTTATATTTTCTTTCTTTTACTTTTCCCCAAAGGTAAAAAGAATTAGTGAAAAGAAGGATGGTCACCAAAATGAATTATTACTTAAAAGGGACTTTTATTGTGTTCATTTTATGGTGTGGGGAAAGGGGAATTGATAGATTTATTTGTTTTTGACCATAATACAATGATTCAATTATTTGAATATGGTACAATGGTAATTGTAACCATTAAGACACGCTGAGTATCCAATTTTCATTTATGCCAACTCACTAAAACTAATATTAATATTTATACTTCATTCCATATCTGCTCTGTATCACACACTACACCTTATTTAATCCTATTATTAAATGTTATTCTTTTTTTTAATTAAAAAATTTTTTTTACATTTATTTATTTTTTGAGAAACAGAGTGAGACAAAGCGTGAGCGGGGGAGGGGCAGAGAGAGAAGGAGACACAGAATCCGAAGCAGACTCCAGGCTCTGAGCTGTCAGCACAGAGCCTGACGTGGGGCTCGAACCCACGAACTGTGAGATCATGACCTGAGCCGAAGTCGGACGCTCAACCGACTGAGCCACCCAGGTGCCCCTAAATGTTACTCTCTTTAACTGATAGAGTAGAACAGGTAGAGAGATGGCTCAAGGCAAGACTTCTAAGTGACCACATTAAGATTCAATCCCAGATATTTTGAAACCATGGACTCAGCATCTTTCTACCATATGTAGAACAGTCTTCCAAGAGCCAATGGATCCAGTAATGCACAGCTGTGTTATAGGCAGTCTGCTTTGCAACAACTTTCTTCGACTCTGGCCTAGGCTTCTAGAAGATTGAAGAATGTTGGGATGTGGTTAGATATCCTCTTCATATCAGCCTTGAAATGCCCACTAAGCAACTATACAAATTGTATTTGGGAACTATACAAATTGGCAGAGAATGTAAGCTGTATAAAATACTTCTGCCTAATATCCAGTGCCTTGTCCTGACTAGACCTACTGGCCCCCAGAGAACATTGTTCAGTGGCCTTCTCATTTAATCCCCATTATCTGCAGCCATTTTTCACCCTGGCACTTTGGCCCAGTCCCCCAGATTAAATTTCTGTTTGCTGCCTCACCCTGTGGGGGCTGGGAGAGAGCAGGTCTGAATATAGAAGTTTCAAACAAAAACCAAACAAACAAAAATTTCTCGTGAATTGCGTTCATGGCTTCTTAGAACATTCCCCTGTCCTTTGCTTTTGTAAGTTACCTCTATACACATCTAACAATGAATTTAGAGTCCAGTCTTTCATCTCTCACGACAGGTACTAGCTTAATGGTAGATAAATCCTGTCTCATTTTGTCCCAGACACTTTTCTTAGTAGATATCATTTAAATCTTGCGTTGCCTTTCAACATACTTTTATATCAGCTGAAGGACAACAATCTGTGATAGAGAGAAGATATTATGACATTACAAACACTTCCCCAAAACTTACCAAGAAGAATGTTTCATAAAGAAAATTGTCATCACATAAAACATTGTTCACCTTATTTTATGTCTGTGTAATTGATATCTTAGTACCACAGGATGGCTCTCACACCAAGAGGAAGAAACTGATGATAGCAATAATTATAGCTCTCTTTATTTTAAGCTTCCTAGGAATGAAGCTCTTTGCAAAGTGTTTTACATATTTATTTTTACTTAACCAATGTTTAATTAGAACTTTACAGTTCCCAAAGATAATTTCACAAAAACAATCAATCTCATAACTGAATTTTTAATGTAAATGGCTTTATCCACCCAATTTTAATTTATGCCTGAAATTGAAACAACGATGCACGGTATACTTTGATATAAATAAAGCAATATCTCTTTGATTCTTTTACATGGAAACTTCAACATTTTCCAAAAGATTATCTCATTTTGAGTAAAAGTTAGTCCTTAAAATAACGCCAGACAAGGTTCAAGACCTGTTCCTGTTGCCTCTCGGGTCTCCTCTATCTACCTCCAGCCTCAACCCCAGCCACACAGGCTTCTGTTTATCCTGGAACAGGCAATGATTCCACTAACTCAGTGCCTATGCCCTCATTCTGCCCTCTTTCTGGATGATTCCTCTCCCTGATATCTTTCTGGATCTCTCCTTCAATGTCAGGACTTGCAGATAGGTCACCTTCTCAGTGAGGCTTTTTTTTCTTTTCTTTTCTTTTCTTTTCTTTTCTTTTCTTTTCTTTTCTTTTCTTTTCTTTTCTTTTCTTTTTTGATATTCCAGTTTAGACTGCCCCAATCCCACACTTTCTATCTTTATTGATTTATCTTTCTTTTTAGCTAATTTATTATTCCCTGCCATATACTTTACTAGTTTAATTTTTCCCAGCTTTATTGAGATGTAATTGACATAGATAGCATTGTGTAAGTTTAACATCTATAGTGTGATGATTTGATATATATGTATTGTGAAATGATTATCATAATAAGGTTAATTAATACATTTTTTTCCTTTTCTGTCTTTTTGTTTTCCTTTTTGCAGCGAGAGCATTTAAAATCTACTCACCTAGAAACTTGCACGTACACAACACAGTATGGTTAACTATAGTCCCCATGCTGTACATTATCCCATATCCCCAGAATTTCTTTCTATTCTAACTGGAAGTCTGTACTCTTTGACCAACATCCTCTCATCTCTTCACCCTGCAGCCCCTGGCAACCGCCAATCTACTCTTTGTTTCAGTGAGTTTGGCTTTTTAAAATTCCACATGAAAGTGAGAGCATACAGTATTTGTCTTTGTCTGATAAATTTCACTGAGCATCATATCCTCAGGGTTCATCCATGTTGACAAAGATGGTAGGATTTTCTTCTTGCTTATGGCTGAGTGTAATATATATTTTGTATGTGTTTTTCTTTATCTGTTCATACATCAGTGGGAACTTAAGTTGTTTCCATGTTTTGAGTAATGTGAATAATGCTGCAGTGAACATGGAATGCAGATATCTCTTTAATGATTTCATTTCCTTTGAATATATACCCAGAATTGGGATTTCTGGATCATATGGTGGTTCCCTTAAAGTTTTTGAGGAACCTCCATACTGGTTTCCATAGTGGTTTTATCAATTTAAATTCCTACCACCAGTGCACAAGGATTCCCTTTTCTCTGTGTCCCTGTCAACCCTTGTTATCTCTTGTGAGTTTGTTGGTTGGTTTTTGTTTGGCTTTTGTGTATTTTTTATTATTATGATTGCTCTAACAGGTGTGGAGTGATATGTCATGGGGGTTTTTACATGCATTTCCCTGATGATTAGTTGAGCACCTTTTCATACACCTTTTGGCCATTTGGATGCCTTCTTTGGAAAATGTCTGTTTTTTAGTTGGATTGTATTTTTGTTTGTTTGAGTGGGTTTTTGTGCTATTGATTTTTGTAAGTTCCTTTTATATTTTGGAAATTGACTTCTTATCAGATATGTGATTTGAAAATATTTTCTCCTATTCTGTAGGCTGTCCTTTTATTTTGCTGATTGTTTCTTTTGCTATATAGAAGCTTTTTTAGTTTGATATGGCCCCATTTATACATTTTACTTTTGTTGCTTGTGCTTTTAGTATCATATCCAAAAAATCATTGCCAAGACCAATGTCAAGGAGCTTTTTTCTTTAAGTTTTCTTGCAGGATTTTTATGGTTTTAGGTCTTACATTTAAGTCTTTAATACATTTAGAGTTAATTTTTTTGCAACTGGTTTAAGAATGATGTCCAATTTCATTCTTTTGCATGTGATTATCCAGTTTTTCCAGCACCATTTATTGAAGAGACTATCCTTTCCCCATTGAGTATTCTCAGCTCCTTTGTTGAATATTAGTTGACTATATACAGATGGGTTTATTTCTGGGCTCTTGATTTTGTTCCATTGAATACATTGTCTGTGTTTCTGTTTTAATGTCAATACCATATTGTTTTGATTACTATAGCTTTGTAATATAATTTGAAATCAGAAAGTGTGGTGCCTCCAGCATTTTGCTTCCTTTTTTTCCTTCTTAAATTTTTATATAAATTCTAGTTAGCTAACATACAGTGCAATAGTGGTTTCAGGGATAGAATTCAGTGATTCATCACTTACATACAACACCTAGTGCCCATCACAGCAAGTTCCCTCCTTAATGCCCATCAACCATCTGGCCCATCCCCCACCTACCTCTCTCCATAAATCCTCAGTTTGTTCACTATCATTAAGAGTCTCTTATGGTTTGTTTCCCTCCCTCTTCCCTACCCTTCCCATGTGTTCATCTGTTTTATTTCTTAAATTCCACATGTGAGTGAAATCATATGATATTTGTCTTTTTCTGACTGACTTACTTCACTTAGCATGATACACTCTAGCTCCATCCATGTTGTTGAAAATGGCAAGATTTCATTCTTTTTGATGGCTGAGTAATATTCCATTATATATATATATATATATATATATACCAGTCTTTGTTATCTACTCATCAGTGGACATTTGGGCTCTTTCCATAGCTTGGCTATTGTTGATAATGTTGCCATAAACATTGGGGTTCATGTACCTCTTTGAATATGTATTTATTTATTTATTTAATATAATTTATTGTCAAGTTAGCTAACATACAGTGTATACACTGTGCTCTTGGCTTCAGGAGTAGATTCTCATGATTCATTGCTTACATACAATACCCAGTGCTCATCCCAACAAGTGCCCTCCTCAGTGCCCATCACCCATTTTCCCCTTTTGCTTCTTTATTTAAATAGCTTTGGGTGTTCTGAGTCTTTTATGGTTCCATATAAATTTTAAGTTGTTTTTCTACTTCTGTGAAAAATACCATTAGATTTTCATTATAGGAATTGCATTGAATCTACAGATGGTTCTGGGTTTTATGGGGATTTTATCAATAGTAGTTCTTCCAATCCATGAGCATGGAATATCTTTCTATTTATTTGTATCTTTTCAATTTCTATCATCAATGTCTTAATATTTTTCAGTGTACAGATCTTTTACATCACTGGTGAAAGTTTTTCCCAAGTTTTTATTTTTATTTTTTATGCTATTATAAATTTTTTTTTAAGTTTATTTATTTTTGAGACAGAGAGAGACAGAGCATGAATGGGGGAAGGTCAGAGAGAGAAGGAGACACAGAATCTGAAACAGGCTCCAGGCTCTGAGCTGTCAGCACAGAGCCCGACGCAGGGCTTGAACTCATGGACTACAAGATCATGACCTGAGCAGAAGTCGGAGACTCAACTGACTGAGCCACCCAGGTGCCCCTTTTTATGCTATTATAAATAGGACTGTTTTCTTTATTTATTTTTCAGATAATCCAGTTTATTAGATTAATGCATAGAAACAAACTGGCTTTTTGTGTTGGTTTTGTATCCTGTAACTTTACTGATTTTGTTTTATTAGCTGTAACAGTTTTTGGTGGAGTCTTTAGGGTTGAGATACATATATATGTGTGTGTGTGGTAAAAGATAATCACATATGAATGTGATTATATCATCTGCAGAGTAAGTTTACGTCTTCTTTTCCAATTTGAATGCCTTTTTATTTATTTTTCTTGCCTAATTGCTTTAGCTAAGCATTCTAGTACTATGTTTAATAATAGTGATGAGATAGGCACCCTCTTCATATTTCTGATTTTAGCAGGAAAGCTCTCAACCTTTCATTGTTGACTATACCATTTATCATATATGACTTGTCATATATAGATATTATTATGTTGATGTGCATTTCCTCTGTGCCCAGTTTGTTGAGTTTTTTATCATGAAAGGATGTTGAATTTTGTCAGATGTTTTCTGCACCATTTGAGATAATCATGATTTTTATCTTTAATTTATTAATGTGATATATCACATTTTTTTTGATTTATGGATATTGAACCGTTTTTGCATCACAGGATTAATATTCTACTTGATCATGGTGGAAGGTTCCTTTTAGTGTGCTGCTAAATTCAGTTTGTCAATATTTTGTTAAAAAAATTTGTGTTTTAGTGGTACCTGGGTGAGTCAAGTGGTTAAATATCTGACTCTGATTTCAGCTCAGGTCATAATCTCTTGGCTCACGAGTTCAAGCCCTGCATTGGGCTCCACATTGACAGTGCAGAGTCAACTTGGGATTCTCTCTCTCCATCTTTTTCTATCCCTCCTCTGCTCTCTCTCTGTCTCAAAATAAATAAATAAACTTTTTAAAAAAAGAAAGAAATTTTGTGTTTATTTTTATCAGGAATTTTGTGTTTATTTTGTGTTTATTTTGTGTGTATAGTTTTTGTATAGTGTCCTTTGATACCAGGGTAATGCTGGCTTCATAAAATAAGTTTGGAAGTGCTTCCTTCTCTTAAAGTTTTGGAAGAGTTTGAGAATGATTGATGTTATCATTATTTTTTTTAGTGTTCAACAGAATTCACCAGTGAAACCATGTGATTTTGGGCTTTTCTTTGTTGAGAGGTTTTTGATTACTGATTCAGTCCCCTTAGTCATTTTTAATCTGTTTTATTTGTTTAATTAATGGTTCTCTGTACATAAGCTCCTTGAAGAACAGGATTTGGGGTCACTTATTTCACTACTGTATTCCCTGAGCCTAGAAAAATGTATGGCATTTAGTAGGAACTCTGCAAATAATTGTCAAGTGAATGAATGAACTGCATGGTTCAACCTAGGATTTGTCTTTAAAGGAGCAGGGTTCAGATAGGTGGAGTTCAAAATGAACTCCACTTTTCACTGTCAGAAATTGACTCTCTAGAAGCATATAAAGGAGATTCCATTTACGCCATTTGACAACACTTCATCACTTTCCCCTAACTTCTAATTCTCACTCACACCTGCTGCCTAATCTTTTTTGTTACAAGTTCCTTCCAGTCACAAAATTCTCATCCCTAGTCTGTGTACTCCTTGTCCTTCAATCCTTTCTCTTTGCTTTTCTACCCCTCCCTTTCTGAGACTTAGCACTACCCAAAACCCAAATCAATCTGGCAGTGGTAGGGCTGTCTATATGGGTGGGACCAGGATAAAGGAAACCAAAATCCTTTTTATCAGTGAGAGGAGAGAAATGATTGGGAGATATTTAAATAATAAACATTTATATCCTTTCAAAAATTGTCAATGTTTCTAAAATTGTGGCCTGTTTTAAAATCAGTGCCACTAAGGGGCACCTGGGTGGCTCAGTCAGTTAAGTGTCCAGCTCTTGATTTTTGCTCAGGTCATGATCTCACAGTATTTGGGATCGAGCCCCGCATCGGGCTCTGTGCTGCAGTGCAGATCCTGCTTGGGATTCTCTCTCTCTCTCTCTCTCAAAATAAATAAATAAAAACTTCAAAATCAATGTCAAAAGAAAGCATCTACCTTACCGCAGCTGTCAGCACCTGTCTGCATGTGCTTAGCCATGTTAAAAATGTACCTGTTCACCCAGTGATCACCTCAGTAGTGTTTCCATTAATATTATCACAGCAGTTAATTTTTAACAGGAATTTGGATTCATAGGTATAGATTAAATTGCCTCCAAATGTATTAAATTATGACAGCATTGAAATGAACTTTCTGTATGGATGAAGAGCAGTAGAATAGAGTTTCAAAATACACATTTATAAATGAAGTTAATACCTAACACTGATGAAAACAGGTCACGTTCACATTTGCTGTAAAGCTTTTTGATCCTAAGAAGAGAACATGGCTACAGGTGCAGCTTTGTTTTACTTTGTTACCAAGATACATGAAACCAACATTTTTGCCAATCGAGTATCCAGCAATAAAATGAGGACAGCTAAGTTTACACATTGCTCAGTGTAAATTATAGAATTCAAAGGTTGTGTATGTGTGTGAGTGTGTGTGCTTTACCTCATGTTTTCCTAAAGGCTATCATTCAGCGACCAGATGGATCAAAATGATCCAATATTCATGTAAAACTGGTTTAGGAAGATATAATTCATCTAAGGAAAACAAACTAACTATGCAATTAACAAAAGAGGAAATGCAGTCAAAACCTTGGTATGTGCTGTTACAACATAAACTGAGGCATATTAAAATATCTGAGCAATATTTTTGGAATAAGCACCAGACTGAATTGTCTTAGGATCACTCCCCTGACAGGAGTTAGGGGAAGGACTTACATAAAGTTAGAAAGAGAAGAAAGGTTATTATTTGATTGGCTATAGCTTAAACCCTAGTTGAGGCTCTCTGATTAGTTGTCTTTAGTGTTTTGATTTGTAAATGACCTTGAGGCATTTACAGGCTTAGATTTTGATATGGTTACATAGGCTGCCACAGCATTAGGGCCGCCTCAGCCTAATGACCTACTTATTTAATAAATTTAACACTGCTATTAAATTTTACTGAAGTATGATATACTAGACTATCCACACACTAAAATATGCTATAAAGTTTTACCACAGCCTTAAACATGCTGAAGAAATAATAAAGTTAAGCACAGACTATGAGCAGTGGATTATCATGTGACTGTGCCAGAAACGATAGTCAAAATTGTTTCAGACTCCAGAAGTATGCTATAACTGATTATAATTGGTACCTAAAGATGTATTCCCCTGCCTTCCCTCTGCCACCCAGCCCAAGGGGGAAATACTTTTATTAAATTTCTGTCCATTTTTAGGCAACAATAATAGTAAAAATGGTATTTTTAAAAAATACGTAATTCAAAGACGGTTCCTCTTTCTCTTTACAATTAGTAAATGTTGGAGTGCCCCATGGCTCAATCCTTCGACCTATTCTGTCTTCCTTTATACTTATTCTTTATGTGATCTCATTGAGTCCTACAGAACTAATTATTTCTGTAGTATTCAGGATGAGCTAGGCTATGCTACAATAACAAATACCTCGCATATTTCAAGAGACTAAAATTGCCAGGTTGATTTCTCATTCATGCTATGGCATTGTGAGTCAGGTCAAAGTTATGCTACATGATATTCTCATGTAGCCACCACCCTCTGGAGAACTATCAGTAGACAATGGCAGAAAAATAAGAATTCTTAAGGCCCTCATACTGAAGTTAAGTGGCTTAGCCTAGAAGAGCTCCTTCTCAAAGTTATTTTCAAAACCCCAACCAGCCATAAGGGAACTAAGAAATGCAGTTTTACCATATGCCTGGAAAGCAGAGAATTGGAAATATCTGATACTGCATAACCTGCTTCTTCCGGATGCCTCCATAATTTCATTCTTTAGAGGAAACCCGTTACTAAGTGCCACAGTCATATATCCAACTGGTAAACTCACATTCTAATTTGAAAGCTTGAGAGCATCTCAAATTCAACATGTCCAAAGAATGATTGATTCCTCATGCCTACAAGCACTCCTATCCCAAGCTGTCCTATCTTAGCAAATCATTTGCCATCATTTATATATTAATTCAGTCTCTTATTAAAACAATCTCTTGAAATTGTTTTCAACTCTCCTTTTTCTAATAAATCACAAAGTCAATCTTCCATCAAACTCCTTTATCTCAACCTTCACAATATCCAAAACCAGCCGCTTTTCACTATACCCTCTTCCAAACCACTGTTTTCTCTTATTCTGGCCACCTTATGGTCCCCTAGTTGGACTTACAGATTTTACTAAAAATTATTATCCATATAGCAGTGAAATTATCATTTTAAATCATAAATTAGATTATTTCATACCTTGTTTATATGACTCCAGTGACTTCCAATCACATTTATGTTAATTTCAAATGCCTTATCGTGTTCTATATGCCTTACATAATCTGATGCATATTAAAAATTTGTTCACCACCCAGTGGCTAGAATGATCCTTTTAAGGTGTATTTCTTTTGTTTGTTTGTTTGTTTGTTAAGTTCATTTATTTTGAGAGAGAGAAGGAGCACAAGTGGGTGAGGGACAGAGAAAGAGAGGAGGAGAGAGAGTATCCCAAGCAGGCTCCACACTGTCAGCATAGAGCCCGATGCGGGACTTGAACTTACAAACCATGAGATCATGACCTAAGCCAAAATCAAGAGTTGAAGGCTTAACTGACTGAGCCACCCAGGTGCCCCAAAGGTATATTTCTTATCATGACTGACAGAGCATTCAGACTGTTTCCCATTTCACTTAGATAAAATCCAAAGTTGTTACCATGTCCTTAAATGTCCTTATCATCTTGTTCCTGGCTGTCTCTTCAATATCATCTTATGGCCGTTTTCCTCACTAATTTCTTTATTGTTTTTTTTTTTTTCAAACTCCTAACCAACACCTTCGCCTTTGCTATTCCTTTGGCCTAGAGGTCTCTTATCTAATCATCTGTTTGTTGTGATGGTGATGCTCTATTTTACCATGGCGACTACTGAAACATTACCTATCACAAAAACCTTCCTTCCCTAAGTGCTATCTAAAATAGCATTTCTTCTCTCTTCCTCCACAACACTCCATCCCCTTAACTTGCTTCATTTTTCAAATTCCAAAACCATGTGTTTTTGGTTTTTTTTTTGAGGAAGATTTAAGGCAACATAAGAGATCATGAGGAAAATAAAAGAATGGTTCTTTTATAAAAATAAAGTTAAAAATTAAATGCCATTTTGATTAAAAGGGTAGAGGATGCCCCTTCCTTACTTTTATGCTTTACTAAGGGCATCTCCAGGCTGCCAAGAATTCTTAGGCCTGTGATTTGAGTTTTTCTTTAATATGATTTCTTTCCCCTCTTTTCTTTACCAGAAAACTTGTGAAAAGAGCAGTCTTTCCTTGTTGTCTCTATGATCTCTTCTCATTTAATCCACTATGTCTATGTATTTGCCTCACTCCCAATTCTGCTCACACTGTTGTGGTAAAAGTCAATGCCTGTTGAATGAATAATTAAACGGGATTGAAAGTGTTGTAAAGTTCCTTTTGAACAAACACTTTTCCAAAAGGACAGGAACTTTTTTTTTTTTTTCTAATCAAATACAAGAGAACAAGAAAACAAATTTTAATCACAGCTACAGTGGTTTCCTCAGACTTAAAGAGATATTTCCAGAAAAATCCAATTTGATTTGCATTCAAATTTCTTTTCCCTCAAGCTTAGACTGCATAAACTTCAGTTTGGATTAATGTGATCTCCTTTACATAAAAGGCTTCTTCTTTTACATAACACTTCAAAATTATCATGCTATTAATAACCTCAAAATATGTTGATGAGGGTATGATGAGCACAAGAAACATTATATACAATTTGCAATAGATCTACATAGAGATTTTTGTAAATGAGACAGTGCGAACTTTGAAGACAACCATAAAAGTAGTGAGGCATCAAGGAGAGTACTTCAAAGTCTTGAAATTAAAGTTATCATCAGGTTCAGTAATTTCTAAGATTATTTAACCATTCTGAATAATCACAGTATGACAGAACCAAGTAGAAAAGATCTGAGCAACTTAGAAGTCATGGGCTGAAGTCACATCCAAAAGGAGCCTAAATTCCTTACTTTAAACTAAACTGTTAACCAATAGGATTGTTATACAATTGGTTGATTGGTACAGGTAGCATTTATGGATTACTCAAAACACACTAATTATTAGTCTATCAAGAGGCAGTTGTTAGGCAAGCAATGAAAACATAGTAATTAAAAGCGTAGTCTCCAGTCTCACTGTGTGGGTGGGTGTGGGTGCGTGGGTGTGTAGATAACAGTGTGTGCACGAAGCACAATGACAAAAATCTGCGTTGTCCTAACAAATATTTAGTATATAATATTTGTAAGCTCGGTTGGCATGTTATTTTATTTATCTGTTTTTAAGTTTATTTATTTATTTTGAGAGAGGGAGAGAGAGTGAATCCCAAGCAGGCTCGGCATCGTCAACACGGAGCCCAAGGCTCATGGGGGATCATGACCTGAGCCAAAATCAAGAGTCGGGTACTTAACAGACTGAACCACCCAGTCCCCCCTGACATGTTATTTTAAATGAGAAAATTAGCAACCAGAAAATTAATAACAGTAATGTTGATGGTGATAGAAACAGCTAGCCTCCATACCTCATAGGTGCCTTTGTAGAATGTTTTGACATTAAAAAAAAAAAAAAGTTAATGTACTGGTAAAAACAGCTCTATAAGCGAATCTAATTTCAAATCTTTCAAATACAAAACTCAGCTTTAATGCCATCTGCTGTGGTATTGAGTTTACTTTTCCATTGCATTATTATTGACAGTATGCCTCTATTAGGCTGTTCTGCGTAGTGTTTGATAATGAGGGTTTGGGAGCCAAACTGCTTGAGATTTTTGCTCTGGTTCTACCACTTACTTGATATTTGACTTTGAATAAATTTCTTGGGCACTCTGTGTTTTTCCCTTTGATATACAGGAGATAACAATAGAACTTATCTCAGGGGTTACAAGGAATAAATGAATCAACAGTCTGTAAAGCACTTGGGAAGAACCAATCTCTGGCACCTAAGAACTATCTATAAATGTTATCTATTATTATTACTCTCATTATTAATAATTTTGAAGCAGGTAAGTACCACAAAACATTACTTGGCATTTTATTAATTCTTGTACTGTCAGAAATGTTCTGTTAGCTTTCTCATTCATACATGACTACTTCTACTTCCAGACTTGAATTTTTTACATCATTATAAATCCATTGCTTAGATTCAGATTTTCCTAGGGGCTGGTATTGACATCTAGTATTTGGTTCTAGATCATAAAAATATCTTGGCCTAAATACATTCCTGTATTTTATATAATACTTATTTACAAAGGTAATCTGTTCCCCTATTTTGGCTCTGTTGATCAAATCCAAGTAAAAACAAAACAATCCTAACTCCTCTGTTTAGGTCAAAGCCATTTTCTTCACTCTCTCTTTTTCTTCTCTTTTCTCATGATTAAAATTACATGGATTATCTATAAAGTTTGGAAACCGTGATTGTTTTCATTGTACCAAGGAATATTATTTTCTTCATATAATAATACAATTTTAACATATATGTTGTTCCCTTACAATTTTTAGAATTTTCCTCCATGGACAAAACCATGTCTTCCCCTGTAAAATATATATACATATTAAGTAAAACATGAACCAAAACTTCAAAATCCAGAGGATATTTAACTAATGTTAAAGTAGACATCAATATATAAAGAACATCTCACATTCGAAGCCATGTTTTAGTCTTCACATATTATTTGACTCTTAAGATGTTACTATAAAGTAAAATAGGAAAGTATCTCCATTTCTCAGGTGAAAAACAGGTCCACAGAGGTAGAATGAATCAAACAGCTCACTTAAAGATTTGGTCAAAGCTAGAATTAATAGGTAAGGCTCCAAATTCTCACTTCTCTGGTCTTTTCCACAAAGTCATTAAATATTATAATTAGAGTCTGGGTCTAATGTTAGCATATTTGGTGAAAACAAAATACAGATGAAATAATCTTTGAAGTTTGTCTAAGTGATGTGTAAAGTATAGGACAGTGTGCATGATCTGTGTGCACAACCCTATAGATATATCTTTCAGTTGGTTAGAAATTTAACTGAAGCAGTATGTTAGAGTAGATGAGACAGCAGAGTAAATTGTGACTCTGGCCAGCCTATTGTCAGACTGACCAGCAGAAAAAGGTGAAAAACAAAAACTTTGTATAATACTTTGGTGAAGTATTATATTGAAGCTACAAAAGACTCTAGGGTGGAGATTAGGAGAAAAGTCCAGAAAAGAGCACTAGGGGAGGCTGGCCTGGGAGTCCATCATATTTGGAATGGGGTACCTACTTAGTTAAGGGTCTTCAGTGGGATTATTCAAAAAAGTTCATCAATATACTTTGCAGTATGAGGGACACAGGGGAGCGATGTTTGTCTCATGCTGAGAGGTCTAAATGGTCAGAGACTAGCTGACCAATTCAAGCCAAAGAGAAGTGGCTACACTGGGCTTACCCAGCACTTTCAGGTGTTGTTTGGTCAAAGTGTATATTAGTGTTTCCTTTGGACCAGGAGTGGACTACAAGCAATAGAGGGTTGGTGAGGGAGTTGTATTATGGGGTGTCCCATGGGTTATATCTATTTTGTAGCAGATGTCAGAGCCTTATGTTCCTAGCAGCTTTTAAAGATGAGAAAGTGGAATTGTAGATGGTAGGTCCTCAGCAATGGGAAATGACATTCTTGAGCTTGGTCCATGGCATGTTTTTCAGACCATAAATTTCATCGGAAGTTAATAGAAAAAAAAATTCTATGTAAAAAACATTCATATAAAAAAAAAAAACAGTGGGGCACCTGAGTGGCTCAGTCGGTTCAGCATCCAACTTGAGCTCGGGTCATGATCTCACGGTTCGCGGGTTCAAGCCCCACATCAGGCTCTGTTCTGACAGCCTGGAGACTGCATCAGATTCTGTGTCTCCCTCTCTCTCTGCCCCTTCCCACTCGCACTGTCTCTCTCCATCTCTCTCTCTCAAAAATAAACAAACATTAAAACTTTTTTTAAAAAAGTTCTATGATCTTATAACTTTGGAAAAAAATAGTTACTAAACCCCTTTCAAATTACTTATAATGCATATTAGTACATTAGAGATTCTGAAGTCTTGCAGTAAACAGAATTTAATTTTGTTTAACACAACATTACAGATAATTTTTTTGAATATAGACTTTTCTATATTCCTATAAATGTCATTCATACATGTAATGACTGGGACCAGAATTTACTACCCTGAAGAATGCCTTTTTGATTTATTATTTTGGATTGATTATTTTTAAGAAAAGCAGACACAAGAGAAGCTCTAAAAACTAGGTAGAAGTTACCCTTTTGTAAGAGACATTGACATTTATAAGGGAGATCTCCATTTGTGAAGGTGTCTCCTTCTTTGTACCAGTAATAAGAGGAAGACTAAATTTCTAGAAACTCTTAAGCACTGGAGAGGCCACCTACCTAAATCTGTGTAACAACCATACCCTTATTCACTGTTGCCTAGGAACCTCTCAAAACTGGCTTCCCTCCCCCCAACATATTTTGTCTTTAACTGAAGATGATATTTAATGGCTTGAACCATTAGGAAGTTAAGATGGTAATGGATTGACCCATTTTCAGGAGTGACTCAGTTTTCCTGGGTATTTCTCATGTATATAGGAGGTACGCATGTTCTTAACCTTCTGTTTGTTTTCCTCCTGTTAATATATATATATATAATTTTTCATTACAAGAGAGTCTCAATCAAGAACCCAGAAGAGTAGAGGGAAATTTATTTTTTCTCCCCTACAATAACATGTGTGTATACATTATTATATATTAATGTATAATATATATTTTACATATACAGTAAAACCTTGGTTTGAGAGCATAATTCCCATGCTTGTAATCTGAAGCCCTTGTATACCAAAGTGAATTTCCCCATAAAAAATAATGGAAACTCAGATGATGTGTTCCACAACTCAAAAATATTCACATAGAAATGATTACAATGCTGTAATATAATACAAAATAATAAAGAAAATACAAAATATAAAGAAAAATAAACAAATCAACCTGCACTTACCTTTGAAAACCTTTGTGGCTGGTGTGAGAGGGATAAGACAGGAGGCTTGTTGTGTAGGACAACTTTCACTATCACTAACGGAATCACTGCTGTCTGTTAGCTCAGTGGAATCTTTCTCTGCATGGAGGCCATTATATACGCTCGCACAGATGTTGACTACAGTGCAGTATTAACAAGCTTTTGTCATATACTGTATTTAATGTACTGGCAATAAGGCAGCAGAGGAAAGGGTCTATATCGCAGGCAGCCTGACCTTGAATGAAACAAGGCATTCCTAAGCATACTTTTGTATGGAAAAGCAAAGGACTGTCCGTAGGTTCTTTGAAGTGACAAAAATACACTAATGCCAGTTGTGAGTACCTTCTGATGTTATGAAAAATCACTGACTTCTGCCAAACACTATGGCTTGAGACCGAGCATCCAAGCATGGGAGATGATCACCCACAATCCCATAGCAAGAGAAAGAAAAAGAGAGAGAGAGAGAGAGAGAGAAGAACCATTGGCTCAGTTGTGATCATGTGACATTCCACATCATGTACTACTCGTATCTCAAGACATCACTTGTTTATAAGTTAAAAATTTATGAGAAATGTTTGCTTGTCTTGCGGAACACTCACAGAACAAGTTCCTCACAATCCAAGGTTTTACTGTATTGATATACTTATTTATACGTATTTATATATTATATACATATATCCCACAAATACATTACATATGTATATACACGCATATAATGTATATATTCACTGGAACACAGATTGAGAAACCCTGCTCAATATTCTCTTCCTCATCTCCAAATATCACCATGTTTGCAAAAGAAAAACTCTTTGCAAAAGTCATTTCGTAATGTATTAATCACAACCAGCCTGACTCCACTCCTGAAATCTCAATAGATTAACCCCCTAAAAGGCTTATTTTTTCTCTCCTATCACAGTCTGATACAGATCAGGTGGCTATCATCAGTGGCTCTCTTCCATCTCCTAGGAATCTGAGTTGCTTCCATTTTTCCATCTTGTACTTTCACCATTTCACACTTCTTTTCTTCAAACTTCTAAGAAAGGAAGGACTTCTAAGAAATGGGGACATCATACCTGTTCTGACTTGCCACTTCCAAGAAGTGGCATTATCACTTTACTTTTACTTTTATGTTCCCATTGGCAAAAAGTCTCTTATAAAGTTCCAACCCAATGACAGGGGAGGCTGGAAATTGTAAATTTTCTTCATACCCCAGAAAAAGAAATGCTGTGGTGGACAAATCACTTTTCTCTGGAACACATCACATGTATTTCCTTAACAAGGGGAAGAAAAAAGAGGTAACACAAAGGGTTTTTCATCTGTGCGTAATGGCTTTCCATAGCCACTTCCAATACTTCCATTCATACTCAAGATATATTCACTTATTCAGCTGTTAAGTAGTTATTGATTATCTGCTATGTGATAGACAAGATGCAGGGATGCATTGGTAAACATGAAAGACAAAACTCTGCCCTTGTCAATTTTAGAAACAGTCCATGAATAAGAAAATTTCTTTTTCTGAACACTTGTTACTTGCATCTGCACAGCAGTGTTTGAGGACAGCTATTACCTATGACCACAAATAGCATCTTGACTTTGATTTAGATCATAGACCTAAAAGAAAGACCATTAGGATTTAAATGAATGTGTAATAAATGGCTACATTTATCTTTAAAACCCCTACTATGCTTTATAGCATGGTTTCTTTTTTCTCTTTTTGAAAAATTTCAAACAGAAAAATAACAGTGATATGATAGACACACATATATAAGATCGATTTAAACTTTTAATCATTTTACGATATTTTTTTATAGAATACTCTCCAGACGAACAAAAAAATGGAAATTGTTTTATATAATTCCTGTCATTTTTGATGTTTCTTTTACATTGTTTGTATTCTCAAAGGATAACTAATTGTTTTGTAAATTTTAATAATCTGCCTAAATTATACATTTCACAAAAATAAAGATTATTGCCTCTCTAGTATATGTTAGCGGTCAATAAATATTTCTTGGTTGAATTAAGAAACATAGACAATATTCTGTAACTTATTTTACATAACTAACAAAATATTTTTCACTGGATTATATAACAAATGTATAAAGAAGCACACAATAATGGGTATTGCAATAGGCAGAATTCTAAAGATATCCATCCAAGATTCCCAACTTCTGGTCATTCAGTCAAATACTAGTAATCTAGTCACCACTGTGAAGGGGACTTTGCAAAAGCTGACTAATGTTGCCAACTTTTAAATAGGGAGATTATTGTAGATTATCTGGGTGAGCCCAATCTAATCATATGAACCCTAAAAAGCAGAGAAATTTCTGACGCTAGAGTCACAGAGCTGTAGAGAAGAAGGGGAGGCAGGAGAGATGAGATAGAAGAAATGAGAGAGATTCCAAATGAGGGGAAGACTCAGTCTGTCACCACTGGCTTTGAAGATGCAAGGGACCACAGACCAGGGAAAGTGGGTAGCCCTTGGAAACTGAGAACAAAACCCAACCAACAGCCACCAAGGAAATTTAGACCTCAATCCTACCACCACCTGGGGCTAAATTTTGTTAACAACCTGAGTAAGTCTGGAAACAAGAGTATCCCCTAGAATCTCAGAAAGTCATGCAGCCTGACCTTCACTTTGGTTTCAGCTTTATGAGAGTCTAAGCAGAGAAGCAACTGAGCCATGCTGTGCATGGACTTCTGACCCATGGAAACAGTGAGATAATAAATGGGTGTTGTTTAAAGGCACTAATCTTGTTGTAATTTGTTACTTTGGCAATAGAAAAATAACGCAGGCTCCGTTAGTTATCACACAGCAAATACATTAGTATAGCCACCATCCAGTTCAAGAAATGAAACCTGCCCAATCACCAACCACTCTCTCTTCCCCAAATGTAACCACAACTTTCACTTTTAATAATATAGATTAGTTTTGCCTAGTATTGAACTTTATGGTAATGAAATCAGAAGCACATTATTAATTGGATCTGGCTTCTTTCACTCAATACTGTATATGTATGATGTATCCATAACTGCATGCATATTTCTAGTTTGTCATTTTCATTGTTCTATGACATTTCACAGCATGAATACACTTGACTATTTACACCTCACACAGATAGTCTCAAATTTTACCCTGCTCTTCGTTTTTCTTCCCAGACCTTCAAATACTTTAAATTTGTGTAGCTCATTTTAAATAATAGGAATTATTAGTGCAAACATCAATGACTTCAGGACAAGTAGAAGTAAAACTAGGATAGCATCTTCATATAGGGCCTATTGACAATATGTGTCCCTTTTAAAGAACATGAGGACTCACACTCCACCTGTCTGTTTGAGAAAAACATTATTTCCTGAACATCTTCTGCACCTCAAATTCCATCCTGGACTGTTTTAGAGAAGAAAGGCCAGGGAGTGATTGAATGGGCACCTCAGATATTAGGAACAAAGAAAGAAGGGCGTGTTATAAGGGAAATAGACTTGAAGGATATTACTATTTTGTGAAAAATGAAAAGCATGCATAGATTTTATTAGATTCACTTAAAGATCCTTAACAAAGCATGTAAAATAATAAGAGGAATACTAAATACTTACATGTGAACAACCTGCAGGATGAAATAATAAACCATTAGGGAGAAGGGATAGGAAAGGTTTCCTGATAGAGGTGTGTTACATCAGATTTTGAAGGGCTGGAAACTGAAAAGAATTCTAGACACAAAAATGTTAACACATTAATTTAGTGTATTTTTGAGAGGTTTTTTTTTTTCACCAAGAAATGTAATGATAACTTCAGAAAGATGTAAAAATAAGAGAGATAGAGGGAGAGAGAGAAGTGGATAGAGAAGAACTTGTTAAAGTAATAACTTTTCATTTATTATGTATTTTATTATTACATATATTAATATCATATGTATAAATATAATTCAATCACAAGTCAGACAACCAATGTTGGTATTGCATTTCTCTTCCTTAGGTCCAGTACCTACAATGGAAATAATTCTTTGAACTGTAAACCACCCTTTTTCCTACAGATCTCCAAATATGGAAGGTTTTTTTTTTTTTTTTTCATTTTTCTAGAGGTGACAAATGGTTTCATCAAATAGACCAGGGTTTCTAAATCTCAGCACTGTTAACATTTAAAGCCAGATGATTGTTTGGGGGTCTGTCTTGTACATTTGGGGTTATTTAGCAGTATTTCAGGTTTTATAATCATTAGATTTCAGTAGTACTACCCACCTTAAGTTCCACATGCTCCGGGGGGCAAAACTGCCCTTGTTTGAGAACCACTGGCCTTTATAAACTATCATTAAAAAAATGTGGAGATCACAGGAGACTCGTAGAATCTATTCTTCAAGTCCCTATCACTACGGTGAACCGGTGAGCCTGTATGATTTTAGAATTATCAAGGGCTGTAGTAATCTACAAACTCAGAAACACACTGAAAACTCAGAACACACACTGAAGGGTGTGTATGTGAGTGTGTGTGTGTGTGTGTGTGTGTGTGTGTGTGTGTGTGTGTGGTGTGTGTAGAATGTCTGACTTGAAAACTTATTTTCATCCAAGAATTCCCTTGAAAGAACCTGTCCTCGGTGTGGTGTGGTCTAGCCACTCCGAACCCTGTGTGGAACTACTAACATCTATTACCAGCTGTCAGTGGGAGGACTGATTTTGGTTAGACCATATCCACTCTACACTTTGAAAGGAAACTAAGCGGCAATTCAGTGTTCAATCCAAGGGGCCAGATCACTGCCTACTGTTTCCTCTTGGAGTGATTCCAGGTAATATTTGCACATTTTAACGATTTTGGATTTGACTAACTTAAATAATTGAAGGCTAGAGCCAACAGTGCAAAAATATTTTCCCAAAATGAACAATGCAAGCCTGTCATCTATTTAAGAAGGAACGTTTGTAGTGATGGCACACGTCCTCTTTCGTTGTTATATAATAGGCTTATTCTCTGAATTGTGCTAAAGATTTAACGCCACAGTTTCACATGCATAATATCAGACACCAGGGATTCCTTGTTCCTTCTCAACACAAAAATTTATGAAATAAGATAAGATGCCTCTATTGTGTGATTTTCCCAACTGCCATTCTTCACTGACAAGAGTAAACAGAGCCCTAAATGAATTGCAGCTATTAATTTCTTTATGAAGGAATAATACTGTAATGAGATCGGCATAGTTTTATCATCTGAGATTTCTATTTTTGTTATATGTTCACATGCATGCTCTCAAAATCCCTCATTTGGAAACGCTCATAAAAGAAGTATCAAATCTATCTCTACATTAAGAATGAAATATGTAAAACCAGACTGGTTCCATCTCTTTCTTTCATACACTGATTTAAACATCATTTTTCGGGTGTCTACATATGCCTCTAAAATCCTGTGCAACTGTTCAAATGTTGAAAGTAAATGAAATAATCATTCTTGTTTAAAAAAAAAAAAAGTAAAACAACCTTTAGTCCAAACGTGATGCATTATATTGACATAATAAATGTGGACATTAATTAAAGAGCAGCAGAATCCAGCAGAGAAGTTTGCCCTCCATCTGCTTGACTTGAGGTAATAACAATGTTCCGTTAACCCAAAGTGACAGATTTTCTAGGGTTTGACTTCATCTCGAAAGTCGCTGCTCCTGGTATGAATAACCATATGCGTGACATCATCCATGCCATGCCATGCGGAGTAAAATTAACCGCTTGTTTATTTCTTGTTGTTTTTGTTTTTCAATATACCTTCCTCTTGAGCTCTGTGTAAGTACCCTTCACACTTTTGCTAGTTGGCCACCCATACAAAGTGCCTGGTCCCATCGCTCATGTTTGCCGAAAGGAAATTGCATACATTCACATCGTATCCTCACTGAGAAAAGAACTAGATGGGCAGAGGTGGAATATGACATTGTAATCAGTAGGGTTATTATCCAAGCCAAATATGAAAGCAGAAGCATGTTAAACCCATCACATATTCTGTAAGAAAAGAACTTAAAGAATTTCCTAAATAATAAATTAGTGGGATGAGGGATCTTGTCCCAGAACTGAAACTTAAATCTTTGAATCTGTTCATATCCAGTATGTATTAGTTAACCAGGGGAACTGTTTTCTTCTTCCGTCTCATTACAGATCAAACATCAAAAGCTTTCCACTAGAAGCAGGCACCCAGGAGGCATTTTGCTTTGTCACAATACAGTATTCACAGGCTCCCTGATAGGAGCGCTAACTCTCTTGGTAGCCTTAAAGAACAACAGTGCGGTTATTTGTTGTGCTTCCTCCTCTCCTCCCCTGGAATTGTTGCTTCACTGTAATAAGTAACATTCCTCCCAATTATCTAAGTTCCTCAAGTCCACAGAGCTGACCCCATGACTTTAGAACAGACTCACTGTTTAGAGTCATTAATCCGAGATTATAAACATGGAGGGAGATTCATGAGAAAGGGATGAACTCATGGTTCCTGAAGAAAGACAATGGCATGCAGTGTTTTCTCAGGGGCTGTGTGTGTGTGTGTGTGTGTGTGTGTGTGTGTTGATTTTAAATCCTTCTTCGTTCCTGAGAGGATTTTCCCCCTCGTCTTTTGAACTGTCCTTATCTTCGGTGTGTTGTGGGTTGTAGAGGTCTGCAATACCTGTTGTAGCTGCTGTATCGGAATGGCTTAGTTTTTCTCTGAATCTTTGCCTGTACAGCATATTCCAGAAGGCAACAGACATCCTGATGGAGCAGTGTAAATTGTAACCGGATCAGACTTGCCAGCTTTCATCCACTAGCCAGTGCCAGAATTCACTTGCAAATTGCTTACCTTTCTGGTAAACCTGTCTACTGCTTTTTAAAATTGGAAATGGCAATGAAGAGCCATTGGTGGCTCTGTAGTAAGTCAGAACCACTGAGATACATTTATGTGAATTTAAGGCATTATACTTTTGATTCTAGAGATCGTCTTAAAGGTTTTGATGTTCTCTGGTCTTTCTTCTTGGGTTCTACGAAGGATTTTTTTTTAAATCTCTGGAGGAAAAGAAGAAACTGCATAAAATAGACACCTACATTCTATACTGTTTTATTTCTAAGCTAATGTAGTAATTAGAAATCTTGAACTCTTTTTTTTATGTGTGTGCGAACTTGGTATATATCCAAGTCTTTCATCCTCACCAGAGATCTGATTAAATCTTCTGAGATCTTTTTGGAGGCTGAAGAGAAATAATATTCTGAATCTGCATCATTTCGATACTACATCACATAGGAAATTAAAGCATTCTTTTTGTTGCTGGAATTGGCTTTAGAACAGACAGCATGATTCCCCCCTGGTCTGGAGCTCTGATGTCAATGTGAACGAAAATATTCTCCCATCCATCCCCAATCTCTGCCTGCCTTTGCTGCTTCCTTATAAAGATTATACATACACTTAGCAAATGAAGAAAGGAATTAGTGATGCTCTCTCATTTCCTGTCTTCCCACAGATGGTGATAAATTCAAATTCAGACTCCATTAAACCTGAGTAGAGAAACCCAGCAGGTGGCTGTACTAATGGAAAATCCTGGCTTTGGAATAATGGGAATTACACCCGACAGCTCTTCTACACCACAAAAAAGATGATGTATCCTTATTGACAGTGTCGCATTGGAGTCCAGAAGGCTGATCTGATAGTTCATTCCTGGCACAACGGAAGCTAAAAGCCCCCTGGGTGTTTTCTTGGGCACACCACTGTAATTTTTGTCATATGAACTCTCTATTACAATTCATTTTACAATCTCCTATAAGTTGAAGAGAGAAAGAGGAATAAGAGGGAGGGGAAAGAGAGAGGGGAGCTTTATTTTGCCTACAGGCATACTTTTATTCTTTTTTCTCGGTTTAAAGGACAAATAAAGGTTGACATACAACAGTATTTCCAGCCAATTCAGTATTTTTAATGCTGACACACTTGGCCCAAGTTCTTTCAAAGAGCCTAGACAAGCTCATCTAAGGGAGTTTCTGTTTAAAAGATGCATGGATCGCCCTGGAGGTGTAATGCCTTCTGTTCCACTAGAATTCTTGTAGGAATCCTTCATTTGTATGTATTTTTTCCCCTCCTTTTCTCTTAGCCCTACCCTCCTTTTTAAACTCCAACATGTTGTTTATAAAAAAACAAAACAAAACAAAAAAAAACACAAGATTTGGTCACACCGATCTGAAAAAGCATCTGCGTGTTCAAATATTTAGAACCTCATATTTTCAATAAGCCTCCAAGTCTCTGAAAATATAACAAGGAGTTATCAAAATATTACATTATATTCACCATCTGGCAACAGTTTAAAAATATTATATTAAGATTAATAGTCATACTTTGCACTTACTCAATATAGCATGTTTCCTCTCAAGAACTGTTCGTACTTTACAAAACTGAACTGAGTCATCGACACTTCCCCCCAACCCCCATCCCTCCCGCAAACACTCTTCTGGGTAAAAACAAAAACAAAAAGAAATTGGGGGAACATTTCAAAAGACAAGTAAAGGTTGGAGATGGACTGGAGAGGTTCACTTTTAATTCAAGGCACAATTTTGCTTGTTCAGTAAATTTCAGTCACATTTCATTTTACCATTTGTTGAGTGGGAGCTTAGTTTTACCCAGGTAAAGAGCTTGGCCAGCCACCTTTCATTGCCCACAAGTTCAAAGCTTAGAAATTGGCCTATAACTGGAAAACAGACCTATCAGCCTAGACACTTACAGCTCAAGGAGAGGGATCTTATGGGGCACTTGAGTGGCTCAGTCAGTTAAGCATCCAACTTTGGCTCAGGTCATGATCTCACATTTCGAAGTCTCAGGTCATGATCTCATGTTTCATAAGTTCCAGCCCCACATCAGGTTCTCTGCTGTCGGCACAGAGCCCACTTTGGATTGCCTGTCCTCTCTCTCTGTCCCTCCCCTGCTCATGTTCTTTCTCTCTCAAAAATAAATAAACATTGAAAAAAAAAAAAAAGAGAGGGATCTTAGGACCTTGGGGAGGGGGAACAAGACCTGATTAGGCCATAACAGAAAGGGATTTGGTAATAATGAATTCACTATTATTTTCTTAACAAAGATGAGGTGGAAATTGATAAAAGTATTTTCCTGTAATAAACGTGTGTGTATCTGTGTGTGATGTGTGTGTGTGTGTGTGTGTGTGAATATATATCTTTTAGCACATGCCTATGGATAGAGTTCTCATTGCATATGAGTTTCATAATTTCTAATTAGCTTGTCTTTGTTATGATGTTCTGAATTAAGTAACTGCCCAGATATTTGTTTTATGTGGATACCCCCAGCCGGAAGGCCAGCCGTGACTCCTGTCACACTAAAGAAGGGGCAAGTGACAACCAGGAAGCAACTCGCTGTGGATGTTACTGCAGGAACAATTATTTGTATCCGAGCATACTAGTAAAATAAAATGCCGAATCAGAAGAGCTGTGAAATATCGTTATCTTCAAATGGTTTTGTCCTGTGAAAGCACAAACCCTGATGCGCAGATTAGCAACAATTCAAGGAAATCTCCAATGAAGTCATGATGGCAATGTAAGAGACTGTTAATTGAGTCCCCTGTTCATATTCTGGAGTCTACCACTGTTGCCTACAGGCATAAAATGCTGGGGAAACCACATGGAAAACCTAAAACACCTGATCATATGGAAATATTATCAATTTGCATGTAAACAATTGTAGTGATTTTGTGGACTGCTTAGCCTGGGCTGGGCTCTGTCCATTATACTAGTTAAGACTTGCAGTTGTCTTGTAATACTCCCATTTTACAGAAGAATAAACAGAGGTTCTCACATTTTAGGTCGTTTAACCTAGGTCACTTTACTTGAATGGGGTATAGCAGAGTTTGAATTCAGGTCTCACTGGCTTCAATAGCATCGAAATCTCAGTTGTGGGAGGCAGTAGTTCTCAAACAACAACAGTGTTACCTGAAAACTTGTTAGATATGCTAGTTCTCAGGCCCCAACCCAGACTTCTTCAAACACGCTGGGTCTGGGTCTCAGAAATCTGTGTTTTTAAAAGTCTTCCAGGGTATTCTGGTGTGCACTAATGTTTAAGACCCCTGGCTGTGTGCTGGTAAGGATGTGGAGAAAAGAGAACCTTTGTACACTGATGGTGGGAATGTAAATTGGTACAGCAATTTTGGAAAACAGTACAGAGGCTCCTCAAAAATTTAAAAATAGAACTGCCAGATGGTGCAGTCATCCAACTTCTGGGTATATATCGGAAGGAAATGAAATGAGTATCTCGTGGAGCTATCTGCACTCCCATGTTCACTGCAGCATTATTTGCAACAACCAAGATGTGTGCACAAACTCAAAACGTACTCTTCGATGGAAGAATAAAGAAGAATGGATACAGAGATAAGAATGTTATCAACCACGACATAGAAGGAAATCCTGCCGTTTGCAACAGTGTGCATGGAGCTAGAAGTCACTATGCTAAATGAAATAAGGTAGACAGAAAAAGGCAAATACTGTAGGAGCTCCTTTATACCCAGAACATATATATATATAAAGAAACAGTTGAACTCATGGAAACAGAAAGCGAATAATGGTTACCAGAGGCTGGGGTCGAGGAGATGGGGAGATGCTAACCCAAGGATGCAAGTTTTCGGTTATAGGATTAATAAGTTCTGAGTATCCAATATGCAGCTTGGTGACTGTACTTAACACTATCATATACGCTTGAAAATTGCTGAGGGTAGATCTTAAGGGTTCTCACCACATGTACATACACACAAAAACAGGTAGCTGTGAGAGGTGATGTGATAATTAACCTGATTGTGGTGATTATTTCACAAAGTACGTGTATATCAATGTGTCACATTGTATGCCTTAAATACATACAATTTTGTCAATTATACCTCACTAAAGCTGGAGCAAAATTATGTTTTTAAAGTAAAAATATAAAAGAACCACAATTATGGACTACTCTATATTTGTATTTGAAAAAAGAGAAAGTTATGTCTGTAGAGATAACAGTCTTCTACCAAAAAGTGGAATTAGCAAATTAATAGATCAATACATACATACACATAAAATAATAATGTATAAATTTAGTGAAAACTCTGCAGTCTATGGTCAATCAAGAAACCAAAATCAGGAAAGAAAAATAGCACCAATATAAAATTAAGAAAGGTTAATGAGCATCTGGGTGGCTCAGTCAGTTGAGCATCCGTCCCTTGATTTCCACTCAGGTCACGATCCCAGGGTCATGGGATAGAGCCCTGTGTTAGGCTCTGCCTTGAGTGTGGAGCCTACTTGAGAACCTCTCTCTCTCACTCTCTCTCTCTCTCTCCTTCTGTTCCTCTTCCCCACTTGGGCTCTCTCACTCTCACTCTCTCTCACATGCACTCTCTCTAAAATTAAAAAAAGAAAAGAAAAGAAAGGATGCATCTCCAGCTGGAATAAAGTACCGGTAAAGAGAAATGAGGGAAGGGAGAGTCATTAAAAGATTCAAGGTTGGGGCGCCTCGGTGGCTCAGTCGGTTAAGCGGCCGACTTTGGCTCAGGTCATGATCTTGCAGTCCGTGAGTTCGAGCCCCGCGTCGGGCTCTGTGCTGACAGCTCAGAGCCTGGAGCCTGTTTCAGATTCTGTGTCTCCCTCTCTCTGACCCTCCTCCCCTGTTCATGCTCCTTCTCTCTCTGTCTCAAAAATAAATAAACATTAAAAAAAATTAAAAAAAAAGATTCAAGGTTAAGGAAATCGTTGATTCATATTCACATATAAATATAAGTAAATTTTACATTTATTTATTTTTGAGAGACAGAATGAGACAGAGTGCGAGCAGGGGATGGGTAGAGAGAGAAGGAGACACAGAATCTGAAGCAGTGTCCAGGCTCTGAGCTGTCAGCACAGAACCCAGAGCGGGGCTCGAAGTCATGAACCATGAGATCATTACCTGAGCCAAAGTAGGACACTTGACCCACTGAGCCACCCAGGCACCCCTCAGTATAAGTAAATTTAAAATGACCCTGCGTCAACTTGCATAAGAATGGTAATTAAGACAATATGTAACTGGGCAAAAATGAAATGTGTTAAGGGTTTTGTGATTTTTCTATCATAATTACCCCTTTTTTTTTTTTTTTTTTTTTAATTTTTTTTTTCAACGTTTATTTATTTTCGGGACAGAGAGAGACAGAGCATGAACGGGGGAGGGGCAGAGAGAGAGGGAGACACAGAATCGGAAACAGGCTCCAGGCTCTGAGCCATCAGCCCAGAGCCCGACGCGGGGCTCGAACTCACGGACCGCGAGATCGTGACCTGGCTGAAGTCGGACGCTTAACCGACTGCGCCACCCAGGCGCCCCCATAACTACCCCTTTTAAGGAAAACATTAACTCAGATTCCCAATGGGTGACTCAGTCATTTAAGCGACCGACTTTGGCTCAGGTCATGATCTCATGGTTCGTGAGTTCGAGCCCCCCCGTCAGGCTCTGTGCTGACAGCTCAGAGCCTGGAGCCTGCTTTGGATTCTGTGTCTCCCTCTCTCTCTGCCCCTCCCCTGCTCATGCCCTGCCTCTCTCTCCCCCCACCCCCTCTCTCTCAAATATAAATAAACACTAACAAAAACAAGCTGGACATCTGAAAGCAGGGCATCCCTTACAATTGTGATATGGTCCAAGACAACTTGTCTACATCTGAGTTTCTGTCACCAGGAAATCTATGCGGTCTGCATCCTGTAAACAAATAGAGAAGATTCATAGGAATAAAGTGACCTAGGGTAGAATTATCACAAGGGAATCGAACAGAAACTGAAGTGATGTAGGAGAAAAAACTGTGAACCAGCAAAGTCAAGACAAGCAATTAAGAGAGGAGAAATGAGCAAACAGTAAGTGGGAGCAGAGGAACTATAGACAGGACTGATGGGGGAACAAACTGCCAGGCCTGTGAATTGCTGCAAATATGTGGTGACCCCGTTTCTAGCCTGGTCCAGGGTCCCAGCAGTAAATTTCCTTTTTGCCTAAGCTTGAGAGCGCCTCTCTTTTCTGGCAACCCAAATCAATATGAAATACAGATAAAGAGGGCTTGTTTCTGGGACACCAATATTCTGACTCCAAATCTATGATTTCTTCAAACAATTTGTTCAATATTTTTAGAGAAGAGCGATTGTGTATTTTTTAACGCTGTTTCATTTTGGGGTTTTTATTCAGTATTTGTTTTATTCTGGCTTGCGTTTCAAGGCTACTGTAGCTTTGCAAGTGGGGGTTAGGAAGGAGTTGGCGCTAATCAAGGCACTGACTCACATCTTCAGTCAGTCTCTTCCCTCTGTACTCACCCCTGGCCTCATTGTACCTGGTCAGTCTGAGACAAATGCGTCACCAGCCAGCCACTGGACGGCTGACCCCAGGACCTCTTCAGGGCCCTGAAGTTTCCTGGGCTGAGGCTTCCCCCGCTCCCTTCATTCATCAGTGTGTTCCTGGCTCCTTGTGGTAGATGCAGAAATTTACTGAAATATTTAATTTTTGATTCTTATCCAATCATACCCCTGGCTTTCTTCACTATTACAATTTTATTCATTTCTGAACTTTTATACTTCTATTTCAGCAGTGCTTCTGGAAAGCAAGGCAGAAATGGTGAGTCATCTGGAATACAATTGGAAAAGCTGGGAATTCATTTCTAAGAAAGAAGAAACAACCATCGTGTACTGAATTTACAAGTCAACTTTAATCAGAAGAGGTAAGATTAAACAACACTGATTTTGTAACTTTCTGTGTATACTTAAGCACTTAAAATTGTAATAATGATTGTCACAAATCTTAATTTGGGAGGAGCATGAAAATATCTATTTTCCAATATTGTCAATATCAATCTCTCTTTTCTCTCGTGAACTTTAACCAAATAGATGTTTGAGAAAGCCCATAACTCTCTCTTAAAAGCCAAAAGAAAGATAAAGTGTTTTAATTTACTCAAATTATTCATCAAGACCAGTTAATGAGTCATAAAATCATTTAAATGGTGGCAGTCAACACTAGAAAAGACTAAATAAGATAAAAAACAGACTGGAATAGAAAATAAAATGTCAGTTTATCATATAAAAATATTGTTTTATGAAACTTTTGTTTCTATTTTACATTTCAAGATGTGCACACATTCACACACATGCACGCAGACACGAGTTTGTGTGTGTGTTCCAAACTTTTTGAATTGTGTGGCAAAAATATAGCGTTAAAAAAATGAAAAGTGTATTTCTTGCTATGGATTATGGTTCGTGGCAAAATGTTTAAAAAACGCTTCCTTGGTCTCTACAGTAGGTAAGGAGAAAGAAATTAAATATGTACTGGTTGACTACTATGGGTCCAACATGGTGCTCAACATATATTTTCTTGTTAACAACTCTCAATCTACATATGAATGAACTATTTTTATCCTGGGGTAGAAACCTGAAGAGGCTCAAAGACACGTGCACTGATACTAAAATGCAAATAAGTAGTAGTTTATAAACTTAAACTGAATATGTACTGATAACAAAAACTTCATATTGTCATTATAATTTTCCATTTTATTTTTTCTGCCTCTATTAAATAGGCCATTTTTTTTTTACCCAAAAAGGATCAAGTTTTAAAACATTTAAATTATGGAGTAATGTATAGTAGCTTACTACTAAATAGCAAGGTGGTATTTTGTTCGTTTGTTTTTTATCACAATAAAGTAATCCTAGAATAGATCATTCTGACTAAAGAATATAGAAGGAAACCATGTATATATATATATATTCCTAGTTTATTTTCCAAAATGCATTAAAATATTTTATGTTGGGGCGCCTGGGTGGCGCAGTCGGTTAAGCGTCCGACTTCAGCCAGGTCACGATCTCGCGGTCCGGGAGTTCGAGCCCCGCGTCGGGCTCTGGGCTGATGGCTCAGAGCCTGGAGCCTGTTTCCGATTCTGTGTCTCCCTCTCTCTCTGCCCCTCCCCCGTTCATGCTCTGTCTCTCTCTGTCCCAAAAATAAATAAACGTTGAAAAAAAAAAATTTAAAAAAAAAAAAAAAAAAAAAAAAATTTTATGTTTATTTTGTGTTTAAATAAGCCTAAATGTGATCTTAGTTTTTGTGAGCTCTCCTGGGCCTTACATGGCTATATTCACACATTATTCATCTTAAAAAACTTTTGTTACATATCGTTTCCCAAAATCTGTAGGAAACCACCAAAATATTTAAGGCTGAGAATGGCAATACTAGGTCTACGTTTTATAAAATTAGTTTCATAGTGTTGTGGATAATGTAGCAGAAAAAAGGAAGAAAGGGGAAGGTAGACTAGTTAGGAAGTTGTATGAATTCAAGAGAGAGAGATGATAATTGTAGACTTAATCAGTGGAGGTGGTGATGTAAAACAGAGGATGAATCCTAGAGATTTTTATTTTAGACTTAGAGAAATAGGTATGGGGATCCCAAGCCTTCAGCAATAGGGGTAAGTATAACAAAGGAGGAAGAAATTTCCAGCAGGATATTTAGAAAGGTTGAAATCTCACTAGTAAGGGTTGCCCAGAGAAACAGATCTGATAGAATGGATGGAGGGATGGATGGGCAGATAGAAAGACAGAAAGAGAGAGAGAGAGAGAGAGAGATACAGATTTTAAGGAATTGGCTCACATCATTGTGAAAGCTGGCAAGTCCAAAATACTCAGGTAGACCAGCAGACTGGAGACCCACGAAGTTGTTGAATTTGCCGTTCAAGTCTGAAGACCATCTGGAGGCAGAATCCCCTCTTCTTCAGGCGACTCCGATCTGTTTTCTCTTAAAGTCTTCAACTCACCGGATGAGGACACCCATATTATGGAGGGCAACCTGCTTTACTCAGTCTACTGACTTAAATGCCAATCTTATCTAAAAAATACCTCTACAGAGACATTCTCTCTGTTATTTGAACAAATATTTGGGTACAGTGGCCTAACCACACTGACACATAAAAGTAACCATGACCAATTAGAAATAATATTTATTGTCAGGCAAGTAGTAACACACTTCGCACAGAGTAAGCACTCAGTAAATGTAATTGTGATTGTCAGCAGGTCAAAGAAGAGGATATAGGTACCCTACTGAAGAGAAGTGATAAAATATGGAGGTTATTACTGAGAGGGGAATGCCAAGCATAGACTGATTTTCTCTGTATCCATTCTTCCTAAGCCTCTGTTCCCACTGCCAACACTATTCAGTTATTTCAGTCCCCAATAAACCCCCAAACAGGGAAGAGTATTGTAACTATTTTTCTCATGCTCTTCCTTCCCTCTTTTTTTCAATAGGACTCAGAATAAATTGTCTTTTAAGACAATGACCAGCATATCATGAGAATTAGAAAAGCCTTGATTCCCCATGATCTTCAAGATATATTTTGAAATTACTTCATTGAGATTAGAATAATAACTGTCAAGTGGCTTTTTATTTGGCTGTATATATTTATAATTTTAAATTAATTTTTAAGGGGCACCTGGGTGGCTCAGTTGGTTGAGCGTCCAACTTCAGCTCAGGTCATGATCTCACAGTTCGTGAGTTTGAGCTCACTGCTGTCAGTTTAGAGCCCACTTCATTTTTTTTTTTTTTCAACGTTTATTTATTTTTGGGACAGAGAGAGACAGAGCATGAACGGGGGAGGGGCAGAGAGAGAGGGAGACACAGAATCGGAAACAGGCTCCAGGCTCTGAGCCATCAGCCCAGAGCCTGACGCGGGGCTCGAACTCACGGACCGCGAGATCGTGACCTGGCTGAAGTCGGACGCTTAACCGACTGCGCCACCCAGGCGCCCCTAGAGCCCACTTCAGATCCTCTGCCCACCCCCCCCACCCCCGCTTGTGCTCTCTCTCTCAAAACTAAATAAACCTTTAAAAAATAATTAATTAATTTTCAAGAATTTATACTTCTTAGAGGCACCTGGCTAGCTCAGTTTGAAGAGCATGCAACTCTTGACAAGGTTGTGAGTTCGAGCCCCATGTTGGGCGTGTAGATTACTTTAAAAAAATAAAATCTTAACCAAAAGAATTCATACTTCTTAAAAAACAAATGTGTAATTTTTGTTTCGGATTTCAGGTTTATCTTGGAGCTTACATTAGCCTAAATGGACTATTAAAATATGAGATGGGCATTTTAATAATCTATTATAATTGTGATTCAGCTAAAGTCTTGAATTTTTGAACTTGTTGGAGAAGAACAATGTTTCTTATTAAATAAGGAGTAACATTCTTAAAAAATGTACACTTTCTTCTTAGATGTATGAGTAAGAGAGATTAGTAAATCTCAAAGTAATAAGCCCACTCAAACATATAGCTTAGGAAAGTTTTAGAGTACATTAGATTATTTGGAGTATATTAGTATAAAGTTCTATTATAAAGCACTGTTTAAAAGAAAACAATGCATTGAGGAGGGCAGCTATTGGGATGAGCACTGTGTGTTGTATGGAAACCAATTTGACAACAAATTTCATATTAAAAATAAAGAAAAGAAAAGAAAAAGAAAAGAAAACAATGACAAAGAAGAACAAATTTGAATAAAACTATGTTATCTGAATTTAGGATTTACAATCAAGCTATAGTAATCAAGTTAGTATGTATTTGGTGTAAGGATAGATACAGAGATCAAAGCATCAGAGTAGAGAACCAGATTAGAACTACAAATATATGGGCAATTGTTTTTTTGACAAAGATGAAAAGGTAATTCAATGGAGGAAAGATAATCTTTCTTTTTTAATGTGTATTTATTTTTTGTGAGAGAGAGAGAGAGAGAATGAGCAGGGGAGGGGCAGAGAGAGATGGGGACAGAGGATCTGAAGAGAGCTTCTCTCTGACAGCAGCAAGCCTGATGTGGGGTTCAAACTCATGAACTGCGAGACCATGACTGAAGTCGGACGCTTAACCGACTCAGCCCCCCAGGCACCCAGAGAGTCTTTTCAATGGCAAAAAATTGAAACTCTGTCCATACCTTGAACCATACACAAAAATGAACTCAAAATGGATTATTGACATATGTTTCAAAGCTAAAAGTGTAAATTTCTAGGAAAAAAAAACAGGAGAAACTCTTTGTGACCTTGGGCTAGGCCAAAGTTTTTTAGATAGGACAGAAAACTCACAAGCCATAAAAAAGTGATAAATTAGACCTCATCAAAATTAAAAATGTGTACTCTTCTTGAAGACACTATCAAAAAGTTTAGAAAGAAATTATACCTATATGGCCAAAATCCAAAACACTGGCAACACCAAATGCTGGCAAGGGTGTTGGAGCAGTAGGAACTTTGATTCATTGCTATTGGGAATACAACGTTGTACAGCTGCTATGGAAAATAATTCGGCAATTTCTTATAGAATTAAACATGCTTTTACCATACAATGTAGCAATTGTACTCCTCGATATTTACCCAAAAGACTGAAAACATCCATCCATGCAAAAACCTGAGCATAGATATTTATAGCAGCTTTATTCATAGTTGTCAAAACTTGGGAGCCACCAACATGTCCTTCAGTAGGATAAATAATATTCTAGAAAATGGAATATTATTCAGCACTAAGTAGAAATAAGCTACCAAACCATTAAAAGACATGCTGGTGGGGCACCTGGGTGGCTCAGTCGGTTGGGCGACTGACTTCGGCTCGGGTCATGATCTTGCGGTCCGTGAGTTCGAGCCCCACGTCGGGCTCTGTGCTGACAGCTCAGAGCCTGGAGCCTGTTTCCGATTCTGTGTCTCCCTCTCTCTGACCCTCCCCTGTTCATGCTCCGTCTCTCTCTGTCTCAAAAATAAATAAACATTAAAAATTAAAAAAAAAAAAAGACATGCTGGTGCCTTAAATGAATATTAGTAAGTGAAATAAGCCAATCCCCAAGGTGACATGTTATATGATTCCAACTCCATGGCATTCTGGAAAAGGCAAAGCTGTGGACAGAGTTAAAAAAAAAAAATCAGTTGTTCCTGGGACTTTCAGATGGAGGGATGAACAAATAGAGCACAGAGGATTTTTAAGTCAATGGAAATACTCTGTATGATAGTTCAGGATGGCTACATGTCATTATACACTCCTCTAACCCTATAGAATGTACAACACCAAGAGTGAATCCAAATGTAGACCGTGGCCTTTGGGTGATTTCGATGTGACAGCGTAAGTTCATCAGTTGTAACAAAAGTACCTTCTGGTGAGAGATGGAGATAGTGCAAGAAGCTATGTGGGGGCGGGGGGGAGGGGCAGGGAGTATATGGGAGATCTCTATGCCTTCCTTTTGATTTTGCTGTTAACATTTCTTCAAAATGTAGTAAAAAATACAGACAGAATATTTGGAAAAACATGTATTTGATATAATATTTGTAAAATTAATAAGAAAACAAATAGCCCATTTTTTTTTTTAAATAGAGCCAAAAGATTCAGCGGCCCTGGGTTGCTCAGTCGGTTAAAAGTCTGACTTCAGCTCGGGTCATGATCTCACAGTTTGTGAGTTTGAGCCCCGCGTCAGGCTCTGCGCTGACAGCTCAGAGCCTGGAGCCTGTTTCAGATTCTGTGTCTCCTTCTCTCTCTCTGCTCCTCTCCGGCTCTCTTTCTGTCTCTCTCTCAAAAATAAGTAAACATTAATAAATTTTTTTTAAAAACCCAAAAGATTTGAGAAGATATTTCACCAAAGACAAGAGCCAAATGACAAAGCCAGCACATGAAAAGATGCTCAATGTCACTATTCTTAGGGAAATAACAGATAGCAACAACGGGATTTCCTACACATCTGTTAAAATGGCTGATGAGGAGGCAGAACAACTGGAACTCTCCCACATTGCCTTTGAGAATGCAAAATGTTACAGTCACTTTGGAGAAGAGGCTGGCAGTTTCTGATAAAAATGAATCCTACACAGCAAACATCTTTATGACTCCACAATCTTACTCCTACGTATTCGTGCAAGAGAAAAGAAAATACGTGTCCACACAAATACCTGCACGTGATGGCTATAGCAACTTTATTCAATGACTATAGTAACAATTTATTCTAATTGTTTTTTTTTTTATTTTTTTTTTCAACGTTTATTTTATTTTTGGGACAGAGAGAGACAGAGCATGAACGGGGGAGGGGCAGAGAGAGAGGGAGACACAGAATCGGAAACAGGCTCCAGGCTCTGAGCCATCAGCCCAGAGCCTGATGCGGGGCTCGAACTCCCGGACCGCGAGATCGTGACCTGGCTGAAGTCGGACGCCTAACCGACTGCGCCGCCCAGGCGCCCCTTATTCTAATTGTTAAAAACTAGACACAATCCAAATGTCCGTGTAGTGGATGAGTAAACACAAGGAAGTACTTCTGCACAATGGAAGACTGCCCATCAATTTATCAATGAAAAATAATTGACGTGCAAAAATGAAGATGAATCTTCAAGTATCATGCTAGGTGAAAGAAGTCCACACAAAAATCCACATGCTGTATGATTCCATTTTTATGACATTTTAGCAAATACAATCTTATAGGGACATAGATCGTAGAAGCCAGGATCTGAAGTTAGGGGAAGCAGACGGATTGTAAAGAATAATGAGGGGGCTCCTGGGCGGCTCCATGGGTTGAGCATCTGACTCTTGATTTTGCCTCACATCTAAAAGAAGTACAAGAAGAACTAGGGAAAAAATTTTAGGGTGGCGAAAATATTTTATATGTTGATTGTGGTTGTGATTACACAGTATGTTCGTCAAACTCAAAGAACTGTGTTTTGTAATGCATTTTCATTATACCTCAATAAACCTGATGTTTAAGAAACCATAGGTTTTGATTTAAAAAGAACTGGATTGATAGATATCTTGTTACAGAAGAGACTACTCTGTAACCTTACAGAAGTCACTTAATTTTGAAATGTTAGCGTGCCTCTCTTCATATTGGAAATTACAGTAGTCCGAGCAAAATGTTTGGCACAGAACCTCCTTCTGAGTTCCTTAGTTATTACAAAGAGGATGTGGATGATCCTGATTCCACACAGTGAGCAGAGGCAGAAGTGGCTGTATGATAGGGGTGATGGGTACGAATGTGACTCTTCTCTAGGATGAACAGGAAGAACCCGTGCACCCCATCACTTCCGAAGCCAAGCTTAGCAAGTAAATTCTTACAGCTTACAGAAAGTAATTTAAAAAGTTTCATTGCCAACACAGGAAAAATATAAACTATAAATATATGTGTGTGTGTATCATACACAGTTTGTTAATTGGAGTGTGAATGCAATAGAAAGAGAGTATGAGTAATAGCTGGTTTCAGCCAAATTTAGTTTAGTCATGTCCTTGTTCTGCCAATATACCTCAAGCTTAAATGGTATCACTGAAGCTGTTTCAGACTTGAATTGCTCCACAGCATTATCCTCGTGCCAACTGGGCTGAAATCCGGTGGTGGTACACTTCTGCAGCCAGATAGGCGGTATCTTTTCTGTTTTATTTATTTACAGCATCACTTAAGCCATGCATAACTTTATAAGCGCTTAGAAAGCTCAACTCTCAGACAATTTGTGAAGCAAATCTATGCTGGGAAATTAGCAGTTTACAATATGAAATATATTTTTATATAGGGAAGGTGGTTGGAGATTGTGTGGTTAATTAAACAGTCAAGCTAACTGATCACCGCACAGAACAGCTAACACGAGAGGCTCACCCACCTTTTGTGACTTTTTGTTTCAAATTTGACCCTGTGATTAGACAAATCTACCTCCCCACCTGCATCTAAATAATAGTGAGATATCCTCTTCCTTTCCTAGAAAATAAACTCTGCTCACTGATCACCTGTGCATGAAACACATTTGGGGTACAGACCTAGACTCTCTCTGTCTTCCAAATCCATGCCTGTTGTTTGTTTTCAATTATACTTTGCTGCCTCTCTTGAATATATCTCTCCTGTTTGCAAGAGGAGAAGTCCATGTTTGAAGGGTAATTATAATTGTTTTCAAAAAATCCAAGGGTCTGAATGTTTAAACATTAGATGTATGTAGTGCATATGCATACATAAATATGTGTTTATAAATTAGCATTTGATGACAATGAATTAACAGCCCAGTGCCTGTGGTATGCCCGCTCTTGTCCATAAATCAACTTGACCTAAGGCGAAGCAGTGGTTGGTTTGAAATTTCATGTAAAGACCAACTGTTCATTACAAATCTATCAAAAGTGAACTCGCCCGGTTCTGAGATTCAGATGCAATCCAATAAAGAGACATTATTCATAGTATAAAAATAAGCTATCCATTCTTCTTTTAAGTAGTTTTAATTATGAAAGCAACATGAGTACATTTTAGAGGAAACAGCCATAATTTGATTCTCCTAAGAAAACCATTATTGTTATATAGCTTTCTTAACTATCAGTGTGACTTTCACGGAGTGTCTCTTCAAAAACAAGACATACCTGTATTTCTAAAGGAGAAGTTGCCAAACTCTGACCTAAGGGCCTGTTTTTATACAAACTGCAAGCTAAGAACAGTTTTTTATAATTTAAAATGGTTGAAAATCAAAAGAAGAAATAATATTCCATGAACTGTGAAAATTAGATAAAGTTCAAATGTCAATGTTGACAAATACATTTTTCTTGAAATGCAGCCATGCAGATTCCTCTACGAATTTTCTGTGGCTGCTTTTTTTTTTTCCTTTTTGTAAAATGTATTCTTTACTTACTTTGAGAGAGGAAAGCGCATGAGCAGGGAAAGGGCAGAGAGAGAGAGAGAGAGAGAATCCCAAGTGAGCTCCGTGCCGCCAGCACAGAGCCGGATGTGGATCTTGAACTCACAGACCATGGGATCATGACTAGAGCCGAAATCAAGAGCCAGATACCCAACTGACTGAGCCACCCCGTTGCCCCTGTCTGTGGCTGCTCTTTAGCTCCACAGCACTGGACCTAGGTTAAGACCAGTGAGGCACTCACCTTCGGCACAGAATTTAAGGTGGTGACCAGAAACTCGGTAATAAAGGTAAATAATATCTTAATGCAATATTTTAAAACTTAATGCAAAAAAACTCATGATAAACAAAATATCAAATTTTATAAAAGTCCTACAACAGCAGAGCCAAGTGATTATAACAGGACTATGGCCTGCAAAACCTAAAATATCAATTGTCTGGACTTTACCTAGAGATTGCCAACTCTTACTCTATGGCATTTAAGCCCTGCTACTGTTTTCATGTTTCTGCCAAGGTATTCTTCTTTAGTGCAAGACACAGACAGATCAATAACGCTTCTTGACAAAGACATTCCTTGACAAGGCTCTTTGCCAGTCAGAAGAGAAGAAATAAACCAAATGAAAAATGAAATCTATTTGATGAACAATACGGCAGGCATGAACTCTTCTCATTTTGACTGTGGATTTCTTAAAATAAAGAGGAGGAGGGAGGCAAGGAGGAAGAGGTTGCGTCATGTGACCCAGGCAGAATTCTGTGTGACAGGCTGACTCTCACATAATTCCAAATAAGATGCAGAGGTGGGCAGGGGGTGGGTGGGTGGGGAGTGCCCGGAGTAAACTTATAGAGACAACCATTCATCCAGATGTTACCAAATATCGATTGCTTAAAAAAAAAAAAAAAGTACTTGTTATTTCATGTTTAGTACCAGATTATTCCGCACCATAATTTCACTCTGAGGAAGTTCAGGATACCATCTACCAAGCCTTAGATATTATTTAAATTCTGAACAAGAGAGGGACAGACGCTGCCAGGGATCTGCCTACACTTTTTTTTTTTTAATTTTTTGTTGTTGTTGTTGTTGTTGTTTATTTATTTATGAGAGACCGAGGACGAGCAGAGGAAGGGCAGAGAGAGAGGGAGACACAGAATCTGTCGCAGGTTCCAGGCTCTGAGCCGTCAGCACAGAGCCCAAGCTCGATCTCATGAACTGTAAGATCATGACCTGAGCCGAAGTCTGACGCTTAACCAACTGAGCCATGCAGTCACCCCTGCCTATGCTTTTCATTTTCAAGAGCTAATTGTCTGATAACGGTGGCTACGACATTGAGCCAAACACTAGGTATTAGAGATGAAATGGCCATGTCATGAGACTAAATACCAGAGAGAATTTTCAAAACCTGAAAGTTCTACAGATTATTTTTAATAATTCTTACTTGTTTTTCTGAACTCCATTTTTCCACCTGTGGGTTTTTATAAGCATATGTTTCTCTTTTTTGAAGTTAATTTTTTAAATCTTTGTTTATTTTTGAGAGAGACAGAGAAACGGAGCATGAGCGGGGGATGGGCAGGGGGAAGAGAGAGAGAGGGACACAGAATCTGAAGCAGGCTCCAGGCTCTGAGCTGTCAGCACAGCGCCTGACACGAGGCTCGAACCCACGGACCGTGAGATCATGACCTGAGCCAAAGTTGGACGCTTAACCGACTGAGCCACCCAGGCGCCCCAAGCTATTTGTTTCTTAACACTGTTAAGACAAATGATAGTTTTTCATACTTACCCAAAGCAATCTTTGATACTAATCTGCCAGAAGTCTTTTATTACTGCTGAGAGTCTAGAAAAAACTCTTCATGGGGCACATTCGGAATTTCCTGCACCTTAGGAGTCATTCTGCTTTTCAAAGATTTTGTCCTGCAACAAGGATACATGCATTTATTATCTGTACAAAGTTACATTTTACCTGTTTTTTTTCTAAACTTTGTGCTAAGAACATCTGAGGTTTTAATTTTTGTTCTTAATAAATATATCAAGCTTAAAAAATACATTCCCAAATATTTACTTATTAAATATTTGAAGAGACATCTGATGTTTTATGTTGTATAAAATCATTTTGGAGACAAATATAACTCTTTTAACTATACAGGAATCTTACAAATTTTAAAAATATCCTTTTTAACAAAGTTGTTTGATTACACAGGCTTGCAACAAATTAAGAAAGGGAGATTTTTTGAAGACTAGTGTATATTCATTATATAATTAGTTGGTAATAATACTTAATACCTATAACTTATGGTTAACACTGGTGATTTGACATTTATTTGTGCTTTTTAAGATTTGTCTGTCAGATATTCTGAGTAGTGAGATTTATAGACACTCTCAATTATAGACCCTCTCAGTTCTGATCCTTCAACTCAATTACCTCGCATGGTTATGTCACCTAACATCTTATTAGAAATTCTACCATTGTAGTCTGTCACCAGGAATTCATCCTTTATGGAAACAACATACTTAACAAATTCCAGAATTAAAAAAAAATTAGAAAAATTAGAAAAATATATCAAGTTTAACATTGTAAAGGTACTTAGGTATATGACATATACCATAAGAAAAGTATGATATCTCTGTTAGGTAGAATGATTGCTAAGTGCTCTGTGTCTGGCTCACCATTTTGCTGTATATATGCAGGGAATTACATACAGTACTCATTCAGTGCCTATTCCTTGAATAAATAAACTCGATAGATTGAACAAACACTGATGAAACCATGTTAATACATTCTATCATTGTGGGCCTTGACAGATCTCATTAAGCGTTTTACAACAGTTGTTATTATTATTTTTTTTAATGTTTATTTATTTTTGAGAGAGAGACAGAGTGCAAGCAGAGGAGGGGCACAGAATCCAAAGCAGGCTCCAGGCTCTGAGCTGTCAGCACAGAGCCTGATGTGAGGCTTGAACCAACAAACCGTGAGATCATACCTGAGACAAAGTCGGACACTTAACTGCTTAACCAACTGAGTCACTTAGGCGCCTATAAAAACTAGAGTCTATGTTAGAAATGTATGGATAGATAGATGATAGATAGATAGATAGATAGATAGATAGATGATAGATAGATAATATAGAGAAGGTATATAATACCTTCTCTATAATAATATACCTCTATAATAATATAGAGAAGGTATATAATAACTCTGTAAGTAAACTTAGGTCAATACCTAAAAAAAAATCAGAACAAGTTTTTTAAAAGGCTTTATGTCTAAGAGTGGGGTGTCTGTAACAATATCGGTCTTTTCTATTTCAATGACAGTTTGGATTCAGAGTAAAGTTTAAAGTAAAATCTCTTAAGGACAAAATAAATGGCCATTGTATTGAAGGCCATCACTCAGCTTGGTTGCTAGTGAAATGTAGGTTCTGTTCTGTGATTATATTAAGGATTTGAATGGCTTTCAAGACTAGTATCTACTCTGTGTTAAGTCATAGGCTAAAAGTGTTCGTGTTAGTAATTCCTGAAACCAAGGGATTGAACACCGAATGACATTTATTGAGTACTGAAGGAAGGACAAATACACGAAGTTCTTGAGAATCTTTTTTTTTAATGTTTATTTATTTTTGAGAGAGAGAGAGAGTTGGGGGGGGGGGAGGGACAGAGAGAGAGGGAGACACAGAATCCAAAGCAGGCTCCAGGCTCCGAGCTGTCTGTCTGCACAGAGCCCGATGCAGGGCCCAAACCCAAGGACCATGAGATGATGACCTGAGCCAAAGTCAGATGCTCAACTGACTGAGCCACCCAGGTGCCCCAAAATAATGAATATATCACTCTTCTAATTTTTCTTCCTAAGCCTAGAATTTTGTAGTTTTTTAAATGTTTTTGTGTGTTTGTTTTTGAGAATCTTGAATAGATTTAATTCTACCTATGCCACTGAGAATATTTTCTCTTTGGTCAAAAACATGACAAACACCTGGAAATAAGAAGAGGAGTTTATTTTAAAGAATCCAAACGATCAGTTTTTATGAAGTACGTGAAGTGCTGAAAACTAAAAACTAAAAGAAAACATTCACCCGGGAGTCCGAATACATGAATTTTGTCTCAGCTGTGCTAGTAACTGGCTGTGCGACCCTGGACAAGTCACTTAAACTTGCTGGCCCTTAGGTTTGTTTCGTTTGGTTTGGTTTGGTTTCGTTTTGTTTTGTTTTGTTTTGTTTTGTTGCGTTGTGTTTCATCTCTTAAATGGAAGATGTCACAGAGGGATTTGATGATTCTAAACCCTGAGTCTAAATCCTGGTGGATTCGACAGAAAGGAATCAAGGCACGGGAGTGTGGAAGGGGCGCCTGAGTTCTGTTTGTAATGAAAGGAGTTGGCCATCAAAAGTTGGGATGCAAGAAAGGCTCAGGGCCCAACACGCCACACGCTGTTTCCTGCTCCAGGTAAAGCTGCCTTCTCTCACACAATTTGCCAGCTCAATTCTTTCGGTTTTTCTGATTCTCATCCACAGGACACTGCAATCACTTGCTAGTTTGTGTGTATTTGCTCAGAGTAATCATATTACATCCGCCGACGCACGGTGTGGTTCTAGGACACGGCAGCATTTCAGCTGCAGGAAAGAAAAGGATCAATCTGAGCGTTCTTGAGAAAGATTGCAAAACTGCTTTTAGTTCACATAGTGTATTTCTCGTGTGAGATTTCTTTTAATCGGGAAAAAGTGATTTTTAAAAGGAGAAACTCGGATGTTTCCTAAAGCAACATCCAAAGCAATTAAATGGAGCTTTTTAAGCCACATGATCTTTTTCCCTCTCTCAATCTCCTCTTTAGCCTTAAGTAAGAACCAAAAGAGACCTTTGAAAAATGATGATTTTTTTTTTACATTTAATATGTGATCTTTTCATGTTTCTGCTGTTGTATGCTTTTGAGCTGTCTAACAACTATAGCTATGTAGCCAGAAGGGCAGACTTGTCTTATATCCTGTGAAGATGTGACTACCTGAAGTGTGACAATGAAAGAAAACATAAGAATTCTATGAAAGGTTTGACTACAGAGAATATGGGGCCAAGACCTTCATCTAACCCTGGATACACATTATTCTTAATAATGCATACTGGTATCTCTCTCTCTCTCTCTCTCTCTCTCTCTCTCTCTCACTCCTCTCTCTCTCTCTCTCTCTCTCTCTCTTTTTTTTTTTTTTGTTTTTTTTTTTTGGCCGACTTTAAGTAGTGAGCTTACGGAAATTGACAATATTTTACAGAAACATAATTTTTTTTAAAAAAAAGCATAGTTCTGTTTCCTGTATCTTTCACAGTTCTTTAATTTGAGACATATCACTTTTATCTCGTCTTGCTTTAACACCAGATTTGGTTTAATTAAATTTATGTCAAATGAACACATGAAACGAAAGGAAAATCAGAAAGCCTGCAGTTGCCCATTAGTGAGTCAGTGACTGCAGTGAAAGGCTTTTGAAGCCTGGCTTACTGCCAGGACAAGCTTGCAATGATGCTCGGAGACACCCATGATGCTTTGAAGGGAAGGACTTAGCTGACCTGAGCCTGCTCAGTGGAATCAGTCAAAATCCTCATGGGTTGAATGTAAAATCTATAATAAGTTTTCTGTCTCCAACCATTTACCTGTCAAAGGAAAAGAGTAGGGGGTGTAAAGTCACAATCCATATAGAAAATTAATTGTTTTAGGCTCAGTTATTATTATTATTATTTATTATTATTATTGATTGTGTGGGTGGTTTTGTTCATCTGTTTTGAAAGCAACATGCCAAGCCTTTTAAAAGTAGTGCCATACTGTCAATCTCTTGAGACCCTCTATCAAAACGGTATTTAGCTTAGGCTCTTCTAATTGAAATAACTGTCAACTAGTCAGATACTATATGGTGCTAGAGAATATAAAAAGCATAACCTTGAAGAACTCATATTTAGAGCTTTGCAAATGTGTCACTGTTGAAACACCTAAGTTTAAAAATAAGTAAAGCCCCGAATGTTTTGACACTCCTCTTAAAATGCAAAGTAAACTATCACCTCTCGTATTGCTTCTGATACCACATGTTCCTTGTGTTTTTATACTTGAACACATTTAATCCATCCAGCTTCAGCACCCCCATGCAAAAATATATTGAATGGCTCTGCCAATCCAATGCAACGTTTTTGTTTTGTTTTGTTGATTTGGTCTTTGTGTTCAGACGTTTTTCTGAAGGGGTATGTATGGCTATGATCATTCTTTTTTGCTTATTGCAAGCTGATTCAGAGGGTCATTTGCATTTTATCTTTTCGAATTTTTGACATTAAAGTCTTTACGCCAACTTTCAACAATAAAACAAATAAACGATTATTCAGAAGTGGGGTACAGTACACATTGGCAAAATAAGCCACGTAGCAGCAAGCTTGGTGAACATCTAGAAATACCAAAGGGACTGAGGAAGGCAAGAGCAGGCTCTTTGTGTCATTTGACTTCTCTAGTGCTATTTGAAAAGCATTGAAACAAAGAAAAGTCTAAGTGTTCCCAAAGTCAAATCAGTATTATCTGAGGGTGCTTCCACAATGCAGATATCCCACGTATTTAATTTCAGATTTACTCAGTTTTGCTAGCCTTTCATCGTTGCACCGTCTCACATTTTCTACTTATCGAGGTCCTGCTTTTTCCTTTGTTTTGTTTTCTGTTTCATTGATAACTGAAAATGAAAGTGAAGCAAAGCAGAGGTAAAAATTCCAAGGGTTGCATTTATTCCATCCGAGCAAGTTTCCATTTACAAATCCAGTGTGCCTCAGTATGTTCTGAAATGTGGGTCTGCACTGGAAAACCACACTAAGAGCTGCCTTCGGGGGAATGTTGTTTGGAGAAGAAAAAGGATTTCTGTCTAGAGCCGAATATGGGACCTCATTTCTCGGCCAGTGACAAAGTCCTTAATTTTGCGGAATTTGTGAAATATGTTGAGCTGGATTCTGCCACTTGCCTCTAGTTGGATATTAGTACTCTTTCATTTTCATGAGATCAAATAAGATATAAAAATATTCAGTGTTTTCAAATTCCATAGGATATAGTACAATCCTAGTAATATAAGAAAAAAGATGGGTTTAATTTGCATTCACATTACCTGTGATGAGGTTAAAAATGTAAGTTTCTATTCAAATAATTCAGTTCTTAAAACTCATGCCTTTCTTTGTTCTCAATGTACATTTAACATTTAAAATATTTTATAACACCAACACATACTTCTCCTAATAACTTCAATTATCATTAAAAAGGAAGAATTTCATGTTTATGAAATCATCTTCAGTTATTTAATATTAGTTCAAAATTCTTACTGCCCTATGTATTTTTCTTATGAAACACTTGTCAGTCCCTTCAATGATTTTGTTTAGGAAAAGATGAATTATCTGTTACAAATTGCACATGATCATGGTAATTGAAAAGAATCTTAAAAGGCTCTAAGAACTATTTAATAATAAAAGTTTTAAGAAATTGAATATATCTGTGAACATGGAAATAGCCTTGTTTACTTGTTTTGGATTATGTTAAGATATTATTAGATGTCTGCTTTGTTTTATTCATGAAGACTTTTTCAGAGTTACAAGGAGAAAAACAAGCAAGCATTCAAAACTGTCTTAGAGATGGCTCAGAAATATTTCTTCCCTCCTGCAAAATATTTGTCCAATAAGCTTTTTAAAACCAGAATACGTAATGACCACAGTATTCAGGCAAATTTTTACTATTTTTTTTTATTTTGAATTATTCTATTTATCCTGTAGTGTAGTTTCCCTCCCCCACCCCCCCCACCCCCGCCTTGGCACTGCGGATCTAGCCTCTTTATTCCACATTTTAAAACCAAATTGCCAGGAGTGTCTGAAAGGCTGTACTTCAGAAAAAAAAAAAAAAAAAAAAAAAAGCACTTCAGGGCCAAGCTTTTGCTAACACACCGAGCATTAAGAGATGAATCAAGGGCGTGTAACAGAAAGCTGAGAGCACCTTTCGCTCTGGAATCAAAGGCACGCCACCAGGAGTCAACATTTTGCCTGAAGTTGCTCTCTCTGGCTCTCCCATTGCCTGTAATGAAGTAGCTAAAAGGACATTTGGGACAATCCTGGGCCAAGCAGAGCTGTCTCAGATCCACCTAAAGAATCATAGCCAAGAGAAAAGAAAAATGATTCTAAGACATATCTCAATCCGATTCTCTGTATTTGTCCACAGAGAGTAAAATGTGTCAAGGCATGGCCCATGTTACTGGGAGTAGAATTTGAGATTCAGTCAGTTGCTCCTGAATCGTCTCCAATAAATTGCCACCCACTTGAACTCTGCCTTCATTCTGATCCAGTTGATGTGAATTTAGGAGCCCGTGTTTCATGAGGATGCGAATTCCAAAGTTATGTGTTTTCTGACTTCCTCAATTATTCAAAGTGGAAGTGTTGGGATGGAACGATGAGAGAGGAAAGAGGAACAAGCCATTCAAAAATGATCCAAGAAGACGTTTTACCCACGTGCGACTTTTATCAACGGTAAGGCTCTCTGACAGGAAGGTATTCCTACAGATACTTTTCTAGCTCAAAGTAAGGATTAATGCAGAAATCCTGATATTCTGATAATGTCAGTGCCCAGCAAAGTACCTTCATAACACTTCCAAAAGAAAATTGCTTACAGGTGCCATTTATTCATTTATGTTTATACAATGAAGCAAATAGATCAGTAAATGGATATGAAGCATTTGGAGTATTGGGGAAGCCAAACTTCATTACACCAATTTTTTTTTTTTGGTCACACAACCCACTGCATCCCTAGTTTTAGACAGATGTTAAATTGCAAAGACAGCCCGAAATTTGCAGCACCTTTTCAGTGAAGGATTCTTTTTTTTTTAAGAATTAAAAGCATAGGTCTGTTTTAATGTTGTCCTCTAAATAAATGAAGAAATAAATATATATGTTCTTTTGTAGGTTAAATAGTGTCTCTCTTCAGTATTGTTGAGAATACAGGGTGAAAGGCAAGAAAATGTATTTTAAACATAATGTTACAAGACATGATTATCCCTCTTACAAAATACAAGTATTTAAGTGAAATAAGATGTATTATTTATGCAAATCCAACTTAAACCTCCAAAGAAAGCGTTCGGCCTCAACTTGAAGACGGTATATTTTTTCATTACTGTAACTGTTCACAGGAGAGCCCACATCACTTATTTTTTAGAACAATAACTTGTTTTATCTGTTGTCAACACTGGCACATAAAACGCTTGGAGCATATTTTAGAAATCACAGAGTTCTGTCTTTGAGTTCTGTCCTTACAGATTCCCCAGTTCTAACAATATCATCACAGAATATTGAAATATTCACAGCAAAGGGACACACGAGTTTGAAGGTTCCAGTCAAACTGATTATACAAAGTGTGAACACCAGGGTCGTCCCCACATAAAAGCTGACAAGTCAAAAGGGGAGGTAATGTGCGTTTTCACTGGCAAATGCTAAAGACAGCCTCATTCCTGTGATCAGAGCCATTATGGAAAGAAAGGATTTTGATTAAGACCCTTACCTTTGCACAGAAGCAAATTTGAAAGAAACAATGAGGGAGCATGTGCCCAGCGCACATCTGAAATATGAATTAATACACCTCCGACGATGAGCACTTACGTTTCAGTTACAAAGACAGGGTGAATTCATGAACTTGGTTCACCATTCCCCTTTGCATAGGGATGGGGTTCAAAACAGGCAGCGAGGAAGTCACTTACAGTTTGCAATTCGGCTCTCATGTGGAAGTCTGCAGTAGGTATGAGCAAAATATACAGTGAAGAATATGTAGCTCAATATTATACAGCAAAATCGAACTTTGCAACTGCTTATGCATAATTAACTACCTGGGACTAGCCTGCTCTGGTGTTCCACTTTATAGAGCAATAAAAAATTAAACTAAAAATACAGACTCCTAGGTAACTGTGGTCACAGTAAAACTCTGTCTTCCTTTGCAGGCTTATTATTTCCCGAAGCTGTGGCTGACAGCTTCTATGAACACACATTTTTGCATATATTTTGTTTATGTGCAAGCCTTGGCATTTCAGCCGTCTCCTGCTGAGGCCCCTTCCTACCATATGCTTCTGTTTTTCTTCATTAGGTGATGTGATCCCTTTTGACTGTTGCATGCACGGGAAAGGACAGTGGGCTGGGTGGGGGCGGAGAAGAAACCCTGCTTTAAGAGAGTGCACGTCAGTTGGCCTTCAGCTGTTTGGAGCTGATTGCCTCTGACAAGTGTTGTAGCTCCTCGTCCTAATGGATGTCTCTGCTGTAGCAGAGAAGAGGTGAAAAGGATGTGATTTCCAGTGAAAGAAAGCAATGTGAACTATTATTTAATTACTCCCTAATATAAAACTCCCTAGGAGTCCCTGTTGATTTATAGTTCTAGCTTCCCGTTTCTTTATTAATGAACAATCTAGTCATTTAATACAGTGCACTTAAGTCACACCTGTTATTGATAGACACTTTCCCAAACAGAACAAGGCAAATAATCCATTTTAATGCTCTAAGCATACATGCTTCTGAAGTGTTTTCTTTTCTCAAATATAGAACCTGCTCTTTCACCCTGTAGAAAAAAACAACAGCAACAACAACAACAAAAACTTGCATTAGTGTTATCCAGGTTTTTTGGGGTTTTTTTTTTTTCCCAGTGGTCGAGAAGATTTGGTATGCACAATTTTTTTTTTTTCTTATTGCTCTGGTTACTGAACTTTTCAACTCTCTGGCTTCCTAGAATCAATTAAAATCCTCTTCCTGCCCCCCCCCCCCCACCACCATCCCTCCTTCAATCCTCACTCCAACAGGGTGCTGAGTTAAGGAGACATAGTTTTTGTTTTGTTTTTTAACCTCATGCAATTTCTGAATATGCTGAAATTGATATTGGTCAACAATCCACCTTCTACACAGAATTCATTGCCCTACCGGGGAGCTTGGACTTCAGAATCCCAGAAGTAGTAATAATGCAAATCTGTTACTCATTGTCAAATGACAGGGTATTTTGCAATCAAGTTGTTTCTATTAATTTCTTTCCTTAAGGAAACAGTACAGGCAAAGACATGGTCATGGGATGTTTCAGGTTGAATTCTGTTTATGTAGCATATTAAAACGGCACGGCCCTTGAAAAGATTTAAGTAGTAGCTGGCTTCTGTACACAAATTAAGTATGTAATAATAAGGTTATATTATTTTTTCAATATATAGCTTGTAAAAGTAAGTTTTTTATGTTTTCTTTTCTTTTTTTGCTACTACCTCTATTTGCCCTACTCGGTTTTCCTGAAGTATTATTCTTTCAGTATCTAGACATATCGTAGCTTATACTGTAGCAAATTCAAGATCCAGTATTTCGCAAAAGGCTACATATTAACTTCAAGAAAACGCACTGTGTTTGTGCCAAAATCTCATATGGAGAATAAAACTTTCTGTGTTACGCAGTCCATATGTTTAGTTCAATCATTTTTAGCTCATATTAATTTTTAAGTATTCGTCTTTCATTTTGCTATGCCCATATGTAGTCGGGCAAAACTTTGAAAATTGCTGTTCTTTTTAAATGTAGCCATTTTGCTGATTTGGATATTATCAGAAAACCATTCATACAATAATGCTACGCTCTGTTGTTTTTCTATTCTACATTTTTGTGTTCCTGAGAAATAGTCACATCTGCCTGGTTTAAGTATATGTAAGATACAAACAGATCTTGCAATTGACAATACTACAATTTTATGGTAAAAGCTGATATTCAGGGTTTTCCCAAAGTTAAATCTCTGACCTTTAACACAGACTCTAATATTGTTCTTTACAGTCATGTGAAGAAACATATTTTTATCCAATGGCTGGCATCAATGTAGACCTCTGATTTGTATAGAAAGAGTGTTAATGCGTGTGGTTGCCATCGCCTCGTCCCTTTAGGATATTGTATTACTTTGAAGCAGAGTGTGTCTAACGGTGACATGTGATCCATATCTTTATGATTTACTTGCGTTGCTATAAATCAAATGTTGATCATCTTGGAGGAAGAAAGGCTACTGACATGGCAGTTTCCAAAACGAAATGGTAGTTATGCCAAATTGAACAATTTGTTCTCTTCATGCCGATTAAACATTTTGACTCCTGATATAAAATTTGATAGTTTGACACCAAATGTTGAAAATACGAAATAGAATCCACCAAATTTTGTGAAGGTAAAATTCTATTTTCCACTGTGCTGTACGATAAGGGAATGTTCTCTCTCTTTGTTATAGTTACTATTACTATATGTAAATTACTCAAATAGCAGCACACAAATGTTTCCTTTTCTTGTGTAGTCCCTCAAGAAAAGATGAAAAAAAAACCTAAAATTTGAATTCTAATGTTTTCAATGTAAAATCAATTAAGTTTCATCTAGTTCCTGATAACAATACATCAACACTCCTTCCTCTTTTGTTTCTAAATATTTGTAGGGGGTGAAGCAAAAACATGATTGTTAGAAAAGTAGCCGTTTTCTTGTCTCATTTGACAGAAAAATCCAGGAGATTTCATGCAGTAGAGCAGCATAGAGCTAAACCTGCTGATTATATTCAAGGTCTAAACACCAAGAATACAGCTATTACAAAATATTTTTAAAGTTGATTCATTTTCCCAAGATAGGTATCTTAATATTAATTAATCTGGTTTGGGGAACATGAAATAGACTATTTAAAGGTGCTGCATTTGCTATACAACTGATCATCTTCTACTTTAAGAATTTTTTTTTTGCAAGATTTATGGCATTTTACATATTTAAAAGAAAAGTGAATAATGAAAGTTTTCTGTGAGGATGAATACAAAACTACCTCAATCCTACACCTTTGCTAATGCTGAAGAAAGTTCAGTGCTTAGTTCTGGAAGTAAGAAGTTTCTCTTGGATTACTGGAACTGTTCATATTCCTTTTGCCTCTACTTTTTTGTTGTTGTTAATGAAAGAAACACACACACACACACACACACACACACACACACATACACACACACCAAAAATTATAGCAACTGAATTTTAACAGGCTGCTTTTGGCCCTGAGGGCAAACTCCTTAGTTTTAAAAACAAATGTGATTATAATAAGGAATTTTTTACAGAAGAGCTTCAAAACCTCTTATAAAATATTAAAAAAAAATTGTTTCTTCTCTCATTCTCATAAACAACAGTAAAATAACCAGTACATAAAATTGTAGGAAAGCAGGTGATTTAAACTAGATTTTGAGATGAGGGAGTCTCAGAGCAACTCATCTTTTACTCACCTCACTAAAATCCTTGGCATTATTTTAATTTCTTAAAGCAAGTTCACATTTCTCCCTGACCACTGTGTTAATGCTGCAAAGACGCCCCTGAATTCAAACATATAGCACTTGTCTAATTATCAAAGAATTTTCATGACACTGAAACATATGTCCCCGTCATCTCTGTAAAGAGACTTGTAAACCAAGAGCATTTGAACCCCATGAATACTAAATGAACATTTACAAAAGTGAAAATATATTTCTACCGAGAAGCCAAATGGATTTCGAGTGGCAAAACCTTAGGTCTCCAAACGTCTACTTCAATTTGATCTAATAACCAGAATGAATACGGCCGTTCAGAAATTCTGGCAGCAGTTCCATCCAGTTACGCTGCATGCGTTAAATATTCATGGGTGGAGAGGTAGTGGTCATTTTAAGAGAAGAGACTCCGACTTGAAAACATAGGCACTTTGCAAATCAACAATTAAGGGTCTACCTCCCCGTCTGCAGAGAGCAACGCTCATCGTGCCATGGCTCTACAAACCCTGCGCGCTGAAGACGCACTCCCAAATCCAAAGGAAAACCGTTGAGGTTTACAAACTACTTTTCTTAATCATCCAAAGTACAGGGGGTGGTATTCTTGCTTCATTTGTGGGTCCACTCCCAACTCCAAACAGATCTGAAACCATTACAACGCATGGCAGTTGGTCGGTGGTGTGGAAAAACCTCATTTACTGACTGGCCAGACAGTTTTAAAAACCTTCAGATTTTTCTAAGTCTAGGTTATTAACTGTCTGACTGTAATCACATCTTCACCATAGGGAGCTTCAAAAGCTTTTCATTTGCATTGAATCAGTTGCCTTCCTCCCTGTCTTTTTTTCCCCCTGGAAATAAGCTTAAATAATTCAACAAACTACACACATGGCTAGTGATTATTGAACCATTCTGAAACACTCGAGGCAAATGGACCATTATGTGGTGGGAATTAAAACTTTCTTCCCAGTCGCTGGGAGGGTATGTGTTCATATGTACAAATATATGTGTCTCTGCAGCACTTCACCCTCAAATAATGGGAAAAGCGCCCACCTTTGTGCCATAACTTTGATTCCCCAAAGCTGGTTTCAGCAGCTATTCGGCCAGATAAAGAGCCTTCAGGTGTGCATGTATATTCAATATTTCTTTGCCCAGGTGTGGAGACTAAGTTACTTTAAAAGAAAATACAGGGGCGCCAGGGGCACCTGGGTGGCTCGGTTGGTTAAGCACTTGACTTCAGCTCAGGTCACGATCTCGGGGTCCATGAGTTCGAGCCTTGCATCAGGCTCTGTGCTGACAGCTCAGAGCCTGGAGCCTGCTTCGGATTCTGCGTCTCCCTCTCTGACTGCACCCCCCCCCCCGGCTCACACTCTGTTTCTCTCTCTCAAAAAAAATAATAACAATAATAATAATAAACATTAAAAAAATTAAAAGAAAATACAGTACTTTTCATGGCCACACAAAGATGAATAAGAATAAATTATATTATTTTAATCATTTTAAATGTTCACAATACTTAGATCACAATATGATTAAGGACGTTTGGCAACTTGACTTAGCCTTGATTGTAAACATTTCTATTTTGTTAGGTCTCTCGGTAAAAGTATTTAGGCATATTTTGCATTTATAGCCACAGAAACTTTTGAAATATCCCAAACCTGGAGAAATATTTTGTAATTTATTTTACCATCTGTTTCTGTGGATGTTTGATGAATGAAGATAAAAACTGTGGGCATCATCAGCCTACGGTAGAAAGTAGGATTTTATGGTAGATTTTAAAAAAGAAAAAAATTAATTTCAAAAGACATAAATAATTTTTATTGATATAGTGCTTTTATTTCTCTAAGCAGATAGCAATAAAAACAAGGAATAAAAGACAGAAAAGTCACATATTTTCATAACAACAATAAATCTTCAATGTAAAATATCATAGAACATTGAATTAACGGTCTCTGACTGCATAGTGGAAAATTTATTGGGAGTAGAGTTATTTTTTTTCTTTAAACATTAACTTTGAAGTCTTAAAGAATGAGTCCTACTTCACTGCCTAAGACTAATTCAAATAATTTTTGTAGTAAAGCACTAGCTATCAGATACGGTATATGTCCTAAAACTCACCAACTTTAAGAATATGCCTACACTAACAATTTCATATACATATGAGTTGTGACTATTTTGTGATTATGTGTGTGTGTGTGTATAAATAAGTTTTGTGATGTGTTTTAGTATTTATGTAGCTTTGCGTACTCTTTCCAGTAGTGTGCACCTTTGTCTAACTTACGACACATTTGTCTGAATTATGATGTATATAAAAATGTATGAGTGCAACAAAAAAACTCATGTGTGTAAAATGAGTAATAAGTGACACCATTTGTTGTTCTGTTTCTTATATCTTTAATCCTCTGGATGTCTTTTCCCTAATTCTCTCACAGAATGAGCCTAATTCATGATTGGCTCTTAACAAATACTTGCTGTTGAATGAACCCATCTACTTTATTCCTTGTAGGCTGGTATAACATGAGAGCAGTTTACAACACTAGAGAATTTTATTTTATTGTGTATTTTGCTGATTAGAGTACATTTATTTGAATATAGATTTTTTTAAACATATATTCTGTGCTATTATGTCTTTGCTGCTTTAGCCCTGAGTTGGCTAATTCTTCTTAACATTATTCCATCAGCTTGAGCATCCTAACTACTCTGCCGTTAATTACTATCTCTATTCAAGACAGATTCATGTACTTTTTTGAGAGGTGCTGGTGGTAAGAAGCGGTTTATAGACAGCTTTGAGATCTGATTTTTTAATGTATCCTTTCCCCAAAATATTTTAGATAGATTTTTCAGAGTTCATAAGCCCACTGAAATCAACCCATGGAACCCAAATTAACAGTACCTAATTTAATAAATAAATACTTAAAAAAAAGAGTACTGAAATTTAAGGGGATTTGTGAACCTTGGAGCATTGATTTAAGGCAAGTAATGTGACGCTATCAACTCTAATCGACAAGACCAGGAGTGGGCAAACTATGACCCTGAGGTCAAATCTGAATGTCAATTGTTTTTATAAATAAAGTTTTATTAGAACAAACTCAGCCTATTCATATACATATTTTATCCGTAAATGTGGCTGTTTTCATGCTACAATAGCATTATTGAATAGTCACAACAGAGGACATATGGCCAAAGTCTACAATAATTATTATATGACCCTTTACAGAAAACAGTTTGCCAAACCCTGGAATAAAAGTGTAGTCTAAATACAGTGATTTTTTTTTTGGGTTACACAAGAAGCTAAGACTCAAATTTAATATGAATTATGATTATTAATGTAAACAGCTGTCTGAAAATGCAAGTGACTTTGACTTTAGGAAAGTAAAAAAATAAAAATAGTAAGGATAATAGTGTGAAGGCAGCAGTGTTTACCAGGGACATCTAAAGAATATCATACAGTTCTGGATATCGCATTTTGGTAGGGTTACCAAACTGAGGTGTTGTTTTGTTTTTTCCCTGGGAACGAGACCAAGATGATGAGAATATAGAAAACAATAAATTTAGAAGAAGCAGTTAAGACGCCAAGGCTGGTTAGCCTGGAAAAGGAGAGGTGGGAGGGTAGTCAAGGAGAGGCAGAGGGAAATGATACCTGTTCTCAGATATTTTAGTGATCTTTGTAGAAGTTGGATTTAATGTGTTATGTCACCCCACCCGCAGTGGTATGGTGACAAACTTTGAGCTAAAAATAGCCCCGGTTTGTACGTTTGCCAATTTTTGTGGCGTAAATATTCCCACTGTGGCTTCTTTCAGCTACCAATAGGAAGTCACTGAGAAGGGGTGCACACGATTGGTTTCACCAAGCACATCAAGACAAGCTCCAGCACACCACTGCACAAGGCAAGAGTAAAGCATGTGGCTTAAAACTACAGGAAGCAAACACAGCTCACTATAAGACACTTGAAAATTGAACTGGGCTTCCTCAGGAGACTGTCAGTTCCTTTTCTGAGAAAATGTTTAACAGAGGCTGTGCATGTACTATATGAATATACCAATGAACTGAAAAGCATGTAAGAAGAATGTGGGGTGCCTGGGTGGCTCAGTCAGTTGAGTATCTGACTCTTGATGTCGGCTCAGGTCGTGTGATCTTGTGGTCATGAGATCGAGCCCCACTTGGGTCTCTATGCTGAGCGTAGAGCTTGTTTGGGATTCTCTCTCTCCCTCTTTCTCTGCCCCTTCCCCACTAGAGCATGTGCTCTCGCTTTCTCTAAAATAAATAAATAAACATTAAAAAAAAGAAGAATGTGTTTTTTTAATCCCATGCAATTGTTTATGATTCTGTGATATTTGAAAATTTGTTAAATATGCTATTAAGCCCTTCTGCCATTTTCATTCTGAGATAAAGTTTCAAGTGTTATAATCTCATGGGAGTAAGGCATTTATCTGTTGATGTCAAATCCTATATAAAAGGTTTTTTTTTTTTAATTTTTGTTTAATGTTTATTTTTGAGAGAGAGAGAGAGAGAGAGAGAGAGAGAGAGAGAGAGAGAGAATGCAAGCAGGGGAGAGGAACAGAGAGAGAGGGACACACAGAATCCGAAGCAGGCTCCAGGCTCTAAGCTGTCAGCACAGAGCCCAACGTGGGGCTTGAACTCATGAACCATGATATCATGACCCGAGCCAAAGTCAGACACTTAACTGACTGAGCCACCCGGTCGCCCCTATGTAAGAGGCTTCTTGAGCACGGCTATATTCAAACTTGCCAGAACACATGACTTTTCCATCTATCTTTGTATAAACTTCTCATTTTATCTCAGACTGGCTCTCCTTCAAGGTATTGAAACTGCCTTTATTTCCTTTTGTTGCAAGTGTCTTTTTGATATGAAATGTGTTCGTTGTAAAACCCGGGGAGATAATTGGAGGTGGTATCTTATATTTGCTTGCCTGTGGCTTCCTCAGGGAAGGCATTTCAGGAAAATTCCCCAAACATCCCTGAGATGTGGTGCGAGAATGCCTAGATACACCATTGATCCACAGGATCAACTTTCTTAGGTGACTGAAGAAAAAAAGTCTTAAGATCACTTTTCTCGCAAAAATCCAATTCTACAAGATAAAAAATAAACCAACATGATGATACCTATTTCTCACCACACTGAAATATTAAAAGTGAGAGCAGGTCGTGGCTGACTTTGTTGGCTGACTATCCAACAGCTAATTCCTACACTTGCAGAACTGAATTTTTTGTTGGGTAGCCTTGTATATTAGGAGGATCTGGACTCCTGCACAGCCTTAGTGGGGAAATGTTAGTGACAGTCTCCTTATTAATGATTATTTGAAGAGTGAGCATATAGTATAACCCAAGCCTACAGGCCATGGGAAAAATTTGCTCTTGGTATTCAGGAAAAAGAACCAAAAGACATCAGAATTATGAGATTCTTTGGGCCATGACTATAAGGAGGCAACTCAAGACACATTTCCAGGTTGGAAGACCATAAGATAGGAAGAAACCGGATGCGGTATGATGCTTTTTAAATCACTGGTTTAATTCCTGGAAACATGTTCCATCTGAACTGCTTTTTGTGTAAATTAAAAAAGAAGATTACATAGAGACTTTTTACAAACAAACGAAAGCAGAGAAAGTTATTTTCCAGAAGAGAAGCACTATAAGAAATAACAGAAAAAGTTCTGCAGGCAGGAGTGTACCAGCTGAAAGTTTTAATCTCAACAAGAAATGAAGATGTCAGGTTTGTACACTATGAGTAAATACATGAATTTGTTTTATTGTGTTTAATTTCTGTAAAAGATACTTGTCTTCAAAGAAACACCAAATTATGGATGTATTGTTTGCTTTCTAACATATAGAGAAATAATATCTGACAATAATAGCAGTGGATGGGAGAGAAGAAAGTTAACTATACTATTGTAAAGTTCTTATGCATGTGAAGTGGTATAGTATTATTTGATGATTAGCCTTGATAAGTTAAAGATGTATATTGTAAACCTTTAAGCAATCACTAAAGACTTAAAAAGAGGTATAACTAATAAGCCAATTATGGAATCATTTAAAAATGGTCAAGGGGCACCTGGGTGGCTTAGTCGGTTAAGCATCCGACTTCAGCTCAGGTCATGATCTCACGGTTTGTGAGTTCGAGCCCCACATCAGGCTCTGTGCTGACAGCTCGGAGCCTGGAGCTTGCTTCAGATTCTGGGTCTCCCTCTCTATGTTCCTCCCCTGCCCACGCTCTGTCTCTCTCTCAAAAATAAAATAAAAACATAATTTTTTTAAATGGTCAAGAAACCCATCATTAAAAATAAAGAAGAATAAGGAGAACGAAAAGATTAGGCAAATAGAAAGCAACTAGCAAAATGGTAGCTTTAAATCCAGCCATATCAATAATTGAATTAAATCTAATCATATCAATAATTTCATCAAATATACATAATCTAACTAACCTCAAATTAAAAGACAAAGATAGGGGCGCCTGGGTGGCGCAGTCGGTTAAGCGTCCGACTTCGGCCAGGTCATGATCTCACGGTCGGTGAGTTCGAGCCCCGCGTCAGGCTCTGGGCTGATGGCTCAGAGCCTGGAGCCTGTTTCCGATTCTGTGTCTCCCTCTCTCTCTGCCCCTCCCCCGTTCATGCTCTGTCTCTCTCTGTCCCAAAAATAAATAAACGTTGAAAAAAAAATTAAAAAAAAAAAGACAAAGATAAATAAATTTGATAAAATAGCAAGATTCACCTATGTATGTATAATAAAATTACTTTAAATATAAAGACACAGATAAATAAAAAGGAAAAGGATAAAAAGAATATACATCATAAATTCTAATAAAAATAAGCTGGACTGGCTATATTAACATTAGAGAAACTAGGCATTGAAACAAGCAATATTGTCAGTGATAAAGAGAAACATTACATGATAAGAGATCAATTAATCAAGAACTTATAATAACCCAAAGTGTGTATATATCTAATAATGAGTTTCTAATTTTGAATTCAGCATGTCCTAAGAACAACCCTGTTTGAGACATAGTTCTTTGCTTCAGAAATATATTTTATTCCCCAAGAAATAGTCATATCATTCTACACATCCACTGACATAAATAAATACCTTAGTTTTATTTGGTGAAATATATTTCTAAAATAGGAAATAATATGAATAAATATTAAGAGTGGGTTTTTTTTTCCTTAGTGCTCTGGCAGTTTGATAGCTTTGAGAGCAGAAGTCATTCAGAGTTAGATCTTTCAGAATGCTTGGGTTCAGATATGGGTTTTGAATTTGTCTCTTAGAATACTGAATCTGAAAACCAAGGCAGAATTAAGAAAACTCAATCTGCAAAATATGTGAATTAGGGAATCAGTCTTATTCAACAAAACAAATCTCTGGTAGGCATTAGGTTTAGCAGGATTTCTTCCCTTATGCTTTCTTTCTCCTATTCAAATTAATATTCTAATTTTAACTTGGGATATTGCTTATGCAGTTTAATAAAGAAGAGTTAATCAGATTAAAAGTAAAATCAACCTGATTAATTACTTTTTTTTAAACTAAAACAGATTTTGCATTGGTCTCTGTCAGTTTCTGCCATTTTATTTTTCGCTATTAGCTGTTCAATTCAATTTTATTATATTTCCAACTTTTAATACTAAGATGCTTCTCCTATCTTCGCTGCATGTCAGAGCATAGGTCTTTATTAAAAGCCTGCATTTAGAACAACTTTTTTGCAGGTATTTTCATGTGCCTTCAAACAGTTTCTTCCCTTTGATCGTAAAAAATTAAACAATTTTTCTAAATTGTTCACAATCGGGGCGCCTGGGTGGCGCAGTCAGTTAAGCGTCTGACTTCAGCCAGGTCACGATCTCGCGGTCCGTGAGTTCGAGCCCCGCGTCAGGCTCTGGGCTGATGGCTCAGAGCCTGGAGCCTGTTTCCGATTCTGTGTCTCCCTCTCTCTCTGCCCCTCCCCCGTTCATGCTCTGTCTCTCTCTGTCCCCAAAATAAATAAACGTTGAAAAAAAAAAAATTTAAATTGTTCACAATCGGAGCCATGTTTTTTCACAGAAAGGACAACTTCCAAATGCCATCACTTTCACAATTACTTTCATAGATAGTCTGTTAAAGGTTAAACATCTTTCATTATGCATCAAAACTATAAATTATAAATAAACATACAAAAATGTGATTAATTCCTTTAGAAAGAATATTGTATTTTTTTTCAAAACTAAATGTAGATGTCAGGTGAAAAACTTTCATTCATTTAGTTGGTAGGTTAAGATATATATTGATTGTGTTTGTGCTAGCTACTGTTCCAAACACAGGGAAATACATGAGTATAAAGACTCACATTGGTCCCTACCCTAAGAAGCTTACTACAGGGGCCAGAAGTACTCACTTCAAACAAATATATATATATAAACAAAAAAGTACTCACTTCAAACAAATATATATATATAAAAAAAAAAACAAAAAAAACAAAAAAACAAACAAAAAAAACACCAAAAGAGAGGCACCTGGCTCAGTCCGGTTAAGCGTCTGACTTTGGCTCAGATCATTTTCTCACGGTTCCTGGGTTCAAGCCCCATGTCCAGCTCTGTGCTGACAGCACAGATCCTGTAGCCTGCTTCAATTCTGTCCCCCGCTCTGTCCCTCCCCCACTCATGTTCACTCTCACTTGCTCCCTCGCTCTTTGTCTCTTTCTCAAAAATAAAATAAAACATTAAAAAAATTAAAAAAAAAAAAAAAAAAAAAAAAAAGAACACCAAAAGAGGAAAAGACTGGCTAATGACCTGCTTGGATTTCAGCATTTGAAGGTGAGAGGCCTTTGAAACATATGGGTGTAAGTGTTTCAAGGTGTTTTTTTGAAAATTAAATGGCATATCATAGGGTTTGGCCCAGAGTGAGTATGAATCAAGAGAGGGAGCAGCCAAAGGTCTTAAGAAAATAGAGGTAATTTGAAATTCTTGGGGAAGGTGTAAATATGAGTTGACCAGAAACACAGTGGTAGAATTAATGGTAATTTGAGCATCATTTGAGACTGATGATTAGGAATTCATGGTGAGGGGCACCTGGATGGATCAGTCTGTTAAGCATCTGACTTCACGTCAGGTCATGATATCACGGTTCGGTTTGTGGGTTCGAGCCCTGTGTTGGCCTCTCTGTGCTGACAGCTCAGAGCCTGGAGCCTGCTTGGGACTCTGTGTCTCCCTTTCTTCCTACCCCTCCCCTGCTTGTGCTCTGTCTCTCTCTGTCTCTCAAAAATAAATGTGTAAAAAAAATTAATGAGTAAAAAAGGAATTCATGGCGAAATTAATAAGCCTGTTTTGAGACTCCATTAGGCAACCATAAGTTGTTCCCCGTGAGCTCTGAGAAAGGGGACAGCGAGGTTCATTGTAAGATAAAGTTTTGCGAGATGATTAAGATAGAAGAAAAGTGGAGGAAACACCCTTGTAGGAATGGGGAGGAAAAGTAAAGAAATAAGGCAATAAGAAGAGGGGAGGTAAAAAGATGAGGCTAAATCATTTCAAGGAAAGCAAATAAACATAAGTCAATATAATTAAATAAATAAATACCATGAAATGTATTTAATATGTAGTTCATTAGGTTTTGAGTTTTTGAGTTTTGTTATCTACAGCAATTATTTTAATACGAAAGCCACAGAAAAGTAGTAATGTCATATATAAAGGAAATATTTTGTAAAAATTATTTTTGTACCCCTTTCCTCTTGAAAATTAAAAAGAAGAAGAAAAAAAAAGAAAATTAAAAAGAAAAAGCAAAAACCAGGCAGTCGGATATTAGGTAAAATGCAAATTAAAAAACCTTATGTGTAAGTTCTATTCTTTGTTTATATATAAAAACAACTTTAGTGAACTTGGCATCCAGATAGTACATAATAGTGGTTAACGAATTGTTCTCCTAACTATGGCTATCAGAGTTTGAATGCACCAATTAGCAGTGTGGGGTGACCTCAGGCAAGTTACTCAGCTGAATTTCCATTTCATCATCTCTAAAGTGGAGATATCAGTACATAACAAATGGGGTTTTATAATGATTAAAAGACAGAATGTACTTAGCATAGAACTTGACAAGTACTAACCATGAAGTAAAATTATATGTTATTAAATTGAACTTGCTTTAATTACAAAAGGTTCATGTGTTTTGAGTGACTGGTCTAAAATATTATAAAAATTTTTAAATGGCTGGAATCCCAATACGAATTGGCACAGTGACAGTAGGTAGGGGTATGTGTAGTAGGTGGTCAATAAATCTTTAGTAGATAAATAAAGAGAAGAATACGATGCTGATTGTTATTATATGAAAACAACTGGTTAACATTTAAGCAATCACCACATTGCATTTAATTATGTGACACCATTAAACGATACAACATGACCCAGGTTTTCTTTAAGTATGATCATGTCCTACATTACAGTGGGAAACTAAAACAAAAGAAAGAAAAACAGAATCAGTTTTTTCTTTTAATAATTGGCCAGTTAGAAATTGCTCTCTTCTCATGTTGCAAACAGAATAATTAGAGTGTTAAGCAATTTGAGTTTGTTAGACAGTGTGATTGGGTAAATCAGAACAATAATTCATAGGGCACAAGGGCTACCAAATTAGTTATTCAGCAAATGCACCTTTTATAGCACCCATGGGGCCTGATTTCTCATTTTTTATTTATTTTCTGTGTGCACCTGTTTAGCTGTTAGATTTCTTCCCTCCCCTGTTACAGCCTCTTGCTCCATTTCACATTTCTTGAGGACTGCACACACAGCAATATTGTAAATTAAAGAAATACAGTGGAAAAGGGGGAAGAAAAGAGTTCTCGAGAGAGAGAAAGGTAAAAGACACCAGAGACTAAGTATATAGAGTGATTTAATGTGCCACATTCCTATTAGAAACATCTCTTCAGAAGATATGCCACTTTTTGTAATAATGTTTTGTCAAATTTTACTTTGACATTTTTTTAAATAAGAAAATAAACATGTGCTTACCTTTGAGCAAGATATGTAACAATAATCTATTTCATTTTCTTCCAAATACCTTACAATAACTTTTCCTGTGCCATAAGCGATTAGTCATATCCACTCTTCTCTAATACATGACACTTGCGTTGTAAAGTTAGGTTATGGTATGCAATTGACTCATTTTTTTTCTCCTGGTAACATCCACAAAGTACATTGATGGGAAATCATCTTGATCTGTTTCATCCGAACATACTTGCTATAATACCATCCTACTGATCTAGAATAACCTCAGTCCAAGAAACCCTCTAGGCAACAAGAAATGAAATCAGATGGACTGCTGGTTGACCAGACCCACTAAGACTCGGGGTGAAAAAGATAAACTCTAGAAATACTGATCAGGGTGAACAGCCTGGAGTTTCTTCAAATTTTTATTTCTCTGAAGACACAGCTATACTTAATAATTTATAACTCAGAAGTTAGGTATTCTTCCTCCTTTTGTTGTTTTGTTGTTGTTGTTGTTGTTGTTGCTTTTCCTGAGCATAATGGAAAATTAGCTTTAATTAAGATTCTATGCAAAGGCCTTAGAGTCTTGCCCAGGTCAAAAACAAGTAAGTAAGCAAACAACACATTATCAAAAAGTTTTCCCTATCAGCATAGGGTGTTAAGGCATTTAAGACTGAATAAATTATAATTGGAAAATAACCATTTGGATAACTATATAAAATGACATCAATTTTTCCTTTATTTAGTTCTTGATTTTGAGTTGATTTGACACCAAGTTTATCTAGAATCAAATTTGTGTTTACACTGAAGTAGAATTTTTTTTGAATATTTATTGAAACCTATACTCATCATAAGCAAGCTGTCCTAATAAAGCCAAGGTTTTGTTCTTTCTTCTTTCCTTCCTTCCTTCCTTCCTTTCTTTTTTCTTTCTTTCTTTCTTTCTTTCTTTCTTTCTTTCTTTCTTTTGTTAATTCACTCATTGGTTTTTATTTTAAAATCTGTATTTGATTCCACTATGCATTCCTTGTGTTATCTTTATTAGAGGGAGAAAGGAATATGGCATTCTGAAAATGAGGCACATGCTTCATTTGATCCAACTTTGCAATTTACTTTTAGTGATTTTTGGTCATTTATTTTTTGAACAAATTATTTATTATATTTTATTGAAAACCAGTGACTCTTATCCATATTTTACTTACAAAATACTTGATCAAACAAGCACTTCTCTTTTGATCACTATAAATGCCAAGGTAAAATTATAGAATTTTGTGAGAATTTGACAACTCTCTAGAAAACCAAGGCTCCATCAAATAATGGAAAAAATATCCCTCATTAAAAGATCTTAAAGGATTTGTTCAACACAGTTCTTGGCATATAAAAAGTACTGAATTAATGTTTAAAGAACTTGGTAGATTTTAATGGAGGAACATTCTTGGATTGGTAGGGACCATAACTTTCAATTTTCTTTTTATAGAGCTACATAGATTAGATTGAGCATGTTATTTAATTTTTTCATGTATCAGTTTGTCATCTACAAAATAGTTTTTAAAGTAATAGTAGTAAGTAATCCATTAAATACATATACACATGTATATTCTGTCACAGTAAATGATACTTCTATCCCTTTCTGTAAGGAGAGCATAGTTTTTAATCAAATCAGCTCTGAAACCTATGGACTCGTTTAAATCCCATTACAGTAAGTAACTTACTAGGTAATAGACACTAGAAGAGCTACATGTCTTAGTTTACTCTGTATAGTACATAGTATAACAAAAAACTACAGACTGGTTAGCTTGTAAACAATGGAAATTTGTCAGTTCTGAAGACTGGGAGGTCCTCAATCCAGACACTAGCATTTCAGTGAGGGCCCGCCCTCTTCCTGGTTCATAGCCAGAACCTTATTTCTGTGTCTTTACATGGTGAAAGGGGCTAGGGAGCTCTGTGGGGTCTTTTTTACATTTATCCCATTTATGAGGGCTCCACCTGTATAATCTAATCATCTCCCAAAGGTCCCACCTTCTAATAACATCACATTGGACATTAAAATATCAACATATGAATTTGAGGGAACACAAATATTCAGACCATAGCACTACCTATGTTCCAAACCACAGTTTCTCCTTATGGAAACTGTATAGCTATACATTTATCTCTCAGAGTTCTAGGAAGTCCATATGGAAAATTGATATGACACTTAATACAGTGCCCAGCCCATGGAAAGTACTTAAATAGTGGTTGCAATTATTATAATACTTTTTATATCACATTGTGAAGTAATGTCCAATTATTCTTAATATTTGTTCATTAATTGGTTTTTGGAAGTTTTGCCTTATTTCCTTCTTTTGGCAATCGAAAAGTAAGATGTTATTTTTCAGTGTAAACTCAGAAATACATGAAGGTAGCTTCCTAACCATAACCAACCCAGTAGCCTAAAACAATTCAGTCATGTTTCTGAATTGGCACCTAGATCTTTAAGACAAATAGTGTTTCGAAGATAAACAGGTTCTTGTTTGTGATGAAAACTTGTATCCAAAGTATACTTGTTGCTCGAGAGGTAAGCCAAAAGGAAATATGGAGTATAACGGGCAATCAGTTTACGGAGCTTGAATAAATAGCATGTGTAATGGTTAAGGGGTCAGACTGCAGAGAGTAAAATGCTAGCTCCACTTCTAATTATTTATGTGACTATTTTTAGGGAAATGAAGCTCTGTACTTTAAAAACAACAATACCTTGAAAAAGACATGGACGTAGGTCAATGGAGTTTTGGTTCATAATTATAAATAATGATAATAATAAACCGTGGTAATGTGGCAATGAACTGAAATACAAATAACTTACTGAAATGGGCTTTTGTGAATATTCAATTTATATAGACTATCACATATTTAAAGCCAATAGATCTTGATAAGTAACAACTATATTGAGCCTTTTGATTATCAAAGATGTTTTGGACATGTTTTGTAAGTGATAGAATATTTGGCTGATGACTTTAAATTTGAAGCCATGGAATAAAATTTTAAAAATACAATTTTTCCCAATAAAGTACAACACAGGCAAATTAGTTTTGTTTGCCAACATTTCCAAATTTGTAATTATTAATTTTACAATAGGACAAGATTTGATGGTATGTTTTTGCTCAAGTACCAATCAAAGTATTGCTTTTCTATTTGTAGTGGCAGCCATTTATAATAATATATAGTATCAATATCCTGGAAAATTCCTCTGAAGTTATCTTTGCTACCTTTTTTAAGTTAGTGAAGAAATATGGAAAAAGATGAGTCATGAATTTTCATTTTTCTCCTGCAATACTCTTACACTAGCATCATAATGACTTAAGCCAAGCAATAATATTATGTATCCCACCACGTATGTATTTTGACTTATAGAATAAATACCAAAGAGGACAATGATTCATGCAAATATGATGTCAATCTTTTAAATATTAGCAGACAGAATTCTATTGCTACAATCTGAAATTTCCACTTGTTTTGTAGCCAAAATGAGAATGTACCGTGAAGACAAAATATCATAGCATTTGAGAACAAAAGACCTTACCACTGAAAACAAATATCCACCATTCTGTAAAGGTAAGAGAGAAATTCTTGAACATCACTTGCTTTATGTTGAGTATGTAACACATAGAGTTGCCTCTCAAAATTTCTCAAGCTACATAATGATAGTAAAATATAGTAATAGCTTTGAAGTCTGAGAAGCTAGGACACATGGATTTATATGAAAGGATGGTTTATGATGTACATAAACTGCCAGCACTATGTAAATTGATTTTTAAAAAGTAATCTGCGCTGTGGAAAATAAATAAAGCAGAACAATCAAACATTTGCAATAAGCAAACCAAAGCAAACAAATACAAAACAAAATAGCTTAGGTAAATTGAGCACTTGCCCCCAAATCAGAAGATTAGGGTTCTAATCTCAGTCCTGATAAAAGCCAGCTCAGCACCTGAAGCAGGGGATTGGATGGGGTCATCACTTTAGGTTTTCCAGGAATAGGAAGGAAGAAAGGAGGGAAGGAAGGAAGGAAGGATGGAACGAAGGAAAGGAGGGAGGGGGTAAGGAGGGAAGGAGAAATTGAAGAAGGGAGGGAAGGAAAACACTTAAAGTCAAATGACTAGCATATTTGGTTATAGACCAGAGCATAAAGAATCTCAGGGCTACCAAAAGTCAACAAAGACACAAAAGCAAAACAAAGAAATATAAAATCAATAAAACCAAACAACCAGTTTCTAATGAAAACAACAAAAATCCAAAACAACAACATGTATGAAAGGAAAGAGTGAAAGTACGTGATATTTTTAAGTTGATAAAACAGTGACAAATTATTGATCTGAAATGTTTGCTGTTTTCATCAGTAACTGTTTTGTGGTTTAGGCTGGATCCTTGGCGTGTCCATTGTGAGAAAAATAGTTTGATGATGTGTTATATTTAAACAACGTGATATAACTGGATTTTGTGGAGTTTTATACTCCCAAATTGAAATACTCTATTTCCAATACTGTATGTCTTATCTCAGGGATAAAATAGAGATCATATTTTTCACTACCAGAAATAGTGGGTTGACCAACTGGGGATGTGGGTGTGAAAATGCTCAGCATACTACATGGCTCAAAGCAGACACTCAATAAATATTAAAACTTTCTTAGCACCATTGTCAGTTTAAAAAACTGACAATAAAACAATCTGGAAATCAATAATCTAAACAATGTCCTTCACTTAGATAAATGCCACCTAAATTATGGGACACTGTGGCTTTATTTAATATGATAAATAATTAATGAAAATATGTATAATTTCAAAAGAAGTGAATCAGGAAAAGCATGGAAGGATAGAAATGCATAATTTCCAGGTATACAGAGTATGACCAAAGAGGAAAGATACCTTATACAACTAGGAAAAAAAATCTGCATTACTTAATAGAGCAGGGAACCAATTAAGAACAGTCCCCTATCCAGTTTAATTAGGCTAACTACAGGTAAGGGAATCCTATGGTACAGGAAGGAGCATTAGGTGGTGAATTCTCGTTGCGTCTCTTTCATCTATGACCCCTCCACTGTGACAATGTTAAAGATATGTAGTGCTTGACTTTCACCCAGGATTGCCCTTTTAATGTGGGATTTAAATAAATTAACACTTTTGCATTACTAGAAACTGAACTCCCAATGTACCTCAATGCTGTAAAAAGTAATAAATTATTTGTTCTCTCATGTTTTCCCCAAAGTACCACCAGGTTATAGCATATTGATGTCTAATTTCAGCTTTAGTAAATTGCTATCTTACAAAAATCGGTGTGGTCAATGAAAAAAGAATATCCTACACATTAACCATCAGTGTCAAGAGTGAAGCTTTAAAATACTGCTGAAAGACCAAATCAGAAGTTAGGAAGAATAACTTTAGTTTTCTTTCTATGTGGTTTAGGTGCAACTCTGACTTGTTCTTAATTTGCTCTCCCACCTTTCCCAAAACACACTCTAGATAAAAACTGGATCTTGTTTCTTTCCCCTTTATGTACTGATTCTAGTAATGAAGCAATAATAAAAATCCACCAGGGGGCAGGAACCTAAAAGAGAGAGAGAGAGAGAGAGAGAGAGAGAGAGAGAGAGAGAGATCTTCTAGCCTGGTCTAATATATATATATATATATATATATATATATATATATATATATATATATATTTCTTTTTTTTCCTGGAGTCAAAACGTAAAGGAACTAACTCTGCACATTCAACTCAACTTGTTTAAGTTGTTTAAGACAGAGGTGGTGAGGTTAGAAGATGGGTTATTTATCTGAAATAAGTAAAGATGCTTATGTCCGGCAACTACAGGAAAATGTAAGACCTAGGAAGAATACACTGTTTCTCTTTAGTAATTTCAACCTACATTGAATTTCTTAATTGATGTAGATTTTTCTGTTTTTATCAACTGACTTACCCACATTTAATGTGAGATATTTAAAAAAAAAAGAAATTCTTTTATAGATCTTTGGGAAACCTCAGGGGCAGAAAAACAGGACGGTACAGGGATGGAGGAGATTTTGCTGTGGGAAATTGCAATGTGAAAGGTGAAAAACTCTTGGGTCACGTTCTTGCTGATGCTGTGCTCTTTAAGCAACGTTTATTCTCTTGCTTTGGTGAATACAGCTGAACACAGGAATTATAAACTCTATATTAAGATTCTTAGGGGAAATAATTACTACATATTAATTTTAGACAATATTCCAAATCATAACACACATGCATATCTATCTATCTATCTATCTATCTATCTTAAAATAGTCTATATCTACAACTTTACCTATAGCCATCTTTTTTTCTATCTAGCTCTTTGAAACATCTCTTTGGTTTTTGTGGATATGCAGTCAAGTTATGATAATACTAGCAAAGATTTTAAAAAGAATGTGTCTTGGAATTTAGGACCATGGGAGTTAAATCAGAAGACAGAAAAAGTATCAAAGTTGCTCATTGTTTTCTGAAGGCTCATTTTTACCTGGCCATATAAATTGATATTCTCCTGGGCACAGTCTTCTTTTATCTACACCATTTCAGTGAGTCTTATTCTTCATAGCAGTTACATTTTACCGGTTAAATAATTTTGTCCACTGATTTCAGAGTGAAAAACATTTTTAGAAAGAAATGTTGTGATTCTTACCTGTATGTAAATGGAAAATGTCAACATCAAGGCAACAAGAGATTATAATTTTATAGTCTCTTCAAGTATTCTCTGATGTGAATCTGTAACGTCTTTGTATCGACTAGTACAACAATGAATGATACTCCACGGTTAGGCATTAGGCATAATATAATAATACATGTATTACTTCACGTAAGTATATTTTGAAGCCATTCATTTAAAGCAATTTAGCTTTGCGTATTACTTTGCATGTGGAGAGCAATATAACTGACATCCATTCATAAATTCACTCAAAAAACATTTATTGAGCATCCACTCTACATACTTAAAATATGCAAGGCATTTTGAAAGGATGCAGAAAATGTGAACATATTGATGTTTCCCAAGAAGAAACAGAAATTTAGCATAATTTTACACATTATTACTGAGTGATGCAGGGCAAATTCAAGACCAAGATTTGTGTGATTTGTCTAATAATGTAGTCAGGTCTCTGGGTTTTTCTCTAGTAAATACCAAACAAGAAATCTGAGATACATTCTCGGTCAGATGTGATTGTCCGATTGACTCCTGTAATGCAAATGTCGGAAACTCTCCAGTTGTGAGCTAAATTTTAAACCATTTTATACACTTGTACATACAAATTACTAGAAACTCAGGTTCGGAATTTATATGGGAAGCATACAGCAATCTGTAATACAACAGAAACTAAATTTTGTAGAAGTGATCCACGGGTTTTCTTCCAATATTGTAATTATCGGTAGCAGCATTGTTTTAAAAGCCTAAGGTGAAATTAAGGAGGGCGGTCGTGCATCCAAAACACACAAAACAAAAAATAAAAGTCCATTTATAAAATAAGAAGAGAAGGGAAAATGTCTTGCGAGGAAAGTCTACAGTCCTAGTTCGGGGAACATTGCAAACATATCATCATCTATACTGAGTCATAATAATAGGCCTTTCAAATGTTAATAAAAAAGACTTGGAGGCATATAAACACTGTTCAACATTTAAGGAGCGTGCTAAATCAGATTGTATTCCTTTTGAAAAGGCTTTATGACGCAGTTGTTTATTCAGCAAAACAAAACTGTTCCCTGTGTCCGTTAATGAGCCTGGCTTTGTGCTACGCAGACTTCCGCGGGGCTGACTCCTGTTTGGAGCCATTTCACACTAATTAGAAATAAGAGAAAAGGCGGTGTTCATAAGCGCCACAGCTCTGGGCCTCTTTGAACAGCTCTCTCCCAAAATTAACTCGGTTGTAACCCTGCGTGAATAATAGCTTTGCGGCAACAGTTTAGAGAAATATATTGTTAATAATTGCCATCTTGCTGAGCAAAATGCTAGGGCAAATTTTACATAACAGCACAAGATGAAATAGAAAGGTGAGTTTGTGAAGCTTTGAAAGACACAGCTGGCAGTTCAGTCTTATTTCTAAGACTCCTCTTATAATGATTTTGAAGAACATCACAAACAGGTAACACGAATAAACCAGTGGCAATAAACACATGGTCATTTACTTTTAAAAATTATATTTAGGATGTTATTTGTATCGATACCAGTCTCATTGAGTTAACTATCAAAAGGCAGTTTCTTTTTTCAAATAACACATAAGAAACAATAACATTGCATTTTAGTTTGATATGTGTAAATCACTAAAGAAAAATGTAGGTGGTATTTATGGTTGGTAAGAAGCAGAAATTTTACAAAGTTTCCAAAGTAAAATAGGCCTTAGAATTCATGCTTTATTCATAGCACAGAGATGGGGAGGGGGGAAAGGACAATTTTTTTGAGAAAGAGAAATGTAAAATACAATATAGGGCTTGACCTAGCATCAACAAACTGTCAGATAAAGGCAAAAAGTAAAAAAATTAAAAAGAAAACACAAGAAGGATGTCACCCTTTGAAACAAATGACTTAACCCGTATGCATATAGGTTTCCCTTATTTTTTTTACATGTTTTTATTCTTGTTATTCTTTTTTCTTTTAATGTTTTATTTATTTTTGAGAGGGAAAGAGAGCGTGAGCAGGGGAGGGTCAGAGAGAGGGAGACACAGAATCTGAAGCAGGCTCCAGGGTGAGCTGTCAGCACAGAGCCTGACACAGGGCTTGAACTCACGAACCATGAGATCATGACCTCAGCCGAAGTCAGAGGCTTAACCCACTGAGCCACCCAGGCAACCCTTGGTGTCCTTTATGAAGCCAGGTTTCTAAAGATTACTGGTGTGGACTGTGCAGGGGACTACAATTTCCCATTCCCAAAAATCTTCTTTCAAAAAACAAAACAAAGCAAACAAACAAACAAAAACACAAAGATCTTGAAAGAAAAGAATTGAAGATTGACAATATAAATTTGAAACCCAGTGCAACAGCCTCAAAGAAGTCGTATTGGCTACATGGTCGTCTTCTGATCAAATGCAAGGTAGAGAGAGAAATTAGGTTCTGATTGCTAATATAGCCAAGATATTGGTTGAGATTAATAGTAGAGATGGGCTGTCTCCCAACAGATTCTCCCATCCCTTTTTATAAATTAAAAATTTTTATTTTTAATATAATTTACTGTCTGGGGCACCTGGGTGGCTCAGTCGGTTAAGCGTCCGACTTCGGCTCAGGTCATGATCTCGCGGTCTGTGAGTTCAAGCCCCGCGTCGGGCTCTGTGCTGACTGCTCAGAGCCTGGAGCCTGTTTCAGATTCTGTGTCTCCCTCTCTCTCTGACCCTCCCCCGTTCATGCTCTGTCTCTCTCTGTCTCAAAAATAAATAAACGTTAAAAAAATTTTAAAAAAAAAATATAATTTACTGTCAAATTGGCTAACATACAGTGTGTAAACTGTGCTCTTGGTTTTTGGGGTAGATTCCTATGGTTCATCGCTTACATGCAACCCAGTGCTCATCCCAACAAGTGCCCTCTTGAGTGCCCATCACCCATTTGCCCCTCTCTCCCCCACATCTCTTTAACCAAAGAATTTTTTTTCATGACAGTCAGGTCCAATTTCTCAGTATACAAAGATGAATAAGCATAACCCCTGCCTACAAACAGCAAATATTCTTTGTTAAAAAAAAAAAAAAAGAAAGAAAGAAAAGAAAAAGAACAGTGAATAATTTGCACAGTGTACTGTGGAAACACAAAGGGGGTCAATTCTGGAAGTAGAAGAAAGGCAGAATGGCATTAGGAAAGGCATCACAGAAAGGTGAACTTGAGATGGATTTTGAGATCTGAGAGGTGTTATATATGTATGTGTGTGTGTGTGTGTGTGTGTGTATATATATATACATATACATATATATATATATATATATATATATATATATATATATATATCTGTGTGTGTGTGTGTCTCCAAGGTTTTTTCAAAAACAGACTTACTTTCTAAGAAATTTCAACCAAAGTTTAATATGAGTAGAATGTGAGTGCACCAGAAACAAAAGAATGCTTTGGTAAGGAAGAAGTATTACATTTTACTGCACATTTATTTCATACTTTATGGACAAATTTCTAAATTCAATTCAGTTCAGGTAATTGTTGCTAATATATGTGATGCTTTATACTATTAAAAAGGTATACACAAATGTACTGTAAATTGAACCTAAAAGCTTACGATTAAGTCACAAAGATAGCCTGATGCATGCTAAATACAGTAAGATTTAAAAGACTGGGAATCTACAAATGAAGCAAAATTTTATTTTAACAAGGGATCAAGGTATTATTAAGAAAATGTCAGAATTCACTGTATCAAGTTATGGAGATGTAAGTATATTTAAAGGTACAAAGGTAAAATGAAAAAGGAAAGGCCACCAGGGAGAACCTGTAAATATTCTCCCAGGCACAGAAAGACAGCATAGGTGGAAGTCAGTAAATGAGAAACAAAAAGCAAGTGTGAATCATTAAAATCACCTAGGTTGGGGGAAGGTGCATTCAAACAATAGCATTGACAGAGTTTCCTCCTAGAAGATTCTGATTTATTTTGCCTTGAATGAGATCATATCATTAATTTTTTTCCCCTTAAATCCTCCCTATGATCCTAATGTGTACCCAGGATTGAGAACAAGTTGACTGGAATTGTTATAGGCCCGATCCTAAAAATGTTAAGAGAAAATCTATTTCCCTAAACAGTATAATTTGTAAACATTTTAGATACATTTAAAGTGAATTTACTGAAAACACACTAAAAAATTACAAACATCATTGCCCCCTTTGTACCACCCCATTAAAAATTTTATAAAGTGTTGTGTATAAGATATTAATACAGAGAAAAGATTGCCTTTTTAAGAAGTGAATCTCTTATTTCCCCCTTTTTATGCAATTAATACTAAAAATACTGCATTTACAGTAAACACTGCCTTGAATTTAACAGTATCCAAACTAACTTAAAAATTTAAAAGAAACAATGTTTTCTGTTAGCACATTTCACTCTGATTTTCATTTGAAACTGTAATTATGCTGGAAAGTTATTTGGATTGATGCATTTCAACTTAATTGAATGCTGGAGTTGAACCAAATGACGAAGGACTCCTCCAGCTCTAAATTTTTCAGGACTAAGTCTCCTCCAAGCTCTGGTATATATAGAGAAGCAACCAAGTAAAGGTCATAATTGAGGTTCATTAACAGAGATTTGCAAATTTAAGACAAGGAAACCCTTATCTTGACCTTAAACCTTAAATGCGCATAGCACACTTAGAAAAACTAGGTCACAGCTCTTTAAAAGAATCCTATAGGTTTCCCTGCCATTTTAACAAGTTCATGATAATCCCATTCTTAGGCTAACGAAAAAGACAAAGATTTCAAAATGCTGGAAGGCAGGTCACTACATTTTAGCACATTAAAACTGTCAAAAAAGTGTCTTCCAAAGTTAGTCCTGTTAGTGAAGGGAAGGTCTACATTAGTTAGTATCCAAAAGGTAAGGCTGTCCTTAGATGTATGTTAAAGAAGGCAGAGTTGCCTGGTGGCAGGTGAGCAAACTCTTGAGGCAGATTGCCTGGGTTCGGATTGTGCCCTCTTTCTTACTAATTGACATTTTGAGCAGGGAAGTTAGCAACTAAGTCTTTCCTCACCTGTAATTTGGGGTTTTTAAAAGGCATCTAGTTCACATAGCATAATAGCATAAGAAATAATACATAGTGTCCAGCACCAAAGCAATTAATACATATTAGCTGTGTGTTATCTCATAACCCAGCAGGATAAAAAGAATTCACGTAAAGCTCATTGGAAGCAAATTTCCCCAAGGTATGGTTAAGCATATATAATGTAATTTTTAAAATACATAAATCTTATTTTAAATATTGGTCAATTGCACCATTATCTCAGACCCAAGAAAAAAATTGCATTTTGACCTTAAAATTACAGTAAAAATATAATGTAGTGGGATAAAATTTTGATATTCATTTTCCTTTAAAATATGGCTTTAGGATTGGCAGCTATACCAAAGTCTTACGGTCCTTTTTGTATGATACTGAAAACGTTATTTAATGCTGAACATTAACCTTGGTCTTTTCTAAATAATTATATTATAATTGAGATGTTTCTTTAAAATAGATATAAAAATCAATTATAGATAAGAAATCTGCTTATACATACATATAATCAAACTGTTCGCAAAATAGGATTTTCAGGTTAGAGATTATCGGTCTGTAAAAGGATGTAATTCTCCAAATGTTTCACTGCTAGTTAATGGCAGGGCTTAGAATAGAAACCAAATTTCTTGGCTTATATAGCTTTGTACTTTTGCATTTATAATTCTTATTAGGGTTTGTAACTATATATTGTGGAAATAGGAAGATACTATTTTACAAAGATATAATTTCTAAATTAAAATACTATAGGCACTAATTATATTAATGGTTTACTAATTAGTTGAGTTCTTTCTATTATTCTTACATATTTTTATCATATATGGGTAGTTCTAGCTAGAAGCTAAGGGATTCTAATATGAAACTTGTTAATACATATAACAGTGCCCACTTCAAAAAAAGGTGCCAAATGGTTACAAAGATGATGATGATGATGATGATGATGATGATGATGATGATGAAAGTGATGGGGCACCTATGTGTCTCATTAAGTGAGCATCTGACTCTTGATTTTGGCTCAGCTCATAATCTTGCAGTTTGCAGAGCCTGCTTGGGAATTCTGTCTGTCCCTCTCTCTGCCTTCCTCCTACCCACTTGCGCTCTCTCTCTCTCTCTCTCTCTCTCATTCTGAAAATAAACATTAAAAATATTTTTTAAATTTTTTTAACATTTATTTATTTTTGAGAGAGAGAGAGAGAGAGAGAGACCCAGCGTGAGTGGGAGAGAGGCAGAGAGAGAGAGGAGGACACAGAATCCAAAGCAGGATCCAGGCTCTCAGCTGTCAGCACAGAGCCCGATGAGGGGCTCGAACTCACGAACCATTAGATCATGACCTGAGCAGAAGTCGGATGCTTAACTGACTGAGCCGCCTGGACACCCCTAAAAATATATTTTAAAAACAAGAAAATGAAAAAATGTCTTTCATCCTCATGGTTTCCTTCCAACAGAAACTTAAACTGTATTTCTAAACTTTTTGTGTGTGTCGTATGGATGTTCATAAACATTCATTGGCTAGGGAAAATCTAATCTTCTATGAAGATTAGAAGGAACCATGTGTCAGATTTCAAAAAGAAAATGAATTAAAACAATGAGTGCAAATAATTTTTATAACTTTTTCATATTTTTATAACTTGTTATTGTTTAACAGTTTGACTCATGAGAGTTACAAATATTATACAGTTACCTTGTCCACTTCATCCAACTTCCCCTAATGATAGTATCTTACATAACCATAGCATATTGCAAATGACTATTTCAAATGACGGTTTTAACTTATTTTCTTTGGATTTAGCATATTGGTCTTCATAAGAATTTTTTTTAAGTGGGAGTGAAATCAGTATGTTGTTAACAAATTGAGTATCCCCCCCAAAAGAGTTTGAAAAGCCCCAAAATATTTTTTGACCTATTCCTCATCTCTATGAATAGACAGTGAACAAATATGTCAAAACAACAGTCACAGAGTATGTCCTTTCCCATTGCTGGAAGGCTGAAGAAAAGTATCTAAGAAACCAGTGTATTCAATTGCTGATCAGCTCAGCCCCTATGCCTATAACCTTGAAAATATTCCAAATAGTGATGGTGACATTATAATAGAGATAACTCCAGCGTTTCCCCAGTCTAAGAACTAAACATATTGCCCTGAGAGACAAACTCGAATTACATAGTGCTTTTTGTAAAGTTTGGTAGATTTCTGCATTCTCTTACTATCCTTCCTCTTAATATTTAATGATTTAAGGAAACGTGCGAAATGCAGGGAATATTCACAAGAAAGTCTCGGCCTAGGTCAATAGCTCTCTCTCTTAAATATTAAATCACTACATACTGTATATGACGTTTAAAAATTAATGTGAAGTCAAAGCATAATGACAAAAGCATGGGGTTTGGAGTTAAGCTTGAAATAAAAGCATTTTACAACTTCCTTGCTGTAGGACTTTGAGCAGAAGACTAAATTTTACTGAAGTTTAGATTCCTCTCAAAATGAGAGTAATAACAAGTACCTTGTATTGCTATCGTAAGGATGAAATAAGGAATTATATCTAAAGTATCTAGCTAGTCCTATGCCCACTATGTGGAGTACAGCACACAGCTCTAAGGATTGTACACTATGCCTCAATCCCTGTTGCCATACTCATGGCTCATGGTTCTGTTTTAAAATAATGAAGTAATAATAATGATAGCTATCGTTATTATAGACACTAATGCAGATAATAGTAATAATATGTATCTTAATATACAGTATAATATCACTGAATGCCTTTCCAAAACTATGTAAAATTTTATAACCCCAGTACTTAGAGGAATAACTTGGTTGGAAGATTGGAAACAATACACCTAGGCCAAGTTGAGGGCAGCAAAGAATAAATTCCTGGAGAGATGAACATGAATGGATGGTTATTCTTTTCACCTCTGCAACCAGGGTAGCAGATAGTCACAGTTAAGGACAGGGCATACATCAGAACAAGAGTTGGATACCAAGATCAGATAGAAATGGAGAGAGATAGGTCATGAAGTCCCAAAGAAGCTACATTTAGGGCACTAGATCAAATGGATACCAAAGTTGGGGCAAAGCTCCAGGCAAGAGACAATTTAAAACTGCCAGTGTTTAGTGTACTGAGATCAATCATTTAAGAGCTATAAAGCCATTGGATTAAAAAGTGCATTCTCTTTGAAGCGGAACTAGTAGCCCACAGCTACTGGCCATGCCACCACGACATGAAGGGCCCTCAGGAAGCAGCCTGAGATGGGGCAATAGTAGTGAACTATGTGGTTTCCTAGGTGATTGACTTCCATCCTCTGTGATTGATCTTAGTGTTAAGGAAATAAAAAGTTCATACCCATTAACTCTATTCCTAATACAGAGTATAGATAGACCAACACAATTCCGTGCCACAGCTAAATAAAGGAACTGAAGTGTGTAAACTGAGTGTCCAAGGAACAGTTCCAACTTTTTAACAAAGCAGGTGAACAGGTAAACATATTCTTTCATGTTTTCCAGTCCGGTTCCAGTGTTTTTGAAGGGTACAACTTCATTGTGTTTATAGTCAGTATATTTTGTCACCATCTCTGTGAAATTATACAAGTTGTAAATAACCAATTGGTAAATAAGATTTATGTAATAAAATTTCATCTATAAATGGAAAATGGAAATTTCCATTATGAAAAAGAGCATTAGTCTTGGGTTCACAAAGGCAACAAATGATTGAATTCTAATCAGATCTATGTGATGTATCACAAGATGGTGTGCCAATATTTATCAGGTGTCTGTGTTTTGGAATAGAGCTATCAAAAACTTTATTAATTTATCCATATAGTCCTTTTTTTAAAAGAACGGCATAAAATGTAGATCAATTATTTTTCTGCTAACTCTATCAAATGCCTTTTCTGGCTAATTATTTCCATCCCTTTACTGCACATTAGTTCATTATATCATTTGAAATCCAGTTTCTGCCACGGAAATTATTTTAAGACCACTATTTCCCATTCTTTCTTGGCTGAATACATTTTGCTCAGAATAAAAGTCATAGAAAAAAGTCCTTGGCTGCATAAAAGTCCTTTGTTGGTGCTTTTGAACTCCCTGGTCGTGGACTACAAAGAGTCCGGCACTCTGCCTCTCACCCCTGTAGAACAGAAACGTTGCCTTTTGTGGATCTTGATATACAGGATACATTACTGAGTGCCTTTAAAAGCTTTGTGAACCTTGATGGAAATCAGAGGTGAAAATGACAGTTCAAATGTCTGGTCTGGGTTTAAGAGATCCATGGTAATATATTTTTCTTCATAACAGATGCAGATAAAATAGTGAGAGTTGCTCTACCAGTAAAAGCAGGCTCAGACTTACGGTCACTACTCTTTGTACTCCCCAAAGCTATAGCCCAGTGGACTTGGGAAGCAGACTCACTGCCAGGGGTACTTCTAGAAGCAAAAATGTTATTATGTTCATCAGGATTAGATGAGGTTTGGATCATTAGTGTCTTTATATGCTGAAATGAATTTTGGATTGAAGTAACCCATTGGAAAGTATAACTACTGTTTAATCATGATTAAATTATTCCTACTAATCTTGAAGACCTTTGAGTTATCAGTGCTTAAGCCAGCACCTGGGTTAAGATAGGTGCCCAAAAAATGTCTGTTTCATTAAAAATGGGGTTAGTTTGGAGTTGTAGGAGTCAGGGCTCATTCAGTAAAGCAGAGGTACAAAGAGTCCTCTGTGAATGGAGCATTTATTCTATAGATTAGCCCTTCTGCAGAAAGAGAAACTGAGAAAGTGAAGATATGTTAGGAGAAAGGCAGAAGATCAGAGAAAGTTAATAATTCCTACTGAAGCCCTGCCTTGGGTGAATAAGTCAGAATTTATAGAGAAATCTGAGGAGCCAAGTATATTCAGCCTTCAAAATGGAGCTGCAGAGAGGTGTTCATGGCAACAGACCTGGAAAACCATTTACTGTGTGCATCTGCCACCTGTGTAGCTCCACAAGCCAGCAACTTTTGCTGAGCTGGGGACCCCAATAGTCAGCAGGGCCACCAGCCAGGATGATGAACCAGAAGTAAAGCAGAGAAGTCTGAGGGCAAGCAAGGATGACTAAGGACATCTGTGTCTGCCTGTCACTCTTAGATGACCCATGAACTTCTACCAGTAATAGTCTTTACCCCCATGCACTTCCAAATCCCACGTTTTCCTCTTTCATCCAACTTTCACTTTAAACCTTACAAGGAGGAAAATTCCAGAAAATGTAGTTTCCAACTTCACTGACAGTTCAGCCCAAGGGTTTTCTTTCCAATGGATACAAAAATACTTGTGCACTTAAAATTATATATCAGGGTGCCTTTGGCTCAGGTTATGATCTCATGGTTTGTGGGTTTCAGCCTTGCGTCCAGTTCTGTGCTGAGAGCTCAGAGCTTGGAGCTGCTTCGGATTCTGTCTTCCTGTCTCTCTGCCCCTCTTCCACTCATGCTCTGTCTGTCTGTCTCTCTCTCTCAAAAATGAATAAACATTAAAAGTTTTAACTATATATTAAAGTAATAACAAAAGGAAGATAAAAAGTCTTCTGTGTCCCTCCTAGATGAACACATGTTTCATTCACCTGACAAAACAAACAAAACACTAGATGTATGCTACATCTCGTTAAATAGAGCTGTATGTGTTGACAGGGTGCTATTTCGGCAGCATATCTTTGTCTAGAACACTACATAATCTGCTCTAAAAATGCACCATTTTATTTGGGGTCCAGCTTTAATGAGATCATAATTTATATTTACAGTTTATAAATGCATGCGTAGAATTTAAGACAATACTTATCTATCTGAAATTCATCTTGCTCTCGAACAATTATTTCCACTGACTATGGAATTATGTCTTACTAATTTATGGAAACTTACTGGTTGAAATCTCTGTCTCTATAGGTAAAATGCAAGGAAAAAAAATCAGTATTCTCTCATCCACTTTGCATACCCTTCTGGAAATATGAAGTCTTCTTTGGTGGGTTTGGAACACACAGGCAGAGTTGTATCTCTTCCATATACCATTCTGTGTTCTTTCTGATTATTCTGTAAGAAGAACTTGTCTTTCTTGGTCTTTGCTTCATCCTTGCATATGCTCTTAATTCTCATAGCTTGCTTTGGTCTTTAGTTGTCAGTTTCCTAGAGATAGTCCATTCTCTTTCCAATCTTCACTTCTGCTAGCCATCTTAGCAATTCCAGAAAATGTAGTTTTCATCCTTGAGAGGATGAAAAAATGTTGGCCACAAGCCTTCTCAGCCTTGGGAAGCTCAAGAACTCTTATCTGCTTTCTCCAATCTGTTCTGCACTCTCTAAAAAAACTGGCATTCACATTTACCTAGGTGGGTGCTTGAGCCTGTGATATTTGACTTAGCTTGCATTCCTTATAAATCAGAACCTGAGCCCAAGGTTTAAGTTCATGTACTTTATTTAGGAGTGCCACACAGAGAGTAGAAATTTGGGACAGGAAGAGCAAAACAGGGAATGTTAAGGAACCATTATCAAAAAGCTTTATTACTTTGGCCACTTCTACAGGCAACTGGATGCTTGATGCCATGGGCTGTCTGCCAAAGGTCGTATCTTCAGAGACTTCTTGTGTAGAGAAACACCATCAGTCAGCTCCCCCGTTCACTGACTGAGAGATGTCCCACAGTATATTGACTTTTTGCACTTCTGGATTATACATATGTAAGTGCTCAGTCCTGGAATAAGAAATGAGGCACACAGTCCGAGCCTACACTAAAGTGCTGTCACATTTCACTGTGTGAAGCTGACTAAACAAAATAGAACAGGTCACCACAGCAGAGGTTGTAATAAGATTAGGGGGAGAGTATTTGAAGAAAAGTTCAAGAGGTATTTATCCAATGCAGTCTACTCTTTGCAGCACTCAGATCCCATGAGCCCCCCATTAAATCCAATTCATGCAAATCCTCTTGAAGGTAATAAGCAGGAATCTTCTAGATATATATTCAATATGAGGACTAATAAAACAAGCTGTAGCCCCAGTCACTGTAGTTTAATTGATCCAAAGCCTTAAATGAGATTTTCAATTTTAGTTCTCAATCAACCATACTAGCATTCTTTTTTGTTTGTTTGTTTTTATTTTGAGAGAGAGAGAGAGAGAGATTGAGTGGGAGTGGGTGAGGAGCAGAGAGAAAGGGGGAGAGAGAATTCCAAGCAGGCTCCATGCTGTGAGCACAGAACCTGACACGTGGCTCAATATCACAAACTGTGAGATCATGACCGGTGTCAAGATCAAGAATTGGGTGCTTAACCAACTGAGCCACCCAGGCACCCCCATACTAACATTCTTTACCTCCAATAAGCACTTTGAAAAATATGCAGTCCATGAACAACGAAGTGGCTCAGACTTTTACCTGTGAGAGATGTGAACTTTATAGTTAACTTGCCTTTTGATGGGACTATTACCCAAAAAGTGTTATTATTAGATAAAGAAATATCCAGACCATCCATGCAGTCCCCTAGCCTCAGATATATTTCTCTTTGCCCATAACATGTAGCATATGTGTACTTTTTATGGTAGTCAGTCTATCATCTCTGTAAGCATAGTAGCTCTTATTTTTCCCTGCTGTCCCAGTGGCACTAAGTGCCAAAGCTATCAGATGTCATTTGATATCTTGAGCTTCACGATATTGTGTGTCCACTGGTGGATGTGTTCCTTCTGCTCTCTCTCCTCTCTCCACCAATCCCTTTCCCCAAAAAAGGGGAATATCTAGAAAAATCTAAAGTTGAGGGATTTAGAGCAAACATGTACAAATGATTCTTTGGAAATGCTGGTAAGAGGGTGAGACAGGCCAACCCTAATCTTGCCTCATTGTTTCTGGATCCACGCTCTAGTTATTAGGGAAAGGACACTGTACAATGGCCTTCGGTTCACAAAGGCTACATTCTGGAGGACAAGACTCCAACCCATATGATGCTATATCCCCAAGCTGGCACTATAGCTTCTTCCATTGTATTAGGCTACATGATTCTCAAAAGTGAGGTGTAACAACCAGTAGATTCCACTTTTAGGCACCCGTTGTTATATCTTTGCCAGAAAACGGGCCCCCTGGTTTGAGGCATGTTAGGCAGGATATTATGCCATTATGAAAACTTCAGATAATGGCTTTGATGGAATTTCTGTAGGCAGAGAAAGTAAATCCATACCTGAAGTATATGGATATTTTTGGAGTGATAGACATGTCTTTAAATTAGATGATATTGGTTGCACAATTCAGGTAATTCATTAAAAATCTTTAAATTATACATTTAACACAAGTAAATTTTACCATGCAAAACCTTTTTGTTTTCTTTCTTTTTCTTTTCCTCTTTTCTTCTTTCTTTCCTTGTTTCTTTCTTTCTTCCTTCCTTTCTTTTCTTTCTTTCTTTCTTTCTTTCTTTCTTTCTTTCTTTCTTTGTAATATACAACATTTCTTTCTACAACATTTCTCTTTCTAATATACAATATTTCTTTCAAATATACAACAACAAAAGATCAATGTGCCTGATGTTCTAATATTTCCATTATATTACTCTTCTGCTGAAGAATTTGGAATAGATTCTTCTTTCATAATCTGAAAATTGGACTCAATCTACCTAAATTAATCAGACAAAACTTATCCATTTTTCCCCAAAATAAACATTTTCCCTCTAAACATGCTATATTTATCTGCCTTTGCTCATGTTTCTTTCAACTCTTTCACTCCAACAATGAGAATCGTAACCTTTTCTCTCTTTTTTAAGTTTATTAAATTATTTCAAGAAGGAGTGTGAGCAGGGAGGGGCAGAGAGAGAGAGAGAGAAAGGGAGAGCAAGAGAATCCCAAGTAGGCTCCACACTGTCAGTGCAGAGCCCTACAAGGGGCTCGAACTCACAAATTGTGAGATCATGACCTGAGCCAAAATCAAGAGTTGGACTCTTAACCAACTGAGCTACCCAGGCCCCCCATAACCTTTTCTTTAAGAATCACCTCAGTCCTGGGGCATCTGGGTGGCTCAGTTGGTTGAAATTCTGACTCTTGATTTCAGCTCAGGTCATGATTCCAGGATTGTGGGATCAAGCCCTACATCAGGCTTTATATGTTCACCAACTATGGTAGCACAACTTGATATTTCTTTCACAGTTAAATGGTTACAGTATTTTTTTAAAAAAATTAATATATTTCATTCTGACACTTTTGTTTGAAATGTTAACAGAGGTAAGCAAAACTATTGTATGTCATCGGTTGTATGAATACACTTTTTAAAAAGAATGAGGGCAATATTATATTGATATATCATCAAATTCAAAGATTCTTCTCCCAGCCATGCCCACTCTATTAATAACCCTTTCAAAGGCTTTTTTTTTTCATTTTTGTTACAATATTTTTGATCTCTAGCATCTCTTTTTGGTTCTTTTTTTAAAAATTTCTATCTCTGCTTACATTACACATCAGTTCATCCACGCTGCTTACTTTATCCATTAGAGCCCTACATATTAATTATTGTTGCTTTAAATTTCTGTTCTGATAATTCCAGCATCTCTGCCATGTCTGATATTGGTGCTTGCTCCGTCTCTTCAAATTGTGTTTTTTTGTATTTTAGTATGTCTTATATTTTTTTTTCTTGATAGCTGGACATGATGTACAGGGTAAAAGAAATTGCATTAAATAAGCCATTGGTGATGTGGTGGTGAGGTGAGTTGGGAGAAGGGGGGTGTTCTGTAGTCCTATAATGAGGTCCTAGTCTTTTGGTGGGACTGTGCCTCTGGACTGTGAATTTCAGGTGTTTCTCAGTATTTTTTTCCTCCCCACTTAGGTGGGTGAAGATGGGTAGAGTGGGCTATATTTGGATATTTCTCTTCCCCCAGGTTAGTTAGACACTGATAAAACCCAAGCAGGTTTGGCTCTGGTTAACTAGTTTCCCCTGAGGACGCATCTTGTTAAGAACAAAGTGCTGTGTCATATTTCAAAATGGTTCCTTTCCCCCTCCCCCTGGCGGAAGCACAAGGGGACTTTTCTCCCATATTTACTGTGGGAACCTGGGTGAGCTCCTGGAGGTAAATCTCACTATATTGCAGGGATCCCCCTGGAGTTCTTAACTTAGACTTGTCCACACAGAGCCTCTAGCAATTCATCAATGACGGTTCAGGTTTTCCTATGTTTGTACTTGTTCCATGGCGGTCTCTGCTCCTGTCTACTCCAGTAAGCCTGTCCTTCTTGTATCCACCTGCTGTCTTTCCAGCCTCGACAGCAGTCTTGACAGTGGTTTGCCTTGTGTCCTCCCATCTCTTACAGACCCAAGATCTGTTGATTTTTCATACTGTTCAGCTTTTTACTTCTTGGTAGGATGAGTTGTGATTTTTAAGTTCCTTACATGAGGATCCATACAAAATTATATCTAGAATCTTAACTTTATAGTCTAATGTTTGTCCTATGCTTTGCTCAAATGCCCATACATATTTGTTGAATTAATATACTTTAAGCTTAAGTATGGAAACTTTATTTTATGTGCCTTTTCTATTTTGCCCAGAGTTGAATTGCATATCTTAAGTTAAGAATTTGGACTTTAGGGCTGTGATACCTTGCCTACCTAACATCCAAATCTTGTTTCTAAATATCTTTCCCGTATAAAACAAATCAGTGTACCTTGGAGAAATGATTGCATCCAGGCCTGGGTTTGAGGAAGTACAGAATAAGGCTGGATCACTTTGTTATACTAGAAAATAAAACAACAGTTACTATTACTATTTTTTTAAATACTGGGCAGATGTGAAAAATGTGAAGAAGTCTCTTGAAGGGACTCACCAAAGCCAAATCTTAGAAAGTTTGAGCTTTAAATAAGTAATTATAAAAATGAAATTTTTTTAATGTTTTATTTATTTTTGAGAGAGCGCAAGCAGACGAAGGACAGAGAGAGGGGGGCAGAGGATCCAAAGTGGGGTCTGTGCTGACAGCAGTGAGCCCCATGTGGGGCTTGAACTCATGAACCATGAGATTGTGACCTGAGCCGAAGATGGACGCTCAACAGACTGAGCCGCCCAGGTGCCCCACAAAAATGAATTTTATACCATTGGAAAAAAACCAAAAAGAATCCCTGTATCCTACTGATAATTTCTATCCAAAAGGAGAATGCTGCTTTAATAAAGAGTATCAATTAATAAATGAAAAAGGAACAATACAAGATCACCTTTTTTTTGAAACAAGTATAGTAGTAATTTTTTGAAGCAGGAATCACCAAAGGATGCAAAGATAATCGAAGATACTGACTGATAGCTTGAAAAGGAATAGGGTGATTTTATATGTTGTAGTTGACCCTTGAAAAACACAGGTTTGAACTGTACATCCGCTTAAATGCAGGTTTTGTTTTTAGTAAATTCAGTACTGTAAATATATTTTCTCTTTTTACAAGAAAATATGTTTACAATATTGTAAACATATTTTCTCTTTTTACAATTTCTTAATTGTATTTTTTATTATGATTATTTTTTAATTTACATCCAAGTTAATTAACATATAGTGTAATAATGATTTCAGGAATAGACTATCACTTACATGTAACACCCAGTGCTCACCCCAACAAGTGTCTTTCCTAATGCCCCTCGCCCATTTAGCCCTTCTCTCCACCCAAAAGCCCTCCAGCAACCCTCAGTTTATTCTCTGTATTTAAGAGTCTCTTACAGTTTGTCTTCCTCCCTGTTTTTATATTATCTTTGCTTTAATTGTATTTTCTTCTCCCTGGCTTACTTTATAGTAAAAATACCGTATATACATACAAATATGTGTTAATCTACTACTTATGTTCTGAGTAAAGCTTCCAGGCAAAAATAGTCTATTACTAGTTAAGTTTTTAGGTAGTCAAAAATTATATGCAGATATTTGACTGCATGGGGGTTGGTGTCCCTAAAACCCTGTGTTGTTCAAGGATCAACTATTTATTAAATGGAAATAGGAATATGGTAATGTTTTAGGGAAAAAAATTTACATGAAACGATGTAATCAAATGATCCAAGTAAGCATTACAGAGAATGCTCAAGCTATAACCAGGTACCCCTAATACGATACATTGAAAAGAACATAGCATCACTTGTGGGCTGGTATTCCCACCAAATATAGATAACCTGAATGTAACCATAAAGAAACATTAGAAAACCCCAAATTGAGAGACATTCTTTAAAACAATATGCTTGTGCTTTTAAAAAATATTCATGTCATAAATTCTTCCAGCTTAAGGAAGAATAAAGGTGCATAGCAACTAACTCCTATGTTTGGCTTTATAGTAGGTCCTACCTACCTCAGTGAAAATTATAATAGCTATTCACTGACTGTGTTGGGACAATTAATGAATTTCAGCATGTATTTCACATGAAATAATAGTATTGTATAAATGTAAACTATCTTGAATTTGATAATTGTACTGTGTTTTATAAAAAATAGGAATACCCTTGTCTTTAAGAAAAATATGATAAAATCTTTAGAGGAAAAGCAAATGCGATAAAGTTAGTGTGGCAAAAAATTGATTGAATTGGGTGTTAGATATATGGTAGTGCCTGGCAGTATAATACATTTAAAAAGGTCAGCTATAATTATTATGTAATAATAATAATAACTAACTGTATCAATAATTTATTATTGTTATGAGATGTTTGTTCATTATAATCTATTATGCATTCATTGTGAGACTTTAAGCAATCCTGAGAAATATTTCTCTTAAAGATTTGGTCTCCTAGTTTAATATTGCATAGCATATGAGCCAACATATGCCAAATTTAAAAGGTAGGTTTATTAGATACTCCAAACATTTGATTATGGGGTCAAATCCGCATTCATTTCTGATCATATCTGTTTTCCCCAATGAATGGGTTCCTGAGTATGACTTTTAGAATAACGCTTTCCCCATGTATCTGTGTTCATAATCTATGATATAAAATACAAATATTTCATGTTTTATGTATCAGTGCATATGAAAATAGTCTAGTCTGGTATTCACAATTGGATTACATAAAAATATGTTAATTTTATATTCACACAAATAAATTTTAATTTCCATAGTTAATACTTTGGCATACTGAAATAATAATCAAATTGAATCTTGTACTATTTATTTAAATCAAAGAAAACACTGTTCTATTTAAAGTGTAGAGAAACAAGTTGCACAGACCATTAACAATTATTTTTTAAATTATTATAAGCAGATTATTTTAAGAAGTACAGTTTACTGAAGGATATTCTGATTGTATATAGTTATTAAACAGATAAGCATATACTGTTAAATAAATTTATAATAAATGTGTAATTTATAAAGTAGGAAAATGCTACCCATACACTAATGTATATATTTATTTAAATATTATGCTAATAGAAGATTATTATAAGTATGACTTGAAAATGACTAGAAATTATTTCATTACAGAAATAACTTTATCACAAATTACCGATAATTTCAATTATTACTATGACTTTAAACGAAAAGAACTCATTTGTTAATTTTCCCTATAGCCTCTCCTTTTTAAAAAATGTTTATGTACTTATTTTTGAGAGATACAGGAGAGCAGAGGAGGGGCAGAGAGAGAAAGGTAAACAGAGCCAAGCAGGCTCCACTCTGTCAGCGCAAAGCCTGACAGGGGGCTCAAACTCAGAAACCTGAGCTGAAATCAAGAGTCAACTAACTGAGCCACCCAGGTGCCCCTCCCTTTAGTATCTTTAATTTTGGATACGTGTCTTAGTGAAGGATTGTGTATATACAAATCCCTTCACACATCTGATGTCTTGATTTTTCTGTGATTACAACTAGCATGTAAGTAGTGATGCAAAGGGGATAGAGTTTGGTTGTGCTTCTAATACCTATCAAATTATTATGGAATGGTACATAGTGATCATTTAATTTAGTACCTTTGTTTTTGTTTTGAAGAAACTGTGGTATAGACGATATGATTACAAGTCAGGATAGCCAGGCAGCTATGGGCTTTTCTAAAGTCTTAGCTCACAAATTAATATTCATGTGATCATAATTGTTGATGACAAGTGATCATCTATTTGATCATATTACTTCTCAGTATTATAATTGAAGACAGCCACACCAATTGCTTCAAATATTATTGTGAGAGTTTAATGCGATAAAACCTCTTAAGTGGTACTGACAATTCTAGAAATAGTAAATACTCAGAATGTTGAGGTTGATGATCATGATAGTGATGTTCATGAATGATGCTGTTCCAAGGCCTGAGAGCTAAGAAGGTAGGTGCCAGCTATAGTGAGTTGATTCTATATACCCTACAGAGGGCATTTTATTAAGGAGATTTTTCTGTAAAATAAGAAAATTGTGTTATAAAAATTGATGGTATTAAAGATTTAACTTAGAAAAATGCGATGTGGGTCAAAATTGTATAATTTGTTAATGAGCTGGCACTCAAGAAACAAAAGATGTTGTTAAATAAGAATGATAAAATTGGTTCAAAGTATGGCATTGCTCTCTACATAAAGAATATGAGAAGAGTTTAGAGACTAACAGGCTATGCAAGTCATTTTTTATGCATTCTATTACATGTCTATATAAAGCATCCCACTGGAAATACATTCTAAGAAAAGCTCTTTGTTTTAAGAAAAGAAACCCTGTGTTTCATTGGAATAAGTTATCAGACATCAATTTGGAATTTGAGTAATGTAATTCTTTGTATGAATATATATGTATATATATGTATATATATATGAATATATATGTATATATATGTATATATATATATATATATTACATTGAGTGTCAGCACTTTTATTTATATTCTAAAATTTTCATTGATAATTATTACTCATTAATGGAAGCTCAAAGTAGTATTTATATATTTCCTAACCTTTAGTCTAGTATAAAGTGCATATTGGAAATTTTAAATTTAAAGAAATGTTAGATATTTTCACTTATCATCTGGCTAACGAATATGAATGGCTTTACTTTATTTCATTTACTTATAGTTTTAATTTTTTTAAGATGCTTAGTTTTTTGGTAATTTCTATCTTTTTAAAAATTGCTTTCTGACATTATGAGCACGCTTTGAAAAAACAAGTCATTTTTAATTTTTATTAAAATGAGTTCCAGGATTACATTCATCTTTCTTTGCATTTAAATGAGTAGATTTTGTAAAAATCGAATGAACATGTTTTAACTGTATCATTAATTTAGGTATGGTTTGCATCAAAACATCAACCATTACCAGAGTCCAAACCAATGTATTATAAAGTTTATGTACACAAACTGAGTAATCAGAAATATAAAATGAAAAGGCTTTGTAGGCCTAGATGGATGGTTTCTATGATAGCACAGCCCAGAGGCTCATAAACAACTATTATTGGGTAGCCTTCAGAGAGACATCAGGGCAAAAGAGCATTGGAAGTTTCCTAAAACTATCTGATCTCAGTATTTGAAGAACAGAACAAGTATATCTGCATGCTGTTATTTGTTAACTGAGTGATATCAGTGGCTGGGTCCCAGATCATGATAGTAAAGTGTCAAAAATCTGGAGAAATTTAGAAAAGGAATGAGCAGATTTAGGATAATTGGAGCTGATTCTGTTAAATACAAATATGTTAAATATGAGAATAAACATCTATTCCATACACTTCATCCCTCCTTGTATAAGAAAATAAAGCAAGCAACTTCATTTATTTTCACTGTGCTTTTTATTTTATTTTTTGAAAAGTTAACACAACCCTAAAGATACTCTTATTGTTTGATGCAGTGCAGATTGCAATGAAAGCACCATGTGAGTATCTAAACTGCAGTTTTTCAAAATGATTACCACATGCAGAGTAGCCGTTGTAATATTTCTATTTTCTATGCTATTAGTCTAGAAACAGTAAAGTTCCTGCTGACACTCTTATAAGAGATGTGGACAAACCGGAGAAAGATCAAGATCCCCTTTGGTAAAACAAGATGAACATCTCCACACTATCTAGTAGATAAGCAGCACTGTTTTGTATAACTTGATAAAGAAAGCATCAGAGAACAAGCACAAAGAAGTTTTGATCTCCAGACTCAAATCCTTAATTTTGTCGCTGCAACGTATTCTGCACGTTTTAAATATAATGCCTTTGTATGAATCATAAACGGTATCTCGCTTTTGAGAGATAAATTGTATGAGATCACAGTATACATTAGGTGAGCATTCCTTGTACCAACAAAGAAATTGACTTTTAAGCTAATGTTTGGATTGGAACAACATGATTTTTTTTTTGTAAATCTTTAAAAAAAAATAATTTCTATAACTTAAAGCATTAACAAAGAAGGTATCAGTAAGTTTAGGCATAAAACTCTTTAACCTCAGAAATGTTTATCCATTGTAGTACCATGCATGGAAACACACTGTATATTTAGAAAAAAAATGAGTTCTGTGGGGGAAAATCTCAGATTTGCAGTGGTGTTTCAAACTTACTATGGAACAAATAAGTTTGGGCTCTAATTTGTCAGCTTTTACATGTATATATATTATAAAGTTGCCAAACATGTCTATATGTTACCAAAATGGTCTTACAAATTGGATTTTCAATATATCATATTTCTGGACTATTCTTTAAAAAAATTTTTTTTTAATGTTTATTTTTGAGAGACAGAGAGACAGAGTGTGAGTGGGGAGGGGCAAGTAGAGATGGAGACACAAAATCCGAAGCAGGCTCCAGGGTCTGAGCTGTCAGCACAGAGCCTGACGCAGGCCCCGATCTCACAGACCGTGAGATCATGACCCAAGTGGAAGTCAGATGCTTAACCTGACTGAGCTACCCAGGCACCCCTCTGGTCTGTTCTTTGAATCTGGTTTAAAAATAGCTATGGGTAGTGGGCTCTCCGTGACTTTGGCTTCCTCGAGTAATTTAAAAAAAAATTTTTTTTTCAACGTTTATTTATTTTTGGGACAGAGAGAGACAGAGCATGAACGGGGGAGGGGCAGAGAGAGAGGGAGACACAGAATCGGAAACAGGCTCCAGGCTCTGAGCCATCAGCCCAGAGCCCGACGCGGGGCTCGAACTCACGGACCGCGAGATCGTGACCTGGCTGAAGTCGGACGCTTAACCGACTGCGCCACCCAGGCGCCCCTTTTTTTTTTTTTTAATTTTTTTTTCAACGTTTATTTATTTTTGGGACAGAGAGAGACAAAGCATGAACGGGGGAGGGGCAGAGAGAGAGGGAGACACAGAATCGGAAACAGGCTCCAGGCTCTGAGCCATCAGCCCCAGAGCCTGATGCGGGGTACCTCGAGTAATTTAATGGATGAGTCTTACTGCTTTCTTCTCTTTTTTCTTGATTTACATGCCCATGCCTTAAAATTTTCATTTTTGTTGTCTATATTGATAATTGTATGAAATATAAAATGTTAGTAATTAAATTACAGTAAGCTAGCCTTTGAAAATTCAGTGAAATATGAAAATAAATTTCTAGTAATCATTAGCTATGCAGAGATAATCATTTTTTTTAAACTTTGATGAACCTTCCTCAATATTTTTTTTTCAGGCCATATACTACTATAGGATTGGGAAGTTAGTGTATGTTATAATTTTGCCTCAGGTTTATTGGTGTCTTTATTTTCATCTGATATTTTATTTCAGTGTTGTAACAGTGCTTTAAAAAATGTTTCCTGTGGCTGCAAACTCTATTATTATTATGTAATATTATCTATTTTTGACATTATTTGCAGTATTTTTTTTTGCTAAAATAAGTAATAGTTTAATGAATATCTTTATTGATAAGTATCCTACCATTTTCTTAAAGGATGGCACTGGACATAAAATTAGCTGGTTGAAAGGAACAGAGTTTTATAAACAAATGCAAACTTCTAGTAGAAATAACATGTTAAGTAGACTTTCCTAGTGGGACTTCTCCATTGTATTCTGGACCACCTGTATTTTTTCTTAACCTCTTCCTGGAAATGAGATGCCTTAAAACTAATCTCTGTACTCTAAAGGACCAGAGACAATAAATATTAAGCCTTGCTTTGACCATAAGAATGTCAGGGATTTAGAGAATACATTTTCAAATCAGCTGGACTTTGTAATATCACGAGCCAAATGATGAAACCCCTGACTTTTGGCTGCTTCTTGAATAGATACCAATTAGCACAGCAGCTTTAGGGGCATCTTGCTCTGGAGTCTCCTATGTAGTCTAAGATTTTTTTCTCCCCAATGAATTTCCCAAGTTGGATAGATCAAAATGAAGTTTTGACCAAATATCAAACCTGCTCCGGGCTCATTATTGCTTTTCCAGTCTTGGGGCTGTGTGAAATATTTCCCAACTTAGCACAGTCTGTGAATTTAATTAGCATGCTGTTTACTTCCTCATTGCCACCATTAATGAGCCTGTTTAAAAGAAATGGACCTACCACCAACCCATGTAAGCAGTTCTCTAGACACTGCCTCCGTCCTCGAAAAACTGCCATTTATTATGAGCCCTTTTATGTGATACTTCAACCAATTTTTGACTTGATATGAAAGTATTCACATCCAAGCTAATTTAACCTAATTCTTTGAGTAAATTTTTATAAGATATGCTATCCTTTTGCTTTGCTGAAATCAAGATATACCACATCTATTGCTGCTTTCATCTATTAATCTCATAACTTGATCCACAAGGAAAAAAAAAGCAATTAAATTTGCCTGGCATGATTTTTTTCTCTTAAAAAATCATACTGCTTGCTTTTCATAATTCATTTATCCTCTAGATGTCTTCCAATATTTATCTTAGGATTTGTCTCCTTATTTTACTAAGAGTTGAGATGACTGCTGCTTTCCTTTAAAAAAAAAAAAACAGGGTCTTGTTTGCTCAGAGATTTTCTCTTTTATAGTCTCGAGTTACCTATGAAAATAAACAAAGCTGCACTCATCATTGAGAAGCAAGCTCACTGAGCAGATAATGTCTCCCTATCCTGTCTTGAAAATGTGGCACAAAATCTCCTTCTGTGTGTGTGTGTGTGTGTGTGTATTTCTCAACATTCTAGATTGTATGGTGGAAAAACAAAATGGTTGATTTCTAAAATGACCCTGTCTTCCTTGTGTTTAACAAGATCTCCATTGCATGCTAATTGTTTCAACTTCCTACCCATGCTTTATTTATTTTTTTTTTTTGGCTTTTTTTTTTGTATCTTTTGTTAAAGATGATTTTAGAAACCAGGTCAATATCCTAATCATTTCAAAGTCTTTGTGGATTTCATTATCTTCTCCTCATTAATTAGTGTATATATATATACATAATCCTTATTTATTTTTTTGAAAACCCCTTTGGATATCATTAACATATCGTTTTCTTTTTTTTATTTTTTTGAGGTTTCCTTTTTCACTAAAAAGCTTATCTCATTATTTGTATTTTTTTTAAATTCGGATTCTATTGATCTTTCCTTCAGCTGCTATAGGTTTTCTTCATTCCTGTACTTCATCCCTAAAATAACATTATTTATGTTTATCACTGGTATACATATTTTACAGCATTTGGAACTATTAAATCTCTTCTTCAATCCATTACTTTTTATTTTCTCTTAGCAATAATTAATACATTCCAAATCTCTAAAAATTTTCAAAGTGACTCAAATATACTCTCCCTTACACATTCCCCCTTCCTAGATAAGCTAAGTCATAATTGGATGATTTCAAATCCGAGTGGGGGAAAGTGGAAAAGGTGAACAGTTTAGAAGTTATTTTAAGATTCCTGGCAAGAGTGGATACAGGCTAATTCTTGTAAAGCGGAATTAGAAGAGAGAGAAGGGAGTAGATGTTAAAAGTATATAAAAGTCCTTGGCAACTGAGAATATTCAGGAAACTGGGTTTTCTTCTTGCTGTCATTTCTCTTTCTACCGCAATAGGCCTAATCAGTGCTTTTCACAATTGTGCACATTACTTACCTCCTGGAGATCTTGTTAAAGTCAGAATCTGACTCATTGGGCCAGCTCTAAGCCTGAAATTCTGCATTACTAACAAACTCCTGTGAGAGGCCCATGCTGATAACACCGGTTCCTCAAGGCAGACATTGAGTAGCAAGTGACCCAATGACTGACTGTAATCTCTAAGACACCCTACCTTATACTCAGTCTAAAAAAGAAAACTTCCCAAACCACTGACAAGTAAGCATACCTATTTCATGTTCCATTCCTAAAGAATCTAACATAATGACATATAGATATGAGTGACAATATTTTAAAGTATCATCCGTAACGCATAACACATTTGCACCCAAAGTACAACGCTTCTACCAGAATGAATCCATTTATTTATAGAAGCTTCAGACACTGAGACAGAATCTTCAAGGCCTTCCAAGAAAACTGCCATCTGAATAGAGGATCTGCCATGTTCAGTGTCCAATTACATAAATTCAATGGAGAAATTTAAATTCCTCACAAGATAATGATAGGAGATTGGTTAGGGTTGTGTTTGGGGATGGAAGAAGAAAGAATTTTGGTGTGTAGAGAATTAAAAAAATATATATTGAGGTATGACTGGCATACAAAAGTTGAAGATATTTAACATGTACCACTCAAGTTTAGGGGTAGGTACACATAAAACCATCACCAACATCAAAGCCATAAACATATTCATCACCTTCCAAAGTTTACACCTGCCCTTTTATTATTGTTGTTGTTATTTTGTATATGTGTGTGAGAAAACTTAACATAAGATCTACCCTGTTAGCAAATTTTAAGCATATAATACAACATCGTTAACTATAGGCATCCCCCACCTTTGGAAACCACCATTCTTCTCTGTTTCTTGAAGTTATGCTTATTTATTTATTTATTTTTTAAGTAGGCTCCACACCCAACATGAGGCTCAAACTCACCACTCAGAGATCGAGAGTCACATGCTTTATCAACTGAGCCAGCCAGGTGCCCTAAAGTTAGGCTTTTTTAGATTTCACATATGTGTGAGATCACATAGTATCTGTCTTTCTCTGCCTGACTTATCTCACTTAACCTAAAGACTCATGCACATCATCACTAATGACAGGATTTCTTTCTTTGTTTATCGCTGAATAGTATTTGTGTGTGTATGTATGTGCGTGTACAGTAAAACCTTGGGTTGCGAGTAACCTTTTCCGTGAGTGTTTCGCAAGACGAGTAAACATTTTTAACATATTTTAACTTGATAAATGAGCAATGTCTTGCAATACGAGAGGTATGTGATGGCAAGTATCACATGATCACAACTGAGCCAATGGTTCTTCTCCCTCTCTCGCTGCCAGATTGTGAGTGATCATCTCCCATGCTCGGCTGCTTGGTCTCAGGCTGCAGTGCTTAGTAGAAAGTAGTGATTTTTCAGAACACTGGAAGGTGCCCGCAACTGGCACTGGTGTCCTTTTTGTCACTTCAGAGCACCTACAGGCAGTCCTTTGCTTTTCCATACAAAAGTAAGCTTAGGAATGGTTTGCTTCATTCTGGGTCAGGCTGCCTGCAGATAAAGACCTTTTCCTCTGCAGCCTGATTGCCAGTTACATTAAATACAGTGTATGACAAGAGCTTATTAATACTGTACTGTAGTCAACATCCGTGCTCACATATACAATGGCCCCCACACAGAAAAAGTTTTTCTCAATACTGAATTTACAAAGTATTTCACCCATAGTTGTTGCAGTATTTTTTTTCCTTATTAACTGAGATCTTATATTGGTGTGTGATAAACAGATTGATGTCTTTATTTCTCTCAGTGGCTATTAGGTGATACAAATACTACTTTATTTTATTTTATTTTATTTTATTTTATTTTATTTTATTTTATTTTATTTTATTTCAATTGTTGAGTTATTTTATTATTGTTATTAGTTTTTTTAATTAAATGTAATTTATTGTCAAATTGGTTTCATTACAACACCTAGTGCTCACCCCAATGCATACTACTTATTTTAAAAGTCCCTTTTTTCCTGCATTATTTTCATTGTTGTTCTTGTCAATTAGTTGTCTTTCTGTGTTTAAATCTAATTCTAGTGCTGTTTTCCCATTTTGCTCATTGGTCTATGAGTTCATGCACCAGTGTGACACCTTTTAACTAAAGAGGATTATCACTGTGTTTAAATATCTGGTAGAACTACTCCCACCTCATTCTCTTTCCAGTGTTGTTATTTCAATTTTGAAATGTCTACTTTTATATACGAACTTAATAACAGCTCTTATATCTCATCCATCTTCAAATGTTTGGAATATCTATCAAGCTTCCATGGAAGTTATAAATTAATTTAGAAAAAAACGGGAACTTAATGATTGGGACAGGCTATCTTTAAACAATATTATTTTCCATGTATTCAACAATTTTCAAAAAATACATTTTATGTATTTTGGTTAATTGATTTTATCTTTGTCCAATGATACTGAAAATCAGATTTTCTCTACCATTATGTCTTCTAACACCTATCTTTTTAAGTTTATTTATTTTGAGAGAGAGAGAGAGAGAGAGAGAGAGAGAGAGAGGATGCAAGCAGGGGAAGAGCAGAGAGAGGGGAAGAGGGAAACCCAAGGCTCTGCACTGTCAGCACAGAGCCCAGCGCAGGGCTGGAACTCATGAACGGTGAGATCATGACCTGAGCTGAAACTAAGAGTCAGACCTGCAACCCAGTGAGCCACCCAGGTGCCCCGCTATTGTTTTTGAAATATGAAAATATTTTGAAACTTACTTCAGGCTAGCGGTAGTTTATTGAATCATAATTTACTTGATAGCAGTGTTTTTGAACATAATTGTACATTTCTGTAAATTTTTACATATATTGACTTGGGTAAGATAATCAGCCAAATCAAGATAAAGGTTTGCTACTATCTGTAGGTGTAGGTGACTTGTCCCATGGCCTTTTGACTTTCTAAACAGTTTCTTTTGATTACCGTAAGTTTTAAATTTTAATGAAATCCAACTTGTCATTTTTTTTTCTTTTGCAAATGGATTTATTTGTGTGTTAACTAAAATAAACTTTACTTATCTAGGAGTGTTAAGATATTCCTCTATGTCTTCTTCTATATGTCATACAGATTTAACTTATTCTTTTTGAATATAATTATATTCAATTATATTTATTTATATTCTAATGTTATATTAGAATGTGAATTATATTTATTTATATTCTAATGTTAAACTAGAATATTTATTTATATTCTAATGTTATATTAGAATGTGAATTATATTAATTTATATTCTAATGTTAAACTAGTAGCACTTTTCCTGTTTAATCATTCAAGATGTACTACCTACTTTATATATTATTGGATTTATTTGTTTCACCTATAGTTAAAATCTTTGCAACTACATTCACAATCTTGATTTGAAATTTTTTTAATATCCTTTTCAGGTTGTGTTATCTGCATCATGCTTTTTTACACACATTTTACTTTTTCTTTATTGTTTTAAAGTATGTGTGTAAGTTTACTTTTATTATTTTCCTAAATATTTTGTAGAATGAATTATTAAGGCCATCTAGGAATTAAGTTTTATACATGAGTTTTAAAATACAGATTAAAAATTTCAACAGATTTAAGACTATTGAGTTCTCCTATTATTTTGTTAGTTTATTAAAGTTGTATATTTCAAGGAATTTATGCATTTGTCTAATTCATTGAGCATTTTTGCAAAATTTTGCTTATCTCATATTGATGTACTTTTCTTTTATAAATGAACTATGATGATGTCTCTTTACACTTCTGTTCTCAAATTCTGCTTTCTTTCACATTTCCTTGATTAGTATTGATAGTCTCAGTAGCCTTAATTTTATTAATCTTTTTCATAAAGACAAGTTTGGACTCTATTCATTTTATCTATTGCTTATAGCTTTTCATTTTATTGGTTTTCACTAATATTTTTATGGGGGAATGACATCATCAAGATCGCAACATAGACTGTTACCAACTTTAGCCTTATACAAGAAGACCAGCCAGCAACTATCCATTAGATAAGACACCATGGTGAAAAACCCAGAACACAGAAGTGAGTCTGAAGCACCCCTTGGACCATATATAGCAAGAAGGACCATATTAAAAGAGTAAGAGGAACAGCTACACTCTGACCACATCACCCCTCCTCCAGACCAGCACAGTGCTGCACTGAGACAGTTTGCCCAGGCTTACAGTTATTCCAGTAGGATAAAGAGAGCCCAAGATGGACATCCAGCTCCCCCTAGCATTGCAGGAGACTTCTCAGGAGGCTCAATCGGGCAGTCTGTGAAACTTGACCATTGAAGATCAAATTGAAACAGAAAAGCAGGTGGAGCTTACAACAATCGCACTCAGATCTTGGCAGACCACAATCCTCCTTGCAGCGATGCTCTAGTAAGGATCCCAGCCAACAGTTCTACCCAGCTACAGAGCTGAGCTGGTATCCACTTATGGAAAAAATAAGCACAAATAAACAAGTGGGACTACATCAAACTAAGAAGCTTCAGCACACACAAAAAAATCAACAAAATGTTATGACAATCTAAAGAATGGAAGAAAATATTTGCACACCACATATCTGATAAGGGGTTAATATCTAATATATATAAGGAAACCATATAATTCAACAGCAATCATCATTATCTGATTAAAAATGTGCAAAGGATCTGAATAGACAGTTTTTTTCCCCAAGGAAGATATTCAAATGGCTAATAGGTACATGAAAAGGTAGTCAGGGGGCGCCTGGGTGGCTCAGTCGGTTGAGCGTCCGACTTCAGCCAGGTCCGTGAGTTCGAGCCCCGCGTCGGGCTCTGGGCTGATGGCTCAGAGCCTGGAGCCTGCTTCCATTCTGTGTCTCCCCCTCTCTCTGCCCCTCCCCCGTTCATGCTCTGTCTCTCTCTGTCTCAAAAATAAATAAAACGTTAAAATTTTTTTTTTAAAAAGAAAAGGTAGTCAGTATCACTAATCATCAGTGAAATGCAAATTAAAACCACAGTGAGATATCACCTCTCACCTATTAGAATGGCTCTTATCAAAAAGACAAAAGATAACAAGTCCTGCCAAGGATGTGGAGAAAAGAGAATCTTGTGCACTCTGGTGGGAAAATAAATTGGGATAGTCACCATGGAAAACAGGGTGGACATTCCTCAAAAAATGAAAGACAGAACTACCATATAATCCAGCAATTCTACTTCTGAGTATATATCTGAAGAAAATGAAATCATTTGTGGGAGAATATCTGCATTCCCGTGTTCCTTCAACATTCTTTACAATAGCCAAGACATGCAAACAACCTCATTGTCCATCGATGTGTGAATGGATAAATACGGTATGTATAGATACGTATATGTATCTCTATACATATATAGTTACACCACTGACTACAATTAACAATACTGTATTATATATTTGGAAAGTGTTAAGAGAGTAAATCTTGAAATTTTCATCACACACAAAAACTGTAACTATTTGAAAACTAAAAGGCAACGCTCAAAATAGAAGATACTTGCAAATGACATGTCTGATAAAGTGTTAGTATCCAAAATCTATAGCTCATGAAACTCAACACCCAAATAATAACCCAGTTTAAAAAAATGAGCAGAAGACATGAATAGACATTTTCCCAAGGAAGACATCCAGATGGCTAACAGACACATGAAAAAGATGCTCCGTATCACTCATCATCAGAGAATGCAAATCAAAACCACAATGAGCTATCACCTCACACCTGTGAGAATGGCTCAAATGAACAACACAGGAAACAACAGATGTTGGTGAGGATGCTGCGAAAGGGGAACCATCTTCTGCTGTTTGTGGGAATGCCAACAGGTACAGCCACTCTGGAAAACAGTATGGAGGTTCCTCAAAAAGTTAAAAATGGAACTACCCTAGGATCCAGCGATTGCACTATGTATTTATGCAAAGGAGACAAAAATATGAAGGAGTACATGCACCCCAATGTTTATAGCAGCACTATCAACAATAGTAATTATGGAAAGACTGTAAATGTCCATTGATGAATGGATAAAGAAGATGTGAGATATACACACACACACACACACACACACACATTGTGGAGTATATATGTGTGTGTGTGTATATATATATATATATATATATATATGGAATATATATGTATATATGTATATATATGTATATATTATATATATACACACACATATTGTGGAATGTGTATATATATATATATATACACACACACACATATATATGTATGTAATGTAATGTACACATATATATGTATGTAATGTACATACATATATGTATGTAATGGTCTCAACCATAAAAAAGAGTGAAATCTTGCCATTTGCAGTGACATGGGTGGAGCTAGAGAGTATTATGCTAGTGAAATAAGTCAGTCAGAGAAAGACAAACACTATATGATCTCACTCATCTGTGGAATTTAAGAAACAAAACAAATGAACATGGGGGTTGGGGAGAGAGAAGCAAACCATAGAACAGGCTCTTAACATTAGAAAACAAACAGGGTTGCTGGAGGAGAGATGGGTGAAGGGATGGATTAAATGGGTGATGGGGATTAAGGAGGGCACTTGTGATGAGCATTGGGTGATGTATGAAAGTGCTGAATCACTATATTGTACACCTGAAGCAATATTACACTATATGTTAACTAACTGGAATTTAAATAAAAACATAAAACTAAATTAAAAACAATTTAAGTATAGGAGAAAAAGGATGTGTTAACAAACTTATTGTGATAATCATTCATATATCAACATATCATTATGTGGCATACATTAGACTTACACAATATTGTATGTCAATTATATCTCAGTAATATTGGAAAAAGTAAAATACCTATATTTTTCTTTTATTTTCCTTTGCACTTTTTAGGCTGAATTTGCTCCTTTGAGGTGAAAGCTTAGTTTATTGACCTTAAATGTATCCTCTTTGTGATATGTGGATTTAAAGTATTAGGGACGCCTGGGTGGCTCAGTCAGTTAGGCATCCCACTCCGGCTCAGGTCCTGATTTCATGGTTCATGAGTTTGAGTTACAAGTTGGGCTCCTCGCTGACAGTGCAGAGCCTGCTTGGGATTCTCTCTCTCTCACTCTCTCTCTCTTTCTCTCCTTCTCTTTCTGTGCCCCCCCACCACCACTTGCACTCTCAAAATAAATACATTATTTTTTAAAGTATATATTTCTCTCAGCACTGTTTTAGATACATTCATGATAATTTGAAATGGGTGTTTTTCTTAATATTTAGCTCAAAATATTTTCTAATATTCATTATGAGTGGTTCTTTCATCCCTGGGTTATTTAGTGGTATATTGTTTAGTTCCCAAAGAGTTAGATATTTTTGAAGTTAACTTTTTTATTGGATACTAGTGAAAATGTATTACTATCAGAGCATATACTCTGCATGGTGCAATCACTTTGAAGTCATTGAGATTTTTTTATGATACAACATTTGATCTATTTTGATAAAAATTTTATGTGAACATTAAAATAACATGCACTTTGAAGTTATCGGTCATAGTGTTTTTATAAATGTAAGGTTGGTCAATTTAATTAATAATCTCATTCACATTGTTTTATATTGTTACTCATATTTTGTCTCAATTTAATTTTGGCTACAAAAAAGAAGTATTAAAATCCTCAATTATGATTTTGGAGGTATATCTGGTTCTTTTAGTTTCGTCAATTTTTGCTTTATATATTTCAAAACCACTTATTGGTGATGCACAGTTAAGATTGTTATTTCTTTGTAACAATCTTCCTCGTGATTATTATTATTATTACTTCAGTGGTATATTTTTTTCCATTATTTTGCTTTTAAATTTTTGCTTACATTTTAAATCCTTCTGTTATAAAAAGCAGGTTATAGTTGAGTTTCTTTTCCATTTAGTGTTATAATTTCTGTCAGTGAATTGGAGTGGTTAGCCCCACATACTTGGTTTATTGATAAGATTGCTATTTACTTCCACTATTCTCTTTCGTAGCTGTAATTTTCCTGTCTCCTTTTGAGTTAATCAAGTATTTAAAAATATTTTTAATACTTCTAATGACATTTTAGCTACCTCTCTATCAATTTTAATGTTAGTCTAGATATTACTATATTGTCCTTAACTTTCCATAGTTATTAAAAATGTCTTTATTTCAACTTTATTGTTGAAGCGTATTTTCACTCAGTACAGAATCCTAGGTCTACCTCTTTTTTTCTTTTTTTTTTTTTAGTACTTTAATTGTAACACTGCATTGTCTCTTGTGTTCCTTTTCTTTTTTTCTTTTTCGATGATGTATCAGTGTCATTTTTATTGTTTTTTCCTCAAGACAACGGGCTGTTCTATTTTTCTTAAAACTTTTAATGTTTTCTTATTTTTTTCCTTTAATTCTCTATCATTAGTGTGACTATGATGGGCATAGGTGCAATTTTCTTTTTATTTACTTTGTTTAGGGTGTGCTGAGACTTTTGGATCTCTGCATTGTTGTCCATCTATTTTAGAAACAAAAAAAAATTGAGCCACTATTTTTTTCTTCAAATGTGTCTTCTGTACATTACTACTTGATTCTCTTTCTGGACTATAATTCCTTGCATGTTAGACTATTTGATATATAGACCTACATGTTATAGACTCCTCTTTTTAATTTATTACTATTTTTTCTCTCCCTATGCCTCAAATTGCATAAATTACACTACCCTTTCTCTGTTTTTTTTAAGTTTATTTATTTATTTTGAGAGAGAGAGAAAGAAAGGAAGAGAGAGAGAATGAGCAGGGCATGGGGCAGAGAAAGAGAGAGGGAGAGAGAGGATTACAAGCAGGCTCCGTGCCATCAGCACAGAGCCCAGTGCGAGGCTTAGTCTCATGAACCCTGAGATCATGACCTGAGCCAAAATCCAGAGTCAGACACTTAACAGACTGAGCCACCCAGGTGCCCCAGGTACCCCTTCTTGAGTTTACAATTATCCTGCTGTGACTTGTCTGTGATTAGGCACATGTAATGAATTCTTTATTTCACATATCTTATTTTTCAGTTCTAGAATTTTCCAATCTTCCACAGGGGTTTTACTCTCCTGGTTAAATTACCCACACATTTACATATTTATCAACGGACGATTTGACGTATTTTTAATGGTTATCATAAAGTATTTTTCTGTTGATTCTGACAACTGAGTCAGTGGTCTCCCACTGACACTTGTAAACTCTTGAATATGTGTCCTATTTTCTTGCTTCTTCACATGTCCAATGCTTTTTCTTACTTTAAGTGAGACGTCATGAATTATACATTGTAGATTTGCATTATGTTCTTTTTTTTTTTTCTACGCGTGTTGAATTGTGTCTGGCAGATGGTGAAATTATTGGCAGATCATCTTGTCATCTTGTCAAGACTTGCTTTTAGGCTTTCTTAAGGCAGGCCCATTTCAATATTCCTGTTCGTCCTATCATGTAGTTTCTTACCCCTAAGTTGTAGATTCTCTGGTCTGAATAGCATCCTTAGGATACTCCCCCCAGTCTTTCTGCTGTGGCTGCACTGAAAGGCCACATCTCTGCGAAGGGATTCTTACCTGTGAAATCTCTGTTCTAGTTTCAGTCCCCATTCCCCAGGAGCTGTTCTCTGTTAGGCATTTTTAAGTTTCTCTCTGCACATGCACAGTTTAGGATTGAGTCCAAGTCCTAAGAATTCTCTATGTAGATTTCTAGGCCTCCTTCCTTTGAGGATCCTTCCTCTCCGGCAATCTTCCCTACAGATTCCAGACACCTTACCAGCCTTGAAGACAGACTTACGTTTCTTTGGCCCAGCATGTTTGCTAGGCCACAAGGGACTTGGGAAAATGTGCATATTTGTATTACTCCTAACCTTAGTGGGAATGCTTCCTTTTCCCCCCAATTAAATAGGATGCTGGCTTTATATTTAAAGTTTCTAATTTTACAAGGTTAAGAAAATATCGATTAATTCTTGTGAACTTTTTAAATAATGATCATTACTTTTTTCCAAATTACTTTTCAGTACCCATGGAGATAATTATATGATTTTTATCCTCCTACTTATTAATATGGTAAATTACCTTGATAATTTTTCTAATGCTTTTCCCAAGAATTGAATCAGTCTTGTTCACTAGAATACATTCTGCTTTTTTATGATCTATGAGTTTCTTAGCTCTTTTTTTCTAGTATTTTGTTCAATATTTTTTCACCAATATTTCTCAGTGAGTTTAGGGTGTTTTTGAGTGTGTATGTGCACTATATTTATTAGTCGTAGGTAGCAACATAATCTTGCTTCATAAAAATTATATGGATGTGATTATTTAATTTCCATGCTCTAAAATAATTTTGTATTCTTTTGATACTTTCTGTTTGGAAAAATTGGGAGAAATACATATGAAGTCATTTGGGCTTATTCTGTGCATAAATTTCTAAATAATATTAATTCTTTTTTGGATATTGATCAGCTTAAGATTTCTGTTTCAAATGGGACATATTTGGTAAATTATATTATCCTGGACATTATTCAACAAAATTTTTAAAATATATATGCTTATAATTTTTATGATTTTTTAAAATTAACTCATATATTTCACTTATTTTACCTTTGGTGTTTGGTGTTAAAAAATATAAAAATTTGTGCTTTCTCACATATTTTCCTTATTTAAGTCATCTAATATTTATCTATTTCATTATTTTTTCCCACTAACTTCTTTTTTCTCTATTTTTAAAAAATTTCTATTTTTAAAAAATTTCCATATTATTACTTTTCTGATTTTTCAAATTGTTATGTTCTTAATTGTGATTTATTCTAGTTCGCTTATATTTAATTAAAAAATACATTTTTATAAATATAAATACTAAATTCCCTGTGATCACTGCCTTAAATATATCTCATAAATTTACTAATGTAGCACTATATTTTTTATTATATTTTTAGAAATTCTCTAGTATTGTTTTGCATTTTTCCTTTTACCAAACAGTTGTATACTATTTTTTGTTAATAGTGATTTAATTTTTTTCTTAACAATATCTAGCTTGATTCCTTTACGGTAAGTAAGTTTTGTTTGTAAGATTTCTACTAGATGGAAGTTGACAATAGTTTCTTTGATAATAGTATATGGACAATTTTTGTAAATGTCGTCATGAATTTGAGAAAAAGGTGTATTTTCTACAATAATGTTAGAATTCAGAATACATATCCCTATATTTTTTTGAATATGCCTTTAAAAGTTTCTATATGGGGTGCCTGGGTGGCTCAGTTGGTTAAGCTTCCCACTCTTGGTTTTGATTGGCATCATGATATCACACTTGTGGGATGGAGCCCAGCATCAGGCTCTGTGCTGACAGCATGGCACCTGCTTAGGATTCTCTCTCCTCTCTCTCTGCCCCTCCCCCACTCATAGGCTCTCTCTCCTTCTCTCTTCCCTTTCCCACTCCTGTGTGCATGCTCGCTCTCTCCCTCAAAATATAAACAAACAAACAAATAAATAGTTTAGACATACTTATTTTTGATCGTATGCACTTGTTTTGATCTGTCTCAGTGTGTTAGGATTTCGTATCGTTAGTGTACTCTTCAGTTGATCCTTGCATTTCCTTGAGTCTCCGTTTCATGGAGGTACGTTCTTGCACTCACCTTTCTTGGTATGGTCAACTGCAGTTTCTTTAATCAATGATGTGCTGAAGGGTACAATATCTTCTGACTGTTTGATAGTCTGGAGTTCTGCAGTATCCTTAATTTACACCTTTTGCTCCCCTGCTCCCAACCCCTTTTACCGTAAGTGTCGGAGAAGTATCGCCATTTTCCGTGACAAACATTCATCTCTCAGAACCGGCACCTTCCCACGACTCCCATCTCTTTTCTCCATGCACTGTCAAGCTTCTTCACCTCAGTTCATATGTACTCACTGATCTCGTGTGAGTGTTTTGTCACTAGAGTCACACTCCCTCTTTTTTGAAATGTTTGCAACCTAATCGCATTATGCCTGGCCTATCTGCTTTCCTAACTCCTTGTCTGTACCATCTGCTTCTAACTCTCATGTCATTCTGATTTTACTGGAAAGAGTGTTCATATTACTACTTAGATCAAATTTGATGTTCATACTACTGTTTGTTCCCTAATTATGTTATAAACATAGGTTATGTATGCATGGTTTATTTGTTGACCTGTATGTTTTTTGTTTTTGTTTATGCCAATATATGAAAAAGATTCCCTTTAAGTGATCAACACTATCTTATGGGTATCCAGAAATTCTTAAATTCCTTATTGTGTTGCTGTGTAAAAGAATGATCACATCTTCTCACAGTATCCGTGTAATACAAGTGCAGCTGAGTGGGTGACTCTGGCTCAAGGTCTCTCAGGAATTTGCACTAGAACTGTTAGAACTGCAGTCTCACCTGAAGATTTGACTGGAAACATTCATTTCCCAAGCGTATTCGCAAGGTTACTCATAGGCTGTTTCCTGAAAGCTTCAGTTACTCACTGGCTATTGGCTGAAAGTCTCTCTCTTTCTCCCTTGCCTTATGAGCCTGTCCTTAATTTATGACATGGCACCCGGCATACGTCTGTGGGACCAAGCAAGAGAGCAAGAAAAATCATCCACACAGAAGCCACAGTCTTTTTATAACCTACTCTTGGAAGCAACATCCTATAATTTCTGCCACATTCTGTTTTCTAGGACGAGTCACTAAATCTGGCTCATACTCAAGCAGAAGAGGTTAAACAAAGGTGTGAATACCAATAGGCAGAGGTTATAAGAGGTTATCTCAAAGTATATCCACCACAAATATCTTACTAAAAATATTTTTCCTGATCTTCTCACCAAAAGGGCTTAGAAGTAGTGATACATGAGAACAATTAGGACACCTGACACCCATGTATATTTGTGTCTAAATACCCCTTCTTAGGTAAAGAAACATAGAGCTTGTTAGAGAAATTCCTTTTCTAAATCTGCAGCAGGGGAAATACAAAGTGAGCCTGAAACACTTATTTTGTGATCAAAACCAAACCAAAACAAGCAAACAAACAAAAAAGATTAATCAGGAGATGTCACAAGAACACAGAAACCCTCCTGAAAGGGCTCCCCCTAGCCACACTTGGGACAGAAGGTATGATAGTTCTAATAGAGTACATAATATTGAAGTGGAAAAAAACAAAAAACAAAACTTTGAGTTGTAGTAATTGGGAAGGAGAAAAGGAGGGAAGTAGAGCTCTTCTTAGATATATAGGTATAAAAAACAAATAGTAGACATATCTCCATAAATATGCATATGTGTGTGTTTATGTATGTGTTCACGTACAAACACAAATGTATACACCTAAAGAGTGAAAGTCAATCAGTGAATCTAGGTCAAGAGTATATGAATGATCCTTGTACTATTCTCTTAGCTTTTTAATAGATATGAATATTTCAAAAATAAAAAGTTGGAAGAGGAGAAAATAAGACCTTAATACTCTTAGAATAAAATTTGAATTATGGAGTCAGAAAAGAAAATGCTAACCATAAATGAAATGATAGATTAATTTGACAAAATTGATTACATTAAAAACAAAGAACTTGTTAATCAAAAAATATGTTTTAAAAAGTGATACTAAAAAATACCAATTGACACACTTATAACTGAAAAATGAAAACTATCACAAATATATAAAGAACTTATAACATCAAAGGGAAGGAAAAAAAAACCCAGCAATTGATTAATTAAATAAAACATAATAGGCTCATGACTGGGCCTTTTCCTTATTGGAATAGATTTTGGCTTTGGAGTAACAGAGAAACGCTTACAAAGTATGGAATGAAATGTAAGCTCAGAGGAAACCCTTTGGGTTTCCTAATTTTTATACCCTGTTTGTTATGTAGATGAAGTATTTATATTACTCACTTTTACTCTTAAGCCACTCTTAAGCCACACTCTTAAGAGTGTGCAACAAACCCACTGTTAGCTTTTTTCATCTGATCCACAATCTAAAGTCCTTCTAATGATGTAAATCAAACATCTTTGAGAAAAAATGAAATCTCATATAGCGAGGAGGGTAAAAAAACAGATTTCAAATCTTTAAGAGCCATAGTAGTGTCCCATTTTCCAATCACTTAAAATGTAAAAACCATTCTTGGCTTGCAGTTTGTAAGCAGTAAGCCAAATTTGGTCATAGTTTGACAACTACTGTTCCACAGCGTAGGAAAAAAAAAATTCTTTTCCTTATAGAAAGTGAGTTTGGGAATGTAGGGCCTGATCAAGGAAAAAGATAGGACCATGAGGTAGCAGTGGTACGCACAAGCTTTGAGTAACACTGACAGGTTTGAGTGCAATTGGGAAGTCCCTCACACAATAGCCTCCAGAGCCCCTGGCACTGAGTCACCATCCAGAAGGGGAAGAGGACAGGGAAACTTCTATGAGAGAGAGAGAGAGAGAGAGAGAGAGAGAGAGAGACTGGAGAGGAGAGTTATCTGTCTAGGTAATGTCACTTAGCTATACACGGTGTGAAATCTCTGGGTCACAAGATCCCAAGGGCAGTTGCATCTTCTGGGTTTATTTTTTGAGGGTTTTTGTTTATTTGTTTTTTTGGATGGGGGGGTGTTTATTTGTTTTTGTTTTTGTTTATGTTTTAAATAGACCCTGGGGTTAATCTGGGACTATCAGATGTTGGGTTCCATCTCCTGGGATATGCAAAGCAAGCAGGTCTAAATGGCTAAAAATCTGTTTTTTGAGGCCGCATTTAAAACAATGGGATTTATATTAAAAAAAAAACACTCGAGTTTGGCTCCAGCAGACTTTTGAGCTAATGAATCTCAGCCTACTTTGAAGAAATAAATGACACAGG